>NC_091979.1:309368912-309968912 GCF_044704955.1 Pristiophorus japonicus
TCACTCACTCACTCACTCACTCTTCCTCTCCCCCCAGCAGCTTCTCTGCTTGCCGCTGCTGCCCACGGGCCCTCTCGACCCCAGGTCCATCGCTGTTGGCCCCCCGACAGGGAGCGGGGTAAGTCAGGGATGGGGAGGTCAGGGCCTCAGGTCCTCTTCTCGGCATCAGGTGGATGGAATGATTCGGGCCGGGAGTGGTTGCGGGGTGGAACTTGACGGGGCGGGACTTGTCGCCTGTCTGTCAAAAAAAGTGCAGTGCAAATAGTTACATTGCTGATTGATAATGGCTATCATGTTTGGATTTAAGTTAACTTGGGAACGATATCCTGGTGGTTCAATTTTTAATCAGTGAATATCAGTGGGTCAGAGAAGGAATTAGGAAAATAAATAGAATGTCGGACAATCCATAGGTGCTATTTGATCCTTATGCAAGTGGGGTAGCAATAATACATTTTCCTGAATATGTGCAGAGAAAGCATATACATCCCTTACAGAGCTCTGCTCTTGTAAATAAAACAAGGCAGAAATGCCAGTTGAGAAAATCCAATCTAAAATTAGTCTCATCTTGGTTTTCTTAAGTGATCAGACGATTGTGCTTCAATACAGACATATTCAGTTGATCCTAGTTTTCCCCTTTAGATTCCTTGTCTCTTTTCAAACCAAAACACGGCTGCCTAGAAGATTGAAATATTGCTACATCAGTTGAATTTACATTTAAAATTCTCATCCATGTGTTCAAATCCCTTTATAGCCTTGTCTCTCCCTATTTCTGTAACCTTCTTCAGCCTTACAATTCCCCCAACCCCTCAAACTCTCCATTTCCAGCCTCTCGTACACCTCCCCCTCGCATGGTCTCACTCTTTGGCCAAGTCTTCAGTCACTTGGGCCTCATGCTCTGAAATTCCCACCCTAAATCCCTCTGTCTCTTGAACTCCCTCTTTTCATTTAAGAGTTTCCTTAAAACCCACCTTTTAGTCCAACTTCTTGATTACCCCATTTAATAAGTATTTCTTTGGCTCAGTATCCACTTTATCTTTGTGTAGCACCTTGGGATATTTCCTGATAAATGCGTTGCTGTTGGCAGGTTGGAGACTTCATATCATGGTTATGAGGATGTTAACACTTTTTTAAACTTTTTGTCGGCTGGCTAGGACATGCACTCTGGGCATTTATTTGGCTATTCTTTTGGCACCTTTTAAATTCACTTAGAAGACGTTTTGAATCAAGTTATTAATAGTTTGTACCTTGTGTCGACTTTAATTTTTCTATTCCTTGCTTTGGATTAACAGATGAATGGTTGGGCATTCACCTTCAAACTGTTCCAAGCTCCTACTGCAGACATCATAAAATAATCTGTTTAGATATTCAACATCTTACTGAGCTATACGTGGTTGCTGCAGACTTCAAAAAAAATGACTTGAGTCAGCAACATTACATTGCTCCTTTACTTAGGAATTTCAATGAAGTGTCTTCTCTGCTTTATGTTCAACTTATGCCAAAACTTATCATGTATTTTTTATTGCAATCAAATAAAAAGCTTAAAACAAAACTTTGTCTGACTCAAATGTCTCTGATTCCACATGTTTGGTTCATTTTCAAAGAAAGTCTCCTGTGAAGCTCTTGCCAAAAAGAATGGAGATGCACCATGTTCTCTATAACAACTTTTATTTTTATCCGGGCCACAGAAGGCCCAGTGCCAGTAGCATTTGTTAGGTAAACATTCTTAGGAACCAAATTGTTATTGCAAAGATCATCTTTGTTGAGAGCATCAGCATCTAAATAATCAGAATTGCAAACGGCATTGGTTAGAGGTAACCTTCCAAATGTTACTGGGGGGTTCTGCACCATTACCTGGCCCTACCAGCTGCCTTGCAGTGGACTTCCACCCCAATTACATTGCTGGCTCAGAAAAAACAAAGGGCTTGAGTTTCATGTCAAAAAATGTGATAAACAACCTCCAAAGTACAAGGTATTTTTGAAAGTTCACCAAGATTATTTCTTTTCGCTCTTCAGTAAAAGTAATTCCTCAATAGTTAATATGTCAAAATAAATAAGACCCACTTGTTAAAAATTACATAAACAAACAGTTCTGTCCCGGGTATAAATGAAGTTTTGCACTTGTAATTCATCTGTTGACTGAATACTTTCCCTCTTGCGCCATGTGAAATGCATGATATTTACAAATGGACAATAAAATCACGTCACAACCAAACAAGGCTGGCAGGTAAATTCCACATGCTTGAAACTACCGGCTGAACATTAAATAAATGGGTGTGCTGCAGATATCAACTGATTCATCAACTTCTGCAGGGTTACCTTTATATGCTGCTGCATGGTTCCCCCCCAGCAATGCCTGTGAAGGAAAGTTAAGTAATTCATACTTGCTGAAAAATTAATAAATTAATGAAATCTTGGCGGTTTCATTCATTTGTTGTGGGCGTGGTATAAATATTTGCTTTTTTCTGCATATTATAACATCGATTTGTTTTCCAGCCCCATTCAGTGCTTTTTCTCTCCTTTCTTTTAAAAGTCTGCTTCCCCTTAAAGGTTTTTTTCCCTTCAAGGTGTTTTACTAAAGCCTGTCCTTCACACTTTAAGGCCTGTTGCCATTGTTTTTTTTATGTATGTATAGGGGCCGAAATTGCCCCTCTCAGAAAGGCCCGTTAGCATCTCCGGGGCATGTTCACAGGGCGCTAAAAGTTTTTCGCCTGGGCACGGCGACCAGAGTGCATCCCCCCCCCTGGTGGAATTGCCTTAGTGGCTCCGCATGGCGAAAAAGTGGTTTGCGCCGTGCCCAGCGATTAGCGCTGCGCGCGCACTCCAATGACATCATCGCCGTGCGCGGTGACGCCGCCCCCCCTCGCCCTGCACCGACCTCTTTACGCCCCACGGGTGAAATTGCCCGATGAAGCGAGAAGCTTGTGGGTGGGGTGCCCTGGCCACCCTTAAAGAGGAAGTGATAGTGCAGCGGCCACCTTCATTTTTCTGTCAGCCGATTTGAATCGGCCCGACAACAGTGGCTGCTGTTGCGGCCAGGCACCCCCTCTTGCATCCCAGGCCGCTGGCCCATAAGACCATTAGACATAGGAGCAGGAGTAGGCCATCCGGCTCCTCGAGCCTGTTCTGCCATTCAACACGATCATGGCTGATCTAATCATGGACTCGGCTTCACTTCCCTGCCCGTTCCCCATAACCCTTTACTCCATTATCGCTCAAAAATCTGTCTATCTGCACCTTAAATATATTCAATGACCCAGCCTCCACAGCTCTCTGGGGCAGAGAATTCTCCAGATTTACAACCCTCTCAGAAATTTCTCCTCATTTCAGTTTTAAATGGGCAGCCCCTTATTCTAAGACTATGTCCCCTAGTTTTAGTTTCCCTTTATGAGTTGAAATATCCTCCCTGCATTCACCTTGTCGAACCCCCTCATTCAATAAGATCACCTCTCTTTCTTCTGAACTGCAATGTGTATAGGCTCAACCTATCCTCATAAGTCAACCCCTTCATCTCCAGAATCAACCTAGTGAACGTTCTCTGAACAGCCTCCAATGCAAGTATATCTTTCCTTAAATACGGAGATCAAAACTGTACGCAGTACTCCAGGTGTGGCCTCACCAATACTCTGCACAGTTGTAGCAGGACTTCTCTGCTTTTATACTCAATCCCCTTTGCAATAAAGGCCAACATTCCATTTGCCTTCCTGATTACTTACTGTATCTGCAAACGAACTTTTTGTGTTTCATGCACAAGTACCCCCAAGTCCCTCTGTACTGCAGCACTTTGCAATTTTTCTCCATTTAAATTTTAATTTGCTTTTCTATTATTTCTGCCAAAGTGGATAATCTCACATTTTTCCACATTATATTCCATCAGCCAAATTTTTGTCCACTCACTTAACCTGTCTATATCCCTTTGCAGATTTTTTGTGTCCTCCTCACAATTTGCATTCCCACCCATCTTTGTATCATCAGCAAACTTAGCTACATTACTTTCGGTCCTTTCATCCAAACCATTAACATAGATTGGAAATAGTTGAAGACCCAGCACTGATCCGTGCGGCACCCCACTAGTCACTGTTTGCCAACTAGAAAATGATCCATTTATCCTGACTCTCTGTTTTCTGTTAGTAAGCCAATCCTCTATCCATGCAAATATATTACCCCAACCCCGTGAGCTTTTATCTTGTGCAGTAACCTTTTATGTAGTACCTTGTCAAATGCCTTCTGGAAATCTAAATACACCACATCCACTGGTTCCCACTTCTTCACCCTGCTCGTTGTATCCTCAAAGTACTCCAGAAAATTTGTCAAACATGATTTCCCTTTCATAAAACAGTGCTGACTCTGATTGATTGAATCCTGCTTTTCCAAATGTCCCACTACTGCTTCCTTAATAATGGACTCCAGCATTTTCTCATTGACCGATGTTAGGCTAACTGGTCTATAGTTTCCTGATTTTTGTCTGCCTCCTTTTTTAAATAGGGGTGTTACATTTGCAGTTTTCCAATCTGCTGGGACCTCCCCAGAATCCATGGAATTTTGGTAGATTACAACCAATGCATCCACTATCTCTGCAGCCACTTCTCTTCAGACCCTAGGATGTAAGGCATCAGGTCCAGGAGACTTGGGACTTGTCTGTCTTTAGTCCCATTATTTTACCTAGTACTACTTCATTAGTGATAGTGATTGTATTAAGAACATAAGAACATAAGAATTAGGAACAGGAGTAGGCCATCTAGCCCCTCGAGCCTGCTCCACCATTCAACAAGATCATGGCTGATCTGGCCGTGGACTCGGCTCCACTTACCCGCCCGCTCCCCATAACCCTAAAGTTCCTCCCTCCATACAGCCCCTTGATTATCTATTATTGGAATGTTTTTAGTGTCTTCTACCGTGAAGACTGATACAAAATATTTGTTCAACTTCTCTGCCATTTCCCTGTTCTCCATTATTAATTCCCCAGTCTCATCCTCCAGGGAACCAACATTTACTTTAGCCACTCTTTTCCTTTTTATGTACCTGCAGAAACTCATAGTATCTGTTTTTATATTTCGTGTTAGTTTACTTTCATAATCCAACTTCCCTTAAGCATTATTTGAGTCATTCTCTGCTGGCTTAAAAACATTTCGCAATCCTCTGTCCTCCCATTAGTCTTGGCCACATTGTATGCCTTTGTTTTCAATTTGATACCCTCCCTTTTTTCCTTAGTTAGCCACGGATGGTTATCCCTTCTCTTACAGTCTGGCCCAGCCAACACCCTCTCTGGTGGCCCAGTGAGTACCACTAACGTGGCTGCAGAGCTCTCAGTGGCCCTCGCCTTTAAAAGGGGAGGGAAGTTGTGACGTGGCACGTCCATCTCGCACTGACGTCATGTGCTGAGCGTGCCGCTGATGTGCTGAGCATCGCGCTGCGTGAAAGCCCCGTTACCGCAAACAATTTTTTTTTCTCCCCAAAGAGGCCAATTCTGCATCGGGGCCGGCCCTTCCTGCAGTGCCACAAAAAACCCCCATATAATTCGCAATTGACCACCCCAAACTAAGCACGGGCCACATACTGTTCCAATTTCACTTCTTTTAGTTCCTTTAGTCCACTTTCTTTTTTCATCTCCTGCTCTCTGCTATCTTTTTTCAATTGCATTTGCCATGGTTTTCCTCCTGCCATTAAATTGAATTGTTAATATTCCACTCTGCACATCCAATTTCACACTACTCCAATCCCCCTCTCTACTTTTGTTACTACCTCTAATCCTCAGCTACTCATTGTTGCTCCATTTACTCAAGGGTAATTAAGGATGGGCAATAAGTGCTGACCTTGCTAGCGATGCTCTCATCCCATGAATGAATTTTTAAAAAACCCACCAAGCCCCAAAATAATACTTTCCTTCTCAATTCTCAATACCTCTAGAACTCGTCACTTCCTCAACCTACTTAATTACTCCGACTGCGGATTAAAAATTGTTACCGCAGTCCTCATCTGTTCGGGTTCAGGGTTGGCCAAGGACTTGAGTTCTTCCTGTGCCCCTGTCCTGAGC
The DNA here is from genome assembly GCF_044704955.1 of Pristiophorus japonicus. Classification (NCBI taxonomy): domain Eukaryota; kingdom Metazoa; phylum Chordata; class Chondrichthyes; family Pristiophoridae; genus Pristiophorus; species Pristiophorus japonicus. The sequence continues at coordinate 309,374,944 of NC_091979.1, forward strand.
TCTTTGTATAGAGATGTTATACAACATGCAGTAGATGTTGATCATTTTGCTGGGGGTTACAGAAATACATCACCCATTTGATCCATGCAACTGAATTTTTGCTGAGCATGCCAACAGTAATTCTATTGGGTGTATTTGTCTTTATTCAACTGTAGTTCAAGGGTTTCTCGAGGAATCATCAGACATGGCTGAAAAGTTTTTCATTGGTCTCCTAGTAACGACAGGCAACTCTCGATTATCCGTACACGGATCCAACAGGAAACCGTTGTAACGGGATTTAAAATTCTGTTGCTAACAAGTGAAAAGACAGCTCCAAATAATTTGGAAAAATCGCCTTCCGAACACTGTGCTCATTTGTATTTGCTCATTCTCTCACACACGCTCGCTCTCTCTCACTCGCACATTCTCTCTCTCACACACTCTCTCTCTTTCTCATTCACCGTAAAAATCACCCACCTCTGCCCTTGCTTTGCTTGTGTGTGTGTGTGTGTGCGCGCTGCTGCAGCCGCTGTCTCTCGCGGCCGCCGCTGACGTTGGGAACGGAGGCAGGGCCGGCACCAGGTTCCAGGCACAGAACTTGTACATGCATGCGGGTAATGTCCATCTTTTGTTACTGTTTGTAGCTGATTGTATTTATTCATTAAAGTTTTAACTTTAAAATGTAGACTCACCCAAGCGGAAAAATCGTTTACCCGGAATAGCCCAATTCCCGAGGGACCCGGATAATCGAGAGTTGCCTGTATTTGTTTGGTCTCTCTGGGTCTTCAAATAATCTGGGTACAGTGGGCTGTTGCACCATGGATATTTCTATGATATCAGGTATTGATTTCCACATTAATGTTTCTGTGATCTATCACCACTTCGATATTGGTGACGCAGAAGGCCACTGTGTTCATAAGAACATAAGAAATAGGAGCAGGAGTAGGCCATACTTTCCCTCGAGCCTGCTCTGCCATTCAATACGATCATGGCTGATCTGATCATGGAGTCGGGTCCACCTGCCTGCCTGTTCCCCATAACCCCTTATTCCCTTATCGTTTAAGAAACTGTCTATTTCTGTCTTAAATTTATTCAATATCCCAACCCCAACAGCTCTCTGAGGCAGTGAGGTCCACAGATCCACAACCCTCTGAGAAAAAATTTCTCCTCATCTCAGTTTTAAATGTGCGGCACCTTATTCTAAGATTATGCCCTCTAGTTCTAGTCTCCCCTATCAGTGGAAAGATCCTCTCTCTGCATTCACCTTGTCAATCCCCCTCATAATCTTATATGCTTCGATAAGATAACCTCTCATTCTTCTGAATTCCAATGAGTAGAGGCCCAACCTACTCAACCTTTCCTCAAAAGACAACCCCCTCATCTCCGGAATCAACCTAGTGAAACTTCTCTGAACTGCCTCCAAAGCAAGTATATCCTTTCGTAAATATGGAAACCAAAACTGCACGCAGTATTCCAGGTGTGGACTCACTAATACGTTATAGAGCTATAGCAAGACTTCCCTGCTTTTATACTCCATCCCCTTTGTGCTAAAGGCCAATATTCCATTGGCCTTCATGATCACTTGCTGTATCTGCATACTAACCTTTTGTGTTTCTTGCACAAGTACCTCCAGGTCCCGCTGTACTGCAGCACTTTACAATCTCTCTCCATTTAAATAATAACCTGCTCTTTGATTTTTTTCTGTCAAAGTGCATGACCTCTCACTTTCTAACATTATTCTCCATCTGCCAAATTTTTGCCCACTCACTTAGCCTGTCTATGCCCTTTTGCAGATTTTTTGTGTCCTCTTCACACATTACTTTTCCTCCCATCTTTGTATCATCAGCAAACTTGGCTACGTTACACTCTGTCCCTTCTTCCAAGTCGTTAATATAGATTGTAAATAGTTGGGGTCCCAGCACTGATCCCTGCGGCACCCCACTAGTTACTTATTGCCAACCAGAGAATAAACCATTTATCCTGACTCTCTGTTCTCTCTTCGTTAACCAATTCTCTATCCATGCTAATATATTATCCCCAACCCCATGAACTTTTATCTTGTGTAGTAACCTTTTATGTGGCACCTTGTCAAATGTGTTCTGGAAGTCCAAATACACCACAATCACTGGTTCCCCTTTATCCACCCTGTTCATTACATCCTCAAAGAACTCCAGTAAATTTGTCAAACATGACTTCCCCTTCATAAATCCATGCTGACTCTGCCTGACCCAATTTTGCTTTTCTAAATGTCCTGCTTATTGCTTCTTTAATAATGGACTCCAACATTTTCCCATCCACAGATGTTAGGCTAACTGCTCTATAGTTTCCTGCTTTTTGTCTGCCTCCTTTTTTAAATAGGGGTGTAACATTTGCTGTTTTCCCATCTGCTGGAACCTCCCCAGAATCCAGGGAATTTTGGTAAATTACAACCAATGCATTCATGTAGGCCATATAGTAGGTGTAGGTAGCCCTGATTGACCATCTGGGAGCCATGTACGATATCATGCACGCTTGGGAATCCTACGAGACATTCTGTGCACTGATCAAGGTGATGCTTACTTTCCATAAGGATTGTTATGTATGTGAACTGGGTTTTACCTGCCACCGGAGGACGCAACTGTCGTAGTCCTAATGGTCACTGGAGACACGTGTGAGCCGTGTATATAATGTTGGCAGCCGTGTTGAATCCTCACTTTGAGAATAAATAAACTGGAGTAAGGTTATGCCTGAACTAGCTCACCATACTTAGCCTCGTGGAGTTATTCAATAATAAACAATTACCGACGAGTTAAAATTACGAACTTTCACACAACCATGTCTGTTGGAATTTTGGAGAGATTCGTGGAAGGGGAAGACTGGGAGGATTTCACTGATTGCCTCAACCAGTACTTCGTAGCCAACGGATAGGAAGGAACTGATAACGCAATTAAGCACCCTCATTGTTTGTGGGTCAAAAATTTATGACCTTATCAAGAATCTACTCTCACCGACTCGACCAACGGATAAGATCAAGGATGAATTGTGTACGCTGGTTCGGAACCACTTTAAACCGAAGGAAAGCATCATCATGACGAGGTTTCTATATGCACAATCGCTCCGAGGGCTAGGACGTGGCGGAATTTGTCGCCGACCTGAGACATCTCGCTGGGCCGTGCAACTTCGGAGCTGCGTTGGAGGAAATGTTGCGGGATATTTTTGTGCTTGGCATTGGTCACGAGCTCATCCTTTGAAACTTGCTGGCTGCTGAATCTCAAGACCTGAGCAGGGCTATCACGATCGCCCAGGCATGCATGTCCACAGGCGAAAACTCGAAACAGATATCTTCCCATCATTGAAACTCACTGGCAATTACTGCACATAAAATAATATCAACGGCAGGCAGAGCTACACATGGCAGGGCCCACTCGCCCGCATTCATACGACCTGTAACTGCTAAAAGTCCACCATCGGGGTGAATCAAATCTCGCGTTGCAGGGGCTATCATCGGACGCATCAATGACGTTTCAACCAATACATGTGCAAAGGCTGTGCAACAATGGGGCACCTTCAGCGAATGTGTCCGCAATCGAGCAAACGTGCTGCGACACACCACATGGCTGAGGATAAGCGATCCAGCGTGGATCAAGCGGCACAGGCAACTCAACCCGAGGTACAGGATGAAGAAGTGTATGGGGTACATTCTTTTACCAAAAGTCTTCCAATAATGCTGGAAGTTAAATTAAATTAAGTTCCAGTATCCATGGAATTGAACACAGGTGCGAGTCAATCAATAATGAGCCAGAGGGCTTTTGAAAAGCTGTGGGACATTAAGGCAAACTGAGCCCAATCAATGGGAAGCTGTGTACGTACACCAAAGAGCTCATACCAGTCATTGGCAGCGTGGCAGTAAACGTATCGTACGATGGAGCTGTGCATGATTTATCATTGTGGATCGTTCCAGGCAATGGCCTAATGCTGTTCGGCAGGAGTTGGCTTGAGAAAATTAAATGAAACTGGAACGATATTAAAGCCTTATCATCAGTGGATGACACTTCATGTGCTCAAGTGCTGAGCAAGTTTCCCTCGTTGTTCGAATCGGGCATCGGCAATTTCACAGGAGCCAAGTGCAGATCCACCTAGGCCCGGATGCAAGACCTGTCCATCACAAGGCTCGGGCGGTTCCATACATGATGAGGGAGAAAGTTGAAATCGAACTGGACAGACTTCAACAGGAAGGAATCATATCACCAGTCGAGTTCAGCGAATGGGCCAGTCCAATTGTTCCGGTGTTGAAAAGTGATGGTACCGTCGGGATCTGCGGCGACTACAAGGTAATGATCAACCGATTCTCAATACAGGAACAGTACCCGTTACCCAAGGCTGATGACCTGTTTGCAATGTTAGCGGGGAGGGGAAGTCGTTCACCAAATTGGACCTTACCTCTGCTTACATGACACAGGTGCTGGTCGAATTGTGAAAAAAATGACGTGAATCAACACACACAAAGGACTGTTTATATACCACAGATGCCCTTTCGGAATTCGCTCGGCGGCAGTCATATTTCAGAGAAACATGGAGAGTTTGCTGAAGTCCTTCCCGAGAACTGTCGTGTTCCAAGATGACATCCTGATCACTGGTCGCGACGCCACCGAACACCTGCACAACCTGAAAGAGGTTCTACATCGTTTGGACAGAGTGGGACTCAGGCTAAAATGCTCCAAGTGCGTTTTCATGGCACCAGAAGTCGAATTCCTGGGGAGAAAGATTGCAGCAGACGGCATCAGTCCTACAGACTCGAAGACAGAGACGCCTGAGTGTGACACAGCTGCGTTCGTTCCTGGGTCTTCTCAACTATTTTGGTAACTTTCTGCCTAGTTTGAGCACATTGCTAGAGCCCTTGCACATGTTGCTGAGAAAGGGTAACGACTGGGTTTGGGGCAAATCTCAAGTCAGAGCATTTGAAAAGGCCAGGAACCTGCAATGTTCCAATAAATTGCTGGTACACTATGACCTATGTAAGCGGTTAGTGTTGGCTTGCGACGCCTCATCACATGGGATCGATTGTGTGCTCCAGCAAACCAATGTATCAGGCAAACTCCAACCAGTTGCATACGCATCCAGAAGTCTGTCTAAGGCTAAAAGAGCCTTTAGTATGGTAGAGAAAGAGGCTTTAGCATGCGTATGTGGGGTTAGGAAAATGCACCAGTACATGTTTAGGCTTCGGTTTGAGGTTGAAACAGACCACAAGCTGCTCATTTAATTGTTTTCTGAGAGCAAAGCTATAAACACCAATGCCTCGTCCCGCATCCAAAGATGGGCACTGACATTATCCGCTTATGATTGTGTCATTCGCCACAGACCAGGCACTGAAAACTGTGTTGATACGCTTAGCCGGCTACCATTGCCCACAACCGGGGTGGAAATGCCGCGGCCCGCAGACTTACTGCTGGTCATAAATGCCTTCGAGAATGAGGGGTCACCCCTCACGGCTCGCCAAATTAGGACCTGGACCAGCCAGGACCCTGTACTGTCAAGCGTAAAAAGATGTGTCCTAAATGGAAATTGGTCTGCCATTCCCAGGGAAATGCAGGATGAAATTAAGCCTTGTAGCCGCTGCAAAGATGAATTGTCCAGCACGTCCACAGCCACTATTGAAAGCCTCCGGGCCATGTTTGCCATCCATGGCCTGCCTGACGTCCTTATCAGCGACAACGGACCATGATTCACCAGTTCGGAGTTCCACGAGTTTATGACCCGTAATGGCATCGAGCATGTCAGGTCTGCCCCTTTCAAACCTGCATCTAACGGTCAAGCAGAACGGGCTGTCCAAACCATTAAGCAGAATCTAAAATACGTGACTCATGGCTCCCTACAGACCCGCTTGTCCCGCATTCTGCTCAGTTATCGGACAAGATCCCACTCGCTTACCGGGGTCCCTCCTGCCGAGCTGTTAATGAAGAGAGGCCTCAAAACCAGGCTCTCCCTTGTACATCCGGATCTCAATGATCACGTTGAAACCAGAAGGCAAAGGCAGCAATGGTACCACGATCGTGCGGCCGTATCACATGACATTGCTGTTCATGATCCTGTGTTTGTCCTGAATTATGGTCATGGTCCAAAGTGGGTTGCTGGTACGGTTTTGGCCAAGGAGGGGAACAGGGTGTTTGTAATCAAACTGTTAAGTGGCCAAACGTGCAAGAGGCACATCGACCGAACCAAACTGCGATTCACAGACCAACCCAGAACAAATTGAAGATGACATCATCATCGCCCAACCAACACACATCCAACCATTAGTTGACCCTTGTGTCATTCACGAAGACGAACCTACCATCCACGACAGTCCTGTCAGACCAACTGCTCCGCAATGCAGCAATGGTCCCACTAACGCACCCAAGCTTGGGTTCGAACTGAGAAGATCAACCAGGGAGCGGAAGGCCCCGGACTGTCTCAACTGGTAAATACAACCTGTAACCAAGGACTTTGGGGGGAATGATGTTATGTATGTTAACTGAGTTTTACCTGCCTCCGGAGGGTGCGACTGTCGGAGTCCTCATGGTCACTGGCAGACATGTGCAAGCCGTGTGTATATAATGTTGGCAGCCTTGTTGAATCCTCACTTTGAGAATAAATAAACTGGAGTAAGGCATGCCTGAACTAGCTCACCGTACTTAGCCTCGTGCAGTTATTTGATACTTAACAAGGATAGTAATGTAGGTGTTGCTCCTTGCAAATATGACATCAGTCCCTTAATGCATCTATGGACAGCTGGCTGCCAGATTTAGCACATGTCTCCTCCAATAGCTCCAGCTCCATAAAAGTTTAATGCAAGGGTGATATTCACGCTGTGCGAAGAGCCATCCCTATTGCGGTAATTGCTGGAGGTCAACATGAAGGAAATGGCCTCACTCTGCAACAGCCTCTCATGAAGTAGAGGCAGCATCAAAGTCTCCTCTATGCCCAGGACCTGTATTTACAGACTGGTCTCTAAAGGTGGGTGTTGGGTTAAGAACACACAAAAACAACACACATACTCAGTGTAATTCCCAAATCAGGGCCTTTTAATTGCAGCACTGATAAATTTTGCTGCCAAAAATCAGGGACAAACGCTTCAAAAATTAAACAAACTGCCAAGAAAAAGCAACACCAAAAATTCAGTTCACAGAAACCCAAAGTTAAACTCCACTTCCACATGTGTTGTAAACCAAAACACAGCCGGTGCCCCTTTCAACCTAGACTTCCTGCCAACCCCTCCGATATCTCAACCTGTTGGCCCAATTAATCTGGGCAATCTGAACGTACAGCGCATTCCTCTCAAGACAATTGCTAAATGACACCTGCATTGATTTCTATCTCATTTGCATTGATTTCCATATCAAAATGAAGGTCTTACACAGGTTGTGTGAGAGCATTACAGACCAGCCAGAAGGTCAAACATGGAGAACACTAAGCAGAGATACTGCAATCCAAATCTCTCCAAGGACTTTGTCTTCCATCGGATAAATGTCAGATAATGGAAAATAGTCCACTAGAGTATCTTCTGACTTACTGTGAGCAGTGCCATGTGAGATCTGCTAGTATTCTGTCAAGCAGCACTAACCAGAATTCAGTATGTATTGTTTAAAAAAAAAATGGGGAAGACCCCACAGCTAAGAAAATATACCAAAGTCTATTCTCACCTAACAGGCAATTATTTGAAAATCATGGAAAAGAAGCTGTAAATTAATGTTGATTGCTGTTGTTGTGGAGATGACATAATTATCAGTGATGGTATTGATATAGTTTTAGGTCACGCATTTTACATTTTTAAAAATTCATTCTCAAGATTTGGGCGTCATTGGCAAGGCCAGCATTTATTGCCCATCCCTAATTGCCCTTGAAAAGGTAGTGGTGAGCCGCCTTCTTGAAACGCTGCAGTCCGTGTGGTGAAGGTACTCCCACAGTGCTGTTAGGTAGGGAGTTTCAGAATTTTGGCCCAGCGACGATGAAGGAACATCGATAAATTTCCAAGTCAGGATGTTGTGTGACTTGGAGGGGAACTTGGAGGTGGTGGTGTTTCCAAGTGCCTGCTGCCCTTGTCGTTCTAGGTGGTAGAGGTCGCGGGTTTGGAAGGTACTGTTCAAGAAATCTTGGCGAGTTGCTGCAGTGCATCTTGTAGATGGTACATACGCAGCGACATTGCTCCGGTGGTGGAGAAAGTGAATGTTTAAGGTGGTGAATGGGCTGCTGAGCAACCAGGCTGCTTTGTCCTGGATGGTGTCGAGCTTCTTGAGTGTTGTTGGAGCTGCACTCATCCAGGCAAGTGGAGAATATTCCATCACACTTCTGACTTGTGCCTTTTAGATGGCGGAAAAGCTTTGGGGAGTCTCGAGGTGAATCAATCGCCGCAGAATACCCAACCTCTGACCTGCTCTTGTTGCCACAGTATTTATCTAGCTGGTCCAGTTATGTTTCTGGTCAATGGTGACTCCCAAGCTGTTGATGGTGGGGGATTGGGTGATGACATTGAATGTCAAGACAATGTGATTACACTGTCTCTTGGTCATTGCCTGGCATTTGAGTAACATGGCGCAAGTGTTACTTGCACTTATCAGCCCAAGCCTGGATGTTGATCAGGTCTTGTTGCATGTGGACACGGATAGCATCATTCATTATCTGAGGAATTGCGAATGGGACTGAACACACTGCAATCATCAGCGAACATCCCCACTTCTGACCTTCTGATGGCGGGAAGGTGATTGATGAAGCAGCTGAAGATGGTGCGGGCCTAGGACACTGCCCTGAGGAAATTCTGCAGCAATGTCCTGGGGCTGAGATGTTTGGCCTCCAACAGCCACAACCATCTTCCTTTGTGCGACGTATGACTCTAGCCAGTGGAGAGTTTTCCTCCTGATTCCCCATTGATTTCAAATTTACTAAGGCTCCTTGATGCCACACTCAGTCAAATGCTGCCTTAATGTCAAGGGGAGTCACACTCACCTCACCTCTGAAATTCAGCTCTTTTGTCCATGTTTGGACCAAGGCTGTGATGAGGTCTGGAGCCAGTGGTCATTGGCAGAACCCAAACTGACTATTGGTGAGTAAGTGCCACATGATAGCACTGTTGATGACACCTTCTATCATTTTACTGATGATTGAGAGTAGACTGATGGGGTGGTAATTGGCCGGATTGGATTTGTCCTGCTTTTTGTGGACGGGACATACCTGGGCAATTTTCCACTTTGTTGGATAGTTGCCAGTGTTGGCTGTTCTGCCACAGTTTGGCTAATTATGGCTAGTTCTGGAGAATAGATCGTCAGCACCACAGCTGGGATGTTGTTGGGGCCCATAGCCTTTGCTGTAACCAGTGCGCTCAGCTGTTTCTTGATATCACATGGAGTGAATTCAATTGGCTGAAGATTGGCATCTGTAATGGTGGGGACCTCAGTTGAGATGGATCATCCACTCGGTACTTTTGGCTGAAGATGGTTGCAAATGTTTCAGCCTTGCCTTTTGCACTCACGTGTTGGGCTACACCATCATTGTGAATGGTGATGTTTATGGAGCCATCTCCTCCTGTTAGTTGTTAAATTGTCCACCACCATTCACAATTGGTTGTGGCAGGAGTACAGAGCTTTGATCTGATCCGTTGGTTGTGCGATCTCTTAGTTCGTTCTATAGCATGCTGCTTCTGCTCTTTAGCTTACATGTAATCCTTTCTTATACCTTCACTTTGTTGGAAACTCATTTTTAGGTACAGCTGGTGCTGCTCCTGGCATGCTCTTCTGCACTCCTCACTGAACAGGGTTGGTTGCCTGATAATGGTATGGTAGGGTGAGGGTTATGCTAGGCCGAGGTTACAGATTGTGGTGGAATACAATTCTTCTGCTTCTGATGGCCCACAGCACCTCATGGATGCACAGTTTTGAGGTGCTGGATCTGTTTTGAATCTATTCTATTTAGCACGGTGGTAGTGCCACACAACATAATGGGCAGTGTCCTCAGGGTGAAGGTGGGACTTTGTCTCCACAAGGGCAGTGCAGTGTTCACTCCTAACAATACTGTTCTGGACAGATGCATCTGCGACAGGTAGATTGGTCAAGTAGGTTTTTCCCTCATACTGTTTCTCTCACTGCCCAGTCTGGCAGCTATGTCCTTCAGGACTCAGCCAGCTTGGTCAGCAGTGGTGCTACCAAGCCACTCTTGGTGATGGACATTGAAGTTCCTCACCCAGAGTAGGTTCTGTACTCTTGTTGTCCTCAGTGTTTCTTCCAAGCGGTGTTCAATGTGGAGGAGCACTGAGCTGAGTGAGGGCGGTAGGTGGTAATCAGCAGGAGGTTTCCTTGTCCATGTTTGACCTGATGACGTGAAACTTCATTGGGTCCAGAGTCAATGTTGTGGACTCCCAGGTCCATTCCCTCCAGACTGTATATCACTGTGCCACCACCTCTGGTGGGTCTCCAGCCAGTGGGAAAGGACATACCAGGGATGGTAATGGAGGAGTCTGGGACATTAACTAATTGGTATGACTCTGTGAGTATGACTATGTCAAGCTATTGGTTAACATCATATGTATTGTATCCAATGAAGCATTCTTAAAGCAGGATTGACAGAGACAAAGCTGCAATATATGCAGGTTGGAATCTGCCTAAGACCAGAACCTTCTGATGAATAGTTCAAACAATTTAATTAATGTGCACGGATTATCCCAATATAGTAAATAGTGGTTTAGGTTGATTTTTTTTTTAATCCATAGTAGCCAAAAATGCAATACTGAATATCAGTAGCTAGGGGAATGAAGAACACTGGCCTTAGAAGCTATTGGCTGAGAGAAAGTTTGGAACAGAGCAGTGTAGAAAGTACACTGGTGTACTCACAGGTTTTGTGCGGACCCCTTTTCATTACTTTGTGATGTAATCGTTGATAAAAAGGATAATTTATTGGCAGGGCAAGCATTGGCTGATTGATCAGTGATGGACAGTGTGAAGAGCACTTATCAGCCATGTGAAGTATTTTATGGAGGAAGTAGCAAATATCTACATCTGAATCATGATCTAATTCATGTGCACATACAACTAGAACACATTACAAACTACAAGTGTGCATGTACCTCTGTGAAAAAGGAACAAATCCCAATTTAATCAGAAAAACAAGGAGTACTTCTCAGGTTGATTTTGTGGTTGGGTGCTCCAGACACGGAATGGTGCTCACAGGGAGCTCTCAGGAATTTGATGGCTGACAGTGTTTGATTTTCTGGCCATTTAAATTAATGGATGGACAATCAGGCATTTCTCGCTGAGAGCTCCATTTTGTCCTCTGATTTCCCTCCTTAATATGTGCTAGTGTGCAAGCTTTGAACTATCCCTGTGTTGGCAGGCCTCTTAATTATGGGGAGCATGGAGGCAGGGACATCATAGCTTGGGCCCGATCCTGTCCTCATTCACGGCAGTGGTCACTGACAGCATTCCTGAGCGGAGATCCTGACCAACTTTCCTCTCCCTAGCCCATGGACACAGAGGCAAATTGTGCACCCCTCCCTCTGGACCAAGGGCAAACGAGGATGAATCTGGATCCTTCCTGGTCACATTTTGAAATTCTTGATTATCGATGTATAGGGTATTTGTAATATTTCAGATGGCATTTCTTGTTAATTAAATTAATCGAGAAACATTCATCTAAATTTATACAGAATAGCAAAATTATTGATTTTGTTTTTGCACAAATTGTGGTCCATAACAGTTTTGAATAAATTCAAGTTATTCTATATACATATAAGATTCAATTCCATGTGTGTGGAATGTTACTAGATTCACGTTAGCTGATGATATCCTTGATGGTTTAAAAAAATTCAATTTTCTGCAACTTTATGTTCTTTCACATGTCCCTAACTAGTCTACCTCTGATAATATAAAGAACTCTCCTAAATCTGTCTTACTTTATGGCAATTGTACAGCACTTATGACCTAGTGTGTGGAACGGAAATGGTAAGAGTTATTTTTCTTTCCGTGCAGCAGTTAATAAATGTGAAAATGTTTTTTAAAGTAATTTTTGTTTGTATGTCTTTAAAGGCTAAAAAATCATGCAAATTCTGTGGTTTATTAGTCATGCTGTACACTTCCATGATGTATAGGTTCTTGGTGTGGTTAATGGCCACCTTGGACAGATGTCAGAAACAATTGAACATATAAGAAAGAATGGGAAGTTTTAAAACATCGATTGCATTTCTAGTTAATAAAACAATTAAAACTTAGATTATTTTATTTTAAACAACATTCCCACACATGCTGTAAAGTAGAATGGGGATAGATTTTGTTTCCCACCAATGATTTAGGAGGTGGTCTGTGAAGAAGGCCTTGAATATGTCGCCTTTACCAGTTTCATTTTCTATTTATTAATTGTTAGTGGCTTATTTGTTGAAGATGTAAAAATAAATCACAATTACTTCAGGGTAGGTTCAATAATCTGAAACAACCTGTACAGAAGGCAAGATGTTGAGAAGACTAGGAAGTGTGCAAGATAGGTTGCCTTGAATTATTTTCTTCAACTGAATTTCATATAGATTGCAACTATTTGTCTTGTTTTAAAGGGGAACCAATGATATGTTTTGTCTTCCACTTTGAGGGGTCAAGTTTTGGCCTGAGTTGCTCCTATTTTTTTGGAGTAACTAGCTTAGAATGGAGTATCTTAGAAATTACAATTCTTGGCATTTAATTTGCTCCAGTTCTAGTGAGTTAGAACAGTTTCATTTTAGAACAGATTTTTTTTTTTCAAAAGGGGACGAGTCCGGCCACTTACGCCTGTTTTGCAAGTTTAGGCAGCGAAAACTTACTCCAAACTAACTTGGAATGGAGTAAGTGTAGATTTTTGTACGCTCAGAAAAAGCTTGTCTACACTTGGAAATCAGGCGCAGGGAACGAGAGATTGTGGGGGGGGGTGGTGGGGCGGGGAGAGCTGTTTACAAACATGAAAAATTCTCTTTTACAAATAAAGAGCCATCAATAATAAATGATAAATAAATCAATAAATAAACCAATAAATAAACCAATAAATCAATCCAAATGAATTAAAAAATAAAACATTTAAAAAAAATTAAAAATCACTCAATAAATAAAAAATTAATTCCACTCACCTACTGCAGCACCAGGGAGAAGGGGGTGGGGGGGGGGGGGAAGAGAGGATGATGGGTGGGTGGGGGGGGGGAAGAGAAGATAATGGGTGGGTGGGGGGGGGGAGAGAGAAGATGATGGGTGGGTGGGGGGGGGAGAGAAGATAATGGGGGAGGGAAGAGAAGATGATGGGTGGGGGGAGAAAAGATGATGGGGGGGGGAAAGAGAAGATGATGGGGAGAGAAGATGATGGGGGGAGAAGAGAGGAAGATGGGTGGGGGGGAAAGAGAAGATGATGGGGGGAGAAGATGATGGGGGGAGAAGAGAGGAAGATGGGTGGGGGGGAAAGAGAAGATGATGGGGAGAGAAGATGATGGGGGGAGAAGATGATGGGGGGAGAAGAGAGGAAGATGGGTGGGGGGGAAAGAGAAGATGATGGGGAGAGAAGATGATGGGGGGAGAAGATGATGGGGGGAGAAGAGAGGAAGATGGGTGGGGGGGAAAGAGAAGATGATGGGGAGAGAAGATGATGGGTGGGGGAGAAGAGAAGATGACGGGTGGGGGGAGAGAAGATGATGGGTGGGTGGGGGGGGGAGAGAGAAGATGATGGGTGGGTGGGGGGGGGAGAGAGAAGATGATGGGTGGGTGGGGGGGGGAGAGAGAAGATGATGGGGCGGGGAAGAGAAGATGATGGGTGGGGGGAGAGAAGATGATGGGGGGGGGAGAGAAGATGATGGGGGGGGGAAAGAGAAGATGACGGGTGGGGGGAGAGAAGATGATGGGTGGGTGGGGGGGGGAGAGAGAAGATGATGGGTGGGTGGGGGGGGGAGAGAGAAGATGATGGGTGGGTGGGGGGGAGAGAAGATGATGGGGGGGGGGGAAGAGAAGATGATGGGTGGGGGGAGAAAAGATGATGGGGGGGGGAAAGAGAAGATGATGGGGAGAGAAGATGATGGGGGGAGAAGAGGATGAGGGGAGAAGAGAGGAAGATGGAGGGGGGGGGAAAGAGAGGATGATGGGGGGGGAGGAAGAGAGAAGACGACGAATAAATAGCCGGGCCCCGCCAAGGACTTCGGGTGGGACCCACATGCAGCCGATTCTGGGCTGCCGACGACTCTTCGGGCGGGACCCGCCCCCAGCGAGAGGCCGGGTGGACGGGCCCCGCCGCCGAGGTAAGATGCGCAGGCCATTCGGCCGGGGATAGGGTCGTCGCCCCGGAGACACGACGCTGGCAGCTACTGCGCACGCGTGCAGCCGCCGGACTTTGTTCGACGCAGGGCTGTAGCTCCGCCCCCAGCAGCTCCTGCTGCGCAGCGCCGAGGTGGAAATGGGCCTCCAGCTATCTGAGAATCGCGAGGAAAGGAATCGGCGCAATTTTTGTTCTATAATTTAGGCAAGCCTCTCCGATGTGCGACGTTCTAGCGGGCGGCCGTAACTTGACCCCTGAGATTCCAGGCCCTGAAATTATGTTGTGGGATACTATTGTATGAATACGTCAACACATTAGCCTGAAATTCTTCTCTCATCTATTTTAACAGAGGTGTTAAATCCATTTATTATAAACAGTAAATCATCATCATCATCATCATCATAGGCAGCCCCTCGAAACGAGGATGATTTGCTTACACGGCAAAAAGGGATGAGTTCACAGGTGTTACAGTGAAGGACCTAATACTCCAAATCCCGAACGACATCTTCGAGGGTGGAAGATGCTTGTGCTTGGATTTTATTAACGTGTGGTGGCCGCTGCACACCAGCCACTTCACAGGCTTGACCGAGCTAGGCCTTGGTCCAGTGGCAAGGATTACCCCAGACGGCTGGTGACCAGCTCTGCTGCACGGACCGAGCGCGCACATAGCGCAGTGTGGGCTGGCCCGTGCTGCCCCTGGGCCCTCAGCTCTTCAGGGCCTCAGACTCTCATGCCTCTCCTGGACCCCGGTCACTTTCTTCTACAAACCCTTGCTGCTCCTTTGCCCCTCCTGCTGTGCCTACCCGCACTGCAATCAGCGACCTGACTTCGCCCTCCTGCAGTGGTATGCTGCCGCACGTTACTTCCTGTGATGGCCCCGGCCTGCTGATGGTCTTGCAGGCCGGGACCATGCCGATTTCCGGGCCGGGCTGCCGCACGCTGTTCCTTCGAGTAAAACACCTCGAGTAAAACACCTTGAGTAAAACAGCAGAGAGAAATTTCAGACAAGGTTCAGCATTTGTTCACTGGTATAGCTTCAGTGTACAAATCTTACAAAAGGAAAAAGAAAGTGCTCTGCTTAGTATTTTCTTAATCAAAGCCCATATGAATATCAACTAAATGTCATGTGTTTTTGTTCTGCTCAGGCACCACTGCAACCTTTTAGCATGATCCTATCAGCAACTCAGTAACCTACTTTCAAAATTTAGTCAATAATAGTTAGAAATTCGGTTTTCAGCAAAAACGGTATTTTTTCACCAAAATTACTGTTTTTGCTTTGCTATCACCATCAGCCCCGATATTCAGGCCGTAATTTACGCAGCGGTAAAAATCGCTGTTGCACGATGATTTGCGGTGCAAACTGAGAATTTCGGCAACTTTAGTCCAAGACTGATGCCTTGGGAGGGAGGAAAAAACACCGAAAAAAAGAATTGAAAAAAAAACCAAATTCACAAGATATTCACAAGACACCTATCTATCGAATCGCTGAAAAAGAAATAAAAAAATACAAACTTTGACTTCCCTTTTTTGCAGTTCTACATCATTACCGCTGCTCCACGGGCTGCAAAGCAGCTTTTTACATGTCGGTATTTTTCGCGCAAAATCCGGGTGTGCAGAGTGCCAAATTTGGGGGGAAAATGCTATTTCGGGTCTTGTACAGCGGCGCTCCTCTCCCCAGCGGTACTTGAAAACCGCCGCCCAAAACATCACTGAAATTCCTGCCGATCGGTTTTTCGCCAAATGTGGTGAAATATCGCCAAAATAACGGTCGCAAAGTCGACGAATTTCTGGCCCTATTAGTGTCTATCGTCAGAGATCTGATCACATAACTGGATTTATCTTGTGAAAATTATAGGGGATGAATTTTTACAGTGACCGGGAAGTTCTTAAGCTTGTCCACCTTAACGTTGCTGGAAATCCCAATACAAAATTGTTGTATGGGTAGAAATCCTGATCTGCAAAATTTATGTATGAATGCTTAACATATCCATACTCCATATTGATACTTTTTCATAAGTGGTCTTGTGAAGGAACGCTTCAGCAAAATAGCCTTTTTGTTATCGTTGTGAGCTGCGAGGAGGATGCTAAGAGGCTGCAGGGTGACTTGGACAGGTTAGATGAGTGGGCAAATGCATGGCAGATGCAGTATAATGTGGATAAATGTGAGGTTATCCACTTTGGTGGCAAAAACACAAAGGCAGAATGTTATCTGAATGGCGGTAGATTAGGAAAAGGGAAGGGGCAACGAGACCTGGGTGTCATGGTGCATCAGTCATTGAAAGTTTGGCATGCAGGTGCAGCAGGCGGTGAAGAAGGCAAATGGCATGTTGGCCTTCATAGCTAGGGGATTTGAGTATCGGTGCAGGGAGGTCTTACTGCAGTTGTACAGAGCCTTGGTGAGGCCTCACCTGGAATATTATGTTCAGTTTTGGTCTCCTAATCTGAGGAAGGACGTTCTTGCTATTGAGGGAGTGCAGCGAAGGTTCACCAGACTGATTCCCAGGATGGCAGGACTGACATATGAGGAGAGACTGGATCGACTGGGCCTGTATTCACTGGAGTTTAGAAGAATGAGAGGGGATCACATAGAAACATATAAAATTCTGATGGTTAGATGCGGGAAGAATGTTCCCAATGTTGGGAGAGTCCAGAACCAGGGGACACAGTCTAAGGATAAGGGGTAAGCCATTTAGGACTGAGATGAGGAGAAAATTCTTCAGTCAGAGAGTTGTTAACCTGTGGAATTCCCTACCACAGAGAGTTGTTGATGCCAGTTCATTGGATATATTCAAGGGGAAGTTAGATATGCCCATACGGTTAAAGGGATCAAGGGGTATCGAGAGAAAGCAGGAAAGGGGTACTGAGGTGAATGATCAGCCATGAACTTATTGAATGGTGGTGCAGGCTTGAAGGGCCGAATGGCCTACTCCTGCACCTATTTTCTATGTTTCTATTGGCCCAATTAGATAACAATCCTTCCTCATATCTCCTTCTTTGGCTGGGTGTCAATTTTTGTCTAATGACACTTCTGTGAAGCGCCTTGGGAAGTTTTTCCACCTTTAAAGGTGATACATCAATGCAAATTGTAGTAGTTGTTGTTTCTTTCTGCTTCATTCCTGGAGTTTTGTTATTTAATTGGCCTTTTCCAACCTTCGGCAGACCTTCTAACGTCAATTCGTCATTTGATCTTCCATCATACAATACTGTGGATGCTGAAAACTGAAATAAAAACAGAAAATGTCGGAAATCTCAGCAGGTCAGGCAGCATCTGTGGAGAGAAACAGAGTTAAGGTTTCGGGTCTGTGATCCTTCGTCAGAACTGGAAAAGTTTGAGATGTAACAGATTCTTAAGGAAGTGCAGGGACCCTGAAAGGGGGAGGGGAGGGAAGAACGAAAGGGAAGGTCTGTGATAAGATGAGAGGCTGGAGAGATTTAAGAAAGAAAAGGGATGATGGGCAAAAATGAGATGGTAATGGTACAAGTTAGGAAACAAAGCTTGAGTCTAGATAGGGTGTAAATGGCAGAAACATCACCAGCTGACATGGGAAAGAGAAAATAAAATAAAAGGGGAGGATTGTTTGTAAAACAAAAGGGAGGAAATGGAAAAAAAATATGGGCAGAGATCATAGTCTGAAATTGTTGCACTCGATGTTGAGTCCAGAAGGCTGTAAAGTGCCTAAACGAAAGATGAGGTGCTGTTCCTCAAGCTTGTGTTGAGCTTCATTGGAACAGTGTAGGAGGCCGAGGATGGAGAGGTCGGAGTGGGAGTGGAACGGAGAATTAAAGTGACAGGCGACCGGAAGCTCGGGGTCACACTTGCGGACTGAATAGAGGTGCTCCGCAAAGCAGTCACCCAATCTGCGCTTGGTCTCCCCACTGTAGAGGAGACCACATCGTGAGCAGCGAATACAGTATACGAAATTGAAAGAAGTACAAGTAAATCGCTGTTTCACTTGGACGGAGTGTTTGGGGCCCTGGACAGTGGGAAGGGAGGAGGTAAAAGGGCAGGTGTTGTATGATATTCCATCATGTTACTTAAAGACAAAAATAATTTGTGTGTCTCTCTTTTTGTAACTTTTTTGCCGCTCTCTAATTAGTTATATGTCCCTTTAATTGCATGTTGGTACATCGCTTTGCTGCTCAGCAGCTGTTCACCATTACAGAAGTTTGCTCACCATCATAGGCAATCCCTCGAAATGAGGATGACTTGCTTCCACGCCAAAAAAGGATGAGTTCATAGGTGTTTCAATGAAGGACCTAATATTCCAGGTCCTGAACTACATAGTGCAGGGTGGAAGATGCCTAAGTGTGGATTTTTTTTAACGTGTGGTGGCCGTTGCACACCAGCCACCACACGGGCTTGACAGAGCTAGGTCTTGGTCCAGTGGCAAGGGTAAACCAAGACGACTGGAGACCAGCTCTGCTGCACAGACCTAGTGTGCACACACACATATCGCAGTGTGGGCTGGCCCGTGCTGTGCCTGTGCCCACGCCACTTCTGGGCCCCGAACGCGCGCCTCTCCTGGGGCCCCGATCACGTCCCTTTACAATCTCTCACTGCTCCTTCGCCCCGACCTCGCCTCTCCTGCTGTACCTGCCCACGCTCCAATCAGCGACCTGGACCTTGATGACGTCCCTCTTCACTGCCTGCGCCGGCTCGCGCTGCACCTTGCAGAGGTACACCACCAGGCTGCCCATGGGCGCCGCTCGCCGCTCCTTTTATGGCCCTGACCTGCCGCTGATGGTCTGGCAGCGTGGCGGCCCCGACCTGCGCGAAACCATCAGCGGCAGGTCGTGATCATAAAAGGAGCAGCGAGCGGCAGTCATGGGCAGGGACAGCCTCAGCATAGCCAGATTTACTTCAGTTTGCTATCACTGTGTTATCAGCACTGTTTAGTTAACATTGTGGATTCTGGCTTTAATTATTTGAGTTAGTCATGACTCACCACCACCACCGCCTCCCTCCCCGCCACCACCCCTCTATCCAAGACACTACCTGTATGTGACACTTGCAATATGGTGGGTACTTTGTGATGCAAAGACTGTGACAGAAGCACATTTGATGCAAGATTTTAATTGTAACTATCCGAAATACTGTTGTGTTGCTTACAGTGGGTCAAAGATATTGGGCTGGATTTTCGGGGGGGGGGGGGGGGGGTCAGTGGGCGAGATCAATGGTGGGTCACTGGGAAAGTGTTCATTTTCTCCATCAGGTCGAGACCCCGCTGTGAACACTCCGCAACAAGTCTTTATCAAATGTTGGATCGTCAGCACTGAGCAGACCCAACATGCAGTGGCGGACCCAATTCAGGTAATTAATGGTTTGTTTAGAGACACTTAAGAATGAATTTCAGCTCACCCTCTGCATTTGGCAGCTCGCCCATTGGGTTCACGCTGGTCGTGGACCAGGTCTGTTAAGCTGAGGTGGGAGTTCAGTGGCCATTGAATCAGAAGTTGAGTTGACCTACCTTACAGAGATATCTTCCCTCAGCCACAAACTTTTTTCTCACTGCATTTCCACCACAGATTCACCATGCTGCAAGTCTTTACACAAGTCTCCATCTAGTCGGACCTCATTATCTCTCTCACCACATCTCTACTTCACCTGCCATCTATTCCATCAGCATGGGTGCCCATTATACTCCATCATCTTGGTCATCAGAATCCGATCACGATCATGCCCAACACCAGCAGCATCAACAACAACGCCACCATCAACACCGCTAAATGACTTCACAGTTAGCTGATGCTGCACAGGTCAGAGGGCATCAGCATCCGACCACATTGCTGCCCGGGAGGCCAGGGATAGCCTGAGCATAGCCAGATTTACTTCAGTTAATGCTATATACCCTGGCTGCCACATGATGCACCAGGTTGGCACCACACCAACACCATAAAGCATTCCTACAATGCCCAAGCCATTCCTTTTACAATCATCACCATTGCAGGGGGTACCATTATGTCTCACCATTCACAGCAACTCACTACGCCATTTTCAAAGATATACACAAATCTGTCCAAGAACACAAAGTTAACATTAACGGAAACTTTACACAAAACATTGCATGAAACACCAAGTGCCTACGCTTGTGTATTGTTAGTTGGTATGATTGCAGGTCGGGAGTATAAAGAGCTGGAGCGCGCCACTACAGCTTCCAGCGCGAGTCGTCCCAAGTGTGCGCCGACTTTGAGATGGGCGACTGGGTGATATCATCAAGGCCCAGGTCACCGGTTAGAGCATGGGCTGGAACATTGGCGGGGCCCAGGCACAGCGGAGGAGCGGGAAGGTCATAGCGGAGGTGCGGCAAATGAGGGTACAGGGCCCAGAAGAGCCGAGGGCCCAGGGGCAGCACGGACCAGCCCACACTGCGATTTATGTGCGCACTAGGTCCGTGCAGCAGAGCAGGTCTCCAGTCATCCTGGTTAACCTTGCCACTGGATAAAGGTCTAGCTCTGTCAAGACTATGTGGTGACTGATGTGCAACGGTCACCACATGTTAAAAAAAATCCATGCACAGGCATCTTCCACCCGAGGAATGGAATATCGGGTCCTTTATTGAAACATCTGTGAACTCATCCCTTTTGGTGTGGAAGCAAATCATCCTCATTCGAGGGACCACCTATGATGATGATGATGATGGTATGATTGCACTTGGATGAGGGTGAGTGTGAGGAGTGGCTAGTGAGATGGGGATGTGATAATGTAGATAGAGAGGGATGGCTGGAGGTGCAAGGTAAGTTGGTGTGAGTAATGATGTGCAGGAGTAGAGTAGGGAGGGCAGAGTGATGGGGATGTGATGAGAAGCACAGCAGGATGAGGCTGAGTGTGGCTTTGTACTCATGTTTCGTGATCTACTGAGATCATTGAAACATTTGCGGCACTGCACCCAGGTCCTCCTGATCACATCCCTGCTTGTGCCCTCCTCTGCAACCGTCATGTATGTAACCGTTATGTAACAGCACTGCAATACTGTATATACACGTAAGAAATGCACACCTTGACCACAGGGGGTGAACTTGTGGGAGACACTCCTCACCTGGTCATCCAGGTATATAAAGGGAGGTCCCACGCAGGGTCATCACTTCTTGGTCCTGTGAATAAAGGTTCAGGTCATGGAGTGACCTTGTCCATAGAATGTGCCTCGTGTGGATTTGTGGTATTGTGTAAGGACTTTACAGCAACCAGGCTGTGTTGATCTCCTGGGGAAATCTCTTCTGCTCATGGGAAGGGAAGAGGACCTCCCTGCGTGCTGTGAATCCGTCCATGAGCATAATAAATTGTAAGTGCTTTCATTACCCACTGCAGCTGGATAAATAAATAACAGGTTTGTCATTCAGTTAGATAATGGCTGATCTGTACCTCAACTCCACCTTTGTTCTATATCCCTTGATACCCTAACCAAACATATATGTATTGAACTCAGTCTTGAAAATTACCCAACAGATCCTTTTCGGGGAGCAAATTCCAGATTTGCACTACTGTTAGTGCCTCCTAATTTCACTCCTAAGTGACCGAGTTATAATTTTAAGATTATGTCTCATCTTGTCCTGGATTCCCCCACCAGAGGAAATAGTTTATTTGGGCTGGATTTTCAGTCTTCTGCCGCCCCTGTTAGCACCACAGATGGGCCGGCTTCAACGGGGCACGGAGCATTACTGCCCGGAAGAGGTGAGCCGGTGTGCAACACCCCTGGTTGCGACACCGGCTCGATTTTTGTCTGCCGCCTGACATGTAGCACCCTGTCAAGCACCCTGCTGGGACTGCCTGTGAAAGCTGTTGGTCCGAGCTATAGTGGCCGCAGTGAGGTAAGTAATGGTGGCCTCAGGTAAGTGTGATTGTTTTTTTTTCAGTTTTATGTTGTGGCGGCGTGAGTTATTTATTGGGAATATTTTTGGTGGTTATTTTTCAGTCCCCCCTCCCCTCCCAGGCCTTTCTTAGAGCGCTCCGAGGCCAGCTGTTTAGCTCGGGATTTTCTGTTGCCCAGCCGGCCTAGCACCCAAAGAGGTGTGTAACGCCTTCCTTAGCGCTCCGCCCCACACTCAGGGCCCAGCTGATGAATTTTGCCCGACTGAGGCGCGAACTGTTCCCAGGATCAAACTTTACTGCCACACCGCCATTACCGTCCCGAAATGAGCAGAACTGAAAACCCAGCCCTATGTATCTACCCTATTAATCATTTTAAACGTCTCAAATAGATATCCCTCAACCTCCTAAACTTAAGAGAAAGCTAGCCAAATTTATGCATCCTGTTCTCACAATTTAAGCCCTGGTATTCTGGTGAATCTGCACTGACCAGAAACTTTAGATAAATACCACAGCTGCCTAAATAAATGGCATTTACGCCATCTTTCTGGGGTTCTAATGCCAAAAGTGTGACAGACAGACAGTCAGGAGAACCCTCATGAAAATCCACCCTCCTACTGTCCAAGAAAAACGTTTTGATATCTAAATTTGTTATAGAAACTTTAAAAACTAAAATGCACCATGACAGAAAGTGGATCTTAAATTTAATATTCAAGGACAGGATTTTCCTTTTAAATCTGACGCTTGCTAAATGATCAAAGTAGAAGATTGTGTGAAAAAGCACACTTAGTCTGACATACATAAAGCACCAGTTAGAATTGAAATAGAAAAAAAATGAAAATCAC
Source organism: Pristiophorus japonicus (assembly GCF_044704955.1). NCBI lineage: Eukaryota > Metazoa > Chordata > Chondrichthyes > Pristiophoridae > Pristiophorus > Pristiophorus japonicus. The sequence goes on from NC_091979.1 coordinate 309,397,825, forward strand.
ATTAGTTAGAAGGCGGAGAAACCAAGCTGTCTTCCAGGAAATGTGAAGCTGCATATCCACAAAAACAGTAAACGCACTAGGTAGACTGCTAACCGACCTTGGACAGGGTTTGGAGCCAATTTTCTAGTGTTGGACCACACTCAAATAATTACATAGAAACATAGAAACATAGAAAATAGGTGCAGGAGTAGGCCATTCGGCCCTTCTAGCCTGCACCGCCATTCAATGAGTTCATGGCTGAACATGCAACTTCAGTACCCCATTCCTGCTTTCTCACCATACCCCTTGATTCCCCTAGTAGTAAGGACTTCATCTAACTCCTTTTTGAATATATTTAGTGAATTGGCCTCAACAACTTTCTGTGGTAGAGAATTCCACAGGTTCACCACTCTCTGGGTGAAGAAATTCCTCCTCATCTCGGTCCTAAATGGCTTCCCCCTTATCCTTAGACTGTGTCCCCTGGTTCTGGACTTCCCCAACATTGGGAACATTCTTCCTGCATCTAACCTGTCTAACCCCGTCAGAATTTTAAACGTTTCTATGAGGTCCCCTCTCATTCTTTTGAACTCCAGTGAATACAAGCCCAGTTGATCCAGTCTTTCTTGATAGGTCAGTCCCGCCATCCCGGGAATCAGTCTGGTGAACCTTCGCTGCACTCCCTCAATAGCAAGAATGTCCTTCCTCAGGTTAGGAGACCAAAACTGTACACAATACTCCAGGTGTGGCCTCACCAAAGCCCTGTACAATTGTAGCAACACCTCCCTGCCCTTGTACTCAAATCCCCTCGCTATGAAGGCCAACATGCCATTTGCTTTCTTAACCGCCTGCTGTACCTGCATGCCAACCTTCAATGACTGATGTACCATGACACCCAGGTCTCTTTGCACCTGCCCTTTTCCTAATCTGTCACCATTCAGATAATAGTCTGTCTCTCTGTTTTTACCACCAAAGTGGATAACCTCACATTTATCCACATTATACTTCATCTGCCATGCATTTGCCCACTCACCTAACCTATCCAAGTCGCTCTGCAGCCTCATAGAATCCTCCTTGCAGCTCACACTGCCACCCAACTTAGTGTCATCCGCAAATTTGGAGATACTACATTTAATCCCCTCGTCTAAATCATTAATGTACAGTGTAAACAGCTGGGGCCCCAGCACAGAACCTTGCGGTACCCCACTAGTCACTGCCTGCCATTCTGAAAAGTCCCCATTTACTCCTACTCTTTGCTTCCTGTCTGACAACCAGTTCTCAATCCATGTCAGCACACTACCCCCAATCCCATGTGCTTTAACTTTGCACATTAATCTCTTGTGTGGGACCTTGTCGAAAGCCTTCTGAAAGTCCAAATATACCACATCAACTGGTTCTCCCTTGTCCACTCTACTGGAAACATCCTCAAAAAATTCCAAAAGATTTGTCAAGCATGATTTCCCTTTCACAAATCCATGCTGACTTGGACCTATCATATTACCTCTTTCCAAATGCACTGCGATGACATCCTTAATAATTGATTCCATCATTTTACCCACTACCGATGTCAGGCTGACCGGTCTGTAATTCCCTGTTTTCTCTCTCCCTCCTTTTTTAAAAAGTGGGGTTACATTGGCTACCCTCCACTCCATAGGAACTGATCCAGAGTCAATGGAATGTTGGAAAATGACTGTCAATGCATCCACTATTTCCAAGGCCACCTCCTTAAGTACTCTGGGATGCAGTCCATCAGGCCCTGGGGATTTATCGGTCTTCAATCCCATCAATTTCCCCAACACAATTTCCCGACTAATAAGGATTTCCCTCAGTTCCTCCTCCTTACTAGACCCTCCGACCCCTTTTATATCCGGAAGGTTGTTTGTGTCCTCCTCAGTGAATACCGAACCAAAGTACTTGTTCAATTGGTCCGCCATTTCTTTGTTCCCCGTTATGACTTCCCCTGATTCTGACTGCAGGGGACCTACGTTTGTCTTTACTAACCTTTTTCTCTTTACATATCTATAGAAACTTTTGCAATCCGTCTTAATGTTCCCTGCAAGCTTCTTCTCGTACTCCATTTTCCCTGCCCTAATCAAACCCTTTGTCCTCCTCTGCTGAGTTCTAAATTTCTCCCAGTCCCCGGGTTCTCTGCTATTTCTGGCCAATTTGTATGCCACTTCCTTGGCTTTAATGCTATCCCTGATTTCTATTGATAGCCATGGTTGAGCCACCTTCCCTTTTTTATTTTTACGACAGACAGGAATGTACAATTGTTGTAGTTCATCCATGCGGTCTCTAAATGTCTGCCATTGCCCATCCACAGTCAACCCCTTCAGTATCATTCGCCAATCTATCCTAGCCAATTGACGCCTCATACCTTCAAAGTTACCCTTCTTTAAGTTCTGGACCATGGTCTCTGAATTAACTGTTTCGTTCTCCATCCTAATGCAGAATTCCACCATATTATGGTCACTCTTCCCCAAGGGGCCTCGCACAACGAGATTGCTAATTAATCCTCTCTCATTACACAACACCCAGTCTAAGATGGCCTCCCCCCTAGTTGGTTCCTCGACATATTGGTCTAAAAAACCATCCCTTATGCACTCCAGGAAATCCTCCTCTACCGTATTGCTTCCAGTTTGGTTAACCCAATCTATGTGCATATTAAAGTCACCCATTATAACTGCTGCACCTTTATTGCACGCACCCCTAATTTCATGTTTGATGCCCTCCCCAACATCACTACTACTGTTTGGAGGTCTGTACACAACTCCCACTAACGTTTTTTGTCCTTTGGTATTCTGCAGCTCTACCCATATAGATTCCACAACCTGGGAGGTTCCAGAATATTCTTTTCGTGGAAATCAGAGCTCCCGAGGCATTGTAGGAGAAATGTGTGGCAAAAAAAGGGCCTCTCATCCATTGCTCTGTTTTATACAACCATTTGTGCGTCTACATTTTTAATGAACAAAGTGATTTCAACCCCATTATTTGGAAAACATCCAGTGCTTCTCAGCAAAACTGGACGCATTTTAAAAGCAACAGAACAATACATCAGAGAGACATCACTGGATCATTTAGACACCAGATGGATTCAGAGCAGTATTTAATATGATTAGGAACTTGCTTCTGGGCTTTCCAGCACATTATTTATAACAATAGCCTAACCCTTGATAAGATTACAAGTTTTGTATTTTACCGGGATAATACTGTTGTTAGTGTAAATCATAGAAAATATTACAACACTGAAGAAAGCCATTCGGCCCATTGTGTCCGTAAAGAGGTACATGGATTATTTGGTATGAGAGATTATAAACCATGTTATCAGAAGTATATTAATAAAAAGAGATACTAGTTCACAATTTCCCTTTTATCCATCTTATTTTTTTGAGGATTGAGCAAGAAAAAGCAAACATATTCACTCAGAGGTATGTTATATGTCTAAAATAAAAGTTTGGTTTGTCTAGCCTAAGTTGAACTGGTTATGTAGAACACTTGAAGTGAGACAACATTTTGGCATGTTAAATCTGATAGATTTGACACTGAGCAGTGTAGTGGAACAGAGGAATGTTGGAGTGCATGTCCACAGACCCCTAAAGGTTGCAGGACATGTAGATAAGGTGGTCAAGAAGGCATATGGGATACTTGCCTTTATTAGCCAAGACATAGCATATAAGAGCAGGGAGGTTATGCTAGAACTGTATAAAACACTAGTTAGGCCACAGCTACAATTTTTCTCACCACATTACAGGAAAGATGTGATTGCATTAGAGAGGATACAAAAGAGATTTACAAGGATGTTACAAGGACTGGAGAATTTTAGCTATGAAGAAAGATTGGTTGACTGGGGTTGTTTTCTTTTGAACAGATGAGGTCGAGGGGAGATTAAATTGATGTGTATAAAATTATGAAGGGCTTAGATAGAGTGGATAGGAAGGACCTATTTCCCTTAGCAGAGAGGTCAACAACCAGGGGTTATAGATTTAATACAATTGGTAGAAGGATTAGAGGGGAGTTGAGAACTTTTTTCACCCAGAGGGTGGTGGGGGTCTGGAACTCACTTCCTGAAAGGGTGTTGAGACTGAAACTCTCATCACATTTAAAAAAAATACTTGGAGATGCACTTGAAGTAACCTACAGACCAAGAGCAGAAAAGTGGGATTAGACTGGATTGCTCTTTTTGGTCTGGCACAGACACAATGGGCCGAATGTCCTCTTTCTGTGCCACAAACTTCTATGATTCTAGATGGTCCTGTAACATAAGGTTGGAGAGTTATCTGGTGCTTTGCAATTGATGTTTACTTGCAAAGTTTGTGGGTTTGTTGGGCTGAATGGCCTGTTTCTGTGCTGTAGGTTCTATCAGAATTGAGAGGATGCATCGATCAAGAAAAAATTGGTAGCTGGGACTCTTCTCTGCAAAAGAGAAAACTAAGAAGAGACCGATAGAGGTCTATGAAATTGTGAAGGAGTTTGGTTGGATGGATGCGGCAAAACTGTTTCAACTTGTAGGTGAGCTAAGAACAAGGGGGCATAAATATCAGATAGCCACTAACAGACCCAATAATGAATTTAGGAGGAATTTCTTTACACAAAAAGTGGAACTCACTGCTACATGGAAGGGTTGAAGCAGATAGCATTTATGCATATAAGGGGAGGCTTAAGTCATGAGGGACAAGGGAATAGAGGAATACGGGAGCAGGGTGGGAAGAGATGATTAGAGTGGGAGATGAAGCTTTCGTGGCATATAAACACTGATATAGACCAGCGGCCTGAGTGGCTGGCTAGTTTCTGTGCTGTAGTTTCTAATACGTCCTTACGATACGAGGCCCATGCTTGAGAGGTCAGTCTGTGACCTGTCCTTTATTTCATAGCACACAAGTGCAGGAAGTGGGTGGAGCTTCCCCTTTTATATCTGAAGGTCTAGGTTAGGAGTGTCTCCCACAAGTTCACCACCTAGTGGTCAGTGTTCTCAAGTGTACAACTTAGGTCAGATATACATGGGTTACAATGACAGTTGAATACATGACATCACCTCCCCCAAGTCTCTCTGGTGGTTTACGCTCCCTTGTAGAGCGCCTGAGTTGGGGCTCCGGTTGTTGGGCGCTAGCCTGAGTGTCTGCTGTTTGTGGTGCCTCAGGCCTGTCCGGACTGCCCACAGTGACTGGGCTCTCCTCCACTTGGTTCCGGTGTTCGGACACCTGTGGTGGAGTGAACTGTACATCGTGTTCTTCCTCTGCTTCTTCTATGGGGTTGCTGAACCTCCTTTTTGTTTGATCCACATGTTTGCGGCAGATTTGTCCATTGGTAAGTTTAACTACCAGAATCCTATTTCTCTCTGGCAACCACAGTGCCTGCGAGCCATTTGGGCCCTGCAGCGTAGTTGAGGACAAAAACAGGATAATTTACATTAATACATCGCACCCTCGCATTCCTGTCATGATAATCATATTGGCCCCAAGTTTCCACATGATTTGCTCCTGATTTTTAGGAGCAACTGGTGGAGAACGGACCATCTTAGAATTCGGAATTCTCCACATTTAAGTTTTCTGCAGTTCTAGTCAGGTAGAACAGTTTCACTTTGGAACAGAATTTATTTTTCAAAAGGGGGCGTGTCCGGCCACTGATGCCTTGATTTGAAAGGTTCCACAGTGAAAACTTACTCCAAACTAACTTAGAATGGAGCAAGTGAAGATTTTTGTAGGCTTGAAAAAACCTTGTCTGCACATTAAAAAATCAGGGCGCAGGTTACAAATTAGGCGTCCGGAATGAGGTGGGGGGGGGGGGAGGGGAGGTAAGGGAAGTCCTTACATTCTACAATAAATCCTTAGTTATACTTTTACAAATATTATACAAATAAATCCAACCTGAATCAAAATTTATAAGCAAAGAAAAGATTAAATAAACCATGTTCCTACCTGTTAGATCTCATGATTTCCAATGAAATACGAACTCCGATGATAGTTTTAACTTCTTTATTTTGGCAGAGAGCAACAGGCTGCTGGCTGATTGCCAGTTCCTTTGTCTTACTGCAACCACATGGTCAAAATGGCTGTATTTATACCGGGTTTAATTTACAGAAAAGAACTCGCCTTCTTTGACCTTATTGGCTCAATTAATAGTCTTTTAACGTTTTAATTGGTTTGCTACCCAAGGTCTGAAAATGTCAAGTTGATTGATGACTTAATGCAATGTGGCCTGTGTTTTTTCACAGCCTGTCTAAATGCAGCCTGGCTGTAGAGCTTGAATTCTCTATCAATCCCCCCTTTGATTCTTTCACAAACTGAATCATAAAACATCAGGTATCACTGGTTAAACATTCTACAAAATAATTTCATACATGTTAATTGAGTTTCCTTCCAAAATTTGTTGATGTGTTTCGCCACATGTCCGGACTAGTAGCTTCCACACAAATTTATACCAACCCGAGTTCCATCGTGGTCACAATGGAAGTCTGGTTTTAGTAGGTTAATTAACCTAATTCCAATTTAATCCAAATCAATATCTTAGTTCAACCAGTAAACAACCTTTCCTTAAGCATAACATACTCCTGTGCCACGTACAGACGGTCTGCTGGGACCTGCAAGGTGCCTCACCTGCGGGACAGCAGCTACAGCCGCCTGGTCACAACAACATTTAATCAACATAAACAAACAATATAAAAGTAAAACAATTACAACAAATAGAATTAAACCTTCCACCATTGAAGTTCCTATTGAACCTAGCCATTCAGTGGCTCCGCTCCACAAAGTGAATGATGGGGGTTGCTTAAGTTTTTCTACCTCCTTTTGGATATGCTCCGCTAAGTGGGTAATTTCTTCGGAGCTATCTGGGATATATGTGCAACACTCAGTTCCAAGTAGGGTGCAAGTACCTCCCTTTTCAGCCAGGATGTAATCAAGGGCCAGTCTATTCTGTAGGGCTACTGTGCGGATTGCTACCATTTCTGCATTGATTTTAACTAGGGCCTCTGAGGTATCATTGGCTACCCGTTCCACAATGGAGGCCATGTTAATGGATTCCCTTGCCAGTCTGGCGGTCCCATACCCAGGGATCAGAATGGCAAAGAACCTCTCTGTTTCTGTGATAGCTCTCTTAGGACGGTGTAAATGTTCCGACAGTGACTTTATATGATACATATAAGGCACAATGTAGGCTAAATAGCAGGATCCCATCCAATTCTGGGGCAACCAAGGGTAGGACTTGTGCCCACACACCCAATAGGTGCCATTATATGCAATGAATGTTAGCTGTTTCTTTGTCAGCAACACTCAGGGGCCTGTCCAGGCTTTTCCATCTGTTTTATTCAGAATCCCCGTTACGTTGAAAATTCCCACATCAGCCCAGTTTGGACGGTTCCGTGGCTTGATTATATTATAATTCTGGGAGCAGTTACTATATCTCATATTTTGGCCTCCTTTGATGTTTCTAATCAGACAGACCGATTACCCCGGTCTTCCTATTCCCCTTGTATTAGTGACAACAAAAAATGGGGGCCGTTTGGAATTATTGTAGCACGGTTGGTATCCCCCTTCAAAGGTAATCAGATTGTAACCTGCTGACTTCCATTTACGTGCCCAGTTTTCCGTATCCTGAAACGCATTGCCTGTTTTTTTTTGATTAATTATCCACTGAGCCATTTCCGAGATATTCAAGGGAACTGGCCTCAAGGGAATCCCTCCCTTTGAGTGAATAGGAATATGCGCACACACCCAACAACTAGAAATGTTATCTTGCTTGGCATAAATGTATGACATATATAAAAAGGTATTTACATGTAATTCCCTTGTTCCCCGACTATTTCCCTTTGGTGCAGAGGGTCGGCTCGTAAGAAGTAGGCCTATGCCTATAATACCTACAATCAATAATACAGTAAATTTATACATTTTCGCAAAAAGTAATTGTCCTTATTAGATTTCAGCTTCAGTTACGGGTGCTCGTTTAACGTGTGAAGCGTGTATCCAGGCTTTCTTTCCTTGGGCTTTAACAGCTGCCTGGGTGGTCAATAACACTTGATAAGGTCCCTCCCACTTGGCACCCAAAGGTTCTTTATGCAACTTTTTCACATACACCCAGACACCCGGGATGATGTTGTGTCCTCCTTCGGGTGGATTACCCCAAGCTGCCGATACCTGTCAGGAAACAGAACTAATAGCATTGGTTAAGTTCTGACAGTATGATAACAAAGTGTCACTCATTAAGTGAACATCAGCTTTCCGTGAATCGATAGTTCCTGGCAGCGACATGGGTCTTCTTGTTATAATTTCAAATGGGCTTAGACCTGTAGTTCTGTTCGGGGTTGCCCTAATGCTACATAGCACTATTGGTAGTGCCTGGGGCCATGGTGTTCCTTCAATTCTTCTTTCTTCAAAGTTCTAATTGACCATGTCACCCGACCATCCTCAAAATGCAATGATGAATCTCCTTGGATTAGAACGTCCATTCCCAAAAGGGGTTGATCTACTGGGCCTATCCAGATCGGCGTGGTTAGTTCATGTGGACCCAGCCCTATAAGTACCAGTGTTGTCCTTTTAATTTCCATTTTATGGCCTCCAACTCCATAGGCTGTACGTACCCTACCATCCAACGGCAAAAAGTCTCCATACTGTAGGGGTAAGCATGTTAATTCCGCCCCTGTGTCTAAAAGACAGTCCACATCCTTATCGCCCACCCTCAGTTATATATAGCCCATCTCTCTTTGTTGTATTAGTGCGAGGAGGTGGGCCAGGGTGGGCTCTAATCGTATTTTGCTATCCCAAGTAACTCCTTCTGTTGTTGTATTGTCAAGCGCTTAAATGCTTCTATGAGGTCGTTATCTTGTGACAAGCTTGGCTTGTTGGCTGAATTGTATCCCTGGCTGTGTCCTCTTCTGTTTGGCCCTGCACGTCTTGGCCCAGTGACCTTCTTTCCCACAATAATGACATTTTCCGGGTAATTTTCCGAATGACTGTTTATCAGAATCCTGGGATTTCCATCCCCATAGCCTGTACAGCTCGGACTTTAACTCCCATATCCCGATCTAATTGGTTACATCGATCCACCAATGCTGCAAAGGTAGTTCCTCTACCTTCCCAGTCCGGTAACACTACCTTAAGCATTTTGGACAGTTCTGGCTTTAGACCTGCCACGAAAGCTGCTTTCAGGGGTCCAAACACTTGTTCATCCATTTCCTCATCCGTATTATTCATACCTGAATGTTCTCGCCACGTGCATCTAAACCGCTCGTCATACTCCAGGACCTCCTCTGTTCCTTTCTGTTGGCAGGCTGCAATTTTTCCCCAGTCTGTCTTAGCTGGACTGAAGGCTTGCAGCCTCCCATCCTGCATCTAATTCTTGCTCATTCTGCCCCAAAGCTTCTTCTACCTTGTCATGCAATTTTCTTCCCTGTGTTTTTGACACCATTATGGTCAAAATTTGCACTCCGTCCCAGGGATGAAGTTGATATATATTTCTTAAGCAGTCCAATTGTCCCACGTTTTTACTCCCCCTTTCTTTGGATTGGGCAATTCCTTTGACCATTTATCAATTGTCTCTGGGTCTGCCGGAGCATGAACTAAGTATTCTTCGTCGATCCTTCTCTTTGTTTTCTTGGTTCCGCCCTCATCCGCAGACTCTTCTGATTTGACTACAACTCGTCTTTTTTTAAACGGGGCAAAGCACACCCCTAATTCATCATCCTCCGACACTGTATCGTCGGAGGATTCAGAATCCGTATCTATTCCTCGGTCGTGTCTTCAGGTTTGCGCTTTTAATTTATCAAACATGGGTACCCTGGGAATTGATCAATACATTTTCCTTTTCCTATTACTGTCTCTTGACCTAATGATTTTTTCCATTCTTTAATTTCACCTTTAAGATCTTTAACTTCCGCTTCCAGCTTTTCAAGTTCAAGCTTTTTCTGTCGCAGCTGTGCACAAACTGCTTGCAATTGATCCTTTGTACTGGTCAGTTCTCGATCATGTTGGGAACGCATTATAATTTCATTCCGCTTTCGAATCTGGCCCATAACCGCTAGGGACCATCTAGTTCGCTCTTTATTTTTCATACGGGTCATTTTTCCCCAGACCCTTTTAATCTTGTCCAAGGACCATTGTCCTTTGGAGGTTCCGTACTTTTGTTCGATCTTAATACAGGTTTTAGATAAGTTGAATTGTTGCTCTATGTATTCTTTCAACTGTTCGAGAATTAAATCTAGCGAAACCTCAGGTGGTGCCTGCCCACCTTTAACAGTTGTGGGCAATTCTTTGCTCTTATCTCCTGCTGCCATTTCTTTACTGGGGTCTCGAGTTGTAGGCTCTCTCGCCGATCAATAGGTCGGTGATTAATTAACTAACACACCGCCGAAGTTTAGACGTCTATGGGACCTCGAGCCGACTACCAACCGGAGGGATCACAAACCGGAGGCTTTCGGAATCGCGTAGAAGGAGGCAAATTTAGACTTTTGACTGAGGACTTTTTAAAAAGAGGAGTCCTTACCTCAATATTTAGGTCCGATGTCCAAAATTCAGTTTCTTTCCTCAGCGACCCTGCTCGCAGCGCCAAAATTGTTAGATCTCATGATTTCCAATGAAATATGAACTCTGCTGGGAGTTTTAACTTCTTTATTTTGGCAGAGAGCAACAGGCTGCTGGCTGATTGCCAGTTCCTTTGTCTAACTGAAACCACATGGTCAAAATGGCTGTATTTATACCGGGTTTAATTTACAGAAAAGAACTCTCCTTCTTTGACCTTATTGGCTCAATTAATAGTCTTTTAACGTTTTAATTGGCTCGCTACCCAAGGTCCGAAAATGTCAAGTTGATTGATGACTTAATGCAATGTGACCTGTGTTTTTTCACAGCCTGTCTAAATGCAGCCTGGCTGTAGAGCTTGAATTCTCTATCACTACCTGTGTGAAAGTGCTTCAGGCAGGCCTTTCAGGCAGCGGTTTCCCGACGGCAGGGTGGGCGGAGGTAGTGAGACGGCTGCAGGAAGCCTCAGAGGTTGAGGCAGCCATTCCCGACGGGCCCGACCGATGGCAGCAGGGGGGAGACAGGGAGAAGGCTGCAGGAAGCCTCAGAGGTTGAGGCAGCCATTCCCGACGGGCCCGACCGATGGCAGCGGGGGGGAGACAGGGAGAAGGCTGCAGGAAGCCTCAGAAGTTCAGGCAGCCGTTCCCTACGGGCCCGACCGACGGCAGGGGGAGAAAGCTGCAAGAAGTCTCAGTGCTGATCATGGAAGGGCAATGTGGTTTTATTAAAAAATGTTAAAAATTGAACAGCTGCAAATAATTTGAATAGTCTCAAACAAGTGCATGTGTCCCATTTATCACAGTCTATCTTTAATTACAGAATGCACTCCCTCACCCTCACACACAGAAATATCAAGAAAATTAAAATGCAAGCCTTTGCAAGGGTTCAATAAACAAATTTTCACTTTTTCTGCAGCACTTTTTAAAATGGCCGAGTGCCAATGTTTCCTTCACACTGCGTGTGCGCGAACGCTCCAACGCGCATGCGCAGGGTTGCCGGCATGAAAAAAACTCATTTAAATGGTACCTGCCCCCTCCTACTTACAAAATCGGTGCGAGTGGTAGGCTCCGCCCCCTGGGCGCCGCTGCAAGGAGCTCGAGAATAGCGCGTTTTTTTCAGGCGCCGTTTCCGGCGCGAAAAACGGGCGCCCAGCTCGGAGGGGCGCCTGTTTTTCCGTGTGTGGAAACTTGGGGCCATTGTGACTGGCGCCTGCTCTCGACAATTTCTTTCATGGTGGAGTGTATAAGGGATAACCGGGTTTTGAGCGTCCTTTTCATTAGCAGCTCTGAGGGTGGAACCCCTGTGAGCGAGTGTGGTCGGGATCTGTAGGCCAACAGGAGGCGTGATAAGCAGCTTTGTCGGGAACCCCCTTGGATTCTGAGCATCCCCTGTTTGATTATCTGCACTGCTCGTTCTGCCTGGCCGTTTGAGGCCGGCTTGAACGGTGCCATTCTAACATGGTTAATTCCATTGCCTGCCATGAAGTCCTGGAATTCAGTGCTTGTGAAGCACGGGCCATTGTCGCTGACCAAGATGTCCGGTAGACCGTGGGCGGCGAACATTGCCCGTAGACTTTCTACCGTGGCAGAGGATGTGCTTGAATTTAAAATGTCACACTTGATCCATTTGGAGTAGGCGTCTACTACAACCAAAAACATTTTACCCATGAAAGGACCTGCGTAGTCCACATGGATGCGTGACCATGGCTTGGCGGGCCATGGCCAGGGGCGAAGGGGGGCTTCCCCGGGCGCATTGCCCAGTTGGGCACACGTGTTGCACGTGCGAACACAAGTTCCAGATCTGCATCTATCCCTGGCCACCAAACGTGTGACCTGGCAATTGCCTTCATCGTGACAATGCCCGGGTGCTTATTGTGGTGTTCTCTGATGAACACCTCTCTGCCCATCTGGGGCATGACTACGCGGTTTTTCCACAGTAGCCAATCAGCTTGAATCAAGAGTTCATCCCTGCGCCTGTGAAATGGTTTAAATTTCTCAGGGCATGCCCTGTACATGGCTGCCCAGTCCCTATTCAGGACAAATTTCTTGACTAGAGACAATAGCGGGTCTCTATTTGTCCAGACTTTAATCTGATGGGCTGCCACAGGTGAGCCTTCGCTTCCGAAAGCTTCAACAGCCATGACCATCTCAGCAGCATGCTCGGTAGCCCCCTCAGTGGTGGCTAATGGGAGCCTGCTGAGTGCATCGGCACAGTTTTCGGTGCCCGGTCTGTGCCGAATTGTGTCGTCATAGGCGGCTAACGTTGGTGCCCACCTCTGTATGCGGGCTGATGCGTTTTCATTTATGGCCTTGTTGTCGGCCAAAAGGGACGTTTGGGGTTTGTGATCTGTCTCCAGCTCAAATTTCCTGCCAAACAGGTACGGGTGCATTTTCTTTACTGCATATACACATGCGAGCGCCTCCTTTTCTACCATCCCGTAGCCCCTTTCTGCCTGAGACAGACTTCTGGAGGCATAAGCTACCAGCTGTAACTGACCCTTGGCATTGACATGCTGCAACACACACCCGACACCATAGGACGACGCATCGCACGTTAACACAATTTTCTTACATGGGTCATATAGCGTTAATAGATTGTTGGAACATAACAAATTGCGTGCTCTATTAAAAGCCCTTTCCTGGCTGTCCCCCCAGACCCATTCATAACCTTGCGTAGGAGCACGTGTAGCGGCTCTAGCAGCGTGCTCAATTTGGGAAGAAAGTTACCAAAATAGTTCAGGAGCCCCAGGAATGAATGCAGCTCCGTCGTGTTACAGGGTCTGGGTGCTCTCTGGATCATTTCCGTCTTGGACGCAGTAGGGCTGATCCCGTCTGCTGCTACCCTCATCCCCAGGAATTCTACCTCTGGAGCTAGGAAGACGCACTTCGCCTTTTTCAGTCGCAGCCCAACCCGGTCCAGTCTGCGTAGCACCTCCTCCAGGTTGTGGAGGTGTTCTTCAGTATCGTAACCCATAATGAGGATGTCGTCTTGAAAAACCACCATTTCTGGAATCGACTTGAGGCTTTCCATATTTCGTTGGAAGATCGCGGCGGCCGAGTGAATCCTGAACGGACATCTGTTGCACTCAAACAACCCCTTGTGTGTCGTGATGGTGGTCAGCTTCTTCGACTCACTCGCCAGCTCCTGGGTGATGTAAGCTGAGGTCAGGTCCAATTTTGAAAAAGGTTTGCCACCGGATAGCGTCGCCGCTCTCGGTAGCGGGTACTGGTCTTGGAGTGACACCCGATTGAAGGTGGCCTTGTAATCGCCACATATCCTGACCGACCCATCCGCCTTGAGCACCGGCACAATCGGGCTCGCCCAGTCACTGAATTCGACTGGCGAGATGATGCCTTCCCTCAGCAGGCGGTCCAATTCGCCTTCTATCTTTTCCCGCATCACGTACGGCACCGCTCTGGCCTTGTGGTGTACTGGCCTGGCGTCCGGGTTTATGTGAATCACTACCTTGGCCCCCATGAAAGTGCCAATGCCGGGTTGAAATAATGAGTCAAATTTGTCCAGGATCTGTGAGCATGATACTCGCTCCACAGAGGAAATTGCATTGACATCGCTCCATTTCCAGTTCATGATAGCAAGCCAACTCCTCCCCAGTAGTGCGGGACCATCCCCTGGGACAATCCAGAGTGGCAGTCTGTTCTCCGAATCTTTGTGGGTCACGACTACCGTGGCGCTGCCTAGCACCGGAATGATCTGTTTTGTGTAAGTCCGTAGCTGTGCTTCAATCGGCGATAATTTTGGCCTCCTGGCCTTGGACGCCCACAACTTTTCGAACTGTTTGATACCCATCAGTGACTGGCTGGCCCCCGTGTCTAGCTCCATTGATACTGGGATGCTATTGAGGAGCACTTTCATCATTATCGGTGGCGTCCTGGTGTATGAACTGTATACATGCTCCACATGAACTCGCTGAACTTCAACTTCCAGCGATTTCCCCCAGTGTTCATTTCTGCAATTTCTGCAGGTATTTTGCTCACCTCTGCAACCTCCGGCTGAGTGTATGCCTCCACGCCTCCAACATGAGCTGCTGTTTGAAACAAAAGGTCCTTTGCCAGTCGATCGTCCCTGACTGCCCCTGTTATTGCCCTTGAGTGCGCCATTAACAGGTGTTGATGGCCCCATTACTGGCCGCATTGTCCCTTGCAATGGTGTGAATCGCCGTTCAGCTTGCCATTGTCTCTGTCGAACACCCCTCTGGGTTTGACTACATGTTGGGGCATACCTGACTGCCCTTGTCTGCCTGGAGAACTGTGTGCTGCTTTAACAATGTTGAATCTCTGTCCCAACCATTCCTTAATACGTACCTCTCGTCTGTTCTGCTAGTGGCCATGCTCGTGTGGTTTAAATCCCAGTTTCTTGTCGCCATTAATACGTCCTTACTATACGGTATAAATGCACACGAGGCCCATGCTTGAGAGAAGGTCAGTCTGTGACCTGTCCTTTATTTCATAGCATTCAAGTGCAGAAAGTGATTGGAGCTTCCCCTTTTATATCTGAAGGTCCAGGTTAGGAGTGTCTCCCACAAGTTCACCACCTAGTGGTCAGTGTTCTCACAGTGTACAACTTAGGTCAGTTTCTACATGGGTTACAATGCTGGTTGAATACATGACAGTTTCGATATCGTTCTACCAGCTATCCACAGCTTTCTGGATGTTTTAATACTTTATTAGGGGCTCATTCACTGGGACAGCATGCTTAATATGCAAAAAGAAAAATACAAAAAATGGACAAATGTAGAATCCAAAGAAAACAATTGAACGAAGTTTAAAAAAACACGACTGTGAGAAAAATTAGATCATAAAATCAGCAAAATGGCTTTCTTCTCCATCTCCCCACCTTCAAACATTTTGAAAGCATTAGCATGACATTTGCAAACAGATCAAAAGAAATTGCAGAAGGGACATTTAAGAAAATATTTCTGAGCACCTTCCCTCCAGAGTTCATGCAGGTTATTTTCCCAGATCTCTGTAGCTTGATGTTCTCTCTGGTCATTTTATCCAGTAATTTCTTGTTCTCTGTCAGTTCTGAGTCAAGTGTTTTTGAATGGCTATCTGTTACCTCTGCATCTTTACTTCCTCATCTGAGATCTTAAAGTCCAGATGACTGTCTCGCTCCCTGCAGACTGAACACTGTTAATATTTATGACCAGCTGTCTATTCAGCATGTTCAATTCATTTTTCTATTATAACCCAGACATTTGGATAAAATTGTCATGTATTCAACTGTCATTGTAACCCATGTAGAAACTGACCTAAGTTGTACACCGTGAGTACATTGACCACTAGGTGGTGAACTTGTGGGAGACACTCCTAACCTGGACTTCCAGGTATAAAAGGGCAAGCTCCACCCACCTTCATCACTTCAGTGCTGGCTAATAAAGGTTACTGGTCACAGAGTGACCTTCTCGCAAATATGGATCTCGTGTGCATTCATACTGTATAGTAAGGACATATCATTGGCCACGAGAAACTGGAATTTAAACCACGCAAGCATGGCCACTAGCAGCACAGACGAGAGGTACTGTGTTGGTGAAGAGTGGGATGATTTTATTGAGAGACTACAGCAAAGTTTCATCACTAAGGAATGGTTGGGACAGGATTCGGCCGACAAACGCAGAGCTCATCTCCTGATGGTTTGTGGATCCAGGACGTGCTCCCTGATGAAGGACCTTCTAGTGCCAGAGAAGCCGGCGGACAAAACTTTTGAAGAGCTCAGTAAGTTGATCGTGGAACAATTTAAACCAGCAAGCAGCATGCACATGGCGAGACACTGGTTTTACACGCACCGGCGGTGAGAAGGGCAAAGCGTTCCTGACTTCGTGGCAGATCTCCGGCAACTGGTGAGCCTATGTAAGTTCCCAGATGCATGCAGAGCGGAGATGCTGCGAGACTTTTTTATTGAGGGCATCGGGCACGCTGGGGTTTTCAGGAAACTGATTGAGACCAAAGATTGACCCTGGAAAAGGCGGCTTTGATGGCCCAGACATTCATCTCAGGGGAGGAAGAGACCAGAATGATGTTTGACAAACATCTTGGCTTAAATGCAGCAAATGGACAGGGAGTCAACATTGTTAACGTGGTACACAGTTCTCCAGGCAGACAGGGGCAATCGGACATGCCCGAGCATGTAGTCTAACCCAAAGTGGGATTTCAACAGAGACAATGGCTAGCTGAACGGCAATTCATGCCATCGCAAGGGACAATGTGGCCAGTAATGGGGCCATCAACACCTGTCAATGGTGCGCTTAAGAGCAGTTACAGAGACAGTCAAAGACCTTTTATTTCCAACAATGGCTCATATTGGAGGTGCGGAGGCAAACACCCAGCCAGAGTTTGCAGGTATCGGCAATATACCTGCAGAAATTGCAACGTCAGCAGTCACTTGGCGCGTATGTGCAGGAAGCCTGCAGCCAGGTTGATGTACGAGGAGAATGGGCCCGATGTAAGCCCGATGAGACCAAATGAACACTGGGGGAAATTGCTGGAAGCTGAAGTTCAGCGAGTTCATGTGGAGCACATATACAGTTCATACACCAGGACGCCACCGATAATGATGAAAGTGCTCCTCAATGGCATTCCAGTGTCAATGGAGCTAGACACGGGGGCCAGCCAGTCCCTGATGAGTATCAAACAGTTCGACAAGTTGTGGGCGTCCAAGGCCGGGAGGCCAAAATTATTACCGATTGACATACAGCTACGGACATATACAAAGGAGATCATTCTGGTGCTAGGCAGCGCCACGCTAGTCGTGACCCACAAAGATTCGGAGAACAGACTGCCACCCTGGATTGCCCCGGGGGATGGTGCCGCACTACTGGGGAGGAGTTGGCTTGCTGTCATGAACTGAAAATGGGGCGATTTCAATGCAATTTCTTCTGTGGAGCGAGTATCATGCTCTCAGGTCTTGGACAAATTTGACTCATTATTTTCAACCCGGCATTGGCACTTTCATGGGGACCAAGGTAGTGATTCACATAAACCCGGACGCCAGGCCAGTACACCACAAGGCTAGAGCGGTGCCGTACGTGATGCGGGAAAAGATAGAAGGCGAATTGGACCGCCTGCTGAGGGAAGGCATCATCTCGTCAGTCGAAATCAGTGACTCGGCGATCCCGATTGTGCCGGTGCTCAAGGCTGATGGGTCGGTCAGGATATGTGGTGATTACAAGGCCACCATCAATCGAGTGTCACTCCAAGACCAGTACCCGCTACCGAGAGCGGAGGACCTCTTTGCAACGTTATCAGGTGGCAAACTTTTTTCAAAGATGGACTTACCTCAGCTTACATGACCCAGGAGCTGGTGAGTGAGTCAAAGAAGCTGACCACCATCATGACACACAAGGGATTGTATGAGTACAACAGATGTCCGTTCGGGATTTGCTTGGCCGCCGCGATCTTTCAACGAAATATGGAAAGCCTCCTCAAGTCGATTCCAAGGATGGTGGTTTTTCAAGACGACATCCTCATCACGGGTTGCGATACTGAACACCTCCACAACCTGGAGGAGGTGCTACGCAGAATGGATCGGGTAGGGCTGCGACTGAAAAAGGTGAAGTGCGCGTTCCTAGCTCCAGAGGTAGAATTCCTGGGGATGAGGGTAGCAGCAGACGGGTTCAGACCTCCTGACTCCAAAACGGAAGCGATCCAGAGAGCACCCAGACCCCACAAGACGACAGAGCTGCGTTCATTCCTGGGGCTCCTGAACTATTTTGGTAACTTTGTTCCCAAATTGAGCACGCTGTTAGAACCACTACACGTGCTCCTACTCAAAGGTCACGAATGGGTCTGGGGGGACAGCCAGGAAAGGGCTTTTGATGGAGCATGAAATTTTTATGCTCCAACAATCTGTTAACGCTTTATGACCCATGTAAGAAATTTGTTTTAACGTGCGATGCCTCGTCCTATGGGGTCGGTGTGTGTTGCAGCATGTTAATGCCAAAGATCAGTTACAGCCGGTAGCTTATGCCTCCAATAGTCTGTCCCAGGCAGAACGGGGCTACGGAATGGTAGAAAAGGAAGCGCTTGCATGTGTATATGCAGTAAAAAAAATGCACCAGTACCTGTTTGACAGGAAATTTGAGCTGGAGACAGATCACAAACCCCTAACGTCCCTTTTGGCCGACAACAAGGCCATAAAAGCAAATGCATCGGCCCACATACAGAGGTGGGCACTCACGTTAGCCGCCTATGACTGTACAATTCGGCACAGACTGAAAACTGTGCCGATGCACTCAGCAGGCTCCCATTAGCCACCACTGAGGGGGCAACTGAGCATGCTGCTGAGATGGTCATGGCTGTTGAAACTTTCGAAAGCGAAGGCTCACCTGTGACAGACCATCAGATCAAAGTCTGGACAAATAGAGACCCGCTACTGTCTTTAGTCAAGAAATGTGTCCTGAATGGGGACTGGGCAGCCACGTACGGGGCATGCCCTGAGGAAATCAATCCATTTCACAGGCGCAAGGATGAACTCTCGATTCAGGCCAATTGCCTACTATGGGGAAACCGAGTAGTCTTGCCCCAGATGGTTAGAGATGTTCATCAGAGAACTCCACAATGAGCACCTGGGCATTGTCATGTTGAAGGCAATTGCCAGGTCACATGTTTGGTGGCCAGGAATAGATGCAGACCTGGAACTTTGTGGTCGCAGGTGCAACACGTGTGCTCAGCTGGGCAATGCACCCAGGGAAGCCCCCCTTAGCCCCCGGTCCTGGCCCGCCAAGCCATGGTCACGCATCCATGTGGACCACGCAGGTCCTTTCATGGGAAAAATGTTTTTGGTTGTAGTAGACGCCTACTCCAGATGGATTGAGTGTGACATTCTCAATTCAAGCACATCCTCTGCCACGGTAGAAAGTTTACAGGCAATGTTCGCTGCCCATGGTCCACCGGACATCTTGGTCAGCGACAATGGCCCGTGCTTCACAAACACTGAATTCCAGGACTTCATGGCAGGCAATGGAATTAACCATGTTAGAACGGCACCGTTCAAGCTGGCCTCAAACAGCCAGGCGGAACGTGCAGTGCAGATAATCAAACAGGTGATGTTCAGAATCCAAGGGGGCTCCCTACAAAGCCGGTTATCATGCCTACTGTTGGCCAATAGATCCCGACCACACTCGCTCACAGGGGTCCCACTTGCAGAGCTGCTAATGAAAAAGATGCTCAAAACCAGGTCATCCCTTATGAAAGAAATTGTTGAGAGCAGGCGCCAGTCCCAATGTGACTACCATGACAGGAATGCGAGGGCGCGATGTGTTGATGTCAATGACCCTGTCTTTGTCCTCAACTACGCTGCAGGGCCTGAATGGCTCGCAGGCACTGTGATTGCCAAAGAGGGGAATAGGATTCTGGTAGTTAAACTTACCAATGGACAAATTTGCTGCAAACACGTGGATCAAACAAAAAGGGTTCAGCAACCCCATAGAAGAAGCAGAGGAAGAACACAATGTAGAGTTCACTCCTTCACAGGTGACCGAACACCGGAACCAAGCGGAGGAGAGCCAAGTCACTGTGGGCAGTCCGGACAGGCCTGAGGCACTGCAAACAGCAGACACTGAGGCCAGAGCCCAACAACCGGAGCCCCAACTAGGCGCTCTCCAAAGGAGCGTAAACCACCAGAGAGACTTCACCTGTGATCCCAATAAGACTTTGATGTCATGTATTCAACTGTCATTGTAACCCATGTATAACCTGACATAAGTTGTACACCGTGACTATATTGACCACTAGGTGGTGAACTTGTGGGAGACACTCCTAACCTGGACTTTCAAGTATAAAAGAGGAAGCTCCACCCATCTTCATCACTTCAGTGCTGGTGAATAAAGGTTACTGGTCTTTCTTTCAAATATGGGCCTCGTGTGCATTTATACTGTATAGTAAGGACATATCAAAAATAAAGAACAACGTGCTAAAATTGTGTATTTTGCTCGGAAGGGGGAAATTATGTTGACCACCACAAACTTGGAAAAATAATTTGCAAATGTTTTAAATTTTAGTCCTAGAGTTTTCATTCATCTGTTATTCATCAGAATGTTAACTTATTTGTCAACAGTCCATTGTTTTGTTATCCCAATAAATATTGTAAATAAGGACTTCCCTGATGATTCAGCTGGTTGACAGTGAGCTGCTGTGACATAACTCGGGGAAAGGTCCTTGCTCTCTGATGTTGGATAAGGCAGAGGTGTGCGCCGTCAATTGGCCTCAGTGCCATGGGTAATGGAGGGGAAATACAGCCAGATTTAAAATGAGAAAGGAAAGACTTATATTTATGTAACACCTTTTATGAACTCAGGATGTATCAAAGTGTTTTACAGCCAATTAAGTACTTTTGAAGTGTCGTGACTGTTATAATGTAAGAAATGTGGCAGCCAATTTGTGCAAAGCAAGATCCCATACGCAGACATGTGATAATGACCAGATAATTGTTTTAGTGATGTTGGTTGAGGGATAAATGTTAGCCAGGACATCAGGTAGAACTCTTCTTCTCATCTTCAAATCGTGCCATAGGATATCTTACATCCACCTAAAAGAGCAGACAGGGCCTTGGTATAACTTGTCAAACAAAAGACGGCACCTCCGACAGTGAATCAATCCCTCAGTGCTGTGCTGGAGTGTCAGCCAAGTTTTCGTGTTCAAGTCCCTGGAGTTTAACTTGAACCCATAACCTTCTGACTCACAGGCAAGTATGATACCAGTGAACCAAGGCTGATAAATTCCCCATCCTTGATTGCATCTTGGTGATTCCTGCAGGAAGCATGTATGTGTGTGGACATTAAGCGAGGCTGGGCTCATCTGTGATCGAATAGGCTAACAGTGACATTCACTGTTGCTCATACGTGAAGAATGGTCAGCTGGCTGAGGTACCAGAAGGTAGCTGTTGTCTGTGGAACTGTACCCCAGCAAAGAGTCACTGCCTTCAGTCGAAGAGGGGGAAAAGAAAGCAGAAGGGCAAACAAAACTACAAAGCAGGAGCTTGTATTTTTGTACAATAACACAGAGGGCTAGATTTTCAGCTTTCCCGATTTCAGGGTGCTAATCGTGGTGGGGCAGTAAAGATACAGCTTGAAAATAGTTTACACCCATGACTGGAAATTTCAGCAAAAAATTAGGATCCATGATCGTGGACATTCAATCAAGCACTACACAATGGACTTTGTGCACCTGAGCCGAAAATCGCGGTAGTGAAAGAGGCGGCCATTTTGCACATGCACAGTTGTTTTTTCCCCCCCCAGGCACAAACGCTATTTCAGGGCATGGCAACTTCCTGCACGAATGTGCATATGATCCACCCCACTTCTGCAGAGATGGAGCAGCAGGAGGGTAGGCAGCATGCCAGGCGATTTTCAAATGAGGCAGCTGAGGACTTAGTCCACGAACTGGAGAGGAGGTGGTCATCACTCCATCTGGCTGGGGGAACGAGACCATTGCCAGCTATATTTAAATGAATTTGGAGAGAAATTGCCCAGGAGGTGTCTGCGGCAGACACAGTTCCCAGAACTGGGGCACAATGCCGCAAATAGTTCAACGACTTACCAGAATCATCAGTGTGAATACCATTCACATTTATTTATGGCTGCTATCCTTCCAATATGAATGTCAGACACTATGTGAAGTCTTTCATATATATAGCCATTCTCACAGTCTTGTAGACTGTGGGGTGGGTTTCACAATGCATTAGAAAGCTGAAGGATAACTTCTCCAGCCATTGCCTCTTAATGAAGGTTGCACATGCACTCTAGTTTCTTAATCATTGAGAACCTTCCTCACAATACACTACTACTGTTGATATGGGTTTCATAAAGATCACTTGCAACCCCTATATTACCTCCCTTTCACCTCCTAACAATGGTTCATAAAGCCTCTGACCTGCTTTTTGCCGCAGTATTTATATGGCTGGTCCAGTTAAGTTTCTTGACAATGGTGACCCTGAGTGTGTTGATGGTGGGGGATTCGGCGCTGGTAATGCCGTTGAATGTCAAAGGGCAGTGGTTAGACTCTCGCTTGTTGGAGATAGTCATTACCTGACACTTGTGTGGCACGAACATTACTTGCCACTTATCAGCCCAAGCCTGAATGTCATCCTGGTCTTGTTGCACGCGGGCTAGAACTGATTCATTATCTGAGGAGTTGCGAATGGAATTGAACACTGTGCAATCATCAGCGAACATCCCCACTTCTGAGTTTATGATAGAGGGAAGGTCATTGATGAAGCAGCTGAAGATGGTTTAGCCTAGGACACTGCCCTGAGGAACTTTTGCAGCGATGTCCTGGGGCTGAGATGAATGACCTCCAACAACCACAACCATCTTCCTTTGTGCTAGGTATGACTCCAGCCAGTGGAGAATTTTCCCCCTGATTCCCATTGACTTCAATTTTACTAGGGCTCCTTGATGTCACACTCAGTCAGGGCAGTCACTTTCATCTCACCTCTGGAATTCATCTCGTTTGTCGATGTTTGGACCAAAGCTATAATGTTGTCTGGAGCCAAGTAATCCTCATGGAACCCAAACTGAGCAGGTTATTTTTGAGTAAGTGCTGCTTGATAGTATTGTCGATGACACCTTCCATCAATTTGCTGATGATTGAGAGTAGATTGATGGGGCGGTAATGGCTGGATTGGATTTGTCCTGCCTTTGGTGGACAGGACATACCTGGGTAGTTTTCTAAATTGTTTCATAGATGCCAGTGTTGTAGTTGCACTGGAAAAGCTTGGATAGAGGCGCAGCCAGTTCTGGAGCACAAGTCTTCAGCACAACAGCCGGGATATTGTCGGGACCCATAGCCTTTGCTGTCTCCAGTGTACTCTGCCATTTCTTGACAACACGGTGAGTGAATCGAATTGGCTGAAGACTGGCCTCTGTGATGGTGGGGACCTTAAGATGAGGCCCATATGGATCATCCACTCGGCACTTCTAGCTGAAGGTAGTTGCATACCTTTCAGCCTTGCCTTTTGCACTCATATGCTGGGCTCCACCATCCTTGAGGATGGGGATATTCATGGAGCCACCTCCTCCCGTTAGTTGTTTAATGGTCCACCACCATTCACGGTTGTATGTGGCAGGACTGCAGAGCTTTGATCTGATCTGTTGATTGTGGGAGCTCTGTCTGTAGCCTGCTGCTTCTGCTGTTTAGTTTGCATGTAGTCCTGTGTTGCAGCTTCCCCAGATTGGCACCTCATTTTTAAGTATGCCTGGTGCTGCTCCTGGCATGCTCTTCTGCACTCCTCATTGTACCAGGGTTGGTCCCCTAGCTTGATGGTAATGGTAGAGTGAGGGATATGCCGTGCCATGAGGTTAGATTGTGGTTCCATGCAATTCTGCTGCTGCTGATGGCCCACGGCACTTTATGGATTCCCAGTTTTGAGCTGCTAGATCTGTTCTTAGTCTATCCCATTTAGCACTGTGGTAATGCCATATGACATGATGGAGGCTATACTCAGTGTGAAGATGGGACTTCATCTCCACAAGCACTGTACGGTGGTCACGGCTACCAATGCTGTCATGGGCAGATGCACCTGCAACAGGTCGATTGGTGAGGACGAGGTCAAGTAGGTTTTTCCCTCATGTTGGTTCTCTCACCACCTGCTGCAGGCCCAGTCTGGCAGCAATGTCTTTCAGGACTTGGCCAGCTCGGTCAGTAGTGGTACTACCGAGCCACTCTTGGTGATGAACATTGAATTCCCCCACCCAGAGTACATTCTGTGCCCTTGCTACCCTCAGTGCTTCTTCCAATTGGTGTTCAACATGAAGGAGCACTGATTCATCAGCTGAGGGAGGGTATTAGAAGGTAATCTGCAGGAGGTTTCCTTGCCTATGCTTGACCTGAAGCTATGAGACTTCATGGAGTCCAGAATCAATGTTGAGAACTCCCAGGTCCACTCCCTCCCAACTGTATACCACTGTGCCGTACATACCCAGGGATGATGATGGAGGAGTCAGGAATATTGACTGAAAGATATGATTCTGTGAGCATGAATATAACCCACTGTTGCTTGACTAATCTGTGGGACAGGTCTCTCAATTTTTGCACAAGTCCTCAGATGTTAGTGAGGAGAACTTTGCAGGGTCGACTGGGCTGGGTATGCCATTGTCTTGTCTGAAGCCAGTGCCAAGGTTGATCCATCCAGTTTTATTCTTATTGTTTTTCATAACAAGTTGTCACATCCTAATTGCCGTTGAGAAGGTGACGGCGAACTGCCTTCTGGAACCGCTGCAGTTCGTGTGAAGGCACTCCTTTGTAGCGGTTTGGTACAACTGAGTGGCTTGCTAAGCCATTTCAGAGGGCAGTTAAGAGTGAACTAGATTGCTGGAGTTAGCATATATACGCCAGACCAGGTAAGGACGCAGATTTCCTTCCCTAAAGGACATTAGTGAACCAGATGGGTTTTTACGACGATATGGTAGTTTCATTACTGATACTAGCTTTTTATTCCAGATGTATTTATCTGAATTTAAATTTCCCAGCTGTCATAGTAGAATTCGAACTTACATCTCTGGATCATTAGTCCAGGCCTCTGGATTACTAGTCCAGTAACATAGCCACTATGCTACGTTTCCGTTAAAGCAACCATGAAGCTGTTGGATGGTTGTAGAAACCTATTTGGTTCACTTATATTCTTTTGGAAAGGAAGTCTGCTGTCCTAACCCAGCCTACATGTGACTTGAATCCCACACAAAACTGGCCTAGACTCAAGTGGTCTAGGGATGGGCAATACATGCCAGCCTTGCCAGTGACATCTACACCCCAAGTTTAAATTTAAAAAACAGTATTTTATGAAGCTATTATACATATGCATGTGTTTTCATGCATATATTTTCTGAGGATGTTGTATAATTAAGGATGAATTCATATAAAAATTTGATGAGGTCATTGCATATTTAGATGAACAAGTACATACATTTTCTGAGTGTACATTCCAATATGGTATTCATGATGTCACTGTGCATCTTGACATCCTGGAGGAATGTATTGCGACAACAGGCTGTTTGCACTGGAAGCACCAAAGGCCCAGGGGCTGAGGCAATTTGTTTGGCCTGGGTTTGGAGGTTTGAGATTGAGTTTTGTTAGAGAAAAGAAAATTGAAATGAGACAAGATTTAGATGTTTAAAGTGCTGAGGAAAAGATAATGTAGATGTAAACCAATTATTTAACTTGGATTGTGAGTGGAAAACTAAAAACATGAACAGAAAGTTAACAGAACATAAACAAAACTTGAGATTAGAAGAATTTTTCCCTTAGAACAGTGGACGGTGGAATAAATTCTGAGTTAAAAAAGTTAACACTGTGTCTAACAACAAATTTTCAAAAGCAGCTGGATAAATACATGGTTATGAATGAGATATTGTGATATATATGAGATTATCAATACATATAATGCTGATGCTGTGAATGCTGTGTGGAACATGATGGTTCCTCAGCTTCTGGGACCATGGAAATATCATGTCAAGGAAGGAAATCTCTCAAGGATGAACGATAAGAGCTGTAAAGATAGTTAGATATTCTGAAGAGGCATTCATCAGCAGACTAAACGGCTTGTTTAGAATCTAATGAAGCATATTAAAAGGCATTTGGTCAACCAAGTCGTTTAGTCCATAAACTATGGTATGTAGTCTGCAGAAGCCTTGAGCGGTTTATCATTTCATGCTTAATTATATGATAATGTGTGCTGCGTGTAGCTTTTAGAAAGAGCAGTACAGCAAGGGAACAGAGTGAATTCTCATGTGTACCTATTCTACATTGAAGACAATAATGTTCCTTTGAGGATGAAATTGGTCTTCGGTGGTAGACCAAAATAGGTGATCGGAATCAGCAGTCCGTTTTAAATCCGCCCAATTTTCTTTTCCACTGATTTTAATGGAAAAGAAAATCAGGTGGGGTGTAAAATAGATTGTCGATTCACTATCACCTATTTTGTTCCACCACTGAAGACCAATTTCACCCCCTGTGTGTCTAAATTTGTTCTATAGAGAAATTAAAACACACTGGGTCGTGGGGATTGTGGGACGCGATTAACCGGCGCCCGTTCATTGTCCTGCAGACAGGATGTTAAATTGGTGATAACCTTGATTTCTGCATGCAGCCTGCACAACCCGCATTGTTCATTGGCTGCACACATCAGCAGGGGGCCCGATTACGCGGGTGGCACTACTTAAAGGCAGCTTGCACCTCTTAAGAGGGAGATGCATTGTGGCTGCTGGAAGTGGTGTCAGGAAGTTAATTGCTTTTGAAGAGTTTTTCAAGATGGCTCAACCTGCAAGCACCAAAGTTTTATGACAATGCACTGGAGGACTTTGTGCAAGATGTGGAGCGAAAGAGAGATATTTGTATCCGCAGTAGGGCAGGTGGCCCTCGAGATATATGCTCGGGGCAGTGAGAAGAAGTAGCAGTGGAGGTCAGTGCCAGGAATGCAGGAAGAAGTTTAATGATTTGACATGAGTTGTCAAGGTGGGCGAGTTCAGTCTTCAAATGCCCTACCAGCTATCCTACCAACTGCACCACAAACCTCGTCCACGGCTCAATACCCCCATTACCCACCTACCAATTTGGCCGCAGTCCAAATGATCACTATAACTGATCATTATAGCAAGTTGTAAATGTCATCTACTGCTCAGCACAGTTGAGCACTTTAAACAACTGGAAAGAAAGAAACTGTATTTATATAGCGGCTTTCACATTCTCAGGACATCCAAAAGTGCTTTACAGCCAATGACGTACCTTTGATGTGTAGTCTCTGTTGTAATGAAGAGTTCAATCTTTACATAGGACTACATAGAATTACGTCACAGAAACAGGCCATTCGGCCCAACCAGTCCATGCCGGCATTTATGCACCATTTGAGCCTCCTCCCGTCTTTTCTCATCTAAATCTATCTGCATACCCCTCTATTCCCTTCTCCCTCATATGCTTGTCTAGCCTCCCCTTAAATGCATCGACACTATTCGCTTCAACCAAGCCCTGTGGTAACGAGTTCCACATTCTCACCACTCTTTCCTCGCATTTCTGGTATCATCCTTGTAAATGTTCTCTGCACCCTCTCCAGTGCCTCGATATCCTTTTCCTAATCTGGTGACCAGAACTGTGTGCAGTATTCTAAGTGTAGTCTAACCAAGGTTCAATACAAGTTGAGCATAACTTCCCATTTTTCAATTCTATACTCTAGAAATAAACTCTAGTGCTTGGTTTGCTGTTTTTACAGCTTTGCTAATCTGTGTCGCAACTTTTAGCGATTTGTGTATTTGTACTCCTTTAAATTATTTGTTCTTCTACCCCACCTAGACTCTCGCCCTTCAAGTAATAAATGACCTCCCTATTCTTCTTACCAAAATGTAATACCTCACATTTATCAGTGTTGAACTTCATTTGCCAATTATATGCCCATTCTGCAAGTTTATTAATGTCCTCCTGACTATCGCCTCCAATGTGGTGTCATCCGCAAATTTAGAAATTGTGTTTTTGATTCCAAAGTCTAAATCGTTAATATAAATTGTGAATAACAGTAGTCCCAGCACTGATCCTTGTGGAACATCACTGCCCACCTTCTGCCACTGTGAATAGCTACCTTTTACCCCCCACTCTCTGCTTTCTGTCTTGAAGCCAGCCAGCTATCTATTCTGTTCCTTATCCCCTGACTCCACATTCTCTGACCTTGTTCATCAGTCTATTATGGGCCTATCGAAGGCCTTTTGAAAATCTAGATAAATTACATCTACTGCATTACCATTGTCTACTCTCTCTGTTACCTCTTCAAAACATCTTCAAATGGCATATCCTACCAAGTGCACCACTAGCCTCATCCACTGCTGAATTCACTACACCCCCATCACCCACCTACTAACAATCTCTATCAATCCATACTCAACCCTTCAATTCATATGGTTTACTTCATTCTCACGCAGCCTCAAACCCACAATTCACAGCTTGCACACACTTGCCATTAATCAACCATGACAGCTGTTGTGTATCTGTAAAGCATGCATTCTCATGTTCCGCCACCAAGACGCTCATCCCCTGAAGTCCCAAGTAATCCCAGCATCCCTTGGGAGCACTGTATATAAGCTGTCCCCTAAGGCCTGTTCCTCACTCTGGAGTGTCTTATTAAAGACTGAGGTCACTGTTACTTTAACCTCCCTGTGTGCAGCCTCATCTATGTTAGGAACACAATAACAGCCACATCAGCCAAACATATTGCAGGACACTCACTGACATACTTCCCGTTTTCTTGCAGTGGAAGGTGGCACATAACAGGAGACAGCAGGAAAGAACTGGAGGATGAAAAGCATGCCTGCATGTTTTAACCCCAATGGAGGTGACAGTATTGACCATCATGGGAATGGGCATCGCTGATGTTATGTATGCAACCCTAGGCAACTTGTATCATACCGCCACCAGAGGGCATACCTGTTGGCGTCCCAAGGGATCATGGCATTCCTTGGGAGCACTGTATATAAGCAGGCCTCCCATGCTGTACCAGCACTCTGGAGTTTGAATAAAGGAGCTAAGGTCACACTTACTCATGTCTACAGTACTCAGTTACATCACTTTATTATGAACATAACAGCTGAGACCTTGGCTATTGGCATAGCTGAAGCTATTGAAGATGTGGGTATCCACATGCCAAATCCTCCTTCTCTCTTCCACTTCTCATTCCACAATCTCTTCTGACTCACAAACTGCAGGTGGCAGAAGGACACACTCCTTACTTTCTCCTCCGCTCACCACTACTCAGCGCTTGTACCTTTTTCATTTCAAATACCCAAGAACTGGAGCCTTCCCATTCAGAAGTTAACAAGACAGTGAAGTTGAGAAGACACCATCACGCGATCTTATACTTGCAGCCACCAGCTCAGAGACTGGCACTGCGTGAACTTCAGAGGCTAGGATAAAGGAGGGATCTGCACATGATGAGGCACCAGGCACAAGTGTGCAGGAACCAGGGCAGGGGGAATGGATAGCTAGATCGCCGGAGGGCAAGGTCGTACATGATTTATGCTGCAGAAGAGTCAGATGAGGACATCATTGGCCCAGACTACTAAGAAGGCTGATGGGTGTACAGTACCAAATGCTTGGTGCACTGGAAAGCCTGCCAGAAAGCTTGTGTACAATGGCAAGGAGCATGGAGAAGTCCAGCTACAACTTGGTACATGGCTTTGCGCAGAGCTTGGAACCCATTCTTTCAAACATGGAACGGGTGGTCACCTGCATCAGCACACCTGTGGAACCCATCCTGATGCAATGTCTCATGGCTGATGTCACAGCTTCCACTACAGTACAAACAGATTCCATCAAAGGTCTGAGTGCTGCAGTGGAAAGTCAGACTGTGGCCTTGCAAACTCAGACTGCTGCCATCGTGGCTCTGGATATCACTGTTCAAAGGGGCTTCCAGGGCGTTACCGCAGTCCAGCAATCAGTCAACCGATCACCAGATGGCTGAGGCACTTCCCTGGGAGAGTGGCAGTGACTCCATAAAGCTTGACCCTGCTGTCCTCTCTCAGGATGACAGCATTCCTGCTCCCAGACATACCACTCCGCCAATGTCCTTGATGTTGCCTATCAGCCAGTCAGCCCAGACTGCTGCAGCCCAGGCTGAGATGGTGCAATCTGAAGCTGGGCCTTCTAGCTGCTCGAGGTCATCCTGCAAGGCCAACTGTAGTCACCTCAATTGAAGGTCAGCAGTTTTCCACAACCAATGCTGCAGCCACTGGGGAAGCACACTATAGGAGCACTAGAAACGGCAACGGTAAATGGAAGATAGACACTAAGGGAATGCACAAGGGTGATTTGTTTCTTTTTGTATGCATTATTTAATGAGTGAATTTATAAAATTGGATTTGACTTTGCATATCCTGGTGGCTTATTTCTGTGTTGTCAGAAAGAGTATGACATGATGGTCAGTGATAGAGGAAAGGTAAGGAATGTGGGACGGTTGGTGAATAGGGAGGTATAGTTGAGGTTACTGATATCGCTCGTGAATTATTTGATCACATAGAGCCCGGGCAGAAAGGGGCAGTCTGTGTTGAATCTTTCTTCCTCTTCGTGTTCCTCCACTTCCTATTGCACTTCCTCCTCTCATTCCTCCTCCTCCTCCTCCTCCTCCTCCTCCTCCTCCTCCTCCTCCTCCTCCTCCTCCTCCACTCCTCCCCCTCCTCCCTCATCTAGCAGCATGTCCTGTTCTGTGTGGCCTCTTTTCATTCTCCCAGTCATGTTCAAGTCCCAGAGGAAGCCCTATCAGGGTACCCATGTCTGGAAGCAACTTTAAGCTCAATATTTTATATGACAAAAACATACTTAAAGTTTAGCCAAGTATAGGAAACCTCCAAAAATGAATACAATTGCACTATAGGAGCACTATTATTCCGTTTAACGTTGTGTTCAGTTGTATGAGGTTAAGATCAGGCATTGGCTGGAGTGTGGTATTGGAAAATGGCAGCTGTAGCTTCCAATCAGCACTGTACACTGATTCGCATCATGGCCATGCTACTCTCATGCTGCAAGCGGTCATTAAGTGCGCACCCCTCGAAAGGGTGCGCATGCATTTCGGACCCAATTTTCGAGTCTTAGCTGGCCTAAAAAACAGGCACTACTCGGCCCAATTTAGCCCCCACTGTTGATGGCAAAAATTATGCTTGACAAAATTGATCTGTTTTCCGAGAAACAAACCAGAGAAACCAAGGGCCTTGTAACAATAAAACAATAAGTGTGATAATGTATGATTCCTTCAGTGCAGCTTTAGGGATGACCCAACAGATGGCTTGATGATAAACATGTTTTAAACATTAGAGTGTGCTTGTAGGACATCTTTTGACATTAAATAGTATTATGTAAGTTTATGAACAAGTTGAGTGATCTTTATCAGTGAGATACTGTAGGTTTCATGTGCACTTTTTTGCCATTATTTCCAGTGGATGATGAAACAACCCAACCTAAAATAGGCAGCCATGTTTGAATAAGAGGGTTGAAGGGAGGACCTGGAGACAATCACTATCACTAGTGGGGTAGTGCTGGACAGGCTAATGGGACTGAAGGTAGACAAGTCCCCTGGTCCTGATGAAATGCATCCCAGGGTATTAAAAGAGATGGCGGAAGTTATAGCAGATGCATTCATTATAATCTACCAAAATTCTCTGGACTCTGGGGAGGTACCAGCAGATTGGAAAGCAGCTAATGTAACGCCTTTGTTTAAAAAAGGGGGCAGGCAAAAGGCAGGTAACTATAGGCCGGTTAGTTTAACATCTGTAGTGGGGAAAATGCTTGAAACTATCATTAAGGAAGAAATAGCGGGACATCTGGATAGGAATAGTGCAATCAAGCAGACGCAGTATGGATTCATGAAAGGGAAATCATGTTTAACTAATTTACTGGAATTCTTTGAGGATATAACAAGCATGGTGGATAGAGGTGTACCGATGGATGTGGTGTATTTAGATTTCCAAAAGGCATTCGATAAGGTGCCACACAAAAGGTTACTGCAGAAGATAAAGATACGCGGAGTCAGAGGAAATGTATTAGCATGGATAGAGAATTGGCTGGCGAACAGAAAGCAGAGAGTCGGGATAAATGGGTCCTTTTCCGGTTGGAAATCAGTGGTTAGTGGTGTGCCACAGGGATCAGTGTTGGGACCACAACTGTTTACAATATACATAGATGACCTAGAAGAGGGGACAGAGTGTAGTGCAACAAAATTTGCAGATGACACTAAAATTAGTGGGAAAGCAGGTTGTGTAGAGGACTCAGAGAGGCTGCAAGGAGATTTGGATAGGTTAAGCGAATGGGCTAAGGTTTGGCAGATGGAATACAATGTCGGAAAGTGTGAGGTCATCCACCTTGGGAAAAAAAACAGTAAAAGAGAATATTATTTGAATGGGGAGAAATTACAACATGCTGTGGTGCAGAGGGACCTGGGGGTCCTTGTGCATGAAACTCTTTTTGGATGAATCCCAAAAGGTTAGTTTGCAGGTGCAGCAGGTAATCAGGAAGGTGAATGGAATGTTGGCCTTCATTGCGAGAGGGATGGAGTACAAAAGCAGGGAGGTCTTGCTGCAACTGTATAAGGTATTGGTAAGGCCGCACCTGGAGTACTGCGTGCAGTTTTGGTCACCTTACATAAGGAAGGATATACTAGCTTTGGAAGGGGTACAGAGACGATTCACTAGGCTGATTCCAGAAATGATGGGGTTACCTTATGATGATAGATTGAGTAGACTGAGTCTTTACTCCTTGGAGTTCAGAAGGATGAGGGGTGATCTTATAGAAACATTTAAAATCATGAAAGGGATAGACAAGATAGAGGCAGAGAGGTTGTTTCCACTGGTCGGGGAGACTAGAACTAGGGGGCACAGCCTCAAAATACGGAGGAGCCAATTTAAAACCGAGTTGAGAAAGAATTTCTTCTCCCAGAGGGTTGTGAATCTGTGGAATTCTCTGTCCAAGGAAGCAGTTGAGGCTAGCTCATTTAATGGTTTCAAGTCAAAGATAGATAGAATTTTAACCAATAAGGGAATTAAGGGTTACGGGGAGAGGGCGGGTAAGTGGAGCTGAGTCCACGACCAGATCAGCCATGATCTTATTGAATGGCGGAGCAGGCTCGAGGGCCTAGATGGCCTACTCCTGTTCCTAATTCTTATGTTCTTATGGTGAGATCATAGAGTCCATCGTTACCGTATTAGAGGCAATTAAGCGTTTATAAAACGGATATCTAGAGTGCCGAAGAAAGGGTTAAGTACATCTGAAGGTTTCAGCAATTCCTTTACAAGAATATTTGGATGATTTTGGTCTTTATTTTCCACTGTTGACAATTGCATCACAATTTACCTTTGTGCCTTTTTGCTATCTCTCTGTAATTCTAAAGAGGGCATAATGGGTTTCCCATTGGGTATCCAGCCATACCTTTCTGTTTTGGATGAAGAAGAGGAGGAGCAACAGACAGGGGCCATGTTGGTCAGGGAGCACCCACCTGCCAATACCCCCAAATCAAAATATCCAGACTGACAAGTCCCTACCTCCAGTTGTTCCAGAAGTAGTGCTTGTCGAGACTGCACATCAGAAAATAAGCCAACAAGGGGCTTTGCCACATATTACAACCTGACTTACAACCCACCTCCACCATAGGCATTACACAGACAGTGGCTGTAAAAGTCACAACCATTCTGAACTTTTACATTACAGAGTCACTCCAGGCTGCCACTGGGGGCATCAGTACAGTTCTGCAATCATCTATACATAGATGCATTGAGGAAGTCACAGATGCCGCTTTTGCTAGAGCAAGATATTTCACCACTTCCCCGTGGACAGTTGATGGCTGCATGATGGAGCACTGCAATTTTACAGTGACAGGATTCCCCAGTCCAAGAAGCAATAGGTTGCATGGCTCCCTTGGTTAATGTTATTCCTATCAACAGGAAACAATTCCACTCTAAATGCCCAGCTTGTTAGTGGTCAGCAGAGCAAGTGAATGCTCACTTTCCTGGGAACTGACACGATGACTTTATTTTAAGTCAATTCATTGTACCATCACTCAACCATCCAGTGAGACATGTCTCTGGGTAGCTCCTGGGAAATCACAGCTATCCTCTACAGCCATGGCTGATGACATTTGTGTCATGTATGTAACCTCTATGTAACACCACTGCAATACTGTATATACTTAAGCAATGCACACCTTGACCACAGGGGGTGAACTTGTGGGAGACACTCCTTACCTGGTCATCCAGGTATATAAAGGGAGGTCCCACGCAGGGTCATCACTTCTTGGTCCTGTGAATAAAGGTTCAGGCCATAGAGTGACCTTGTCCATAGAATGTGCCTCGTGTGGGTTTTGTGCCATTGAGTAAGGACATTACAATTTGTACGGGGATTTCTGAGGACACCAGCTAGGCACTCCTGTAAGAGGGTCCATTTTGCGATCAGAATCATCATAGTGGAAATGTTGAAGGCACCTGCATTGGTCTGGGGATACTCTTTAAAAGCAAATACTACAGATGTTGAAAATCTGAAAAAACCCAGGTGATGCTGGAAATAGTCAGCAGGCCAGTTGTGGAGACAACAGATCAGTTAGCATTTCAGGTGTCGTTCTTTTGAAGGGGAGTCTACACCAAAACGTTAACTCAGTAGTTCACGCTATAGAAGCTGACTGACCTTCGGAGCGTTTCCAGTATTTGCTTATTTTGTTACCATTCAATATAGTCTGGCTAAGGTCTCGATGATGATAGTTCTGTGCTGCCTACTGCACAACTATGCATTAAACAGAGTCTTCCCTTTGGAGGCTCCTGAGGAGGAAGCATCCAAAGGCAGCAGTGGGAGCAAGCCAGAGAAGCAGCACATACACTTGTGTGCATCAACTCACACTGTCCCTTTTTTAAAACACCTGATGAAAGCCACTTCCAAACCTTGCTAAGAAAAACATCTGCATGCAGAGCAGCTTTAGTGCAGTCAATATTAACGAGAACCCATTGATCGTGTATTGCCTCATGCTTCTTATTGTGCTTCCCTTTGCTGCCAATGTGTCATTTCTGAAGTCTAAATACTAATCTAAGCTTTTTCTGGGTGCGACCTAAATGGCTAGGGTTGTGATGTAGCTGGTTAATGTATTACAGTATAAGCCACTTGGGACTGAGATGGTCTTTGCCTCATAGCCCATAAGGCTTGAGGTGGATCTGCTGTAAGCTGCACCACTTGTGTTGCTGCGTGCCAGATTAGCTTGGCCTCAATGTTCCCTCTAACTATTTTTTCATGCGTGGTCCCTTTAACCTTTTCAAGTTTTTATGCATGCTCGGTTTCTTCCATGTAAAAGCCGGTGAACAGCCTGCGCGAGATTTCCAGACTGCTGCGGAGCTGCGCAACTTAGTGGGAACGTTGCCTGGCCTCCTTTATGTCACCATTACCTGTGTATTCCTGCCATTCCACTTGTACATGGCACTGGTGCTGCATGGCCACTGATCTGTGGGAAAGAAGACGTGATATCAATGAGATCCCTGAAGCTTTGTGAGATACTTGCCTGTGTCCCTGGCACAATTGCTGGAGGGACACCTCACTCTGATCTGGTACCCCAAGCCTCTATTGCAGCAGACTGAACATCCATGGCAGTAATGCAGACTACTGTTAGGGCCTCTGTCTTAGGGCACCTTTCCTGTAAAAGACCTAAGGGTTACTGTTATGTATTTAACCCTTTGTAACCTGCATAACACCTGACCACCAGAGCATCCCTTGGGAGCACAGTATATAAGCAGGCCACCCGCGAGGTACCTGCACTCTGGAATCGTAATAAAGGAGCTAAGGTCACACTTGCTCATTATAAACAGTACTCAGTCTCACCATTTATTATGAGTGTAACAGTTACCACATGGTGCAGGGTGGACAAGTGCTGCATGTAATCCGTCCTTCAGTGTGTGGCAGATGTGGGTTGCGAACTCCTCAAGTTATCTTGCTACCTGTTGCACAGTTTTTGGACACAGTCCCTCATGTCTGGTCGTGTGCTCTGTGACTGTTCTTTGTAAACAGAACTCTTGAGATCTGAGTCCCCCGCTCTTCAGTCTACACAATCTTCTGACGCTAGAGGCAACAACTCTTGCTTCTTGTATTACATCCCCATCTCCTCCTGCACACTCATGCTCTGTGCATCACCCTGTCTACTGCCTGCTGGCTCACTCTCCAATACTCTGGGTGGATGTCTCTAGGCAGGTGCTTGGGAAGGAGAGAGTGATTGGACACATGTGTTATGTAGTACTGGCAGGACTCTTAGCAGAAAGCCCTGGTTCCTCTTCTTCTTCCTCAAGTGCATCTAGAAAAGGAAACGCCGAAGAGACATTACAAGGGGTTACTGAAGTACAAAGTTAACATGTCAATTCCAGGAGTGACACAAGGGTTTTTATAATGTAATTTGCTGACAACTAATGTGTGATATGTAAATAAATGAGAAGGAAGAGAGGCAGAATATCAGTATCTTCCAGCATCTGCCACCTGCCC
The DNA here is from genome assembly GCF_044704955.1 of Pristiophorus japonicus. Taxonomy (NCBI): domain Eukaryota; kingdom Metazoa; phylum Chordata; class Chondrichthyes; family Pristiophoridae; genus Pristiophorus; species Pristiophorus japonicus. Next base: position 309,434,285 of record NC_091979.1, read on the forward strand.
TCCTACTTCAACCTCTCTGAGTCCCTTCTTAGGAACTCCAATGCTTGCTTCTCGCAGAGCCTGACAGGGCAGAGGCTTGTGGGTTGACATCTGCTGCCTGTCTCCTAACTTTCATAGTCTATGTTGCCCTAGTAGAAGAAAGGTAAATTAGTTTCAGTAGTCACAAAATGCAGTAAAACCCAGGCATCTGCATGCAGTTCATAATGGGGTTGCTGACAGTTGAATGTAGTGACCAATAATATTTCATGTGCGGTTTTTAGTAGGTTGACTGTATGTAATAATGTGAGTGAGAGAACACTTGTAAGCAAAGACTGGGGCGTAAAGAACAATGTACCAACTCATGGGCATTGGCACTCATCTCTTCAAGCACTTTAATACAGTGAGGGGATGGTGGTTGTAAGTTGCCTTCAGCTGTCAAGGCCCCATGCACTTGAATTCCTTCCCTAAATCCCTCTGCCTCTCCACCTCCCTGTTTTACTTTCAGACCCTCCTTATAGCCCACCTTTTTGGCTTCACCCCATCCTAATATCTCATTATTTGGCCTGGCATCCATTTCTGTCTGATTATGCCTGTTGTGGATCACCTTGGGGCATTTTTCTATGTTAAAGGTGATATTTAAATGCAAGTTGTTTATCCTGCTTGTGGGTATAGAATCAAATTTCCCATTATTTACTCTCTTCATCACAGTGGGATACTGCCAAACGATGGTGGAAGATTAATCAAGCCGATGTTGCACAGTTGTTGAACTGATTTGTAATGAGATCCAGATGACAATTTTACTTTATTAACTCAAGAGTCTCAGACTAATAAACTAGCTGGAAGCTCCTGAAGTAGCTTTTAAAATGACAATTTTAAACTTTAAACACTTGGGCACAGCAGTGGCAGTAATAAACATTTTATTATGTACAGTGTCAATCAAAACACATCAGTAAAACATTTAAATTTGTAATAAAAACACTATATAAGTAATTAAACATTAAAATTATTGGGCTGAATTCTCGGTTGTCTATAGCTTCAGTTAGTGCCCAGAGGGGCGTTAATGTGAGTAATAGAGCTTAGCGACCGGACGCACAGCTTTCAGTGCCCCGATGGAACATTCATTAGAGGCTCACCAAGGGCACAAACCATTAGTGCCTGGCTGCTGACAATCAGTGCGCTCTTGACGTCATTCCTGGTGCAACGACCCGCTTGGTCCCAGTTCAGTGAATTAGGTGCGGCCGTCTCATTTAGCGACCGGCAATAATCACGTCTGAAAAAGCAGTTAGTACAGCCTTTCAGAGGCGTTAAATGGTGGCAACTTAAAGGGATGAGGAAGTGCTTCCCTCGGAGGTCACAGTCAGTGCAACGTTTACACACAGCACGGTGTATGAGCCTCCGAGTTTGCAGCGGCAGACAGACCTACCAGTTGAGCTTCAGAGAAACTTATTTGCAAAACTTAAATGGGGGCATTACTTGTTCGCAAGCGTCATATTGTACATGCTCTACCAAGGTGTCGTGAAGAGAGAAGGGCTGTTGGCCAATGGGACTACATAGGACCCATGGCCACACCTTCCATCAGTGGGTCTTGCGTAGACACTTCCCACCCTTCTGCCTCACCCCGCCTCCCTTGCCTACTGCTCCTCCTCAATGGGTCCTCAGTCTTTGCAGCAAGGTCGCTTGAGGCCTGCTGTGCATGTGAGGGAGACAGGACAGATGGCCTAGCACGATACCCAGGACCAGTTCTTGGCCTGGAAGGCTCGACTGCTGACAGAAAATGGGCGGCAGCAGAATGAGGAGCATACTGCGGCAGGTGCAAAGGCGGAATAGCAGTGTCGGGAACCCGAATGATGTCCTCCTGAGAGAAAGCACCACGTTCCATCTCGACCGATGGCCTGCCACTCCTGGAGCAGAGCCTCAGCACCTAGAGCAATTTGGTGCAGCGCAGATTGCTGGCCTGCTTTGGCAACTTACCTCCACGTTGGACTGATGGGGCCCCAGACACGATGGAGCAGTTAGTGCTTGCGTGGCAATCAATTTTGACCCTGCATTAGAGCAGACAGCGCATTGATGCCAGCCCGCACTGATGACACGGCAGAGTGCAGGTGTTGTGTGGTCTCAGCCTGCCGCTCAATGGCTACTGCCATGTCACCCATGGCCCGCGCCATCATGCCTTGGTCCCCATGGTCACTTGTGGCATCGAGCATCCATTGTAATCGACCAAGGATGGGCTCGATAGGCTCCCGACCCACAAATGCCAAGGTTGAGACGGCCTCCGCCACATTCAACGCAAATGCATCGCCGCTCAATGGGATCCTCGCCAATGCACCCATGAGTTCACGGTGCATCTGCATTGACTCCCTGGACATAGCCTCCGAGTATAGGTGCTTATGTGCTTGTCTGTGAGCAAGACTCATGGAAAGCTGGCCCCTGAGCTTCCCCTCGCACTGAGCGTTGCTGCAGGCCACTGGGGCCAGGAGCCTCAAGTTCAGCCAACCCTGGGAAAACGGCCTCTTTTACTGAGGTGCTCTCCCCACTCGATCCAACTGTGGACATCTTGCCCTGATCCGGCACACTGCTCTCCACCTTCTCCTCCTCATCTTCCCTGTCATCTGAAGATGTAGGCTGCCGGGCTGGCTGGCGCTCTTCTGGTTCATCATCTGTAAGCACAAAGCAACAGAAGCGCGGTTATCGACTCGGAAGGGGGCAGGAAGGCAAGAAATAGGGAGGCATTGTTATTTTGGTTGCAACGTCATGCAAGGCATGTGGCCTCAAGTCTACGGGGACTCACACCAAACAGCCATCTCATTCACATACCGTCACTGTCGAGCAGGGGCTCTGCCTCCCCACCCTCCTGCGCCATGACTGCAGCGCCTATGAGGCTCTACGCTCGCTCCCCCTGGTCAGTCAGGTCCTGGAGTTAGGGCTGGCCCGCTCCCCAATGAGCCAACTCACGCAGATTGTGCAAATCTGCAAAATGCAACTCGACGGAGATTATATCAGCAGGACTTTATGCCAGTCAGAGCCTGCTGGTTCATTCTTGTTTCCTTCCATTTCCCTCCACCACTATCTTTGATCCTGAATGATTGGCATCCCATTTGTCTCTGACGTCCATGTCCCTGACACCTTTACGCTCCTCTTGAGCCTGTCTGACAAGTGAAGCTTTGCACTTGAAGTTTTGCTGCTGCTTTTTTTTTACCCCGAGTGGTTGGGGTGGTGGTAGAATGTTTTATTCACACGTATCTCCAAGAGAACACAAAAGCAAGAATTAGTAGAATGAAGGGATGTAAATCCTGGAAGGACTACCATTTGTTCAAGTAACTCAATAAAGAGTATTGAATTTAAATGTGTAGGACTTCTTTGGTAACACTAAGAACTGCTAATTCTTATGTTCTTATATTTTTAACCAATAAGGGAATTAAGGGTTATGGGGAGCGGGCGGGTAAGTGGAGCTGAGTCCACGGCCAGATCAGCCATGATCTTGTTGAATGGCGGAGCAGGCTCGAGGGGCTAGATGGCCTACTCCTGTTTCTAATTCTTATGTTCTTATGTTCTAACTGTTGCGGAGATGTTTAGTAAACATGTACGTTAGTTCAATCTTTTCTTAATTATTGGAGTTTTGGTCCTCACAACAAAAAGTCCCCCTTCTATCCCAATGGAAGAGTCTGCTTTTATGATGAAATCACTTCTGTGGTGAATAAAAGTTTTTTTTTACTATATCAATTTGCAAGGGAGACATGCGTCGATGTACTGAAAATAAAGTTTGTGGGATAGCTGCAGAAACACGACAAAGAAATATCCACTTGAAAATGGTTAGGCTTGTAGTAAAAAGATTTTTTTCTTCCTGTGACACCTGCTCCATTTATTTGTCAGCTTGGCTGTGCTGGCGGAACTCTTATCTCCGAGTCAAAAGGTTATGGGCTCAAATGCTGCTCAAGGACTTGAACATAGCAGGACTGACACCTATGTACAGTAATAAGGAAATATTACATTGTCAGAGGTGATGTCCCTTCGGTAAGATGTTAAGATAATACTTGTTCTGATGTTTTGAAGAAGAACAGGCAATTGTTCAAGATTCCTCCCTCAACCAACAGATTAACTACTCATCCATCGATATATTGGTAAGATCTAGCTGCATATTGTGTGGTTGCTATGTTTCCTACATAACAAAATAATTAATTGCATGGAAAGTGCTTGGAGACACAAGACACTAAGTGGATATTTTCCCCATTCTGCCCCCTCCTTCTTCCCTGCTGTGCCTTCAAGCACCTCTCCATCCAGTCTGCCTGCAGGTAAAATACTGTTCTTCTGTCGAAATGAGAGGTTCAGAGAACTTTACTGTTAAAAAGGCTATTCCAGCTTCTTTCAAGCATTGAATCCAGTTTATACTCTGCAGAGCACGAGGGATGCTGGTATATCTACCTCACCCTCAAAGAATTTGTAAGGTAGAGACAGATGAGGAAGGTCACTTGGCTCAACTTAAATCGTCCAGTCTATATATCTCACACCACCCCACCTCCCACCTCCCTGCACACCACAAATTCCGACTGTTTCTCAAATGATTCTAAGGTTTTTACAAACACATAAACAATGACGGACAGCTAAAGACCAACTGGTCCCACACAATTGTGATACCTTGTGTATCACAACATATACACTCCACCTGACCCAAAACCATGTGAGCTCCTGGAGAGGCAAAAAAAATACAGATAAAAAACACGGGCCAATTTGGGGAAAAATCATCTGGGAAATTCCTCTCTAACCCGTCTAGGCAATCAAAACTGGTCCAGGAAATCACTTGCTCTGAACTCCTTGCAGTACCTACTTTCTATGGGCCCAAATTTGGCCAAGAGTTGCTCCATTTTTTTTGGAGCAGCTTGATTTTTCTTAAAAATCCCCATTCTGCACATTTAATTTACGCCAGTGTAAGTGGGTTAGTTAGGATTTTTTTGGGTTTTTTTCTTTTCAAAAGGGGGCGTGACCAGCCACCTATGCTTATTTTGGCCAGTTAAGTCAGTTTGGACAACTAATAGTTGCTCCAAACTAACATAGGCCAGCGTATGTGGCCATTTGTGGCCATACAGAAAAGCCTTGCAGAGAGTTAAGAAATCAGCGCAGGTAGCCAAAGATAGAGGGGGGCGGCGGGGAGGGGGGTGGGGAAGGGAAGCGGAGAAGCTCCTTCAAAGCACTAAACACGTTCACAACAACATTAAAGAAGCTTAAAAAACCATCAATAATAAAGAAAAAATAAAACTTAAGTTCTACCTTCCTAACTCAGCCCCCTGTGGGACTGGACTTCTCTCCGAGGGACTTGACTGCTCCCTCTGATGGACTTGACTTCTCTCCGAGGGACTTGACTTCTCTCCGAGGGATTTGACTTCTCCCTCCGAGGGACTTGACTTCTCCCTCCGAGGGACTTGACTTCTCTCCGAGGGATTTGACTTCTCCCTCCGAGGGACTTGACTTCTCCCTCCGAGGGACTGGACTTCTCCCTCCGAGGGACTGGACTTCGCTCCAGGGGAAACTTAATCAGTGTTGGATCATAACGATTTGACATGTGCCTACACAAAATGCAAAGTTTTCTCCACACTGCTGCCTACTGGCCCATGTTTTATCGGGAGGCGCTGTTGGAGATTATCAGGTCGTCCCTTCGGCCAGGGATAGGGCCGGCGAGCATCGGGTCCAGCTCACAGCCTGCAGGACGCGCTGGGGGGGGCAAGGAGCTACTGCGCATGCGCACAGCTGCCGGCACTGTTTTTGGCGCAGGACTGTAGCTCCGCCCCCCACTCCATGAGCAACGCTGTGCCAGGACCTGGGACACACAGCAGAGCGACCAGAATTGTGAGTACGTTTTTTGGTGCCGTTTTGAGCGCACAAAGTTAGCGCATCTTAGAGAGTACGCCAGAAAAAGGGGTTGGGAAAATTTGGGCCCTATAAGAGGTGGTCTCTGCCCCAGCCACAAACAAATCCAGCTCTCGCTTGAAGGAAATCAATGAGTACGCACCTGCCACACGAGATAGCAGCCTGTTCCAGAGGTCCACTATTCTCTGGGAAAAGAACCACCTCCTGACATCTAACCGAGAATCTAGTCTTATACAACTTAAAATTTGTGACCCCTGTTTCTACCCTAAACTATTTAATTGAAAAAAACTTGTCAGCTCTAAAACAATCTATTCCCTACATTATCTATAAACCTCAATCAGATCCTCCCCCCGCTAAGTCTACGCTTCTCTAAGGTATAGTCCCAACTATTTTAGCCTATCTTGATAACTAAGGTGCTTTAGACTGTGATTTCGTCCAGCGGCCCTCCTCTGCACTCTTCCAAAGCCTCAATATCACCCACCTTGTGAGGAGACCAAAACTGGACACAGTGTTCCAAGTACGATCTGACTAAGGTCTTATAGAAGGACAAAACCGTATGCCCCATCTTGTACTCAATTGTCCTATAGATACACTCCGACACAAGTGGATATACCCCAACATCCTATTTGCTCTAACTATCGCTGCACGACATTGCTCGTGTACCTTTAAGGATGTATGCACGAGAATGCCCAAATCTCTTTCTCTCTCCATCATCATTAAAGCCTTTCCCTTAATGCCTTTCCCTGGAGGGATGAATGTTGAGCATTTGCCCTGCACACATGCATAACACTGCACTTATCTAAGTTATACATCATTTTCCAGTCTTGAGCCCAATGTCCCAACACATTAAGACCTGCCTGAAGCAGATGAGAATCATAGAAACATAGAAAATAGGTGCAGTAGTAGGCCATTCGGCCCTTCGAGTCTGCACCACCATTCAATATGATCATGACTGATCCTCTATCTCAACACCATATTCCCACTTTTTGCCCATACTCCATGATGCCTTTTGTTTCTAGAAATCTATCTATCGCCCTCTTAAATATATTCAATGAATTGGCCTCCACAGCCTTCTGTGGTAGAGAATTCCACAGGTTCACCATCCTCTGAGTGAAAAAATGTCTCCTCATCTCGCTCCTAAATTTCCTATTCCGTATCCTGAGACTGTGACCCCTTGTTCTAGACTTTCCAGCCCGGGGAAACATCCTCCCCGCATCCAATCGATCCAACCCAATCAGAATTTTATACGTTTCAATGAGATCCCCTCTCATTCTTCTAAACTCTGGTGAATACAGACCCAGTCGACCCAATCTCTCCTCATACGATAGTCCTGCCGTCCCAGGAATCAGTCTGGTGAACCTTCGCTGCTCTCCCTCTATGGCAAGAATATCCTTTCTTAGGTAAGGAGAACAAAACTGCACACAATACTCCAGGTGCGGTCTCACCGAGGCCCTGTATAACTGTAGTAAGACATCCTTGCTCCTGCATTCAAATTCTCTTGCAATGATGGCCAACATACCATTTGCCTTCCTAACTGCTTGCTGCACCTGCATGTTTGCTTTCAATGATAGGTGTACAGTTCTAACACTCGCACAAATCTTGGTATCATCTGCAAATTTTCAGATTGTGACCCCAACACCTATATCCAGATCATTAATCAAAATGGTAAAGAGCAGCAGTCCCAACACTGATCCCTGCGGGACACCACTGGTGATCAGTCTGCAAACAGATCCAAATCCATCTATAACTACTTTTTGGTCTACGTCCTGCCAGCCAGTTCTGAATCCAGCTTAATATATTCCCATGAATACCAGAAGCTTCGATCTTATAGAGAAGCCTCTTATGCAGTACCTTTTCAAAAGCTTTTTTGAAATCTAAGTAGACAATGTCTATGAGATTTTCCTCATCCACCAACTTTGTAACTTCTTCAAAAATACAATTAGATTTGTAAGACATGACCTCCTTTTATATAAAGCCACATCGGGTGTCCTTAATATTTCTCTCTCTATCCAAGTATTCATATATTGCATCCCTAACGATTCCTTGAAACATCTTACCTATTATTGATGTTAAACTAATGGGCCTATAGTTACTTTGGTCTGTCTTGTCACCTATTTTAAAGATGGGGACGACATTAGCTTCGTTCCAGTCTACAGGAACAATTCTAGAGTGCAGTGAGCTATTAAAAATACAGACCAGGGGCTCGCACAGCACATGTCCCATCTCCCGGAGGACCCTCGGGTGGATATCATCTGGCCTGGCTGCTCTATCTATTTTAAGTCCTTAATTCTTTCTAAAACATTGAGCCTAAAATTCCGACGTCCCCGGGCACGTGCAAAGTTTCTATGGACCCGTGAAGGCATCGGAAAAGCCGGTTTTCATTGTGCATGCACTGAAAACCAGCTTTTCCAATCTGTCAAGTTTCTGGCTTGACAGATCTCGCGCATATCGGGAGCGAGGACATTTTGAGCGTACAAATTTGCGATATTTACACATGCAAATGTCCTCAAAAATCTTGCGCCTGAAAAAGCAGGCGCATAGCCTACTTTTACAGGCACAAGTTTTTTAAAACACACAAAGACATATAAAAAAAAAAGTTATGAAAACATATTTTATTGTTAAAAACCCTCCCCACAACGGTAAGTTTATTTTAAGGCATAATTAAAAAAAACGTTTTTAAAAATCGGGAAAATATATTTTTTATAAGACATTAATAACTAGTTTAAATGAATCTTAAATATGTAGCATATATTTTCTATTTTTTATGAGTCTTTTGGGTGTTTGGGGGCGTTTTCTCATTCATAGTAATAGGAGTTTCCGACTTACGAAATTCCTATTACTATGAATGAGAATATATTATACCTGATTGGCCAACGTGCACGTGCTGCAATGCATAGCAAGAGGAGGCCTGTGCATCGGAAACTCAAGCGGGCACAGCACCTTCAGGTAGGTGCATATTTTTTCTCTAAAATCTAGTCGAATGCCTGCGGGAAGGAGAAAGCGGAATTTCTGTGCCAATATTTTCATCTATGTTAATACTAGTTTTGTTCGTAACATTACTAACTTCTAATAGTTGAGCATCATCTCCAAGGGTAAAGATCAATGCAAAGTATTCATTTAATATTTTCTCCCTACCCAGTGAGTCCTTTGTAACCTGTCCTTGAACACTATTCAGTGGCCCAGTACAGTCTTTGATAGTTCTCGCACTCTTCCCATAACTGTAAAAGCTCATCCCATTACTTCCACAGTTGCCTACGATCCTTTCTTCCATTAAGCTTTTTGCTGATCTAATAGAAGCCTTCATTTTCTTTAGTTGTTCCTTGTACTCAACTCTGTTTAGTTGAGTATTAAATGTCTTTAATTTATAGAAACATTTCTGTGTACATCTTATTTGTCTTTGTACATAACCAACCAGTCAGCCACCTTGACCTTTTCTTACCACATTTTCTTCTTTTGACTTTGGCTACATATTTGTTTTCTACATTTTTTATCTTGTTCTTAAAAACTTTCCATTTATATTCTACATTAATCTCATCACCACCGAGGAGTTAGCTAATTTACCCAATCTGCCATTTTGGTGAAGTTTGCTCTTCTGGTATGAGTTGCAGGTTCTCAGTACCTTTAGTTCTATTAGCCAATTGGAACCATATAATGCTGTGGTCTAGATGTTCCCTCACTATCCCGATACGAGGTCAGGCTCACTACTAAACACGAGATCCAGTATATGATTATCCCAAGTTACATCATTAACATGTTAAGTCATGAAACAGCCTTGTATATTTTCCACAAATTTTTCAGTTGTACTTCCCATCGTGCCACTGAATGCAAGGAAAATTAAAATTATTCATCAAACAAAGATTGCATTTTATATTAAAGGCATTTGCAATCTCCATAATAACTCATCGGGGCAGAAATTCCGGCCTCCCCAGGTCAGTACGGAGTGTGTATGGACCCGGGAAGGCATCGCAAAAGCCGGTTTTCAACGCACAATGCACATGCGCTAAAAAACAGCTTTTCCGACCTTTGAGCTCCAGCTTGACAGATCCTCTGTATCTCGGCAGCCAGGACATTTGCAAGGGCAAGATTGTGGTATTTATCCTTATCTTGCCCAGCAAATGTCCTGAAAACTCTCGCGCCTGATAAAAGCAGGTGCATAGCGTACTTTTGCATGCGTAAGAGTTTTAAAATACACAAATAAATTTTAATATAAAATTATAAAAATACATTTTATTGTTTAAAAACCCTCCCCACTACGGTAAGTTTATTTTAAATCATAATTTAAAAAACTTTTTTTTTTAAATCAGAAAAATATATTTTTTTATAATACATAAATAACTTTAATTTAAATTATTAAAACTATGTGATGTATTTTTTCTATTTTTTATTAATGTTTTGTGTGTTTGGGGGGGGGGGGGGTTCTCATTCATAATAATGGGAACTCCAACTTACTGAGTTGCTATTATTATGAATGCCAACATACTTTACCTGATTGGCTGCCCAGAGCCATGTGACTGCAGTTCCAGCCCTGTGCACATGCACGTGCTCTGACGTGCAATCAGTGGAGGCCTCAGGACCGGGAACTCGCAGCAGGAATAGGTAAGTGCGCTTCTTTTTAAAGTTTTTTTTACCCGATTGCCGACCGGGATTTCGAGGCCATCATGTTCAGATGTCTGACCTGGGGGCCTATAACAATTATCCCCTGCCGTGAGCTTGGTCCACTTGAACCCAGATAGCCTCATCTGTACTTGAAGCAATATCAAGTCTTTCACTAGCTGTTAGATTCTCACTGATAAAAAAGAGCAACTCCACCTCCCCTTTGACCTCCTCTATCCGTTCTGAAAATCTTGTAGCCCTTTCGGTGAATTTCTTTCCCATCACTTTCGTCCAGCAATAATCTGTGAAATACGCAATGGGCTGGATTTACCTTGCTGTTGCTGTCTCTGTTTTCAACCTGGAGGGGCGGTAATTGCGGTGGAAAGCATTTCCGGGTGGGCAGCCAGCTTCCAGCGCCTCGCCGGGATATTCGGTGCCGGGTTTGCAGGGGTGCGGAGCAGTACTGCCCAGGAGAAGCGAGCCAGTGTGCAACACCCCTGGTTGTGACACCGGTTCGAAATTTGAAACTTGCCTGATCCACAGCGCCCACGCAGTGCGCCTTAGTGGGATTGCCTGTGAAAGCTGGCGGTCCGAGTTGTAGCGACCACAGTGAGGGAAGGAATGTGTACCTAAGGTAAATATGGTTGTTTTTTTTATTTTTTTTATTTTTCTGATTCATGTGGATGTGGCATCAGGAAAGTATTGGGAATGTTTTTGGTGTGTTTTTTTCAAGATTTCTTTTCATAGAAACCTCTTTTAGAGTGCTCAGAAGCCAGTTGTTTATATCGGGATTTTCACTTGGTCAGTCGGCCCAGCGCTCTATAAGTGGTGTGGAATGCTCTCGCAGCGCTCTGCTGTACACTCAGGGCCCCGCTGGTAAATTTTGCGGCTGGAGGTGCAAACTATTTCCGGCGCAAAATTTACTGCTCTGCCACATTAACGCTGCAACAGAGGCACGACTGAATTTCCACCCCAATATGTCTAATATCTCCAACACAGCATAGGATTGCAGTTCTAACACTCCTTGCATTTACATAAAACAATTTAAAGGTCTCCCATCTAATTTTTAATCTTCTATGCTTAATACCTGGTTTATCTGCATACTTAGCATTTATGTAATTATCAGCGTGGAGGCCCCGACCTACGAGAAACCACCGGATGCAGGTCGAAACCATAAAAGGAGCAGGGGTGCAGTGGCACGGGACCAGCGTGGAGGAATGCCACTTCAGTGAGCAGCGTGAGCTGGTGCAGGAGGCTGACGACTCGGAGAAGGGCGTCTGGATTGTACGTCACCAAAATCAAGGTCGCTGATTGGAGCGTGGGCAGGAGAGGAGAGGAGAGGAGAGCAGAGGAGAGGAGAGGTTGAGGCGAAGGAGCAGCAAGAGATTGTAGAGCGATGTGATCGGGGCCCAGGAGAGGCGTGCGTTCGGGGTCCAGAAGAGGCGAGGGCCCAGGGGCAGCACGGACCAGCCCACACCGCGATATGGGTGCAACCGAGGTCCGTGCAGCAGAGCAGGTTTCCAGTCGTCTTGCTTAATCCTTGCCACTGGATCGAGTCCGAGCTCTGTTATGCCTGTGTGGTGACTGGTGTGCAATGGCCACCACATGTTTAAAAAAAATCCATGCATCTTCCATCCTTTAATATGTAGTTCAGGACCTGGACTATCAGGTCCTTCATTGAAGCACCTGTGAACTCATCCCTTCTTAATAAAAGCAAATCATCCTCGATACGAGGGGTCGTTGAAGAAGAAAAAGAATTATCGTTCAGTAAGGCTATCTTTGAACTTATCAGCACTATCCCCTGACTGAATTAGTTTAAAAGCTTTCTGAAAGCATAGTCAAAACCCTCTTCCAGCCTTTGTGCTCCTAGGAAGTTAAGATCGAGGCCATCCCTCCTAAACAACTTACATTGTCCAGTGAACACCTCCCAATTATCGATGAGATGTAGCATCTTTTTACAAAGGACCTGAAGCCAGATTTTGAAGCTTATGATTCAGCTATTCCGCTCCAGCGATCTGAACATGACTGGTAATAGCCCGGAGATGACTACCCTTGCACCACTTTGCTGAAGTTTAGCTATGAGGTTTTTACACAAGAAAAGAATATAAGAAATAGGAACAGGAGTAGGCCATATGGCCCCTCGAGCCTGCTCCGTCATTCAAGAAGATCATGGCTGATCTGATCATGGATTCAGCTCCACTTTCCCACCCGCTCCCCATAACCCCATAATCCCCTTATCGTTTAAGAAGCTCTCTATTTCTATCTTAAATTTATTCAATGTCCCAGCTTCCACAGCTCTCTGAGGCAGCAAATTCCACAGATTTAAATGAGCGGCCCCTTACTCTAAGATCATGCCCTCTAGTTCTAGTCTTCCCCCATCAGTGGAAACATCCTCTCTGCATTCACCTTGTTATGCCCCCTCATAATCTTATACATTTCGATAAGATCATCCCTCATTCTTCTGAATTCCAATGAGTAGAGGCCCAACCTACTCAACCTTTCCTCATAAGTCAGCCCCCTCATCCCCAGAATCAACCTAGTGAACCTACTCTGGACTGCCTCCAAAGCAAGTATATCTTTTCTTAAATATGGAAACCAAAACTGCATGTAGTATTCCAGGTGTGGCCTCACCAATACCTTACATAGCTGTAGCAAGACTTCCCTGTTTTTATACTCCATCCCCTTTGCAAAAAACGCCAAGATACGATTGGCCTTCGTGATCACTTGCTGGACCTGCATACTATCCTTTTGTGTTCCATGTACAAGTATTTCCAGGTCCTGCTGTACTGCGGCATTTTGCAATCTTTCTCCATTTAAATAATAACTTGGTCTTGTATTTTTTTCTGCCAAAATGCAATGCCTCGCACTTTCCAACATTATATTCCATCTGCCAAATTTTTGCCCACTCACTTAGCCTGTCTATGTCCTTTTGCAGATTTTTTGTGTCCTCCTCACACATTGCTTTTCCTCCCATCTTTGTATCGTCGGCAAACTTGGCTACATTACACTCGGTCCCTTCTTCCAAGTCGTTAATATAGATTGTAAATAGTTGGGGTCCCAGCACTGATCCCTGCGGTACTCCACTAGTTACTGGTTGCCAACCAGAGAATGAACCATTTATCCCGACTCTCTGTTAGGTAGCCAATTCTCTATCCATGCTAATATATTAACCCAACCCTGTGAACTTTTACCTTGTGCAGTAACCTTTTATGTGGCACCTTGTCAAATGCCTTCTGGAAGTCCAAATACACCACATCCACTGGTTCCCCTTATCCACCCTGTTCATTACATCCTCAAAGAAATCCAGCAAATTTGTCAAACATGACTTCCCCTTCATAAATCCATGCTGACTCTGCCTGGCCGAATTTTGCTTTTCCAAATGTCCTGCTACTGCTTCTTTAATAATGGACTCCAACATCTTCCCAACCACAGATGTTAGGCTAACTGGTCTATAGTTTCCTGCTTTTTGTCTGTCTCCTTTTTTAGATAGGGGCATTACATTTGCAGTTTTCAAATCTGCTAGGACCTCACCAGAATCCAGGGAATTTTGGTAAATTACAACCAATGCATCCACAATCCCTGCCGCTACTTCTCTTAAGACCCTAGGATGCAAGCCACCAGGTCCAGGGGATTTACCTGCCTTTGGTCCCATTATCTTACTGAGTACCACCTCCTTAGTGATTGTGATTGTGTTAAGTTCCCCCCCGCCATAGCCCCTTGACTATCCACTGTTGGAATATTGTTAGTGTCCTCTACCGTAAAGACTGACACAAAATATTTGTTCAGAGTTTCTGCCATCTCCATGTTCCCCATTACTAATTCCCTGGTCTCGTCCTCTAAGGGACAAACATTTACTTTAGCCACTCTTTTCCTTTTTATATACCGATAGAAGCTCTTGCTATCTGTTTTTATATTTTGTGCTAGTTTATTTTCATAGTCTATCTTCCCTTTCTTAATCATTTTTTTAGTCGTTCTTCACTGGTTTTTAAAAGCTTCACAGTCTTCCTTCCTCCCATTAGTTTTTGGCCACTTTGTATGCCCATGTTTTTAATTGGATACCGTCCTTTATTTCTTTAGTTAGCCACGGATGGCTATTTTTTCTCTTGCACCCTTTCCTCCTCACTGGAATATATTTTTCTTGAGAATTGTGAAAAATCTCCTTAAATGTACACCACTGTTCAGCAACCGTTCTACACTTTAATCTATTTTCCAAGTCCACTTTACCCAACTTTGCCCTCATACCTTCATGGTCTCCTTTATTTAAGCTTAGTACGCTGGTTAGAGATCCAACTTTCTCACCATCCATCTGAATTTGAAATTCAATCATGCTATGATCACTCATTCTGAGGGGATCCTTTACTAGGAGATTGTTTATTAATCCTGTCTCATTACAGAGGACCAGATTTAAGATAGCCTTCCCCCTGGTTGGGTCCGTTACATACTGCTCACGGAACCTGTCCCTTAAGCACTCTATGAACTCCTCATCAAGGCTGCCCTGACCAATTTGATTTGTCCAATCAATGTGGAGGTTAAAATCACCCATGATTATTGCTGTTCCCTTTTTACAAGCCGCCACTATTTCCCGGTTTATGCTCTGACCAACAAAGTTGCTACTGTTAGGTGGCCTATAGACTACGCCCACTAGTGACTTTTTCCCCTTATTGTTCCCTATCTCCACCCAAACTGTTTCAATACCCTTGTCATTTGAGCCAATATTGTTTCTTACTATATCTTTTATCAGTAGAACTACCCCACCTCCTTTTCCTTTCTGTCTGTTCTACTGGATTGTCAAGTACCCCTGAATATTTAATTCCCAGTCCTGACCACCTTGCAACCACGTCTCTGCAATGGCTATCAGATCATACCCATTTGTCTCAATTTGTGCCAGCAACTCATCTATTTTATTACAAATGCTACATGCATTTAGACAAAGAGCCTTTAAGTTTGTTTTTTTACCCTTTTTTCCTGCTTGTTTCCTCTCCCCTTCAAACTCACTTTCTTTATTCTTGCTTTCTAATTCCAGCTTTACTCCCCTCCCTACTGAATCTATTTTCAGGTTCCCATCCCCCTGTCAAGCTTGTTTAAACCCTCCCCAACAGCACTAGCAAACCCCTCCACGAGGATATTGGTCCCGGCGCTGTTGAGGTGCAACCCGTCCGGCTTGTACAGGTCCCATCTCCCCCAGAAGTGGTCCCAATGCCTCAGGAAACTAAAGCCCTCCCACCTGCACCATCTCTCTAGCCATGTATTCATCATCTTTATCCTTCTATTTCTGTACTCACTAGTTCGTGGCACTGGGAGTAATCCGGAGATTACTACCTTTGAGGTCGTGCTTTTTAATCTCTCTCCTAGCTCCCTAAAATCTGCCCGCAGGACCTTATCCCTCTTCCTACCTATGTCATTGGTACCGATGTGAACCACAACCTCTGGCTGTTCACCCTCTTCCCCCCCGCCCCCTCCAGAATGCCCTGCAGCTGCTCAGTGACATACTTGACCCTGGCACCAGGGAGGCAACATACCATCCTGGAGTAACGTCTGCGGCCGCAGAAACGCCTGTCTGCTCCCCTGACTAGCGAATTCACTACCACTATAGCTCTTCCATTCTTTTTCCTCACCCCCTGTGCAGCTGAGCCACCCGTGGTGCCATGGACTTGGCTCTAGCTACACTCCCCAGAGCAACCATCGCCCCCACCGATACTCAGAATAGAGTACTGGTTGGAGAGCAAGATGGACTCAGTGGACTCCTGCACTACCTGCCTAGTCCTCCTCTTCTGTCTGGCGGTTACCCACTCCCTCTCTGACTGCACACTTTTCAGTTGTGGGATGACCGCCTCTAGAAACGTGCTATCCATATTGCTCTGTCTCACGGATGCACCGCAGTGACCCCAGCTGCCGCTCTAGCTCTAACACGCGGAGTTCGAGTTGGTGCAGCTGGAGACACCTCCTGCACACATGGTCATCCCGGCTGCACGAACATCCGGGACTTCCCACATGCCACAGGATGTGCACTCCACGGGACTGAGCTGCCCTGCCATCCATCTAGTTACACTCGCAACTATCGAGTAAAACCAAACTCTAAACCTTAACACAACACATCCACCCGCTACTCAGCAAACAGTCGATTTAATTAACTGTGGTTCTCCTTCGATATTAAAGATCACATATATTTAATGGCAGATCCTACTTCCTACTGAAAAGAAAAAGAAAAATACTCACCAATCCACCAGCCAATCAGGAATCATGAAAAACAAATGGATTTCTATTCATGATATCATCAGTACCAATATGTAAACCTACTACAATATCTTGGCACTCACCTTTCATCAGATCATCCACATGGTTCCGGAGATCAGCTACCTTGGCCCCTGGAAAACAGAAGATTGCTCTTGACGGAGCTCTACATAGGGTGCTGCCTGATGATTATGAGGATTGCACGCTGCCTCTTGGTCTTCCTTGGCTGTTCACCCAATGATGTCTTCTTGGACTTTACAGCCTTCCCCTTACCTTCTCCAATATGCTGATATGAGCATTGAGGTTGATCAGTGTCACTGGTGCTGATCTCACTGCCTGCTGTGTCCTCCAAATCACAAAGCAGGGCATACCGATTTGGAGCAACAAAAGAATCCAAAATGGTGAAGGATCTGGTAATATCAATGCCAGACAATGATAACTTACTTCTCGTCCCAATCAGGAAATCGGTAAAATCCACCAATGTTAATTGGTCAATCTTCTCTTCTAAGCAAACAATCGGCTGCTGTCGAGACAAAACCTGAACACATTTATTGCAAATGAAAGCCCTACAGTGCTTAACTTCAATGCCATCTCTCTTCAATGTTACCTTAAAAGTGTACATGGAGTACACCTCACATTGGCGACACTCTCGTTTTCTTGGGGATCCAGGGTTCCCATCCTTATCTTTCTGTGAATAAAACAGAGGGGTAAAAAAAAGCAAAACAAACAGGCAGAGCAAGTACCTGTAGTATACAATTTACTCCCAAGCAGTCCTAACTCCCTCAGTCACAACTCCCAGTAGGAGGTTGCCACACTCTGCTCAAGTCACATTCCACTGAAGGTTTGTTCCACTAACCTTGCCAGATGTCCACTTTATCTATTCATCACTCCTTATGTGAAGAAGTACTTCCTGGTATCAGTCGTACATTTGCTTTTTATTAGAGTGAACCAGTGACCTTTTGTCCTACTCTTACCATTTAATTTGAAGTAGTGTACTGATCTTCCTTTTATATGCTGTTTACTATCTTATATTCCTCTATAAGATCATCTCACTCGTAATCTCTCATGAAGACTGTTACAGTAGCAGGAAGCAGTAATAATTAATAACAGCAGATTTGCATAGGGTGGGAGAAATCTGAGGCGGGGAAATCCCAGAGTTATGTCAATCCCACTTTACACTCTTATTTCAACAAAGTAATAGAAGGATAAACTGACTCTCAAGGTTCAGAAATCCATTGTTGGCTACAAAGCAAGTTCCACCTGTTAAAAATACTTACCCTACAGGGTTTAAACTAATCGTGCATCAATGCTTAATTACAGTTTAGCAAATCTGTTGGCACTTTACTGTAAAGCGCAGCAACTCACCGAACAATGTAAATGTGTATAACAATGGGAATCGAACTCCCGATTATAGGTGATCTTCACGACAAAGTTCATTCCCTGACATCATTTATATCATATCGGCCGAGATTTTGTGCTAGGAATAATGGTGAGGCTATCAAGGCTCACTGTTATTATGGATAAATTAGACAGCAGTGTCCGGAGACCGCACATGTGCAATTAAACGTGGAAATCAGGAAGTTGCTGTCTGATTTTGCCCTGCTGCTCCACAAGCTGCATCATGACGGTACCTCACCGATACATTCGCCATTCAAATCCATAAACGGTGTAAAATTGGGATAATTCCCCAGTAAATACATCATAAAATTTAGGGCTTGCCCATTCAAGTATAAGTGAATTTTAATGGCATGATGAGTCTTAATTACTACCAACAACCTCTATAGGACTGAGAATTTGCTTTTACAAGTGTGGAGTCTCATTCCTTCAGATTTTAATTACTGTTGACGATTAAAACAAAAAGTTCTGTCTTTTTTTAATCTCTCTCTTAATCCTATCTTTCTTTGCCTCTCTTTATTTTGCTTTCTGTGTGTAATTTTACATTGAATTAAATATTCTAACTTACACTTCCATGTTTAGACTCTGCATCCCTCAGTAATGATTCTTCAATCTGATTGAAGAGACATGCTGGGTTGTATTTTCTAAGGTGTCAGCGGGTGCGATTGGTGGTGCGTCGGGTGGGAAGGTGTGTTTTTATCCCAGGGGGTCGGGACCCCGCTGTGAACCCACCACCACGTGCCTTTCCCCTATGTCGAGCCTGTCAGGGCTGAGCAGACCAGACACGCAGCGGCGGGTTCACAACAGGGGACCCAATTCAGGTAATTAGTGGCTTGTTTAGAGCCACTTAAGAATGATTTTCAGTTCGCCTTTGGCATTTGACAAGCTCACCCTTGGGGTCCACGCTGGTCATGGACCACATCTGTCAAGCTGAGGTGGGAGTTCAATGGCCACTGAATCAGCTGTTCAGTTGACAGCTTCAAATGTACAATAAAATTTCCCACCTTACAGAGGTATCTTCCCTCAGCTACAAACTCTTCCTCACTGCATTTCCACAACAGATTCACCATGCTGCAAGTCTTTACACAAGTCTCCATCCAGTCTGACCTCATTACCTCTCCCACCATTGACAGATCGCTTCTGTCATCTCTACTTCACCTGCCATCTATTCCATCCGCATGGGTGCCCTTGATACTGTTTCACCTTGGTCCTCAGATTTCCACCTCGATCAACCCCAACACCAGCAGCACCAGGCACACCAACAGCAACAACAACACCACCACCAACCTTCTCCGCAATCACCTCATGCTACACAGGACAGAGGGCATCAGAACCCGACCATATTGCTGCCCAGGAGGCCAGGGATGACTTCAGTATGACCAGATTTACTTCACTTTACGCTGTACACGCTGGCTGCCACATGATGCACCAGGTTGCCATCACCCCACACCAACACCATAAAGCATCCCTACAATGGCCAAGGCATTCCTTTCACATTCATCACCATTGCAAGGGGTACCATTATGTCTCACCATTCACTGCAATGCACTTCCAAAGGTGCACACAAATCTGTCCAAGAATGCAAAGCGTTGAAAATATAAGTTTTAATGTTTGACATCATATTTACAGAAACTTTACATGAACATTGCATGAAACACCCAAGTGCCTACCCTTGTGTGTTGTTAGTTGGTATGATTGCACTAGGATGTGGGTGAGTGTGAGGGGTGGCTAATGACATGGGGATGTGATAATATAGATAGAGAGAGATGGGTGGAGGTGCAAGGTAAGTTGGTGTGAGTGAGGACTTGCAGGAGTAAGGTAGGAAAGGCAGAGTGATGGGGATGTGATGAAAGGCTCAGCAGGATGAGGTTGAGTGTGGCTTTGTACTAACGTTTTGTGATCTATTGAAATCATTAAAACTTTAGAAGCGCTGCCCTCAAGGTCCTCCTGATCGCGTCCCTGCTTGTGCCCTCCTCTGCAATGTGCAACCAGGTTGTGTTGATTTCCTGGGGAGGTCTCTTCCACCCATGGGAAGGGACGAGGACCTCCCTTCATGCTGCGACTCCCTCTGAGTCATG
This sequence comes from Pristiophorus japonicus, assembly GCF_044704955.1. NCBI lineage: Eukaryota > Metazoa > Chordata > Chondrichthyes > Pristiophoridae > Pristiophorus > Pristiophorus japonicus. Next base: position 309,454,420 of record NC_091979.1, read on the forward strand.
GGAGAGCCTGTGTGCAGCCCAGCACCTCTGTGCAGCGCTGGTCAGTGTTTGCAGCACCTCAATGCTGTAGAACATCGACAGCACAAATATCAACATAAAGTTGGTCAGCGTCACTTTAAGGAAACCGGCTGATGACACATCATCAAATGACGTCACCACACCCACTTCCTCTAATTGGCCGGCCATCAAGGGAAATTAATTTCGGACAGCGAGATAGAGCCAGCAGCAAGGATCGATACCAACCACCGAAGTCGTCCACCACGAACCCGCCAAAGTTAGTAAAATCGCCTTGTCTTGTTTTTCTTGGGTAGCGTTTGTTACTTTTCTGATATGATATTCCCACCGTATTTTTATTGCACCACGTCACGTTCTACTTTGGCACGATAGTTTTATGCTACTTCCGTTTGATTCATGGTTTTAAAAGCCATGTGAGCTGTATATTTGATACATGTAAATTTTTACTTGAGCTATGCTGTCAGTGTGGTAACTTTTGTACACTGATCTCTATTGCGACTTTAGTATTTATTTGAAATACCGATGATGAAAGGTATCAACTTCTCATTTCTGTCTACATCCAAATCTTCGCTGCATGCTCAAATAATTGGAGTCCTGGGGATTCTCGGATAAAAGAAAATAGGGCTGTGTGGGAAGAATTTTGAGCAATATGGGGAAACCTGATGTGAACAATTGCTTGTAATTGTTGATGAACCAACTGAATCACTCAAAATATTTGCCACTTTTTTTCCCCCAGTAACGACTGTCCAAAATAAAGTTTAAATAAAATCAAAATATTAAGGCCTAGAATTTGGGTCGCTTACCGCCACCAGCTTGAGCCGGAGGTCCCGGTGAAAAATGGGGGCCCCCACTCTCTTGCCCTTCTTCAGCATGAGACACAGCGACTGCAATTTTGGTAAGGACTTTAGCAACGCTGGTAGCAGCGCTGACCCTGAAGATGTAAGTGCGCCGACTTGATGCCAAATCGGAGATGCACAAGCTTTCATTGGATTAGACAGTGGATGATATTGATGACATTCATTTCTGTGACAGTCACTCAGGAGGGCAACATGGCATGACCCAAATATTACAATATTCAGGGAAGCCTCTGGCTTCAGCTCCCCAACTCTCATGGTGCTTTTATTTGTTGTTGTTTTATGGCTAATGATTTCTATGGTGGTTTCCTTAAGAATAGTCAATGAAACCTCATTCTGTATATGCCTGTTTGCAATGATTTAAAAAGTCACAATATCCTGCAAGCATAAGAATAGTACAGAGGTAGTCATTATCACCATAGGCAGTCCCTCGAAATGAGGATGACTTGATTCCAAGCCAAAAAGGAATGAGTTCACAGGTGTTTCAATGAAGGACCTAATATTCCAGGTCCAGAATTACATCATGAAGGGTAGAAGATGCCTGTGCATGGATTTTTTTTAACGTGTGGTGGCCGTTGCACACCAGCCACCACACGGGCTTGACAGAGCGCGGTCTTGGTCCAGTGACAAGGCTTACCCAAGACGACTGCAGACCAGCTCTGCTGCACGGACCTAGTGCGCACATATGTCGCAGTGTGGGCTGGCCCGTGCTGCCCCTGGGCCCTCGCCTCTTCTGGGCCCAGAACTCACGCCTCTCCCGGGCCCCGGTCACTCCCTTCGACAAACTCTTGCCGCTCCTTCGCCCCTCCTGCTGTGCCTGCCCGCGCTGCAATCAGCGACCTGACTTTGCAGCCTTCGCACAGAGGTAGTACAGAGGTATTGAAAGTACATAGCACAGTGACACATCAGGTGCATGGGAACAGTAGTAGGCCATTCAGCCCCTTGAGCCTGTTCTGCTATTCAGTAAGATCAGGACTGATTTGTACCTCAACTCCATTTAACTGCCTTTGATCCAAATCCCTTGATGCACTTACATAATAAAAATCTGACGATCTCGGTCTTGAAAATTTAAATTGGCCCCCAGCATCCACAGCCTTTTGGAGGAGAGAGTTCCAGATTCCCACTGCCCTTTGTGTGAAGAATTGCTTCCTGGCATCACCCCTGAATGGCCTAGTTCCAATTTTAATATTATGTAGCCTTGTTCTGGATTCTCCCACCAGAGGAAATAGTTTCTCTCTATCTACCCTATCAATTCCTTTAATCATCGACACAGCTTGCTATGCCTCCTAACACAGTCATCTGAAAACTTAGATCTACAACTCCTCTATTCCCTCATCCAAGTCATTTATATATATATGATAAAAAGCAAAAGCCCCAATACAGATCCCTGGGGAATACCCCTCGTCACATCTTGCCAACAGAGTACATTCCCTTTATTCGTACTCTCTGGGGCCGAAATTGCATACCGCCCCATTTGGGTTATATTCAGCTTACCACCCCCGAAAGTATGTGGAGCACAAAATATCGCGCTCCACTTGCTCTGTGGGGCACAACCGGGGTGGAAGGACTCCACGAAGGACTATGCGGTGGGATGCGTAGCACTGCCGCGTATACAGGGCCCTCCCTTTCATTAAAGGGGAGGGCCAAGCTGCCAACGCTGCATGTAGGAAATGGGGTTATCCCTGGACCACCAGGGAGCGGGGTGTCGTGGCAGCAGCTCAGCACACACGCGGAGTGTTGGGCTGCAAGATCGCAGCAAGGACCCTGCGATCAAAGAGGAAGAAGGTCGCAACTGGTAAGTCAGCCAATTTTTGGCACCTATCCTTTAAATCTCATCCGGTGAGTGGCTTCCAGTGCCCACAAAAACTTCAGGGGACGCTACCAAATTTTCACTCCGGGGCGAAAACGTGTCGCTGTGCACGGTGATGATGCCGTCATCGTCGTCACAGCGGAGCGGGACGCTACCAGTTGGAATGGGGCACTACCAGTTATCAATGCTGCTAAACTCCCATGGAATTTTGTGGGAGTCGGTAGTGGTGCTGCGCTTGGGCGAAAAAACTCCCTGAATTTCTCCGCCTCTGTCTCCTACCTACTAGTTAATTACCAACTCATCTTACAAGTTTCATTGAATTCTGTGCGTTTTCAGTTTGGCGAATAATTTCTCGTGCGGAACTTTATCAAATGTCTTCTGAAAGTCCATATAAAAAGAAAGAAAAGACTTGCATTTATCTAGCGCCTTTCACGACCTTCGGGCATCCCAAAGTGCTTTACAGCCAATTAAGTACTTTTTTCTTAAAGTGTAGTCACTGTTGTAAAGTAGAAAATGCGGCAGCCAATTTGTGCACAGCAAGCTCACACAGACAGTAACGTGATAATAACCAGGTAATCTGTTTTAGATATTGATTGAGGGATTGTTGGCCTGGTCACCCGGGATAACTCCCCTGCTCGTCTTCAAAATAGTGCCATAGGATCTTTCACACCCAGCTGAGAGGGCAGGCCGAGCCTAGGTTTAACATCTCATTCGAAAGACAGCACCTCCACAGTGCATCACTCCCTCAGTACTGCAGTGTCGGCCAAGATTTAAGTGCTCAGGTCTGTGGATTGGGACTTGAACACACAACCTTCTGACTCAGAGGTGTGCTACCACAGCTGACAAATATAGACAACATCCATAGACACTCTACCATGTGAAAACTTTCAACAAATTTCAACCCTCTTTGATTAGCTCATTCACACTTGTTCAAGTGCTCAGTCACTCTGTCCCCGATGATAAATGCCAATAATTTACCCACACATTATGTTAAACTGATAGGTCTGTTGCTTTCTGGTTTCTCCCTCATTCCTTTCTTAAATAATGGTGACTTTCGCGATTTACCAATCTAAAAGGCACAATTCCTGAATCTAGAAACCTTTTGAAAATTATGAAGAATGCATCTGTACTTTCCCCACCTGCAAATTTTTTTTCATACTCTCTTTTTCTACCTCTTAATATTTTTTTGTATCTGTTTGTTGTTATACCTCTTCCAGTCTGCTGGATTTCCTTGCATTTGTAGAAGCCTTTTCTTTTAGCTTGATGTTGGTTCTTATCCCATTTATTGATCATGGTTGCTTAACTGCACAAGTGGAGATTTTGCCTTTCACAGGTTTGTACTGGTTTTGTATTGTACGAGAAACATAGAAACATAGAAAAAAGGTGCAGGAGTAGGCCATTCAGCCCTTCGAGCCTGCACCACCATTCAATGAGTTCATGGCTGAACATGCAACTTCAGTACCCCATTCCTGCTTTCTCGCCATACCCCTTGATCCCCCTAGTAGTAAGGACTACATCTAACTCCTTTTTGAATATATTTAGTGAATTGACCTCAACAACTTTCTGTGGTAGAGAATTCAACAGGTTCACCACTCTCTGGGTGAAGAAGTTTCTCCTCATCTCGGTCCTAAATGGCTTACCCCTTATCCTTAGACTGTGACCCCTGTTTCTGGATTTCCCCAACATTGGGAACATTCTTCCTGCATCTAACCTGTCTAAACCCGTCAGAATCTTAAACGTTTCTATGAGATCCCCTCTCATTCTTCTGAACTCCAGTGAATACAAGCCCAGTTGATCCAGTCTTTCTTGATATGTCAGTCCCGCCATCCCGGGAATCAGTCTGGTGAACCTTCGTTGCACTCCCTCAATAGCAAAAATGTCCTTCCTCAAGTTAGGAGACCAAAACTGTACACAATACTCCAGGTGTGGCCTCACCAATGCCCTGTACAACTGTAGCAACACCTCCCTGCCCCTGTACTCAAATCCCCTCGCTATGAAGGCCAACATGCCATTTGCTTTCTTAACCGCCTGCTGTACCTGCATGCCAACCTTCAATGACTGATGTACCATGTCACCCAGGTCTCGTTGCACCTCCCCTTTTCCTAATCTGTCACCATTCAGATAATAGTCTGTCTCTCTGTTTTTACCACCAAAGTGGATAACCTCACATTTATCCACATTATACTTCATCTGCCATGCATTTGCCCACTCACCTAACCTATCCAAGTCGCTCTGCAGCCTCATAGCATCCTCCTCGCAGCTCACACTGCCACCCAACTTAATGTCATCCGCAAATTTGGAGATACTACATTTAATCCCCTCGTCTGAATCATTAATGTACAATGTAAACAGCTGGGGCCTCAGCACAGAACCTTGCGGTACCCCCACTAGTCACTGCCTGCCATTCTGAAAAGTACCCATTTACTCCTACTCTTTGCTTCCTGTCTGCCAACCAGTTCTCAATCCATGTCAGCATACTATCCCCAATCCCATGTGCTTTAAATTTGCACATTAATCTCTTGTGTGGGACCTTGTCGAAAGCCTTCTGAAAGTCCAAATACACCACATTAACTTGTTCTCCCTTGTCCACTCTACTGGAAACATCCTCAAAAAATTCCAGAAGATTTGTCGAGCATGATTTCCCTTTCACAAATCCATGCTGACTTGGACCTATCATGTCACCTCTTTCCAAATGCGCCGCTCTGACATCCTTAATAATTGATTCCGTCATTTTACCCACTACCGATGTCAAACTTTTTGAAATACTTCCTACTGTTTGTGGCTTCACTCTTGAACAGCTCAACCCAGTTACAGTGTTCAATTTATTTCACAGCCCTTCGAAGTTTGCCTTACTTAAATTTTATATCTTGGTTTATGACTATTGCTTCTCCCTCTGAAACCTAATATGAAATTCAGTCATATTATGACCATTTGCAAGATCTTCCCTTACTGTCAGATTGTCACCTTAAACTGGTTCATTACTTATCACTATATTTAGTATGGCCTTCTCCCTTGTCGGTTCTAAAACGTATTGTTACAGAAAACTGTCTTGAATACATTCCATAAATTCATTGCTTTTATTACTTGAGCTATTCTGCTTCTCCCAGTCCATGTGAAAATTAAAACCTCTCATTATATCCACATTGTTTGCTACATACCTCCTAATCTTTATATTTATACATTTCCCCGCTACATTACTACTGTCAGGAGGTCTGTAGATAACTCCTAACAGAATCTTGCCCATACAGTTTCCACTGTCTGTTCACTCTTGCTGTTGTATTTTGTTTCTGTTATGTATGTTAACTGGGTATTATCAGCCATCAGAGAACGCGACTGTCGGAGTCCTAATGGTCACTGGAGACACGTGCAAGTCGTGTATATAATGTTGGCAGCCATATTGAATCCTCACTTTGAGAATAAATAAACAGGAGTAAGGTCATGCCTGAACTAGCTCACCGTACTTAGCCTCGTGGAGTTATTTGATACTTAACAATTGGCGACGAACTAAAAATACGAACTTTCACGCAACCATGTCTGTTGGAATTTTGGAGAGATTTGTGGAAGGGGAAGACTGGGAGGATTTCACTGATCGCCTCGACCAGTACTTCGTAGCCAACAGATTGGAAGGAACCGATAATGCAATTAAGCACAGGGTGGTTCTCCTCACCGTTTGTGGGTCAAAGATTTATGGCCTTATCAAGAATCTACTCTCACCGACTCGACCAACAGATAATACTTACGATGAATTGTGTACGCTGGTTTGGAACCACTTTAAACCGAAGGAAAGCATCATCATGGCGAGGTATCGTTTCTATACGCATAATAGCTCGGAGGGCCAGAATGTGGCAGAATTTGTCGCCGACCAAAGACGTCTCGCTGGCCTTGCAACTTCAGAGCTGTGTTGAAGGAAATGCTGCCGGACTTTTTCGTGCTTGGCATTGGCCACAAGGTCACGCTTCGAAAGCTGTTGGCTGCTGAATCTCTAGACCTGAGCAGGGCTATCATGATCGCCCAGGCATGCATGTCCACGGACGAAAACTCGAAACAGATATCTTCCCAGCATTGAAACTCACCGGCAAGTAATGTGCAGGATATAATATCGTCGGCAGGCAGAGCTGCACTTGGCAGGGCCCACTTGTCTGCCTTCATACGACCTGTAACTGCTCAAAGTCTGCCATTGGGGGTGAATCAAATCTCGCTTTGTTGGTGTTGCGGGGGCTATCACTGTACCCATCAATGCCGATTCAAGCAATATGTGTGCAAAGGCTGTGCAACAATGGGGCACCTTCAGTGAATGTGCCTGCAACTGAGCAAGCATGCTGCGACACACCACGTGGCTGAGGATGATCGATCCAGCGTGGATCAAGCAACTCGGGCAACTCAACCCGAGGTTCAGGACGAAGACGTTTATGGAGTACATTCTTTTACCGAAAGTCCTCCACTGGAATGCTGGAAGTTAAATTAAATGGGGTTCCAGTATCCATGGAATTGGACACGGATGCGAGTCAGTCAATAATGAGCCAGAGGGCTTTCGAAAAGCTGTGGGACACTAAGGCAAAAAGACACAAACTGAGCCCAATCAATGCGAAGCTGCGTACCTACACCAAAGAGCTCATATCAGTCATTGGCAGCGCGGCAGTAAACGTATCGTACGATAGAGCTGTGCATGATTTATCATTGTGGATCGTTCTAGGCAATGGCCCATTGCAGTAGATGACACTTCGTGTGCTCAAGTGCTGAGCACGTTTCCCTCATTGTTTGAACCAAGCATCGGCAACTTCACAGGAGCCATGGTGCAGATCCACCTAGGCCCGAATGCAAGACCCGTCCATTACAAGGCTCGGACGGTTCCGTACATGATGAGGGTGAAAGTCGAGATCGAACTGGACAGACTTCAGTGGGAAGGAATCATATCACCAATCGAGTTCAGCGAATGATCCAGTCCAATTGTCCCGGTGTTGAAAACAACGACACATGCAGGATCTGCGGCGACTACAAAGTAACGATCAACCGAATCTCGATACAGGAACAGTACCCGTTACCCAAGGCTGACGACCTGTTTGCAACCCTAGCGGGGGGGAAGTCGTTCACCAAATTGGACCTGACCTCCGCTTACATGACACAGGTGCTGGTCGAATCTTCGAAAAAACTGACATGCATCAACAGCACAAAGGACTGTTTATATACCACAGATGCCCTTTCGGAATTCGCTCGGCGGCAGCCATATTTCAGAGAAACATGGAGAGTTTGCTGAAGTCCGTCCCGAGAACGGTCGTGTTCCAAGATGACATCCTGGTCACCGGTCTCGATGCCATCGAACACCTGCACAAACTAGAAGAGGTTCTACCTTGTCTGGACAGAGTGGGACTCGGGCTAAAATGCTCCAAGTGCGTTTTCATGGCACTAGAAGTCGCATTCCTGGGGAGAAAGATTGCAGCAGACGGCATCAGGCCTATGAACTCAAAGACAGAGGCCATAAAGAATGCACCCAGACCCCAGAGTGTGACGGAGCTGCATTCATTCCTGGGTCTTCTCAACTATTTCGGTAACTTTCTACTTAGTTTGAGGACAATGCTAGAGCCCTTGCACATGTTGCTGAGAAAGGGTAACAACTGGGTTTGGGGCAAATCTCAAGTCAGAGCCTTTGAGAAGGCCAGGAACCTGCTGTATTCCAATAAATTACTGGTACACTATGAGCCATGTAAGCGGTTAGTGCTGGCCTGTGACGCCTCATCAAATGGGGTCAGTTGTATGCTTCAGCACGCCAATGTATCAGGCAAACTCCAGCCAGTTGCATATGCTTCCAGAAATCTGTCTAAGGCTGAAAGAGCCTATAGTAGGGTAGAGAAAAAGGCTTTAGCATGCATATATTGGGTTAGGAAAATGCACCAATACCTGTCTGGGCTTCGGTTTGAGCATGAAACAGACCACAAGTCGCTCATTTCATTGTTTTCTGAGAGCAAAGGTATAAACACCAATGTCTTATCCCACATCCAAAGGTGGGTACTGATATTATCCACTTATGATTATGTCATCCGCCACAGACCAGGCACTGAAAACTGTGCTGATACACTTAGCCGGCCCACAACCGGTGTAGAAATGCTGAAGCCCGCAGACTTGCTGCTGGTCATGGATGCCTTCGAGAGTGAGGGATCACCCGTCACGGCTTGCCAAATTAGGACCTGGACCAGCCAGGATCCTGTAGTGTCAAGCGTAAAAAGGTGTATCCTAAATGGAAATTGGACTACCATACCCAGGGAAATGCAGGATGAAATTAAGCCTTATAGCCGCTGCAAAGATGAATTGTCTATTCTGTCTGATTGTCTATTATGGGGTAATCGTGTCGTTATGCCAAAAAAAGGCAGGGAAACTTTTGTGCGAGATTTGCACAGTCCCCACCCAGGGATTGTCATGATGAAGACCATTGCCTGGTCTCACGTTTGGTGGCCCGGCATTAACTCGGACTTGGAGTCATGCGTGCATCAGTGCAACACTTGCATGCAACTGAGTAACGCATCTGGTGGAGGCTCCGCTGAGTCTGTGGTCATGGCCATCCAAACCATGGTCAAGGATCCACATAGACTTTGCCGGCCCCTTTCACTGCAAAATGTTTTTAATGGTAGTGGACGCTTACTCCAAATGGATTGAATGCGTAATCATGTCATCCAGCACGTCCACAGCCACCATTGAAAGCCTCCGGGCCATGTTCGCCACCCATGACCTGCCCGACGTCCTTGTCAGCGAAAACAGACCATGTTTCACCAGTTCGGAGTTCCACAAGTTTATGACCCGTGATGGCATCAAGCATGTCAGGTCTGCTCCTTTCAAATCAGCATCTAACGGTCAAGCAGAGCGGGCTGTCCAAACCATTAAGCAGTGCCTAAAACACATGACTCATGGCTCCCTACAGACCCACTTGTCTCGCATTCTGCTCAGATACCGGAAGAAACCCCACTCGTTCACAGGGGTCTCTCCTGCCGAGTTGCTAAGGAAGAGAGACCTCAAAACCAGGCTCTTCCCTGTAACCCCAGATTGCAATGATCATGTCGAAACCAGAAGGCAACAGCAGCAATGGTATCACGCTCACACGGCCATATCACGTGACATTGCAGTTCATGAGAGAGGCGGGAGTCGAGAGAGGCAGCGGCTTATAAAAGGCTCAGCAGTCCAGGGAGCATCGAGAGAGGCGGGAGTCGAGAGAGGCAGCGGCCTATAAAAGGCTCAGCAGTCCGGGGAGCGTCGAGAGAGGCGGGAGTCGAGAGAGGCGTACTTGTGCAGCTCCAGCTGAGAGAAGTCAAAAAAGAAGTAGAAAGAAATCAAAAGGTGACGTCACAGCCAACGTGGTAAGTGATTGGCTGCTGATTGTTGAGTAGTTTTTCTTCTTCTTTATTAGTCAGTAACTTTTAACATTGTTGTCGCCAATTTAAGTGTACCTAAGGGTTAAGTCATGGCAGGACAGCTCGGTCACGTGATATGCTCCTCCTGCACCATGTGGGAACACGGGGACAACACCAGTGTCCCTGACGACTACATGTGCGGGAAGTGTGTCCACCTCCGGCTACTGACGGTCCGCGTTGCGGAGTTGGAGCTGAAGGTGGATTCACTCTGGAGCATCCACGATGCTGAGAATGACGTGAGTATCACGTGTAGCGAGTTGGTCTTACCGCAGGAGAAGCGTCCACAGCCAGCGAGGGAATGGAAGACCAGCAGGAAGAGTAGTGCAAGGAAGGTAGTGCAGGGGTCCCCTGTGGTCATCCCACTGCAAAACAGATACACTGCTTTGAGTGCTGTTGAGGGGGATGACTCATCAGGAGCGGGCAGCAGCAGCCAAGTTCATGGCACCGTGGCTGGCTCTGTTGCACAGGAGGGCAGGAAAAAGAGTGGGCGAGCGATAGTGATAGGGAATTCAATTGTAAGGGGAATAGATAGGCGTTTCTGCGGCCGCAACCGAGACTCCAGGATGGTATGTTGCCTCCCTGGTGCAAGGGTCAAGGATGTCTCGGAGCGGGTGCAGGACATTCTAAAAAGGGAGGGAGAACAGCCAGTTGTCGTGGTGCACGTTGGTACCAATGACATAGGTAAAAAAAGGGATGAGTTCCTACGAAATGAATTTAAGGAGCTAGGAGCTAAATTAAAAAGTAGGACCTCAAAAGTAGTAATCTCGGGATTGCTACCAGTGCCACGTGCTAGTCAGAGTAGGAATCGCAGGATAGCTCAGATGAATACGTGGCTTGAGCAATGGTGCAGCAGGGAGGGATTCAAATTCCTGGGGCATTGGAACCGGTTCTGGGGGAGGTGGGACCAGTACAATCCGGACGGTCTGCACCTGGGCAGAATCGGAACCAATGTCCTCGGGGGAGTGTTTGCTAGTGCTGTTGGGGAGGAGTTAAACTAATATGGCAGGGGGATGGGAACCAATGCAGGGAGATAGAGGGAAACAAAAAGGAGGCAAAAACAAAAGACAGAAAGGAGATGAGGAAAAGTGGAGGGCAGAGAAACCCAAGGCAAAGAACAAAAAGGGCCATTGTACAGCAAAATTCTAAAAGGACAGAGGGTGTTAAAAAAACAAGCCTAAAGGATTTGTGTCTTAATGCAAGGAGTATCCGCAATAAAGTGGATGAATTAACTGTGCAAATAGATGTTAACAAATATGATGTGATTGGGATTACGGAGACGTGGCTCCAGGATGATCAGGGCTGGGAACTCAACATCCAGGGGTATTCAACATTCAGGAAGGATAGAATAAAAGGAAAAGGAGGTGGGGTAGCATTGCTGGTTAAGGAGGAGATTAAGGCAATAGTTAGGAAGGACATTAGCTTGGATGATGTGGAATCTATATGGGTAGAGCTGCAGAACACCAAAGGGCAAAAAACGTTAGTGGGAGTTGTGTACAGACCTCCAAACAGTAGTAGTGATGTTGGGGAGGGCATCAAACAGGAAATTAGGGGTGTGTGCAATAAAGGTGCAGCAGTTATAATGGGTGACTTTAATATGCACATAGATTGGGCTAACCAAACTGGAAGCAATACGGTGGAGGAGGATTTTCTGGAGTGCATAAGGGATGGTTTTTTAGACCAATATGTCGAGGAACCAACTAGGGGGGAGGCCATCTTAGACTGGGTGTTATGTAATGAGAGAGGATTAATTAGCAATCTCGTTGTGCGAGGCCCCTTGGGGAAGAGTGACCATAATATGGTGGAATTCTGCATTGGGATGGAGAATGAAACAGTTAATTCAGAGACCATGGTCCAGAACTTAAAGAAGGCTAACTTTGAAGGTATGAGGCGTGAATTGGCTGGGATGGATTGGCGAATGATACTTAAGGGGTTGACTGTGGATGGGCAATGGCAGACATTTAGAGACCGCATGGATGAACTACAACAATTGTACATTCCTGTCTGGCATAAAAATAAAAAAGGGAAGGTGGCTCAACCGTGGCTATCAAGGGAAATCAGGGATAGTATTAAAGCCAAGGAAGTGGCATACAAATTGGCCAGAAATAGCAGCGAACCTGGGGACTGGGAGAAATTTAGAACTCAGCAGAGGAGGACAAAGGGTTTGATTAGGGCAGGGAAAATGGAGTATGAGAAGAAGCTTGCAGGGAACATTAAGACGGATTGCAAAAGTTTCTATAGATATGTAAAGAGAAAAAGGTTAGTAAAGACAAACGTAGGTCCCCTGCAGTCAGAATCAGGGGAAGTCATAACGGGGAACAAAGAAATAGCGGACCAATTGAACAAGTACTTTGGTTCGGTATTCACGAAGGAGGACACGAACAACCTTCCGGTTATAAAAGGGGTCAGGGGGTCTAGTAAGGAGGAGGAACTGAGGGAAATCCTTATTAGCCGGGAAATTGTGTTGGGGAAATTGATGGGATTGAAGGCCGATAAATCCCCAGGGCCTGATGGACTGCATCCCAGAGTACTTAAGGAGGTGGCCTTGGAAATAGTGGATGCGTTGACAGTCATTTTCCAACATTCCATTGACTCTGGATCAGTTCCTATGGAGTGGAGGGTAGCCAATGTAACCCCACTTTTTAAAAAAGGAGGGAGAGAGAAAACAGGGAATTATAGACTGGTCAGCCTGACATCGGTAGTGGGTAAAATGATGGAATCAATTATTAAGGATGTCATAGCAGTGCATTTGGAAAGAGGTGACATGATAGGTCCAAGTCAGCATGGATTTGTGAAAGGGAAATCATGCTTGACAAATCTTCTGGAATTTTTTGAGGATGTTTCCAGTAGAGTGGATAAGGGAGAACCAGTTGATGTGGTATATTTGGACTTTCAGAAGGCGTTCGACAAGGTCCCACACAAGAGATTGATGTGCAAAGTTAGAGCACATGGGATTGGGGGTAGTGTACTGACATGGATTGAGAACTGGTTGTCAGACAGGAAGCAAAGAGTAGGAGTAAATGGGTACTTTTCAGAATGGCAGGCAGTGACTAGTGGGGTACGGCAAGGTTCTGTGCTGGGGCCCCAGCTGTTTACACTGTACATTAATGATTTAGATGAGGGGATTAAATGTAGTATCTCCAAATTTGCGGATGACACTAAGTTGGGTGGCAGTGTGAGCTGCGAGGAGGATGCTGTGAGGCTGCAGAGCGACTTGGATAGGTTAGGTGAGTGGGCAAATGCATGGCAGATGAAGTATAATGTGGATAAATGTGAGGTTATCCACTTTGGTGGTAAAAACAGAGAGACAGACTATTATCTGAATGGTGACAGATTAGGAAAAGGGGAGGTGCAAAGAGACCTGGGTGTCATGGTACATCAGTCATTGAAGGTTGGCATGCAGGTGCAGCAGGCGGTTAAGAAAGCAAATGGCATGTTGGCCTTCATAGCAAGGGGATTTGAGTACAGGGGCAGGGAGGTGTTGCTACAGTTGTACAGGGCATTGGTGAGGCCACACCTGGAGTATTGTGTACAGTTTTGGTCTCCTAACCTGAGGAAGGACATTCTTGCTATTGAGGGAGTGCAGCGAAGGTTCACCAGACTGATTCCCGGGATGGCGGGACTGACCTATCAAGAAAGACTGGATCAACTGGGCTTGTATTCACTGGAGTTCAGAAGAATGAGAGGGTACCTCATAGAAACATATAAAATTCTGACGGGGTTAGACAGGTTAGATGCAGGAAGAATGTTCCCAATGTTGGGGAAGTCCAGAACCAGAGGTCACAGTCTAAGGATAAGGGGTAAGCCATTTAGGACCGAGATGCTGAGGAACTTCTTCACCCAGAGAGTTGTTGAGGCCAATTCACTAAATATATTCAAAAAGGAGTTAGATGAGGTCCTTACTACTAGGGGGATCAAGGGGTATGACGAGAAAGCAGGAATGGGGTACTGAAGTTGAATGTTCAGCCATGAACTCATTGAATGGCGGTGCAGGCTAGAAGGGCCGAATGGCCTACTCCTGCACCTATTTTCTATGTTCTATGTTTCTATGTTTCTATGATCCTGTGTTTGTCCTGAATTATGATCATGGTCCAAAGTGGGTTGCTAGCACGGTTTTGGCCAAGGAGGGAACCAGAGTGTTTGTAATCAAACTGTTAAATGGCCAAACGTGCAAGAGGCACATCGACCAAACCAAACTGCGATTCACAGACAACACAGAACAAATTGAAGATGACATCAGCATCGACCAACCAACACACATCCAACCATTAGTTGACGCTTGTATCATTCACAAAGACAAACCTACCATCCCCGACAGTCCTGTCAGATCGACTGCTCCGCAATGGTCCTACTAACTCACCCAAGCTTGGGTTCGAACTGAGAAGATCAACCAGGGAATGGAAGGCCCCGGACCGTCTCAACTTGTAAATACAACCTGTACCAAGGACTTTGGGGGGAATGATGATATGTCTGTTGTCATGTATGTGCATTCTATTTGTAGCCACCAGATGGCGTCATTGTTGGAGGCCACTGAGCAGCACACACATGGTGCTGCTCAGGTATAAAAGGCCAGCCATTTTGCAAGTCAGGCACTTTGTGCCGAAATAAAGCAGAGGCAAGGTTGTACCTTGCTTAGATAAACAGTACTCAGTTTGAAACTTTATTGCATACATAACATATGTTAACTGGGTTTTACCTGCCACCGGAGGGCGCGACTGTCTGAGTCCTAATGTTCACCGGCAGACACGTGCAAGCTGTGTATATCATGTTGGCAGCCATATTGAATCCTCACTTTGAGAATAAATAAACTGGAGTAAGGTCATGCCTGAACTAGCTCACCATACTTACCCTCGTGGAGTTATTCGATATTTAACAATTTCCCCTGCTATGATTGTGTTTTTAATCAATACTTCAACTCCACTTCCCAATTTCCATTTTCGTTTTGAAGATCCTTTGGCCTAGAATATTTAGCTCCCAATCATGCCCAGCTGAAAGCCAGGTCTCGATAATGACTACTATATCATATCCTTTCAGCCATATTTGCACTTCGAACTCATTTTTTATTTCTTACCCTATGACTATTCATGTACATACCCTTGTTTTGGTAACTGTCCCCACCCTGCCCATGACTAGCACACTTTTGTTGCTGATGCTCTTTACACTGATATACAGACAATTTAATACATTTTTATTTTTATCACTCCCGCTTCATTTTTATTAGGTATTTTCTTATTACTTCCAATAATCTTTTCTGTTGCTGGATTATTGATATCATTTTAATCTCTTTTTGTACTCTGACTCTTGCTCATCTCTTCTTTTTCTTATCTTTAGATTATTATTATTTCCACTCGGGCTCTTCAACCCCCCTCCCTTTATTGGTTTAAAATCTTTTCTACAGTGCTATTTATTGTTTCTATTAGGATCTTGGTTTCAGTCTGATTCAGGTGCAGTCCGTCCCAGAGGTACAGCTTCTTCCTGTCCCAGTACTAGTGCCAGTGTCCCACGAAATGGAATCCCTCTTTCCCACACCACTCTCTCAGCCACACATTCACTTTCCTGATCTGCTTAATCCCTATGCCAATTAGCACATGGCTTGGGATCTCTATCCTTGAGTTCCTGGTTTTCAATTTAGCACCGAGCTCCTGATGCATCCTACGATGGTGTTGGTTCCAAAATGAATTACAACAAGTGGCTCTTTCCTGCCATTTTGAAGTATGCCTTACACTGGCAATGGGGTAGGTAATACGCCCTCTTGGACTCTCGATCGTGCCTGTAGAGGATAGATTTGATGCCCCTAATGATGAAATCACCTATAACTACAGCCTTTCTATTCTGCTGTTCCCCCACTTGGACTGCATCCTGCTTTCAAATGAAATTTTCAAAACTGAGATTTTTGTCAGGCAAGGGATATGAAGGGTTACGGAACCAAGTCGGGAAGATGAAGTTCAAATACAGATCAGCCATGATCTAATCAAATGGCGGAAAGACTTGAGGGGCTCAATGATCCACTCCTATCCTTATGTTCCACAGTGCTTTGTTAATAGGATGCTAGCCATCCTCCTGCAGCTTTTTTACTTTATCCCCACAGATAGTAAGTACAGCATACCTGTTGGACAGAACCAAATTCTGCAGAGCTCACCCTGCTGTGCTCTGTGCTCTTGCAGGTAACTCACCCTATAAATAGCTTTCAGACACAAACCAATTTCAAATAGTCAGTCTGCTCGCAGTCACACAGTCGGTAGCTGCACATTTCAGGGCCCGTAGCATGCTCTTACTTGAGGAAATATATTTCCTGTGTTTAGCTGTTGTATGCTCTTCCAAATTGTAACAACAGTATACATTCTACGTTTCTCCATTCTAATAGCCCTGAGACTATTTTGGAACGACTGCATCTAGGCCAGCATCATCATACTGCTTGGCTGCTTCCTGCATTAAAAGGATTAAGGAGCTTTTTATTTATTTTGCAGATATACTTAAGCAGGTGCTAGTCATGTTGAGCAGTACCGTGGGCTTACTTCAGCAGATTTTTTAAAAAATGAAGAGCTGACGTCTTTTTTCTGACATTTTTCTAGCTTCTGCGGGGCATCAAGCAATGCGTTGGTGCTTTCCGGCAACTTTGGCCGCGTCTGCTGCAGAAGGCACTTTTGGTAGGGGAGTGAATATTAGTTTCATACAGCATGTCCCTCTAACCCTGACTGGTTCCACGAGGACATTCGCCACCTAATCAGTAAACACAACTTTCCTAACTCTGCATGACCTCTGTTGCCCAGTAATGTTCAGTTAATATCACCCCTGGCATCCACAATGAAATTCAGCTGTTTAAATGGCTCCTAATTGCAGTCCTCTACATCATTGGATGGCTACAGGTGCGGGTGTTCAAGTGCATGCTGACGTGTTCTTGCTGAAATTAGTCATCATCATCATAGGCAGTCCCTCGGAATCGAGGAAGACTTGCTTACACTCTAAAAATGAGTTCTTTGGTGGCTGAACAGTCCAATATGAGAACCACAGTCCCTGTCACAGCTGGGACAGATAGTCGTTGAGGGAAAGGGTGGGTGGGACTGGTTTGCTACACGCTCGTTCTGCCGCCTGCGCTTGATTTCTGCATGCTCTTGGTGATGAAACTCAAGGTGCTCAGCGCCCTCCCGGATGCACCACCTCCACTTCGGGCGGTCTTTGGCCAGGGACTCCCAGGTGTCAGTGGGGATGTTGTACTTTATCTGGGAGGCTTTGAGGGTGTCCTTGTAATGTTTCCTCTGCCCACCTTTGGTACCGTTTGCAGTGAAGGAGTTCCGAGGAGAGCGCTTGCTTTGGGAGTCTCGTGTCTGGCATGCGGACTATGTGGCCTGCCCAGCAGAATTAGTGACATCGTGTGTTAATCAGTTTTCTTTGTAATACTGAAACACTCAAAGTTACTTTTCAATCACACACCAACGGAAAATTCTAGGCTGTACAAACAAAGAATTAGGTATGTTCAGCCCTGGCCCCGGCCAAGAGCTGTGGTGATCACGCTTTAATTGCCCCCATGCCCCTCTGGCTCCTCTGCTCACCATCTAAAAACATCTTCAAAGTCTCTCCTGCTTGTGACTTTTTTGGCGCCTCTTGACTGCTACCCACTATTGCTGGACTCAGCTACATTTTAGGGTGGCCTCTCTATTGTGCTTTTGGCTAGTGCCTATGCTCCATTGTTGGGTCAGACCACTCCCAGGACTAGATTTGATGTCTGGGCCTGTGTTCTGAACTGCTTCCAGTTACATACCCCATAATTTCGCAATCACCATCTCAGTACTTTCAGTCCCTGTTCTCCTTCCTCAGTGATCTCAGACCTCATTTAACCCTTCAGTGCTCCTAGAATCCTCAAGTCCCCATTTCCCACTCAGCTCCTCCTTCAATGCTTCCACAACTCATCTTGCTACCCATTATTCTATATCCTCTAAAAGAAAAAGAAAGACTTGCATTTATATAGCGCCTTTCATGACCTCGGGACGTCCCAAAGTGCTTTACAGGTAATGAAGTACTTTTTGAAGTGTCGTCACTGTTGTAACGTAGGAAACGCGGCAGCCAATTTAAGCACAGCAAGCTCCCACAAACAGCAATGTGATAATGACCAGATAATCTGTTTCAATTATGTTTTTTGAGGGATAAATATTGGTCAAGGACACTGGGGATAACTCCCCTGCTTTTCTTTGAAATAGTCTCATGGGATCTTTTACGTCTACCTGAGAGGGCAGATGGGGCCTCGGTTTAACATCTCATCTGAAAGACAGATGGGTTCTAAGTATGTATAGTTCCTGTCTCCCCCTTCAGTGATCCATGTTCGCTCAAATTATCTCATTATCCAGTGCACCAACCTTTAGTACATCAACATCTGATCCCATTCACTCTTCACATGCCTCTGCCACCCCCAGTGGTCGTATGCCTAACACTCTCTGGTGCTATGAGCTCTCCTCTCTCTGCCCTAGGCTCCTCTCTGACTGCCTACTGATTCTAGCATCTACCAGTTCTCTCAGACTCCAGAAATGCTGAGTATCCCCAGTCTCCAGACTGTCCTTGGGCCCTTCAACTCTCGCGCTTCCAGAGTTCTCCTGTGAAACATTTCTCTCGCACCACTGATCCTGGGCCTTACAACCCCCATGCCCCATGCCACCCACTGAGTATTACCAGAGCCCAGCCATCTGCAATTTCTCCCTGTTCCTAGCACTCCCACACCCCATGTTTACTCCAATGTCCAGCTCTCTGTCTGTTCCCTTCCATGCTTAACCCCAACCCTTTGCTTCCTTCCAGCTGCAGGCTCAAGTCTCTTATGCCTCAAACTGCAGCCCCACCTGTCTCATCTGACAATGTTGCAGCACATCTGTGGCAGCCTGTTTGCATGTCCTTATCAAAATGATGTAACTATTTGTACTGCACCTTTTTTGACAGACAAGCGTTTGTCCAACCCCACCTCCCTGCCTGTACTGCACTTTTTTTGACAGACATGTGACAAGCTCCGCCCTGTCAAGCTCCACCCTCCCTCCTGCCCGAATCACTCCATGCGAGTGGTACCAAGAAGCAAGACCTCAGGCTCCGACTCTCCCTGCTCCCTCCCCCCCCACCTCCTGGCCAGCCTGGGGCCGAAAGGGAGAGAGGCTGGGGGGGAGAGAGAGTGAGAGAGAGAGAGAGAGAGATGCGGGGGGGGAGAGAGAGAGGGCGGGGGGGGGGGAGAGAGGGCGGGGTGGGGGGAAGAGAGAGAGAGGGCGGGGGGGGAGAGAGAGAGAGGCTGGGGGGGAGGAGAGAGAGGCTGGGGGGGAGGAGAGAGAGAGGCTGGGGGGGGGCGGTGGAGAGAGAGAGGCTGGGGGAGGGGGGGAAGAGAGAGGCTGGGGGGGGGAGAGAGAGAGAGAGAGAGAGAGATGCTGGGGGGAGAGAGAGAGTGAGAGGGAGATGCTGAGGGAGAAAGAGAGGCTGGGGGGGAGAGAGGCTGGGAGGAGAGAGGGAGAGAGAGGGGCTGGGGGAAGAGAGAGAGAGAGGCGGGGGAGGCAGGGAGAGAGAGAGGTGGGGGGAGGCAGCGAGAGAGAGAGGCTGGGGGGCGGGGGGAGAGAGAGAGAGAGAGAGAGAGGCTGGGGGTGGGGGGAAGAGACAGAGGCTGGGGAGAGAGAGGGGCTGGGGGGGAGAGAGAGGGGCTGGGGGGGAGAAGAGAGAGAGGCTGGGGGAGGGGAGAGGGAGGCTGCAGGGGGGGCAGAGAGAGAGAGAGAGAGGGACTGGGGGGAGAAGAGAGAGAGGCTGGGGGAGGGGAGAGGGAGGCTGCAGGGGGGGCTGAGAAAGAGAGAGGCTGGGGGGGAGAGAGAGGCTGGGGGGGAGAGAGAGGCTGGGGGGGAGAGAGAGGCTGGGGGAGAGAGAGCGAGAGGCTGGGGGAGAGAGAGAGGGGTGGGGGGGAGAGAGAGAGAAAGGGGCTGGGGGGAGAGAGAGAGGGGGGCGGGGGTGGAGAGAGAGAGACTGGGAGGGAGAGAGAGAGGGGCTGGGGGGAGAGAGGCAGGGGGTGGGGGAGAGAGAGAGAGAGGCGGGGAGGCAGGGAGAGAGAGAGGTGGGGGGAGGCAGGGAGAGAGAGAGGCTGGGGGGCGGGGGGAGAGAGAGAGAGAGAGAGAGGCTGGGGGTGGGGGGAAGAGACAGAGGCTGGGGAGAGAGAGGGGCTGGGGGGGAGCGAGAGGGGCTGGGGGGGAGAAGAGAGAGAGGCTGGGGGAGGGGAGAGGGAGGCTGCAGGGGGGGCAGAGAGAGAGAGAGAGAGGGACTGGGGGGAGAAGAGAGAGAGGCTGGGGGAGGGGAGAGGGAGGCTGCAGGGGGGGGCAGAGAAAGAGAGAGGCTGGGGGGGGAGAGAGAGGCTGGGGGGGGAGAGAGAGGCTGGGGGGAGAGAGCGAGAGGCTGGGGGGAGAGAGCGAGAGGCTGGGGGGAGAGAGCGAGAGGCTGGGGGGAGAGAGCGAGAGGCTGGGGGGAGAGAGAGAGAGGCTGGGGGAAGAGAGAGAGGGGTGGGGGGGAGAGAGAGAGAGGGGCTGGGGGGAGAGAGAGAGAGGGACTGGGAGGAGAGAGAGAGGGGGCGGGGGGGGAGAGAGAGAGAGAGAGAGAGACTGGGAGGGAGAGAGAGAGGGGCTGGGGGGGAGAGAGGGGGTGGGGGGAGAGAGAGGGAGGTTGGGGGGGTGGAGGGAGAGAGAGAGGCTGGGGGGGGAGATAGAGAGGCTGGGGGGTGGGGAAAGAGAGAGAAAGGCTGGGGGGGGAAGAGAGAGAGAAAGGCTGGGGGTGGGAAGAGAGAGAGAAAGGCTGGGGGGGGAAGAGAGAGAGAAAGGCTGGGGGGGAGAGAGAGAGGGGCTGGGGCAGGGGAGAGAGAGAGGCTGGGTGGGGGGGAAGAGACAGAGGTTGGGAGAGAGAGAGAGAGAGAGGCTGCGGGAAGGGGAGAGGGAGAGGCTGGTGGGGGGGTGGGGGGGGGCGGGGAAGAGAGAGAGAGAGGCTGGGGGAAGAGAGAGAGAGAAGCTGGGGGGAGGGGGAGAGCAAGAGGCTGGAGGGAGAGAGAGGCTGGGGGAAAGTGAGAGAGACTGAGGGGGAGAGTGAAAGAGAGAGGCTGCGGGTGGGGGGAGTGAGACGCTGGGGGAGAGAGAGGGACGTGGGTGGGCGGTGGGGGTGAGAGACACTGGTGGGGGGGAAGATGGATCATGTTCTTCTAACCCCCTACAAGGGATATCGTTGGAGTGGATGATATCCAGAAGTCACAACACTGTCACTATTCATTTCGTACCCAATAAACACAATGCCTGCCTCATCTGTGTTGGGGTGGGGGTGGGGGGGAGGGGATGGTGGGAAGGAGGTGGGTGGAGGATGCACTTGGACTGGGGTAAGGCACTTTGGCTGACCCTTGCTGTGTTCTGGGGAGCTCTGTCCTCTGTCGCTTCAGGAAGTCAAAGTGGATCGAGTGACAATTTGCAAAGTCAGTGAGACCTTGGGATGGACGGTTCCAGTTACACATTCCTGTGAAACGTCAGGATGTAGCTTATCCTCCAAGGGGACCAATTACAGACAAAGGGTGGAGCATGGTGGCCATTCTTGCAGTACAAATAAGCACATCAATATCAAAACCAGTATAGTTTGGTTCCCTAGACCTAGGGAAGGGCCATAGTTTGCTCAGCCTAGACATTAAAAAGTTAAGACAGATACAGATATCCATCAATAAAGCAATGCATATGTTATATGTGTAATAACTCGATAGACTGAACACTGTAAACTCACTCAGGTGCCAAACCTGGCTCAACTTTATTCGGACCCGCATTACATGGTGGCTTCCTTTATATACCTGGCCTGCACACACGTGTGTACAGCCCACTGACCTCCAACAGGAGCGTCCCCTGGTGGCTAGTAACCCCAAGCATACATACATGACAACATCCCACTTCAAGATCTTAGTATCAGTCTTTTTACAAGTTAAGATGATCTGGGGCTTTCTGCTCACGAATTGATTGTCTCAGTTCAATTCCAGTTCTGGGCGAGCGTTCTGAGTCAGTTATGACTGGAGGCTGGGTAGCCGATATGATGGGAGTGGCAATGACCATGTCAGAGATTGAAAGTTCAGATTTATTGATGACGGCGGAGTCCTCTGATGAATGAATATAGGTTGGTTGGTCACTGATCGTATCTTCCTCAACTTGTTCCAGTTCATCCGTGTGCCGCAGCTTTATCTGATCGACATGTTTCCTGCATGTTTGTCCATTCTTGAGCCTGACAATAAACACTCTGTTACCCTCCTTGGCCATAACAGTACCGGCGACCCACTTGGGACTTTGACTATAATTTAACACATACACAGGATCGTTAACAGAGATGTTGCGTGACACAGCAGCACGATCATGATGCCACTGTTGATTTTGACGTCTGTTTTCAACACGATCATTCAAGTAAGGATGGACAAGAGAGAGCTTGGTCTTGAGACCTCTCCATCAATAGTTCAGCAGGGGAGACCCTGGTAAGCGTGTGGGGTCTTGTCCTGTAACTAAGCAATATGCATGACAAGCGAGTCTTCAGTGAACCCTGAGTTACACGTTTCATACTCTGCTTGATTGTTTGGACAGCACGCTCTGCTTGACCATTAGAAGCAAGTTTGAATGGTGCTGACCTCACATGTTAAATAACATTGAGTTTCATGAACTCTTGAAACTCCAGACTTGTGAAGCAAGATCCGTTGTCGCTCACAACGACATCAGGCAGACCATGAGTAACAAACATGACATGAAGGCTCTCAATGGTAGCTGTGGGTGTACTGGATGACATGATTATACACTTTATCCATTTGGAATATGCATCTACCACAACAAGAAACATCTTACCCAGGAAAGGACCCGCAAAGTCGATGTGGATCCTCGACCATGGTTTGGATGGCCACAACCACAGACTCAGCGGAGATTCCGCTGGTACTTTGCTTAGCTGCATGTAAGTGTTGCACTGATGCACATGTGATTCCAGATCAGAGTCAATTCCAGGCAACCATACATGAGACCTGGTGATGGCTTTCATCATGACAATACTGGGATGAGTGCTGTGTGGATCACAAACAAATTTCTCCCTGCTTTTCTAAGGCATAACAACACGATTACACCACCTAAACAATCTGACTGAATGGATAGTTTGTCTTTGCGATGGTTGTAAGGTTTGGTCTCATCACACATTTCCATGGGTATAGCGGACCAATCACCACTAAGGACACAACATTTTACAGCCGATAAAATCAGGTCTTGTCTGCTCCAGGTCCTAACTCATTGAGCAGTGACAGGGGTTCCTTCACTCTCAAAAGCATCCATAACTAACAGTAGATCTGCAGGTTGTGGCATCTCCACCTCCGGCGTGGGCAAAGGCAAATGGCTCAGTGCATCGGCACAATTCTCGGTGCCAGGTCTATGGCGAATGACATAATCATAGGCAGATAATGTCAGCGCCCACCTCTGGATGAGGGACGATACATTGGTATTGATACCTTTGTTTTCTGAAAAGAATGAAATGAGTGGCTTGTGATCCATTTCGAGTTCAAAATGAAGGCCAAACAGGTACTAATGCATCTTTTTCATCCCATACTCGCAGGCTAAAGCTTTTTCTACCATGCTGTAGGCTCTTTCAGCCTTTGACAAACTTTGCGAAGCATACGCAACAGGTTGTAGTTTACCCGACCCATTAGTTTGTTGGAGCACGCAGCCAACCCCACATGATGAAGCATCACAGGCCAGTACTACACGTTTACATGGATCATAATGTACCAGCAACTTGTTAGAGCAAAGCAGATTTGCAGCTTTCATGAAAGCTCTATCTTGAGTACACACCCCAAACCCAGTTGTCATCTTTTCTGAGCAGCATGTGCAGTGGCTCTAATAAAGTGCTCAATCTAGGTAAGAAATTACTGAAGTAATTGAGTAGACCAAGGAACGAATGCACATTCTGAGGCATGGGTGCATTTTTGATGGCTTTGGTTTTCACGTCCGTAGGGCTGATGCTATCAGCAGCAATCTTCCTCCCAGAAATTCGACTTCCGGTACCATGAAGACGCACTTCGAACGTTTCAGCCTGAGTTCCACATTGTCCAGATGATGTAGAACCTCTTCAAGGTTGTTCAGGTGTTCTACAGTGTCATGACCTGTAACCAGAATGTCATCTTGAAACACGGCGGTTCTAGGGACAGATTTCAGTAGACTCTCCATGTTCCTCTGAAATATGGCTGCAGCCGAGCGAAAACCAAAAGGACACCTGTTGCAGATAAACAGTTCTTTATGAGTGTTGATGCGCGTAAGTTTCTTTGACGTGTCGACGAACTCCTGTGTCATATAGGCCGACGTCAGATCCAGTTTCGTGAACGACTTCCCACCGGCTAGTGTTGCAAACAGGTCTTCAGCCTTCGGTAACGGGTACTGATCGTGTTTCAAAAATCGGTTGATTGTGACCTTGTAGTCTCCACAAATCCTGACAGTGCCATCACTTTTCAACACAGGAATAATGGGACAGGCCCATTCGTTAAATTTGACCAGTGATATGACCCCTTCACGTTGGAGTTTGTCCAGTTCAATTTCGACCACCTCCCTCATCATGTACGGATGGGTCTTGCACCCAAGTCCAGGTGAATCTGCACCTTGGCTCCCGTGAAGTTGCCGATGCCCTGTTCAAACAGCAAGGGAAACGTGCTCAGCACTTGAGCACACGAAGTGTCATCCACCGATGACGACGCTTTGACATCGTTCCAATTCCATTCGATTTTTTGGAGCCAATTCCTGCCGAACAGTGTTGGACCATTTCCTGGAACGATCCATAACAGTAGATCATGAACCACACCATCATACGACACCTTGACTACTGCAAACAATGAGTTCTTTGGTGTAAGTATGCAACTTGGCATTGACTGGACTCAGCTTAGGCTTCGCAACCTTAGTGTCCCACAGCTTGTCGAATGTCCTTTGGCTCATTATCGACTGACTTGCACCCGTGTCCAATTCCATCCATACCGGCACGCCATTTAGTTTCACATTAACCATTATCGGTTGGCTCTTTGTCAGGAACAAATACAGTCCATACACTTCCTCCTCGGGTATCTTGGGTTGCAATCCAGGTCCGCGCTGGACTGGTCGTCATCATCCACGTGGTGAGCCGCAACATGCTTGCACAGTTGTGGACACATTCGCTGAAGATGCCCCACTTTCGAACAGCCTTTACAGATGTACTGTTTAAAACGACACTGATGATGGCGATGATTGCCCCCACAACCCCAACAGGGTGAAATCAGATTCGTACCTGTTGGCAGACTTTGAGCGGCTACAGGTTTTGCATACGTACTCGAATCGGCCCTGCCTTAAGCAGCTCTGCCGTACGATGACGCAATCTTGTTTACCATACTTGCCGTGGAGCTCCGACTCTTCGATGATATCTACCTTAAATTATCATCTGTCGTCATGCATGCCTGGGCAATCGCGATGGCCTTGCTCAAATCCAGCTTCTCCACAGCCAATAACTCCCAGAGGATCACCTCGTGGTTGATTCCGATTACAAAGAAATCTTGCAGCATGTCTCCCAACGCGTCCTCGAACTTACGTGGCCCAGCAAGACGTCTTAAGTCGACGACGAATTCCGACACATCCTGATCTTCAGAACGAACATGCGTGTAGAATCAATAGCATGAGATGATGATGCCTTCTTTTGGTTTGAGATGGTCACAAACCAGAGCACACAATTCCTCATAGTCCTTGTCCGTTAGACGTGCAAGCGAGAGGAGATTTTTTCTGAGGCCGTAGATTTTCGGACCGCAAGCAGTGAGGAAAACCGCCTTGCGCCTAACTGCGTCAGTAGCTTCCTCCATTTTGTTGGCCACAAAGTACTGGTCCAGGCGATTGATAAAATCTGACCAGTCCTCTCCATCCATGAATCTCTCCAGAATTCCAAGGGTGCTCATTTTGTATGTGAAGCTTCTTGAGTTACCTCGTCGCCAAATGTTATGTATGTAATAACTCGATAGACTGAATACTGTAAACTCACTCAGGTGCAAACCTGGCTCAACTTTATTCGGGCCCAAAAGGCCTGCATTACATGGTGGCTTGCTTTATATACCTGGCCTGCACATATGTGCGTACAGCCCAATGACCTCAGACAGTGGTGCCCCCTGGTGGCTAGCAACCCCAAGCATACATACATGACTGACAGTATAAGAGCCAAACAGAGAAATTAGAGACATTCAAAATAGAAAAAGGACAGAGGAGAGGAAAGTCTTACATAAGGAGTGAGGAAGAAACAAGGAGAAATAGAACCAAAGAAATTTACAGCACAGGAGGAGAGAATTGGGCCCATATGTCTATGCCGGCTGTTTGCGAGAGCAATCCAAAACTAATCACATGCCCCACTGTCTCCTGATATCCCTGTATCTTCTTCTGCTTCCATTATTTATCTAATTTTCCCTTAAAAGATGCAATAGGCTCTGCCTCAATCACTCTCTGTGGAAAAGCATTTAATGCTCCAGCAGCAGGCTGCAACAATAAATTTATTTTAACTTCTTTCCTCACTTGCTTAGTGACAATTTTAAAATCATGACTCCCTCACAATCACTGACTCCCTAACAAGTGAAATTAGTCTTTCCTTATTCACTCATCAAAACTTTTCATAGTTTTAAAAACCTCCATTCGATCTCTTAGGCCTGGATTTTAGGCTTTTGTGTTTTTGGGGCGATAATTGGCGGCGAGGCAGGTAAGTTAGCGGCCGGGAATAGTTTGCGTTTTAGTAGTTACGTTTGGGCATCTGGGCCCTGCATCAGGGGGTGAAGCGCTATGGGAGGCATTGTACACCTCTCTTGGCACTAGGATGGGAAACTCTCATGCTAAAGAGCCAGGCCGGGAGCACTCCGAGAGACGCCTGGGGGTGGGGGGAAAAAAACCTTAAAAAAACCCTACAAAAACATTCCCAAAATATTGACCATGCCAGCACAACACAAATCGCTAAATAAATTAAAAGAAAAAACTATCACACTTACCTCAGGAGTCCATGACCTACCTGTCTGCCGACAGGATTGTTGGACCGCCCTGATTTCCCAGCGGTCATTGCGGGCTCACTTTGAGGCGGATTGGTCAGGCAGGAGCTCAAACTCACAACCAGGTGCGTTGCACACCGGGCTCAGCTCTTCCAGGTGGTGCTGCTCCGGGGCGAAACCCGGAGCGCAGAAGACCGGAAAATCCAACTCTTAGTCTTCTCTGCTCCAGTGGAAATAGCCCTAGTTTCTCAAGACACCTGTCATAAATATAGTTTCACTTCCATGGAGTCCTCTTGGTGAATCTACGCTGTACGCTCTATATGGGGGAGAAATGCGGCTGCTTTGCGCCTCCTGTTAGTGCCCGCGGGTGTGCGGTGACGGGGCACTAAGGAGTTAGCAACTGAGTGCAACAAATTCACCGACGCCTGCGAACTTCCCTGGTGGTTTTGCGCTGGTGCTAACACTTACCTCACCTGCGCCCCGCAGATCGTGATGTAATCCGATGCGTGGCGTCTCGTTACCACCCTCTGCTGCATCGCCGGGCCTCAACAATGGCAGCAACAGGAGGCGTTGTCACCTCGGCTGGCCGCTTGGGGAGCGATATTTAAAGGCGGTGGTAGTCGGGTAGGGCAAACATTATTCTTTGCATCACTCTGGTGCCTGCTGATTGTTTTTGATGGTGCATTGCTGCACAATTTCTCAGCCCTCCGCTCTCTTCGGGTGCTTGGGGCTGCAATAGAAGTCACGCAGATCCCGTGGCCACACAGAAATAAGACAAAGAATCTTGCAACCCAGCACTGGCCCTTCCTTTTAAGCGATGGAAGAAACCTGCGATGCCGGCAGCACTGCACTGAACATTTTTCAGTGCTATGCTGCTACCGCCCCTCTCACACACTTTAGCGCTCGAAGAGAAGGGTAATGCGAGTTTGATGGCTACCTGTACTGGGCATTGGCCACGAGACCATCCCATGAAAA
This sequence comes from Pristiophorus japonicus, assembly GCF_044704955.1. Lineage (NCBI taxonomy): Eukaryota > Metazoa > Chordata > Chondrichthyes > Pristiophoridae > Pristiophorus > Pristiophorus japonicus. Next base: position 309,482,467 of record NC_091979.1, read on the forward strand.
CTTTTGACTGTAGAGACACCGACCCTCAGTAAGGCCATTGCGATAGCACAGGCGCTTTTGTCCACCAGTGATAACACCAAACAAATCTCTCAGCACACAAGTGCAAGCAATGTTCATAAATTAACTGGAACTGTGTTTGCGAGCAGAAATGTACAAGGCAGAACCCACGAGTCTGCAACTGCCAGCAGGCCTCAGGTGACCCAGATGACTGAGAGTCCCCAACAAAGGATGAACGCAAGGCAATTCACACCTTGTTGGCATTGTGGAGGCTTCCATTCAGCCTATTCATGCCGCTTCAAAGGGTATGTTTGCAAGAGCTGTGGAACAATGGGGCACCTCCAACGAGCTTGCAAAGGAGCTGCAAGCTCTGCAAAACCTGCTAACCACCACGTGGCAGAGGAAGATCGGTCCATGGTGCATCAAAGCAATTTTGAGCCTCAGAGAGAGGAGGCAGATGCTGAAGTACACGGGATGCACATATTTTCGATGAAATGTCCACCTATAATGCTAAACGTAAAATTGAATGGCTTACCCGTAGCCATGGAACTGGACACTGGCGCTAGCCAATCCATCATGATTAAAAAGATGTTTGAGAGACTGTGGTGCAACAAGGCACTCAGACCAGCCCTGAGCCCCATCCACACGAAACTGAGAACGTACACCAAAGAGCTTATCACTGTCCTGGGCAGCAACATGGTCAAGGTCACCTACGAGGGCACGGTGCACGAACTGCCACTCTGGATTGTCCCGGGCGATGGCCCCACACTGCTTGGAAGGAGCTGGCTGGGCAAAATCCGCTGGAACTGGGATGATATCAGAGCGCTATCACATGTCGAAGAGGCCTCATGTATCCAGGTGACTAACAAATTTCCTTCCCTTTTTGAGCCAGGCATTGGAAACTTTTCCGGGGTGAAGGTGTGGATCCACTTGGTCCCAGATGCACGACCCATTCACCATAAGGCACGAGCGGCACCTCACATGATGAGGGAGAGAGTGGAAATCGAGCTGGACAGACTGCAATGCGAGGGCATCATCTCCCCAGTGGAATTCAGCGAGTGGGCCAGCCCGATTGTTCCAGTACTCAAAAGTGATGGCACGGTCAGGATTTGCGGCGATTATAAAATAACTATTAATCGTTTCTCACTACAGGACCAATACCCGCTACCGAAGGCAGATGACCTATTTGCGACGCTGGCAGGAGGCAAGACGTTCACCAAGCTCGACCTGACTTCGGCCTAAATGATGCAGGAGCTGGAGGAGTCTTTGAAGGGCCTCACCTGCATCAACACACACAAGGGACTGTTCATCTGCAACAGATGCCCATTTGGAATTCGGTCGGCTGCAGCGATCTTCCAGAGAAACATGGAGAGCCTACTCAAGTCGGTACCACACACGGTGGTCTTTCAGGACGGAATATTGGTCACGGGTCAGGACACCGCCGAGCACCTACAAAACCTGGAGGAGGTCCTCCAGGGACTGGATCGCATGGGGCTGCGGCTGAAGAGGTCGAAATGCATCTTCATGGCAACAGAAGTGGAGTTTTTGGGGAGAAAGATCGCGGCAGATGGCATTCGGCCCACAGACGCCAAGACAGAGGCTATCAGGAACCCGCCCAGGCCACAGAATGTCACGGAGCTGCGGTCGTTCCTGGGACTCCTCAACTATTTTGGTAACTTCCTACCGGGGTTAAGCACCCTTTTATAGCCCCTACATGTGTTATTGCGCAAAGGTGAGAACTGGGTATGGGGAAAAAAAACAAGTAATTGCTTTTGAGAAAGCCAAAAACATTTTATGCTCCAGCAAGCTGCTTATATTGTATAACCCGTGTAAAAGACTTGTGCTAGCATGTGACGTGTCGTCGTACGGAGTTGGGTGTGTATTACAATAAGCTAACGTTGCGGGGAAGTTGCAACCTGTTGCCTATGCTTCCAGGAGCTTGTCTAAGACCGAGAGGGCCTACAGCATGATTGAGAAAGAGGCATTAGCGTGTGTGTTCAGGGTAAAGAAAATGCATCAGTACCTGTTTGGCCTCAAATTTGAGCTGGAAACCGATCACAAGCCCCTCACGTCCCTGTTCGCTGAAAACAAGGGGATGAATACTAATGCCTCAGCCCGCATACAAAGGTGGGCACTCGCGCTATCAGTGTATAAGTATACCATCCGCCACAGGCCAGGCACCGAGAACTGTGCGGATGCTCTCAGTCGGCTACCATTGCCCACCACGGGGGCGGAAATGGCGCTGCCTGCAAACTTGTTGATGGTGGCACAGCCCACAGACTTGTTGATGGTCATGGAAGCGTTTAAAAATAATAAATCATCTGTCACGGCCCGCCAGATTAGGACTTGGACCAGCCAAGATCCTCTGCTATCCCTCGTAAAAAAACTGTGTACTGCATGGGAGCTGGGCCAGCATCCCTGTTGAAATGCAAGAGCCAATCAAGCCATCCAGCTGTGAAAGGACTGTCTGTTGTGGGGTAACCGCGTAGTGCTACCAAAAATGTGCAGGGAGATGTTCATCTCGGATCTCCACAGCACACACCCGGGTATAGTAATGATGAAAGCGATAGCCAGATCCCACGTGTGGTGGCCCAGTATCGAATCTGACTTAGAGTCATGTGTACGGCAATGCAGCATATGTGCTCAGTTGAGCAATGCGCCCAGAGAGGCACCACTAAGTTTGTGGTCCTGGCCCTCCAGACCATGGTAGAGGATCCATGTCGACTATGCGGGCCCGTTTCTTGGTAAAATGTTCCTGGTGGTGGCGGATGCCTTTTCAAAATGGATTGAATGTGAAATAATGTCAGGAAGCACCGCCACCGCCACCATTGAAAGCCTGAGGGCCATGTTTGCCACCCACGGTCTGCCTGACAGACTGGTTGGTGGCAACAGGCTATGTTTTACCAGTGCCGAATTTAAAGAATTCATTACCCGCAATGGGATCAAACATGTCACCTCGGCCCCGTTTAAACCAACATCCAATGGGCAGGCAGAGCGGGCAGTACAAACCATCAAACAGAGCCTTAAACGAGTCACAGAAGGCTCACTCCAAACCTGCCTATCCCGAGTACTGCTCAGCTACCGCACGAGACCCCACTCGCTCACAGGGGTGCCCCCGGCTGAGCTACTCATGAAAAGGACACTTAATACCAGACTCTCGCTGGTTCACCCCAACCTACATGATCAGGTAGAGAGCAGGCGGCAGCAACAAAATGTAAACGATGGTCGTGCCACTGTATCACGGGAAATTGATCTGAATGACCCTGTGTATGTGCTAAACTATGGACATGGGTCCCAAGTGGATCGCTGGCACGGTGATAGCTAAAGAAGAGAATAGGGTGTTTGTAGTCAAGCTAGACCATGGACAAATTTGCAGAAAGCACCTGGACCAAACGAGGCTGCGGTTCACAGACTGCCCTGAACAACCCACAGCAGACATCACCTTTTTCGAGGCCACAATGCACACCCAAAGGATCAACGACACCACGCCGGACCAGGAAATCTAACCCATCACGCCCAACAGCCCAGCAAGGCCAGGCTCACCTTGCAGCCCTGCAGGGCCAACAATGCGCCAGCCCAGCGAGGGCACAGCCAACACACAAGAACAGACATTTGTACCGAGGCGGTCCACCAGGGAAAGAAAGGCTCCCGACCGCCTCACCTTGTAAATAGTTTTCATTTTGACTTTGCAGGTGAGTGATGTCATGTATCTGTAAAGCATGCACTCCCAAGTTTCGCCACTAGGGAGCTTATCCCTGAAGTCCCAAGGGAACCCAGCATCCCTTGGGAGCACTGTATATAAGCCGGCCCCTAAGGTCTGTTCCTCACTCTGGAGTGTCTTATTAAAGACTGAGGTCACTGTTACTTTAACCTCCCTGTGTGCAGCCTCATCTGTGTTAGGAACACAATACCTCACAATTGTCCACCATTTCTAACCCTTCTCCAATCTGAGCAACGCCCATTTGCCCTTATTCTTTGTTTCCTGTACGTTAACCAAATTTTCACAGTGGCTGAACAATTGCCTGTACAAATTTATAATAGACTCTTTGCTCTTGTATTTATACAAAAAAGTGGTAATTGCCTTGTTACAACTTGGCAGTCTATACCTGTACTCACAGTTTCAAGAATATGTATTTGCATCCCTCGGTCTTTCCATTCATTGACATTCTTCAGTGTCTTTCCATTCACAGCTCCTATTAATTAGTCTCTTCCCCTTATTATCCATTATCTCAATTCATAGCACCTCTATGTTGTCTGTACTAAATCCAAGTTTAATTATTTCCCTTATCCTCTAATCTTTTATGTACAGTCTGCCTTTTATGCCATTGGAAGTGATGGGGAGTGTGAGATGTGTTCGCACTATTTAAAGTGCAGCCATTGCAAATGATGGGTTTAGGCCAGGATGATATAATTGCTATTTATGTGGTGAATCTGGGGTTTATGTCAAGGTTGCAGTGGGTGATAAGGAGAGTCCTGAGGAAATTCTTGGCACAGAACTCTTAAATTCTGTCACTTCTGCCCTATGATCCGCCAATTTAACTGAAGCGACTATAAAACAGGGGCAACTCAAACCAGCAGCAGAGAAAGGGTGATGCTGAAATCTTGAAGGGTGAATTGTTTTGAATATCATTGCGCTGTTAGATAGAGATTTAACTTAATTTGAAGTGCACGTTTTTCGTGCTCTTTATTTTGAAGGCTCTTAGCTTCATTTAAAATTGTCCCTCAAGACTGTTTCTGATGTGTGAAATCTCTTTAAATATATTGTTAGGCTGTAGTATAAGTTTCCCAATTGGGATTCCCCTCTTTACGATATATATGTTGGAAGATGGAGAGGAGGAGAAACATCAAGGAAATTAGGATGTCATATTCAGACCCTCTGTCAGATACCCAGTCACCAGAGTATATAGATCCAGAAGATCTAATTTGAATATATCCCTGGAGTTATGTGTAAAGAGGCTGTGATTCAACTCAGAAGTCCTGGAAGTGTTTTGTTCCATTCCACAGGGAGATTGGCAAGCTTCCTGAAGAAACAGGACTGCACTTACTGTGGCTCAGAAAATCATAACAGTGCTTACTTTCCTGGTGAGTGCCTCATTCCAAGAGGCAACGGATTATTTCAGCTACGTCGGTCCATTCTTGCATTCGACATGTCAGTAATGCCCTGTTTATCTAAACATCCCAGTTTATTACACTTGGTGCCGAAGCAAGACAATGGAGTAAGTGGACCATTAACTTGCTTCAGATTCCTTGGTTATCAGGAGTGTTTGGAGCTATAGGTTGCATTCATGTGACATTATAAGCCCCTTCTGTCAACTGTTCTGCCAACTAAAAGGACTTTAACCTCCATGATGTCCAATTAGTATGCGGGTAAAGCACGAGTTTCTGTATGTCAGTGGCCATCATGAAGACAGTCCAATGTCCCTGCATTCTTCCAGAATGGGAGGAAAAGTGCTGGCTGGCTTCTTGGAGCTGAAGGTTCTTAACTCAATGCAGAGCAGCCTGGAGTGAATGCAAGAATCTCTTCTTACATTCCCCAGAATACAGAGGACTCTGCTGCAAAATGCATGAGATGGTGAGATTGGTGGGATAATGCAAGCAGCAGGTTTGTGAGTGCAACCTACATAGTCTCAAAGACATCCCTGAGCAGCAGCAGATAGCTGGAAGTTCCAACAGTTTTCTCTCTCTCCTGAAGCCCAGTGGAAATTGTGTTCATCAATTCTTAGCTTATACACTTCCTTTCCTGCTGATCCATCACAACAACAGGGGGCAGAGGTTGATGAAGAGGCGGAAGATAATGATGAGTAAGAGCAAGAGGAAAGAAAAATCTTGCTGGTGGACAGCGATGAATTCAGTGAGGATAATGATGCGGGAGAGGATCTTGAGGACAAATCCACTCAGGAGTATTTTTCTGCCCCATGTGTTACTCTGCCCCAATCCCTCCATATAGCTGCCTTTGTCACCTGCTTTCTTACTTCCACACACCAGCTCAGATACTTTCAACCCAGAGGAATAATGTTAGTGGGCATGTGGCACCCAGTGATTCACAGAGCATTGGGCAGTTGGAGGAGTGTGGAATGGGTGGGCACGTGCTCCCTCCCCAGTGGAGGCAGAGGAGAAGGCGAATTATGGCTTCAGAGTTGTGGTACTCAGATCTCGAGGATACTTGCCTGAAAAGAATGATGTTGGAGGAACATCACACCTATTGGCAGGCTCACAGGTCAGTCTCTGAGGATGCGCAGCAATTGACAGGTGTAACTCGACTCTACAACCCACATTTTCAAGGAGATCAGAGAAGCTTTTCCTTCATTGCATTAATGGAACATCTGACAACTTCATTGGAATCTGTAGCTGCCCCACACCTCAGAAGCGGCTCAACCCTCTTCAGTGATTGGACCACTGATGACAACCCTGGTGGCAGAAGAGGTAGACAGTATACTTTATGCCTACTTTCAGATAACAGGGAACTTTATTGCAGGAAGCTGTCTCAGAGAATTCGGGATATAAAAGCTGCAATTCGACTGCCCAGTCCATTCATCATTTGACACACAGATATAAGGTCTGGTAGAATGGTGATGGTTAGAGAAAACCTGCACAAAGATGTCATTTCTCAGGACAGCAGCACAGCCAGGCATTCGGCCTGCCCCTTCAGAGCACCATGCAAGTGGCAAGTAGGGGGTGTAAAACAGCCTGCCCAAGCTCAAGTTCCATTGATGCAGCCAGCAGTAGTTTTCCCAAGAGCAAGCTGCCAAAGGAGGAGGGTCTCTCAATCCTCAGGGCTTTTTGTGCCACAGGAGCAGACAACCACCCCTTGTTGATACTGGCCCTCAGATTGTGCCCAGGAAAGAATTAGAATAGGAGATAGGCAGTCCCTCGAAATTGAGGAAGACTTCTAAAAGGCACGTTTATACACCCAGGGAAGCACAGTGTCAGGAATGTGCAGGTTGGCTTATGGTCAATTTTGAATTCCTTGTATTAAAAGAGAATGTGCATAGTCATACAGGAAAGGATGCACTTATTTTATGCTCACTTATTCAGTCGGATGATTTAGACTTGCAGGATCACGTAGGGCCTAAGACATTGATTGTGATGTGATGTTACTGATGGCTACTGGTTAGAAAGATTTTCAATTCATTAGAAGGTGGGGTGAAGGAGTTATACAGTGCTGCCAAAGGTAGACTGTGTTAAACAGATATGAACACTGTACTGATGAATTAATTTCTGATACCCCTTACAGTTGATACTAAGGACTTCTCCAAGTAACAGACCATCTGATGCTCCACTCCACACTTTTCTGCATCCAATGCAGCTAGGGCCACTCAACCAGGAATCTCCATGCCCAGGCCTTTTGTGATGGCAAAGTTAAGCAGAACACAGCCAGCTAAAACTATGCAGGTTACATGCTCGGGAGCATGTTGTGCAACCCCTACTGATCTACCAAAGCAGCAAGAGTGCCCTTTAAAACCCTGGTGATCTCCGTAGTGAACATCCTGGCAGAGGCATGTGCCTCATTGTGACACTCCTCAGCTACTATTCCAGCAGTTTTTACAAGAGTTATTATTCCTGGCAGCAAGGGATGCCTCTTGTTACCCACAAGTTATCCATTCAATGTCTTTCTAGAAGAACTCCTCGGGCAGAATTCCATAGGATGAATGCATCATCACGTCTTCTCGAAAATCAGCCATTTGCATGAGCATTCTTTATTCTTTACATCTGGTCACAGGCAATGTGGGCATTCAGTGAGTGGTATATCTTTCCATTAGGAAATACGTGGGGGCTGTCTATGGTACACTGCATGTTGAGGAGCCCAGCAACGTGATAAAACTGGATTGCTGTATCATGCTGCTGGTTTGTGTCATGCTAATCTGGATGAATTCCTCAGGATAGAATACATGAAGGAAAAGAGAATAATGGGATATGGGGACAAGGTGAGAAGAGGTAATTAGAGTGCAAGGAGGTACAAACACCTGCATAGACCAGTTGGACCAAATGGCCTCTTTCTGTGATGCATATGTAATTCTATGTAACCATACAAACAGTGACAAATGCATGTCCAAATGCTACCCTGGGTGATATTACACTGATCACCCCATGGCTGGTGAAATGAGCTGCAAACATAAAACAGGAGTATGGTGGAACCTCACACAGCCACAGGCAGAACTGTCTGAACAGATGATCTGAGGTGCACGTCATCACGTCGTAGCTGGCACAGCTCCACTATTACCTCTGGCAAAATGCACTCTCCTTAATAAGGTCTTCATAAGATCTGTGTGTCCCATATATTCTTTGGGATGGGCGGTAATATCTTATAAGGCACTGCCTCCTCCCTTTTCCTCCATCCTGCAGAGCTCCACCCCATTAAAAATGGAAAACAAGGAATGCCCATTGACATTCCCATATCAGGTCCTCAGAGCATCTTACCGTAAGTGGGGAACAAAATATTTCCCAATAGTCTCACAGGCCCTGAATTTGTCAGAGACATGTCATGCTCCGTACAATGTAAGGCAACGCAAAACACAACATTTTAAATGCTCTTTTGTAACTCCCGCATTTTCCCTTGAAAGTTGTTTCCGGCCAAAGGCTCCAAAATGAAGCATTCTGCCTGTATCAGATGATGCTGGGAACAGATACACCTCTTTTATTTCATTCTAAGTTACCATTGATGCCATTGGAGTGAAAGTCACAATGCCATTGAACATCATTTTAATAAATGCTAACGAGGTCCCAGCAGCATCAGCCTGCACACGCATGAAAAGTCCTAGATCAAAGAAAGAAAGAAAAACTTCGCATTTATATAGACTGGCATAAGAAAGTCGTGAATTTTTACACAGGCGCCTTTCATGACCTCAGGATGTCCCAAAGCGCTTTCCGGCAAATGAAGTACTTTTTGAAGTGAAGTCACTGACTTAATGTAGATCAGGATAAAGCTACAGCGCAGGTCTTGGTGGCCGGGGCCATTGGAGGGAGCAGCATGCGGCCGCCCAGCCCGGGAATCGGCATGCTCCTGGCCTGCAAGACCATCAGCAGGCCGGGGCCATTGGAAGGATCAGCGTGCGGCCGCCCAGCCCGTGAATCGGCACGCTCCTGGCCTGCAAGACCATCAGCAGGCCGGGGCCATTGGAGGGAGCAGCGTGCGGCCGCCCAGCCCGGGAATTGGCACGCTCCTGGCCTGCAAGACCATCAGCAGGCCGGGGCCATTGGAGGGAGCAGCGTGCGGCCGCCCAGCCCGGAAATCGGCACGCTCCTGGCCTGCAAGACCATCAGCAGGCTGGGGCCATTGGAGGGAGCAGCGTGCGGCCGCCCAGCCCGGGAATCGGCACGCTCCTGGCCTGCAAGACCATCAGCAGGCCGGGGCCATTGGAGGGAGCAGCGTGCGGCCGCCCAGCCCGGAAATCGGCACGCTCCTGGCCTGCAAGACCATCAGCAGGCCGGGGCCATTGGAGGGAGCAGCATGCGGCGGCAGGAGGGCAATGGCTACGAAGCCAGTTCACTGATTGCAGTGCGGGCAGGCACAGCAGGAGGGGCGAAGGAGCGGCAAGAGTCTGTAGAAGGAAGTGACCGGGGCCCAGGAGAGGCGTGAATCTGGGGCCCAAAAGAGTCGAAGGCCCAGGGGCAGCACGGGCCAGCCCACACTGCGATATGTGTTTCGTGCTCGGTCTGTGCAGCAGAGCTGGTCTCCAGCTAGTCTTGGGTAATCCTTGTCTCAGAACTAAGACCTCGCTCTGTCAAGCCCGTGTGGTGGCTGGTGTGCAACGGCCACCCCACGTTAAAAAAATCCAAGCACAGGCATCTTCCACCCTTCACGATGTAGTTCGGGATCTGGAATATTAGGTCCTTCATTGAAACACCTGTGAACTCATCCCTTTTTGGCGTGGAAGCAAGTCATCCTCGCTCTGAGGGACTGCCTATGATGATGATGATGACAGTAGAGCTATTACGAGGCGGAAAGCTAGCTGAAACGGGCACGTTCATTTTAAGCCACAATCTCATCAAAACTGCTGAGTAAATTCGGGGCCAATCAGCATCCAAGCACTGGCCCTGATGGAACTCTGCTCAATATTTCCCACCCCCATCGTCAGTAGGGAAATGTCCCTCTCTTGAGTACGTTTAATTAACCAGTTTCTTGTCCAGCTCCATATTCTGGTTTGTGTCCATGTGGCTTTTAGTTAATTTAGAAGTCTTTCACGTGGAAATAGGTCAAAAGCTTTCTCAAAGTATAAATTGTATCTTAGGGAATACACTATGTACTTTATCTGTAATATCTCAGATATGGCGTATAGATGGATTTCATTGTACGCTAATCCAATAATAGTTAATAATTTGAGAATTGGTTAAAATTAGCCTTTGTTGTTACTGCAGGCAGCTACGTCTTTAGCTGTCTTCCCTTGTGCTGTCTTTCATTTCGCTTTTTTAAACTTATCCCAGTGTGTATTGCTGTATATGTTAAAATCTAATGCTTCGGTAAAAGATTTGCTCTGTGAGATATGCGTGGTGAAATCATATTCTTTATGAACAAGTTCTAGAATTTAAAGATAAAAACATGACGATTTAAATCTTTGTTGATGTTTATGGCTTTTTAAGAACTGTGTTAAAATTATTTAAAAATTTAAAAAATGATATATTCTAACACATCATGAATAAAACTGCAACTATTCTATCACCTTGTTCTTGTACTGAATTTCTTGTAGCCATGCAAATAATTTTGTGCCAATTTTCTCAGTGCTACAAAACTTCTTAAAGGTAGGATTATCAGATCAAAGCAATTTAGTGTTTCTTTTAAATCTCTGAAGTGTTTTCAGTTATGTCCTTGGGGAAATATTTAGTTCTTTATTGCTGTTTCACTTGGCAATAAAGACTGTTCATCGTGGCAATAAATGTTGCTGCTTGCAGAAGGATAGTATGTTCTTATGGCTCTGGCTCTCTGCCAAAACTCTTTATCCACGCTTACAGCAAAAGGCACCTTCCATACGCAGATTGTGCCACCTGTGATCCGAAGCCTACAACCTTATGTGTGAACTGAATGGGTTAGCAGGCCATGGGTTACCCTTTCACCGAGTTATTTTGCATCAGGGTTACATCAAGTTACATTGAACCTATAGTACAGAAACAGGCCATTCGGTCTATGCCTGCGTTTATGCTCCACACGAGCCTCTTCCCACTGTTCTTCATTTAACCCAATCAGCATACCCATCTATTTCTTTCTCCTTCATGCGCTTATCTAGCTTCCCCTTTAATGCATCTGTGCTATTTGCCTCAATTACTCCTTGTGGCAGCAAGTTTCACATTCTTACCACTCTTTGGATAAAGAAGTTTCTCCTGATTTCCCCATTGGATTTATTAGTGACTATTTTACATTTATGACCTCTAGTTTTGGTCTCCCGCAAAAATGGAAACATTTTCTCCATGTTTACCTTATCAAACCCTTTTGATTATCTTGAAGACCTCTGTCAGGTCACCCTTCAACCTTCTCTTTTCTAGAGGAAGGAGCCCCAGCCGGTTCAGTTGTTCCTTATAGTTATAACCTCTCAGTTCTGGCATTATCTTTCTGAATCATTTTTGCACCTTCTTCAATGCCTCTATATCCTTTTTATAATATGGAGAACAGAAGTATGCACAGTGTTGGTTGCTCTTCGACAAATGGAAAATACCACTCTGGCAGACCATATATAATTCAGGCTAGAATACCATTCTAACAGAAATTCTAATTGAACCTACCTTATCCAGAACCCTTGGGACCTGGCCTGTTCCAGATAAGGGATTTTTCCGGATGAGGGGTGGTCCCGTTGAATTGGATGGTACAGGCACTGAGCAAGGAGTTATCGGGGCTGGCTGGCTTGGGGCTGGGTGTGCAGCAGAGAGATCATGGGGTAGGTGGATCGCGAGGTCAGGCCAGCGATTGCGGGAGTCAGCAGTGAGGAAGGACTTCAATTTATTCATGTCGGAGTTCTGTGCATGCACCACCCGGTGGCCAGGAATGGTTCCAGATGAGGGGTGGTTCCGGATAAGGGAGTTCTGGATAAGGGAGGTTCAACCTGTAGAAGCAAAGATAAGTTCAGCAGAACAATGTTAAATTTATTCACAACTTATTTCTTGACTTGAGTTGACAAAGCACTCTAGTATCTGAGAATCCCTTCTCAGAATCTTTAACCTGAGTCATCTGATCCTTTATATAAGTGCACTTCTATACACTAACGGAATTCTGACTCGCCATTATGCCATGCCTCTCTCAGATACAGCCCTCATTTCCTCTCAAATTGAGGCCAGCTTCTTTGAAGAAGTTCCCAGTCTTTCTTAACAGACTGAAAATTATATCTTATGAATTATTTGTATCGCCTAAGGAGATGGAGATGTGTGTTGCAGTCCCATCACTGGAGATCAGACCTTTAGAAATTCCTGTGTGGCACGATTATGGCAGTCACAGACGATTAACTCCAGTTTCTCCTCAATAGCAATGTGTTGACATTCTCATTTCATCAACTGGAGTTATCAGCCAGATGACTGTGACCTGATCAAAAAGAAACATTTTCCGGGCTATAGGGGGAAAGAGAGAGGGAATGGAACTAACTAGATAGCTTTTTTCAAAGAGCCAGCACAGGCATGATGGGTGGAATTACCTCCTCCTGCACTTTAAGATTCTATGATTCTATGATCAGATTTTCTTTTTCGGCAATAACTGTGCATTAGTGACCAGCACTTTAATCTCTTTTCACACTGAATAGCAACAGCAGCATGACATGACTGCCCAATATTATTGTATTACTGCATTTCCAAAAGTTGATGGCAGCTATTTAGCCATTTGGGTGGCAGGTTGCTGCTCCTCTTTGGCCACCATCTCTTCCTCCTCCTCAAGTGTGCACTGTGACTCAACCAGAGTTATCTCCTCAAGCTCAAGATGTGTGTATCTGTGCTAGTGTTTGCCAGCATTAGTGTGTGGGGTGCTGTCCTGTTCTGCACCGCTGGTAGTGTGCCATGTTGCTCTTGCAGGCCTACGACAACAGAAAAGGAACACATGTTGGAATGCTTGCTGCAAGATAAACCTTTAAACAGAGCTTGTACTACAAGAAACTAACTATGTGTAATCTATGTATGTCAGTGTGGGGGTGAGTTAGAAGGGGACCAGATGTAAGCATTGGTTAGTACTAACCCTTGGCATGAGAGTAGTTTTCACCTTCCTCTACTTCCTCCATGCCAGAGTGACCTCCTCCAGTGGAATTGAGGGCTTGTAATGCCTGAGCTCAGTTCCAGTTCAACTCTTTTCCCTTGCATTACCTGCCGCCTTGTCAAGCAAACAACAAAGTAGTCACCTGTTGCTGCAATTCGAAGGAGAACTTGCGCCGTGATAGACACAGCCACCCAACTTGCAGCCCATTTCGTCTATCAGCAAGTGAAGGTGAATCACACTGCTAGGCTGTGCTGCAATGGTTTTATATGTGAAGAGCGTTGAAGATGTGTATGTGCCAAGGCTCTCAGTGGTAAGTCGCATGTGTGTCATGCTAAAATTTGGGTATGCATGAGAAGCCATGAAAGAGCTGTAAGGTGATGTGAGCCTTTGCAAGTGAAATGTTGCTTCAACACCAGGACCATAAAACTCACCCTTGTATTCCTGTACCAGATAAAACAGTTTTTCTCTTATTGAGAATATAGGATGAATTCACCGATCTCATATTCCCAATAGGGATCTGTAGGACAGTCATCATCATAGGCAGTCCCTCGAATTGAGGATGACTTGCTTCCATGTCAAAAAGTTCACAGGTGTTTCAATGATGGACCTAAAATTCCAGGTCCGAACTAAATCTTGAAGGGTGGAAGATGCCTGTGCGTGGATTTTTTTAACGTGGGGTGACCGTTGCACACCAGCCACCACACGGGCTTGACAGAGCTAGGTCTTGGTCCAGTAGCAAGGATTAACCAAGACGACTGGAGACCTGCTCTGCTGCACGGACTTAGTGCGCACACATATCGCAGTGTGGGGTGGCCCGTGCTGTCCCTGGGCCCTCGCCTCTTCTGGGCCAGAACTCATGCCTCTCCTGGGCTCTGATCATGTCCCTCTACAATCTCTCGCCGCTCCTTCGCCCCGACCTCACCGATCCTGCTATACCTGCCCACACTCCAATCACCGACCTGGATTTTGGTGATGTTAGAGGGAGAGCGATAGTGCTGTGGTGCTGATTGCCTGACCCTCATTCCCTTTAAGTGCGTTTTCCTGCTTGGGGCACAGGGTTGGTGAATTTACTCTAACAATTTCGGAAAAATACTGCTGTCTTGCTTCACTTCCTGAATCATAAATGCACAGTCCCAAGTAGAGAGAGAGCAAGTTACTTTTTTTTCTGCAGTTGACTGAGATAACAGTCATATTAGTGGGCAAGCTTTCCATTGCAAAGATAATAATGGAATGGATTCAGCTGAGTTGATGCTCCCTAGTACATGTCAGATTTCTAGTTTTATTATGATCACCTTTATTTGCCCAGAATTTTGTCTTTGATGAAAGACAGTGATTTAGCAGTGTTATACTTTTTGATCACATTGCACCCTTAATACTGTTCAGTAGAAATTACTGGTTCGCAGAAGTTGATCAGAAGTGCCTGCATTAAGCAAGTTAATATATCAATAGTTAAGGCCAATAATTAAAAAATACAATTCACTATTAGAGAGCAAAATTTACTATTACTATCATAATACACTCATGAATTCTAATAGGACATGTAATTTGGTATCTGCAGCTTTTGATGTGTAAGTAATTTATCTGCATTTATATCCCACACAGCTCCCTTGCAAATGCTTAAAGCACGTAACTAAGCTATAGCTTGCAGGACTGTTCAATATCTTTCTTTTTAAGCAGGTGGAATGTTCTGCAGCAACAGTTTAACATCTGTTCTTTGCTAGATTGTGACATGAGAGGATAAGGTTTGCATGTAAAATTAGCCTATGTATTTTTCAAGGTCACTGATTATTCATTTACTCTTTAGAAGAAACAAAGAAAAGTATCAGACAATGTCACTGTTCCATGTTGAGAAAGGGTGGTACTCATTCGGATAGTGCATTTTACCTTCACAATATGTTTAATTTCTGGGCAACAATGTTGTCCAGTTCAAGATATGGATGAGACGGTTTACTGCAATTCTCTGAAGAAAACTTGTTGGGGGAGACATGTGTAGCGCTTCACGTTAGCACCACGAGATGGCACAAAACACCATTCAGAGCTCTACCGCCAGTACTGCACGCCATAGCTTTCTTGCTAGTAGCGCTGCCGGTAAACTTGATCGATCGGAACATTGTAATCGTGGCGATCATGACGTCAGTAAGTATGCAGTGCTCACTTGACACCTGATCTCCCAATTTTTTTTGCCCATTGAACGTACCGGCTTGAGGAAGCAATGACAGGTTGAGGTGGCGTGTAGCAGCAGGAAGCCAGCTCCAGTGACGCTATTTAAATGGATCCTCACCAATCACTCGCACCTCACAGGGTTTTGAAGTTTGAGTGGCCGTGTGCTAATTTCTGCTACTGCAAGAGTTTTCTTTAGTAATTTCAAGGTTATTTGATATCAGGGAGTGCTTTGGCAAGTACAAAACTCCCTCATTATTTTTGAAATGCTTCAAACTACAGCACTTGCTAAAAAGTCATAGGGGCTGTACTGGCAGTCGCCCTCGCCCTCCAGGATCTATGGCGGAGGGAGCTAAGCAGTGAGAAAAATGGGAACATGGTCGCAGAGGGAGGAGGAGGGCCATCAGGGCTCTCAAAAGGAGGCCTTACCCTCTGAGGATTTTCCAGCAGTGAGGAGCAGTGTATTAGAAGGCTTTGCTTCAGCAAGGAGATGGTCACCTCCTGCAACCAGACCTCCTGCCTCAGACCAGGGCAGCCATGGCTCTCCCAGTGGCAGTCAAAGCCACCGTAGCTCTCAATTTCTTCAACAGCAGATCCTTCCAGTCTGCAACAGGAGACACAGCTAACATCTCACAGTTCACCGTCCATCAGGGAGGTCACTGAGGTATTTTACACCAGGAGAAGGAACTACATTGGCTTCCCAATCACAAGAGAGAAACAGCACGAATGTGCATGTGGGCTTTGCTGAAATAAAGGATTCACCATTGTGCAGGGCGCAATCGACTGCATCCATGTGGCTTTGCGGGCACCGCATAGCAATCTTGAGATCTTCCATGACCGCAAAGGTTACCACTCACTTAATGTGCAGTTGGTGTGCGACCACAGACAGCGAGTCCTCAATGTCAATACCCGCCATCCTGGCAGCAGCCACAGTGCATTCATCCTGCATCAGACCGGTGTGCCAACACGCTTCCAGCTACCACATCAAGCTCGACGGTGGCTGTTCGGAGACAAGAGCTATCCGCTATCCACCTGGCTCATGACTCCCCTCCACAACCCCAACATTCCTGCCCAGCACTCAAATAATGAGAGCCATGCTGCCACCAGGAACATCATCGAGCAGACCACCGGCCTGCTGAAGCAATGGTTCCGCTGCCTTGACCGCTCTGGAGGAGCCCTTCAGTACTCACCGGAGGACCCCTTCAGTACTCACCAGAGCAGATGTCCCATTTCGTGGTGGTCTGCTGCATGCTCCACAACTTGGCCATCATGAGGGTGCAGCCTTTGCCACCAGGGATGGTGGTACCATCTCAGGAGGAGGATAAGGGAGAGGAGGATGAGGGAGAGGAGGATGAGGAGGAGGACGACGAGCACAAGGAAGACGAGGAGAGAGAGGAATAGGAAGGAGGGAAGGGACAGCCAGACAATCGGCCTTTCAGACGAGCGGTCCATGATCAGCTCATCAGATCTGATTCAAATGAATGAAATCCCAGATCCCCGTTGCTCACCACATCCCCATCATACCATCTCTGTTGCAGGCCATATCACAGCTTCCTCCTGGGTGCAAAACTGAAATGAGAAAAGATTCCAAACACAATTAATAAATTTATAGATACATATTTCACATGTATTACATCGACACTATTAACTAATCACCCGTGTGCAATCCCTTAGTGCTTGTCATTCATGTGCCTTTTCCCATTCTAGTGTCAATGTCAGCTGTGGCCCAGTGGGTAGCACATTCGTCTCTGAGTCAGAAGGTTGTGGATTCAAGTCCCACTCCAGAGACTTGAGCACATAAATCTAGGCTGACAGTCTAGTGCAGTGCTCAATGAGTGCTGGTCATTGTCACATTGCTGTTTGTGGGAGTTTGCTGTGTGCAAATTGGCTTCCACGTTTCCCACATTATAACAGTGACTACACTTCAAAAAGTACTTCATTGGCTGTAAAGTGCTTTGAGATTCCGGTGGTTGTAAAAGGCACAATATAAATGTGAGTCTTTCTAGTGCTCCTATGCAGTGCGCCCCCAGTGGCTGCAGCACAGCTGCAGGAAGGCTGCTGAGTTTCCACGCGGGAGACTTCAGATGGCCTTGCAGGATGACCTCAATCAGCTCTGGGCCTGGAAGGCCCGGCTGAAGATTGCACCACCTAAGGCTGGGTGGCAGCAGTCTGGGCTGGCTGGATGACAGGCAGTGACACGGGCGATGGCGGAGTGGCAGTGATGAGAGTAGGAATGCTCTCATCCTGAGAGAGGACAGCAGGCTCCTGCTGCACCTCAGCATTCCCAGAAAGCCATTGGAGCACAGATTGCTGGCCTGCTATGACACCGTGAAAGCCCGTGTCGATGGCGTTCGTCTCAGCCACGATGGCAGCTGTCACAGATTGGGTGGCATCATGCTGATACTGCATGAGAGCAGTCTGAACTTCCACTGCAGCACTAAGACGTTGCTGTATTGTTATAGTTTCTTGCACACTCTTGAACACTCTTAGTTCAACTTAACTCTATTTATTTGGGAGATCTCAGTCAGCCATGTGGAGCTTTAAGGTGGCGTTCCTTCACAGACCCTACTCGTAATACAGCTCCCTATACGTACTAGCTAGAGGATGCTATATTATCTAATTACACCTTTCCTTTCATAAGCAACAAAAAGGAATTAAAGTTAGCTTCAATATAAACGGGTAGTTAACTTCTTATGAATACATGTATTAAACAACTACAAGTTCAACAAACAACAACAGAACATTGTCATATTGATTCTTCCTCCAAATATTGCATGTTTCACACTTTGAAACATAGGACTAGAACCTCCACTTTTTTTACATGCTTAACGCCCATTTTACCGCTGAAATCACGTATAACGCCCATATATCGCCCATTTTGGCACAAAATGGAAACTGACGGGCATTTTTAGAAAACTTATCGCCGAGCGTTACTTTTCCCATGTGGTTAACGCCGGGAAAAAATATTACCACCCGCCCACTAATTTTGGGCGGAAACATCAGAATGGGCGAATTCAATGCCCACAATATAGCCCACCGTTACTGTCCATGTGGAATTAACGCCGAAATTCAATAATACCGCCAGCCCACTTTTTTTTGTCGTAAAGAGCACATTTGGCGAACCTAACGCCCAGGAGATCGTCTATTGTCACTTTCCCCACCTCGCACACATCACCCACAATATCGCTCACCCAAAAAAAACGGCAACAAAAAGTGGAACTGTTCTGAATGTACGCCAGTGGTGTGGCTGGCATTTTTTAAATCCCACTCTTGCATGAGGAGCTGAAACCTGAATGATTTGCCTGAAAGAGCGTTGATGTGAGTGACAACGCTGACACACTGCTGTGCGTGTGCAGCTCAGACATCAATGGTGCCCATCACCTTGGTGCCAGTTAAAGTTTACGTTGATTCAAGTTAAGTTTTATTTAACCTTTTCATGTTAAGGAATCACCAGTATGTAATGGTCCAGCTATCTGAGACAATGCGCAACAAGGTTATGTTCAACAACAAAAATGTTATACCAACATTGGGTCTATGTTTCTATGTTTCTAAAATCATAAATATCACAGGCAATAACACCTAACCCCCGCACACACCCCACTTTTTCCATCATTGACATCAATCACATGTTCAACATGTCCAGCAACGCAGAATACAAAGGCAAAGCAGGAGCGTGGTCTCCAGCCCCCATACATTGCAACAAATACTCCCAGATGGAGATATAACACCGCTATCACCTGCAGACATACACCTCACTTTCCTTCCCCCCTCCCCTTCTTCTCCCCATCTCTACCCCTTCCCCTCCTCACTCCACGGCGCTTAGCCGAGGAGCTCCTCAGGCGGTGCCTCATGAAGGAAGATGCGGTCGTTGCACGGGTACGGGAGTGGGGCGTGCTGAGGGGGCAACATTCTCCAATGCAGAAGCAGGATCTTGGTCCTTGCTCTCATCTGTCATTCACAGTGGTGGTGTGGAACCTAGGGGTGGAGTGCCGCGCTCGGGAACCACTGGGAGGCCTGTGCCAGTAGTGTTCCTGGCTATCACATCCTGAGCCTCCACCATCCGCGGAATGTACTTGACCATGATGGCCAGCTGTCGGGAGATGTCCCCCAATGCTTCGATGAGCTGCTCACCAATGTCTACAGTCCTCCTGGACAACTGTACCATCGCTCTGCTGTCACGTGGCGCTCGTGGAACAGACCTGCCACGTCCACGGGACCTCCGCGGGTTGGCGCCGTCCTGGGGACAAATGGGGTGCCCTGTGGTGAGGTGCTTGGGGCCGGTACCTCCAGAGTGGAGGCGGGAATGACCGGAGGACCACTAGATGGCTTTGGGGTTGAATTGCTTCTGGAGCATGGTGATGCGGGTTCTGCGAAGTCCGCGCTCTCATCCGTGGTGAACAGACCCAGCGGATTGAGGGGCGAGAATCGGAGCACCTCAGCAGCAGATGTAGGATCGTCTGTCGACTCCTGTCCCGTGCCCCCACCTCCTGGTCTCTCTGATCTTGCCTTGGGACGTGCTGCTGGCTGAACTGCAAAATACAAATGAGGTTATTAGAGGAGAAGGGGGTGCTAGGGTCACAAGGTGAGTCCAACGCTACACACAGCATATGCACGTCAAAAGCACCACCACTCTCAAAATCATCGCAGACATCACATTTCATTACCATCAACACATTTGCATTTCAATGATTGTCATGGAAATAATGATTAGGCCATCATTATTTCCATGTCAATTTTAGAAATCATCTTACCATATATAATTGTTCAGATATGAGTGGGTGTGGCATCTATTGACTTTACATTATGCAATGGTGCAAGCTTTACTCACGTGGCATCACTTCAGGGTCTGTAGATGCATCTGTGGCTGTCCGGGAGTGCTTCCCCATGAGTGCGAGCACACGCTCCTCCATCTCAGTGATGTCGCTGGAGGCTGGTGGCCCCCCACCTGTTCCCCTCTGCACGGACCTCATCGTCGATAGCTTCTTCTGTAAAAGGTGACAGGACGACATGGCATGAGATCATTGCGTGATATCATTGCTAGGTACTGTCACAGACACTGATACAACACATAACCGACAGATGTAATCATCATTATTATGAAAATTATCATTCTTTACCTGAAGACGTACACCGTGACTGCAGGCCTTGTGTAAAACTTTCCCGGTAAAAGTGAAAGATCTCATATCTGATGATAGTCACTCATAACTCTTACAAATCAAATTACATAAATACATAAATACATATAAATCAATATAATACTTACTCTTGCGGATCCCACAAGGTCATTCCATCGTTTGCGGCAATGGTTGCCCTCACACACCTCATTGGTCACCGATGTGACCACATTTCATCTCGGTCCATATCTTCTGGTTTGCCTTTGAGGTGGGCTTTCCACACCCTCCCTGTGTCAAATCACCCCAGCGTAACCTGACCTCCTGCAGGAGGGAGGCATTTGCCTCATCCGAGAACCTCCTGGCTCTTTTGCGCCCTCCAATGTGCTCCTCTTCCAGCTCACTGCTCTCTCCAGCTTCAGTCTCCACAGCGTGCTGTGATGCCTCCTCCTCTCTCTCCATTATAGGCCAAATTCGGTCAAATATGTGGCTGGTAACAGCTACTTTTTGTTTGCCTACTTGCTGTGAAGCTCTAAAGTTTCCCTTCTTCCTCCCAAAACAGCCACACCAAACCCAGGCACGCCTTCAGTCCCTCTGAGCACCCTCTCTCTCTGTCTCCTCTTCTGCGCATGTCATGATGACTCTTGACCTCCAGAATCATGGGAATTGAGCGTTGCCATGCCGTTGCTAAGGACGGCCACACTTTACGACAGCAGGTCAAAAAAATGTAACGCTACCGCCCATTTGATATCGCTCGCGGTAACGGCCATTTTCAAAAATGGAAACTAGGTGTTTTGAGAAAGGGCGAGAAGCTGGCGATCTGAAAACCCTTTTTTAACACACATGCCGGAGATAACGGCCATTTTTGGGTGATAAGCACAAAAGTGGAGTTTCTAGCCCATAGTCTTTTATGCCACTGTTCAGTCCTGGCCAGTAAACGGATTCTCTGGCATGTCAAAGAGCGTGCTTGATGCCAGTGTGAGCAGCATGAAATCGCTGATGAATGTCGAATCTCAGGGATTTTGATATGACACAGCGATTTTGAAGACCATCCTGTGTTGTGAATTCGTCACAAACTTTGAAGTATGCATGTGTTTCAGGCGGGCATTCATGTGTCGTTTCTGGCCATCCTGTTGTGATTTGTTGTATGACCAATTGTAGTGTGGAGTCGCTTGCAGTTGCGTGTTGTTTAGAGAGTGGGAGAAAGTCCACCATGTGGATGCATTCCACTGCAATTTCTCCACATTTTCAAGGTATGCACTGCTGGGTTTCTGCTAAGTACATTTCTTTCCCTGGTTGATACTTTATTTCGAAGTCATATTGGTTGAGTCGAATGAGTGGACGTAGTCACTTGGTAGGATACTTTCTGTCAGCTTTGTCCTTGGTTGTGCGATCAGAATCATAACTCTCTTCATATAGTGCATGAACTTTTGGCTTGCCCTTATATTTAGGGTTATGTGTAGACTTCTGCCTCGATCCATTCTGCCTATGCTTTTAAGAAAAGTGATTTAGTTTGCCACAACTTGTGCAGGTCTTCCCATATGCTGGGCATTTAGTTTTTGACAGCCCATGTCTTTTGCCACAATATCTGAAATTGTTTGTGAACTCTTTGTCTGTGAAATCTTTCTTTGTGTGTCGGGGTTTCTGTCTGAAAGCTTTCACCTCTTCAGAATCTGTTTTAGTGAGCTTCGTGGATTTCATTTGCACAACTGTGGCCTCTGTAGCTTTACAGAGCATCACATATTTGTCGAGTGTTAACCTCATACACAATGCTTCATCAGATATTCTGCAGACTATGCAGTCTCTAATGAAATCATCCCTCAAATTGCCTAAATCATATGATAAAGCTAGCTCTCTCACTTTCATAAGATATCTGTCAAACTGCTCGTCCCCCTGTACACAACTGTTAAATTGGTACCGTTCATAGATGATGTTGGTTTGACCTTTACAGTGCTCTTCCCAGAGCTTCAAAATAATCTCAATTTCCTGCTTGTCTTCCTCTGATTTGTAGGGAAGATTATTGTGGATATCCAGGGCATCGCTGCCAATGGCAGTGATTTATGTTGCAACCCTAACTAGCTGGTTTTTCGACAATATTCGTGATAATTTCATTGCTGTCCCACAGCTGTCTGAATTTTGTCCAGTTGGCTTTCAAATCACCAGTCACCTGCACTGAAGGTGGGAGAGGAATCTGCGCGGGAGTTGGCTCTGTGGTGGTCAAGATAGCTCACTACAGTTTAAGACTTTGAGTTTGTCTCAGGCCAAACATGTGCCCTTAAAGAAAATAGTTGGGAAAAATAATTCTAGAGCCCCCTGGATGTCTAGGGACTTACAGGGGAGGATTAAGAAAAAAAGGGACACTTATATCATATATCAATGGCTAACTACTATAGAATCTTTAGAGGAATATTGAAAGTTAAGAGGAAAAATTAAAAACGATATTAGGAATGCTAAGAGAGAGCATGAGAAATTCTTGGCCAGTAAAATTAAGGAAAACCCTAAGTTGTTCTATCAATATATTAAGAGCAAGAGGGTAACTAAAGAAAGGGTAGGGCCTATTAGAGACCATGAGGGTAATCTTTGTGTGGAGGTGGAAGATGTTGGGAGGGTTCTTAACGAATACTTTGCATCTGTTTTCACAAAGGAAAGGGGCAATTCAGATACTGCTATCGAGGAGGAGTGTGATATTCTGGATGAAATAAATGTAATGAGGGAGGAAGTATTAAGGGGTTTAGCAGCTTTGAAAGTAGATAAGTCCCCGGGCCCAGATGAAATGCATCCCAGGCTGTTGAGCGAAGTAAAAGAGGAAATAGCAGAGGCCTTGACCATTTTTCAGTCCTCTTTGGATCTGGGCATGGTGCCGGAGGACTGGAGGACTGCTAATGTAGTACCCTTGTTTAAGAAGGGAGAAAGGGATAGGCTGAGAAAATACAGGTCTGTCAGCCTAACCTCAGTAGTGGAAAAATTATTGGAAGAAGTCCTGAAAGACGGGATAAATCTGCATTTGGAAAGCAAGGATTAATTAGGGACAGTCAGTATGGATTGCTTAAGGGAAGATCGTGTCTGACTAACCTGATTGAATTTTTGGAGGAGGTAACCAAGAGGGTCGATGAGGGTAGTGCGTACGATGTAATATATATGGACTTTAGCAAAGCTTTTGACAAGGTCCCACATGGTAGACTGGTCATGAAGGTTAAAGCCCATGGGATACAGGGCAAAGTGTCAAGTTGGATCCAAAATTGGCTTGGAGGAAGGAAGGGTAATGATTGATGGATGTTTTTGTGACTGGAAGGATGTTTCCAGGGGGTTCCGCAGGGCTTCGTACTGGGACCCTTGCTTTTTGTGGTATATATCAACAATTTAGATTTGAATATAGGGAGTATGATTAAGAAGTTTGCAGAGACACTAAAATTGGCTGTGTGGTTGATAATGAAGAGAAAAGCCATGGGCTGCAGGAGGATATCAGTCTATTGGTCAGGTGGGTAGAGCAGTGGCAAATGGAATTTAATTCAGAGACGTGTGAGGTGATGCACTTTCGGAGGGCTAATAAGGAAAGGGTATACACATTAAGCAGTAGGTCACTTAATAATGTAGATGAACAAAGGGACCTTGGAGTGCTTGTCCACAGATCCCTGAAAGTAGCAGGCCAGGTAGATAAGGTGGTTAAGAAGGCATACGGAATGCTTGCCTTTATTTGCCGAGGCATAGTATATAAGAGCAGGGAGGTTATGCTTAAATTGTATAAAACTCTGGTTCGGCCACAGCTGGAGTATTGCATGCAGTTTTGGTCACCATATTATAGGAAGGAGGTGATTGCACTAGAGAGGGTATAGAGGAGATTTACTAGGATGCTGCCTGGAATGAAGAATCTTAGTTATGAGAACAGATTGGATAGGCTGGGTTTGTTCTCATTGGAACAGAGGAGGTTGGGAAGAGACCTCATTGAGGTGGACAAAATATTGAGGGGCCTGGACATAGTGGACAGTAAGGGTCTATTTCCATAGGTGGAGGGATCTATTACGAGGGGGCATAGTTTTAAGGTGGTTGGTGGAAGGTTTAGACAGGATTTGAGGGGATCTTTATGCAGGAGGGTTGTGGGGATCTGGAACTCGTTGCCTGGAAGAGTGGTGGATGCAGAAATCCTCACCACTTTTAAGAGATGGTTGGATGGGCACTTACCTGCAGGGTTAGGGACCTAGAGCTGGTAATTGGGATTAGACTGGATGACCTTTTGTTGGACGGAGCAGATAGAATGGTAAGTACTGGAAGTAATAGAATAAGGCCACATGATCTCCTGAACTAGTTTCGATTGCCTGGATGGATCGGAGAGGAATTTTGCCAGATTTTTGCTCCCTAAATTGGCCTGGGTTTTATCTGGTTTCTGCCTCTCCCAGGAGATCACATGGTTCCGGTTGGGGTGGAGTGTAGAATGTTTCAGTATAAGGGGTGTCGCAGTTGTGGTGAGGCAGATTGGTTGGGCTGGGTGCTCTTTGCCTTTCTGTCATTCTTCATAGGTTTATATGTAACCTTTAGGGCTGCTGACCAGGGGCCGTGTGGCTCTTTGTCGACCGGCGTGGACACGATGGGCCAGAATGGCCTCCTTCTGCGCTGTAAAGTTCTATGTCTCTATGTTTCTATCCATGTATATTGTTCAAATACCCAGAGGAAGAGAACAAATCTAATAGTAAAATATCGTGGCCATGTAATTGCAGAAATAGTTTTTCAGTCGAGGCTTTACAATAACTTATGCCATGTTAAGCTTACTTTACTAATGCCTTTAGATTATTTTATAAGCTTATGACTATTTATCACCATTCACGGATCCATGCGCGATGTGCAGGAAGCACGCTCTGCACTACACTGCTTAACGTGGTTTCAATCGGTTCGAAAAAGTCTCACTGTTGTGTATAGAAGAACTCCGCAAGGCTGAGCACTGTGAGATAAACTCAGTGTGACCTTAGTCTTTATTTCAACTCCAGAGTGCCTAAACAACATGGCAGCCAACCTTTTATACTGGCCCTGCACATGTGTGCAGTGACCATTAGGACTCCAACTGTCACGCCCTCTGGTGGCAAGTATTACATATTTACATACATAACATATCCCCCCCCGCCCGCCAAGGTCTTCGGTGCAAGTTATTCACAAGTTGAGGCGATCCGGAGCCCTTCGCTCCCTGGTTGATCGTCTAAGTTCAAACCCTGGTATGCATGAATTGGTCGGACCATTGCTGCACTGCACTGCTGCTGGTCTTGCCGGACTGTCAGGAACGGTGGGTTCATCTTCGTGATTGACAGCGAGGTCGATTGCTGGCTGGGTGTGTGTTGGTGGATCGTCGATGATGATGTCCTCCTCAAGTCGTTCCTGGTTGTCAGTAAATCGCAACTTGGTCTCATCTAAGTGCTTTCTGCATGTTTGGCCATTTAACAGTTTGATTATAAACACCCTATTCCCTTCCTTGGCCAAAACAGTGCCAGCAACCCACTTGGGACCATGACCGTAATTCAGGACAGGCACAGGGTCGTTATCATCAATGTCACGTGAAACAGCCGCGCAATCGTGGTACATGTTCTACCAGTGTCGCTGGGTTTCCACGTGATCATTAAGATCTGGGTGGATTCGGGAGAGCCTGGTTTTGAGGGCTGTCTTCATTAACAATTCTGCCGGGGGATCCCGGTGAGCAAGTGGGGTCGCGTCTGGTAACTGAGCAGAATGCGAGACAAATGGGTCTGCAGGGAGCTGTCCGTCACACGTATCATGCTCTTCTTGATTGTTTGGACTGCTCGCTCTGCTTGACCGTTAGACGCGGGCTTAAACGGAGCACACCTGACATGCTTGATGCCATTGCGGGTCATAAACTCGTTGAATTCTGTGCTGGGGAAACACGGTTCATTGCCGCTGACAAGAACGTCGGGCAAGTCATGGGTGGCAAACATGATCCAGAGGCTTTCAATGGTGGCTGTGGACGTGCTGGATGACATGATTATGCAATCAATCCATTTGGAGTAAGCGTCCACAACTACTAAAAACATCTTTCCCAGAAAGGGGCCGGCAAAATCTACATGGATCCTGGACCACGGTTTGGAGGGCCATGACCACAGATTCAGTGGAGCCTCCCTTGGTGCATTGCTCAGTTGCGAGCAAATGTTGCACTGATGCACGCACGACTCCAAGTCCGAGTCAATGCCGGCCACCAAACAATTGCCTTCATCATGACAATGCCTGGGTGGGTACTGCGTAGGTCGCATATAAACGTTTCCCTGCCTTCTTTTGGCAAAACTACGTGATTACCCTATAAGAGATAATCCGACTGGATGGGCATTTCATCTTTGCGTCAGTGAAACGGCATAATTTCATCTTGCATTTCACTGGGAACGGCCGACCAGTTGCCATTTAGGACGCAAATCTTTACTAATGATAGCACAGGATCCTGGCTGGTCCAGGTCCTGCTCTAGCGAGCTGTGACGGGTGACCCCTTGTTCGCAAAAGCATCCATGACCAGTAGCAAGTCTGCGGGCTGCGCCATTTCAACTCCAGTGGTGGGTAATGGTAGCCGGCTGAGAGCATCGGCACAGTTTTTAGTGCCTGGTCTGTGGCGGATAACATAGTCATAAGCGGATAATGTTAGTGCCCATCTTTGGATGCGGGACGAAGCATTGGTGTTTATACCTTTGCTCTCTGAAAACAGCGAAATAAACGGGTTGTGGTCAGTTTCAAGCTCAAATCGAAGTCCAAATAGGTATTGGTGCATTTTCTTAACCCCATATACACATGCTAACACCTCTTTCTCGACTATACAATAGGCTCTATCAGCCTTAGACAGACTTCTAGACACGTATGCAACCGGTTGGAGGTTGCCTGATACATTAGTTTGTTATAACACACAGCTGACCCCGTACAATGAGGCATCACAAGCTGGCACTAAACGTTTACATGGGTCATAGTGAACAAATAACTTATTTTAACATAGCAGGTTCCTGGCCTTCTCAAAGGCTGTGTCTTGAGATTTGCTCCAAACCCAGTTGTCACCCTTACGTAGCAACATGTGCAAAGACTCTAACAATGTGCTCAACCCTGGTAGAAAGTTAGCGAAATAGTTGAGGATTCCCAGGAACGAATGCAGCTCCATCACATTCTGTGGTCTGGGCGCATTCTTGATTGTCTTTGAGTCCGTGGGCCTGATGCCGTCTGCTGCAATCTTTCTCCCCAAAAGTTCTAATTCTGGCACCAGGAAAACACATTTGGAGCATTCTAGCCTGAGTACCACTCTGTCCAGGCGACTTAGAACCTCTTTCAGGTTGTGTAGATGTTTGATGGTGACATGATCAGTGATCAGGATGTCGTCTTGAAACACAACGGTGCGTGGAACAGATTTCAGCAAACTCTCCAAGTTTCTTTGGAAAATGGCAGCAGCCGAGCGAATCCTGAAAGGGCACCTGTGGTGTATAAACAACCCTGTGTGTGTGTTGATGCACATCATTCTTTTCGAAGATTCAGCCAGCTCCTGTGTCATATAGGCAGAGGTTAGGTCCAACTTGGTGAACGACTCCCCCCCCCCCCCCCCTCCCCCGCTAACATTACGAACAGGTCACCTGCCTTGGCCAGCGGGTATTGGTGTTGTAGTGAGACTCGGTTAATCGTTACCTTGTAGTCGCCGCAGATTCTGACCGTGCCATCGCTTTTCAACACCGGAACAATTGGACTGGCCCACTCGTTGAACTCGACTGACGATATGATTCCTTCGCGTTGGAGTCTGTCCAATTCGATCTCGACTTTTTCCCTCATCATGTACGGAACCGCCCGAGCCTTGTGATGGACTGGCTGTGCATCGGGGCCTAGATGGATCTGTACCTTGGCGCCTGTGAAGTTGCCGATGCCTGGTTCGAATAGCAAGGGAAACTTGCTCAGCACTTGAGCACACGAGGCGTCATCCACTGAAGATAGTGCTTTGATGTCATTCCAATTCCATCTAATCTTTTCTAGCCAGCTTCTGCCGAACAGTGTTGGGCCATTGCCTGGAACAATCCACAATGATAGGTCATGCACAGCTCCATCATACGATACAGTGGAGGACTTTTAAGGAGCTCTTTCATAATGCGCAACAAAAATATATCACAGTGAAAAAGAAGGGCGGCAAGAGAAGAGATAACCAGCCGTGGATAACCAAGGAAAATAAAGGAAAGTATCAAATCAAAGACCAATGCGTATAAGGTGGCCAAGGTTAGTGGGAAACTAGAGGATTGGGAAAATTTTAAGCAACAGCAAAGAATGACTAAAAAAGCAATAAAGAAAGGGAAGATAGATTACGAAGGTAAACTTGCGCAAAACATAAAAACAGATAGTAAAAGCTTTTACAGATATATAAAACGGAAAAGAGTGACTAAAGTAAATGTTGGTCCCTTAGAAGATGAAAAGGGGGATTTAATAATGGGAAATGTGGAAATGGCTGAGACCTTAAACAATTATTTTTCTTCCGTCTTCACAGTGGAAGACACAAAAACCATGCCAAAAATTGCTAGTCGTAGGAATGTGGGAAAGGAGGACCTTGAGATGATCACTATCACTAGGGAGGTAGTGCTGGATAGACTAATGGGACTGAAGGTAGACAAGTCCCCTGGTCCTGATGAAATGCATCCCAGGGTATTAAAAGAGATGGCGGAAGTTATAGCAGATGCATTTGTTATAATCTACCAAAATTCTCTGGACTCTGGGGAGGTACCAGCAGATTGGAGAGCAGCTAATGTAACGCCTCTGTTTAAAAAAGGGGGCAGACAAAAGGCAGGTAACTATAGGCTGGTTAGTTTAACATCTGTAGTGGGGAAAATGCTTGAAACTATTATTAAGGAAGAAATAGCGGGACATCTGGATAGGAATAGTGCAATCAAGCAGACGCAGCATGGATTCATGAAAGGGAAATCATGTTTAACTAACTTACTGGAATTCTTTGAGGATATAACGAGCATGGTGGATAGAGGTGTACCGATGGATGTGGTGTATTTAGATTTCCAAAAGGCATTCGATAAGGTGCCACACAAAAGGTTACTGCAGAAGATAAAGGTACGCGGAGTCAGAGGAAATGTATTAGCATGGATAGAGAATTGGCTGGTGAACAGAAAGCAGAGAGTCGGGATAAATGGGTCCTTTTCCGGTTGGAAATCAGTGGTTAGTGGTGTGCCACAGGGATCAGTACTGGGACCACAACTGTTTACAATATACATAGATGACCTAGAAGAGGGGACAGAGTGTAGTGCAACAAAATTTGCAGATGACACTAAGATTAGTGGGAAAGCGGGTTGTATAGAGGACTCAGAGAGGCTGCAAGGAGATTTGGATAGGTTAAGCGAATGGGCTAAGGTTTGGCAGATGGAATACAATGTCAGAAAGTGTGAGGTCATCCACCTTGGGGAAAAAAAACAGTAAAAGGGAATATTATTTGAATGGGGAGAAATTACAACATGCTGTGGTGCTGAGGGACCTGGGGGTCCTTGTGCATGAATCCCAAAAGGTTAGTTTGCAGGTGCAGCAGGTAATCAGGAAGGCAAATGGAATGTTGGCCTTCATTGCGAAAGGGATGGAGTACAAAAGCAGGGAGGTGTTGCTGCAACTGTATAAGGTATTGGTAAGGCCGCACCTGGAGTACTGCGTGCAGTTTTGGTCACCTTACTTAAGGAACGATATACTAGCTTTGGAAGGGGTACAGAGACGATTCACTAGGCTGATTCGAGAAATGAGGGGGTTACCTTATGATGATAGATTGAGTAGACTGGGTCTTTAATCCTTGGAGTTCAGAAGGATGAGGGGTGATCTTATAGAAACATTTAAAATCATGAAAGGGATAGACAAGATAGAGGCAGAGAGGTTGTTTCCATTGGTGGGGGAGACTAGAACTAGGGGGCACAGCCTCAAAATACGGAGGAGCCAATTTAAAACCGAGTTGAGAAGGAATTTCTTCTCCCAGAGGGTTGTGAATCTGTGGAATTCTCTGCCCAAGGAAGCAGTTGAGGCTGGCTCATTGAATGTTTTCAAGTCAAAGATAGATAGATTTTTAAGCAATAAGGGAATTAAGGGTTACGGGGAGAGGGCGGGTAAGTGGAGCTGAGTCCACGACCAGATCAGCCATGATCTTATTGAATGGCGGAGCAGGCTCGAGGGGCTAGATGGCCTACTCCTGTTCCTAATTCTTATGTTCTTATGTTCTCATGATACCTTCACTGCCGCACGTCCAATGACTGGTATGAACACTTTGGTGTAGATACGCAGCTTTGCATTAATCGGGCTCAGTTTGGGCCTTTGTGCTTTGTTGCCCCACAGTTTCTCTCAAGCTTTCTGGCTTATTATTGATTGACTCGCACCCGTGTCCAACTCCATGGATATTGCAACTCCATTTAATTTGACTTTCAGCATTATAGGGGCACCTCCAGCGAATGTGCAAACGTGCTGCGATATACCATGTGGCAGCGGAGGGTTCTTAGTGGAGAAGGTATGTACCCCATACACTTCTTCCTCGGGTTGAGTTGCTTGTGCTGCGTGATCCGCGCCGGATCGATCATCCTCTGCCACGTGGTGTGTCACAGCACGTTTGCACATTCGCTGGAGGTGCCCCATCGTTGCGCAGCCTTTGCACACGTAGTGCTTGAATCGACATTGATGGGCCCGATGATTACCCCCGCAACGCCAACAGCGCGGTGCTAATGGATTCACATTCACCCCCGATGGCGGACTTTGAGTCATCACAGATCTTGCAGCCGCAGATGTATAGGCCCTGCCATATGCAATTCGGCCTGCTAGCGACGTTATTTTATGCACAGTACTTGCCGGTGAGCTTCGATGTTGCGAAGATATCTGTTTGGTGTTATCGTCCGTGGCCATGCACGCCTGGGCGATCGCGATGGCCCTGCTCAGATCTAGGGTTTCAGCAGCCAGCAGCTTTCGAAGAATGACCTCGTGGCTGATGCCCAGCACGAGAAAGTCCCGCAGCATTTGCCCCAACGCAGCTCCAAAATAGCAAGGTCCTACGCGGCGTCTCAGGTCGGCGACATAATCCGCCGCGTCCTGGACCCCGGAGCGATGGTGCATATAAAAATGATACCTGGCCACGAGGATACTCTCCTTCAGCTTGAGGTGATCGGGAACCAGCATGCACAACTCTGTATATTGCTTCTCCGTTGGTTTTGTCGGTGCAAGCAGATTCTTGATGAGGCCATATATTTTAGGCCCACAGACGGTGAGGAGAACCGCCCTGTGCTTGGCCGCGTTAGTGTCTCCTTCCAGCTCGTTGGCCACGAAGTACTGGTCGAGACGCTCGACGAAGGCTTCCCAATCATCACACTCTACGAATTTCTCTAATATTCCAATGGCAGCCATGGTTGCGTGAAGGTTCGTATTCTGTTACTCGTCGCCAATTGTTGTGTATAGAAGAACTCCACGAGGCTGAGTACTGTGAGCTGAACTTAGTGTGACCTTAGTCTTCTTTATTACAACTCCAGAGCGCCGAAACAACATGGCAGCCAACCTTTTATACTGGCCCTGCACGTGTGTGCAGGTGACCATTAGGACTCCAACAGTCGCGCCCTCTGGTGGCAAGTATTACATAGTTACATACATAACATTTACAGTTTCAATATTTCAATCGTAGCTGCATTCGATGAATGATTGGAAGTCTCCACTTCTGACACCATGTATTTTATAGTCTCATTGAACACTCTTAGTTCAACGTAACTCCATTTATTTGGGAGATCTCAGTCAGCCATGTGGAGCTTTAAGATGGCATTCCTTCACAGACCCTCTCTCTCAAAACAGCTCCCTATACCTCCTAGCTAGAGGGTGCTATATTATCTTGTTACAGTTTGGTTGCTTCCGCCTGTGCTGCAGTGGAAGCTGCTACATCGCTCATCATGCTGCCATCACGCCATTGTCTCTTTGGGAGTGTACCTTCATTTGCAGACTGGAAATTTTGGGTAACATGCTCTGCACGGTCTTGTGCAATGTTGGAGGTGGACTCCTCCACCCTCCTTGCCATTGCTGAGAGGCTCTCTGGCAGCCTTGCTAATGCAACTATCATTTCCGTGTGCATGCCCATCACCCTTCTATAAAAGTTTCCCCATCGAGGTCCTCATCTAAGTCCTGTGCAGCAGAACCCGCGTGCGAACTCGCCCTCAGGGGAGTTGACCCCGAGCTACCCTTTCCCCCGGGCCTTGCTGCAGCCCACTCGTGCAAGGTGCCCCACCCTGTGCAGATCCCACTACTACACTAGCCTTTAAAGAATGTGTGGTGCCAGTATCTGAGCTGGTGTCAGCGAGTGACTGTCACATTGACGCGTTGCCTTCTTCCTGCTCCTCTTCTCCCCCCTCACTCTCAGTGGTGCCCTAAGGAACATGCTGCTCAGGTGCTTGCTGATTATCTGAAAGCAAAAAGGCCCCAGAGTCCGATGTAATCTGATCGGGTTATGGTGAGCCGGCATCCATACGGCATGGGTAGCTCGAAAGTGAGATAATATTGTGGGCTGAGGGGGAAGTAGATGTGATAAGAAGGAGGAGGAACTAATAGATCGTTGTTATCTCCAAGGGGATCAACGTCGCCAGTAACCACTGTGCCCACCACCTGGCCCCCGATGATCTCCAGCACACTACTCGCCAGCTGGCTCCCTTGTTCAATGTGGGCTTGGCCCCTGCCTGTCCACTCCTGCTCCCTCTGGTTGTGAGCCACCTTAGCCTGCAAGGGAAAGGAAAGTGTGTGAGTGAGTGAGGTGCAATGTGTTTGGGTGATATGCCTGCCATAGTTGAATAGTTGTCATTGTGCACAAGGTGTGAGATGTGGGTGTGACTGTTGCTCGGTCGAGATTGTTGGTGGGTGTGTGCTGGGGGTGTGCTGCATTGTACACTGTGTGAAGCTTGTGGTACAGATGGTGGTATGTAGCATTTGTTGAAGTCATCACTGATCCTGACCACTCACATGAAGTCATTAAACCTCTTCCTGCACTGTGTGTCGGTCCTGGGGATAACAGTGTTGCCTGTCATGTGTTGCCTGCTACCTCACTCCACATAATGGTGAGGGCCTCCTGCCACTCACTGCGTACAGGGCCCATTCTCTCGACCGCGAAAACTAAAGCCTCCAAAGCTTCATTACAGAACCGCCAGCACTGTCCCTACAGCAACGATCTGCCATCATGATTATTCCTCATTATGCTCCTCCCTTCCCTTCTCCCTTCCTTACTTCCTTCCTCCCTCCCCCTCCCTCCTTCTCCCCCCCTCCCCCCTTCCTCCTTCCCTCCCTCCGCCCTCTGTCCTCTCCTCCCTCCCTTCCTCTCTCCCTTCCTCCTCAATTCCTTCCCTCCTCCCTCCCTCCCCTCTCCTTCCTCTCTCTCTCCCTTCCTCACTCTCTCACCTCCCTCCCCTCTCCCTTCCCTCCCTCTCCCCCCTCACTCTCCAACCCCCCTGCCCTCTCCCTCCTCTCCCCTCCCTCCCGCACTCTCCAACCTCCCTCCCCTCTCCCTCCCCTCCCCTCCCTCCCTCACTCTCCAACCTCCCTCCCCTCTCCCTCCCCTCCCTCTCCCTCCCTCACTTTCCAACCTCCTTCCCCTCTCCCCGTCCCTCTCCCTTCCTCACTCTCCAACAACCCTCCCCTCTCCCCCCTTCGCTCTCCCTCCCTCACTCTCCAACCTCCCTCCCCTCTCCCTCCCCTCCCTCTCCCTACCTCACTCTCCAACCTCCCTCCCCTCTCCCTCTCCCTCCCTCACTCTCCAACCTCCCTCCCCTCTCCCTCCCCTCCCTCTCCCTTCCTCACTCTCCAACCTCCCTCCCCTCTCCCTCGCCTCCCTCTCCCTCCCTCACTCTCCGATCTCCCTCCCCTCTCCCTCCCCTCGCTCTCCAACCTCCCTCCCCTCTCCCTCCCCTCGCTCTCCCTCTCTCACTCCCCTCTCCTCCTACCCCTCCCTCCTCCCCTCTCCTTTCCTACCTCCCTCCCTCCCTCCTCCCCTCCCTATCTCCCTCCTCCTTTACTCCCTCCTCTTCCTTTACTCCCTCCCGCTCTCTTCCTCCCTCCCTCTCTCTTCCTCCCTCCTTCCCTCCCTCCTCCTTTCCTCCCTCCCTCCTTCCTCCTCTCCTCCCTCCCTCTTTCCTCCTCTCCTCCCTCCATCTTTCCTCCTCTCCTCCTCCTCCCAGTTCACAGTAGAGCAAGCAGCAGCTTTCTAATTATGAATATAATAGTTTAATAGGCAAAATAATGTTGTAGATTTCTGTCTTTTAACCAAAATTCCAAGGGAAATTGACAGGGTTAGAAAAGAACTGGTCTGATTTAACTTGCTTATAATTAATTACGACTTGTAAATTTTTATACTCCATTGGATTTTGGAATGCTGTATCGATTTCTTGTTTAGACTCAAGGGAACAACACAGACTAGCTAATAAAAACCTTTGTACTTTTCACCTTTCTTCTCCCTCTATCTTCTACTTGTGATGGCAGGGTAGTGTAGTGGTTATTCGAACTGGAACAGCAGCCCAGATGTTATGAGTTCACAATCCATGCATGGCAAGTGGGAATTGAATTGATTAAATGTGGTCATTTGTGGGCTGGCACCATGAAAGCTACCATTTTATTATAAAAACCCAATTGGTTCATTATTATCCTTCAGCGAAGGGACCTGTCATCCACATCTGGCCTGCTCTACGTGTGATATCATTTCCTCACCATGTGGCTGACTATTAATGCCCTCAGGAAAACTAATGTGTGTTATAAAATACTGACCACATCCCAGGAACAAATAAACAATTAAATCAAAATACTGCGGATGCTGGAAATCTGAAATAAAAACAAAAATTGCTGGGAACACTCAGCAGGTCAGGATATGGAGAGAGAAACAGAGTTAACTCCATGCCACTTTAATTCTCCATCCCACTCTAACCTCTGTCCCTGGCTCCTACACTTTTTTTTGTTCGTTCATGGGATGTGGGCATCGCTGGCAAGGCCAGCATTTATCGCCCAGCCCTTAAGAAGGTGGTGGTGAGCCACCTTCTTGAACCATTGCAATGCTTGTCATGAAGATACTCCCACAGTGCTGTTAGGGACGGAGTTCCAGGATTTTGACTTAGCGACGATAAAGAAACGGCGATATATTTCCAAGATAGGATGGTGTGTAACTTGGAGGGGAACTTGCAAGTGATGGTGCTCCCATGGGCCTGCTGCCCTTTTCCTTCTAGGTGGTAGAGGTCGCGGGTTTGGGAGGTGCTGCCGAAGAAGCCTTGGCAAGTTGCTGCAGTGCATCTTGTAGATGGTGCACAGTGCAGCCATGGTGCACCGCTGGTGGAGGGAGTGAATATTTAAGCTGGTGGATGGGGTGCCAATCAAGCAGGCTGCTTTGTCCAGGATGGTGTTGAGCTTCTTGAGTGTTGTTGGAGCTGCACTCGTCCAGGCAAATGGAGAGACTTGTGCCTTGTAGATGGTGGAAAATCTTTGGGGAGTCAGGAGGTGAGGCACTCACCACAGATTACCCAGCCTCTGACCTGCTCTTGTTGCCACAGTATTTATGTGGCTGGTTCAGTTAAGTTTCTGGTCAATGGTGACTCACAGATCGTTGATGGTGGGAGATTTGGTGATGCGAATGCCGTTGAATATAAAGCATCATTGATTGGACTCTCACTTGTTGGAGATCGTCATTGCCTGGCACTTGTGTGACACAAATGTTACTTGTCACTTATCAGCCCATGCCTGAATATCGTCCAGATCTTGCTGCATGCAGGCATGGACTGCTTCAATATCTGAGGAGTTGCGAATGGACACTGTGCAATCATCAGCAAACGTCCTCATTTCATACCTTATGATGGAAGAAAGGTCATTGATGCAGCAGCTGATGATGGTTGGGCATAGGACACTGCCCTGAGGAACTCCTGTAGCGATATCTTGGGGTTGAGATGATTGACCTCCAACAACCACAACCATTTTCCTTTGTGCGAGGTATGACCCCAGCCAGTGGAGAGTTTCCCCGCTGATTCCCATTGATTTCAGTTTTACTGGGGCTCCTTGATGCCACACTCAATCAAATGCTGCCTTTCTGTCAAGATAGTCACTCTCACCTCACCTCTGGAAATCAGCTCTTTTGTCCATGTTTGGATCAAGGCTGTAATGAAGTCTGGAGCCGAGTGGTACTGGCGGAACCCAAACTGAGCATCGGTGAGCAGGTTATTGGTGATGCTTGATAGCACTGTCAATGGCATCTTTCATCACTTTGCAGACAATTGAGAGTAGAATGGTGGGGTGGTAATTGGCCGGATTGGACTTGTCCTGCTTTTTGGAGAATAGGACATACCTGGACAGTTTTCCACATTGTTGGGTAGATGTCAGTGTTGTAGCTGGACTGGAACAGCTTGGCTAGAGGCACAGGTTGTTCTGGAGCACAAGTCTTCAGCATGACAGCTGGGATGTTGTCGGGGCTCATCCCTTTTTTTTTTTATCCAGTGTGCACAGCCATTTCTTGATATCTCGTGGAGTGAATCGAATTGGCTGAAGACTAGCTTCTGTAATGGTGGGGTCCTCATGATGAGGCCGATATGGATCATCCACTCGGCACTTCTAGCTGAAGAAGGTTGCAAATCCTTCAGCCTTATCTTTTGCACTGGCATGCTGGGCTCTGCCATCATTGAGGATGGAGATATTCATGGAGCCTCCTCCTTCTGTTAGTTGTCTAATACTCCACCACCATTCACGACTGGGACGTGGCGGAACTGCAGAGCTTTGATCTAATCCGTTGATTGTGGGATCGCTTAGCCCTGCCTACGGTATGCTCCTTCCGCTGTTTAACATGCATGTAGTCCTGTGTTGCAGCTTCCCCAGGCTGCCACCTCATTTTCAGGTACTCCTGGTGCTGCTCCTAGCATGCTCTTCTGCACTTCTCATTGAATCAGGATTGGTCACCTGGCTTGATGATAATGGAAGAGTGAGGGATTTGCTGGGCCATGAGGTTACAGGTTGTGGTGGAATACAATTCTGCTGTTGCTGATGGCCTACAGCATGTCACGGATGTCCAGTTTTGAGCTGCTAGATCTGTTCTGAATCTATCCCATTTAGCACGGTGGTAGTGCCACACAACACGATGGAGGGTGTCCTCAGTGTGAAGATGGAACTTCATCTCCACAAGGACTGTGTCATAGTCACTGCTATCAATGCTGTCATGGACAAATACATCTGCGACAGGTAGATTGATGAGGACTTAGTCTAGCAGGTTTTTGCCCTGTGTTGGTTCTCACTACCTGCAGCAGGCCCAGTCTGGCAGCAATATGCTTCTAATCTGGGTGCTAAACATTGAAGTCCCCCACCCAGAGTACATTCTGTGCCCTTGCTATCTGTAATATTTTCAGAGAGCACACAGCACACACAGCATTTTAAGATGGCAGCAGCTTCCGGAAGTCTCTGACCTTCTTGTTGGATGACCTGGCTCTTTATTAAACAGCACTAGCTGCAGTAACACAGGAGTCCACAGTGTCGAGCTACAGACATTAAACTTCTCCCTCCTTAATGAAGAAGTTATTATAACAAAGAATCATCAGACATAATTTGCATGGTTATACATTACAAAAGATATGGACTTATTTTGCCATAATTACAAATCAACCTTAAAGACTTGTTTTCTGTTTCAAAGAGGAAAGCTTCACTCTCGATCAGAACGATGTGATTGGGATTATGGCGACGTGGCTCCAGGATGATCAGGGCTGGGAACTCAACATCCAGGGGTATTCAACATTCAGGAAGGATAGAATAAAAGGAAAAGGAGGTGGGGTAGCATTGCTGATTAAGGAGGAGATTAAGGCAATAGTTAGGAAGGATATTAGCTTGGATGATGTGGAATCTATATGGGTAGAGCTGCAGAACACCAAAGGGCAAAAAACGTTAGTGGGAGTTGTGTACAGACCTCCAAACAGTAGTAGTGATGTTGGGGAGGGCATCAAACAGGAAATTAGGGGTGCATGCAATAAAGGTGCAGCAGTTATAATGGATGACTTTAATATGCACATAGATTGGGCTAACCAAACTGGAAGCAATACGGTGGAGGAGGATTTCCTGGAGTGCATAAGGGATGGTTTTTTAGACCAATATGTCGAGGAACCAACTAGGGGGGAGGCCATCTTAGACTGGGTGTTATGTAATGAGAGAGGATTAATTAGCAATCTCGTTGTGCGAGGCCCCTTGGGGAAGAGTGACCATAATATGGTGGAATTCTGCATTAGGATGGAGAATGAAACAGTTAATTCAGAGACCATGGTCCAGAACTTAAAGAAGGCTAACTTTGAAGGTATGAGGCGTGAATTGGCTGGGATGGATTGGCGAATGATACTTAAGGGGTTGACTGTGGATGGGCAATGGCAGACATTTAGGGACCGCATGGATGAACTACAACAATTGTACATTCCTGTCTGGCATAAAAATAAAAAAGGGAAGGTGGCTCAACTGTGGCTATCAAGGGAAATCAGGGATAGTATTAAAGCCAAGGAAGTGGCATACAAATTGGCCAGAAATAGCAGTGAACCCGGGGACTGGGAGAAATTTAGAACTCAGCAGAGGAGGACAAAGGGTTTGATTAGGGCAGGGAAAATGGAGTATGAGAAGAAGCTTGCAGGGAACATTAAGACGAATTGCAAAACTTTCTATAGATATGTAAAGAGAAAAACGTTAGTAAAA
Source organism: Pristiophorus japonicus (assembly GCF_044704955.1). NCBI lineage: Eukaryota > Metazoa > Chordata > Chondrichthyes > Pristiophoridae > Pristiophorus > Pristiophorus japonicus. Next base: position 309,521,557 of record NC_091979.1, read on the forward strand.
ACAAACGTAGGTCCCCTGCAGTCAGAATCAGGGGAAGTCATAACGGGGAACAAAGAAATGGCGGACCAATTAAACAAGTACTTTGGTTCGGTATTCACGAAGGAGGACACAAACAACCTTCCGGTTATAAAAGGGGTCGGGGGGTCTAGTAAGGAGGAGGAACTGAGGGAAATCCTTATTAGCCAGGAAATTGTGTTGGGGAAATTGATGGGATTGAAGGCCGATAAATCCCCAGGGCCTGATGGACTGCATCCCAGAGTACTTAAGGAGGTGGCCTTGGAAATAGTGGATGCATTGACAGTCATTTTCCAACATTCCATTGACTCTGGATCAGTTCCTATAGAGTGGAGGGTAGCCAATGTAACCCCACTTTTAAAAAAAGGAGGGAGAGAGAAAACAGGGAATTATAGACCGGTCAGCCTGACATCGGTAGTGGGTAAAATGATGGAATCAATTATTAAGGATGTCATAGCAGTGCATTTGGAAAGAGGTGACATGATAGGTCCAAGTCAGCATGGATTTGTGAAAGGGAAATCATGCTTGACAAATCTTCTGGAATTTTTTGAGGATGTTTCCAGTAGAGTGGACAAGGGAGAACCAGTTGATGTGGTATATTTGGACTTTCAGAAGGCGTTCGACAAGGTCCCACACAAGAGATTGATGTGCAAAGTTAGAGCACATGGAATTGGGGGTAGTGTGCTGACATGGATTGAGAACTGGTTGTCAGACAGGAAGCAAAGAGTAGGAATAAATGGGTACTTTTCAGAATGGCAGGCAGTGACTAGTGGGGTACCGCAAGGTTCTGTGCTGGGGCCCCAGCTGTTTACACTGTGCATTAATGATTTAGATGAGGGGATTAAATGTAGTATCTCCAAATTTGCGGATGACACTAAGTTGGGTGGCAGTGTGAGCTGCGAGGAGGATGCTGTGAGGCTGCAGAGCGACTTGGATAGGTTAGGTGAGTGGGCAAATGCATGGCAGATGAAGTATAATGTGGATAAATGTGAGGTTATCCACTTTGGTGGTAAAAACAGAGAGACAGACTATTATCTGAATGGTGACAGATTAGGAAAAGGGGAGGTGCAAAGAGACCTGGGTGTCATGGTACATCAGTCATTGAAGGTTGGCATGCAGGTGCAGCAGGCGGTTAGGAAAGCAAATGGCATGTTGGCCTTCATAGCAAGGGGATTTGAGTACAGGGGCAGGGAGGTGTTGCTACAGTTGTACAGGGCATTGGTGAGGCCACACCTGGAGTATTGTGTACAGTTTTGGTCTCCTAACCTGAGGAAGGACATTCTTGCTATTGAGGGAGTGCAGCGAAGGTTCACCAGACTGATTCCCGGGATGGCGGGACTGACCTATCAAGAATGACTGGATCAACTGGGCTTGTATTCACTGGAGTTCAGAAGAATGAGAGGGGACCTCATAGAAACATTTAAAATTCTGACGGGGTTAGACAGGTTAGATGCAGGAAGAATGTTCCCAATGTTGGGGAAGTCCAGAACCAGAGGTCACAGTCTAAGGATAAGGGGTAAGCCATTTAGGACCGAGACGCGGAGGAACTTCTTCACCCAGAGAGTGGTGAACCTGTGGAATTCTCTACCACAGAAAGTTGTTGAGTCCAATTCACTAAATATATTCAAAAAGGAGTTAGATGAGGTCCTTACTACTAGGGGGATCAAGGGGTATGGCGAGAAAGCAGGAATGGGGTACTGAAGTTGAATGTTCAGCCATGAACTCATTGAATGGCGGTGCAGGCTAGAAGGGCCGAATGGCCTACTCCTGCACCTATTTTCTATGTTTCTATGTTTCAATGTTCCAAACATGGTGTCGAATTTAAACTCTTTGAGGCTGATCCTGAGGAAAGTTTTCCTCCAAGGGATGCCCTTGATTTTCATTTGAACTCTCTTTAACTTCAGGCTGTTTGTTTGCTTGACTCGGACTCAGACTTAATTTCTGACTTTTGCCTGGATTTGTTTCCAGTACATTGGATGTAGGATATGGTACTGGTGTATCAAAACTATCTGATGAGTCAGAAATAATCGAATCATTCCCACCTTCAAACTACTTCCATGTCTGTAGGTAAAATATGATCAATGTGAACAAACCTAACCTGTCCATGATCAAACATCTTGACCAAATATGTGTGAGGACCACATACCTTCACCACTCTTCCTAGTAATCACTCTCACCTTCTGATTTAATTTCACACTTCTCTCTCTTACTGTACCTCTATCATGATTCTCTTTCTGTCTTAATTGTGTCTCTTCTATGGACTGTGCCAAGTTTGGTTTTAACAACGCGAATCTGGTTCATGGCTGTCGTTTGAGAAACAACTCTGCTGATGTTCTACCAGTAGTTGTGTGAAGAGTATTATGATATGTAATTAGAAAATTAGCCGATTTGTAGTCCAATGACAAATGTCGTTTCTTTGGATTTGGATCCAACATTTGTTTGATGAGGGCACGCTTTACAATTTGTACAGTGCACTCTGCTGCACCATTTGAAGCAGGGTGGTATGGTGGAACCTTGGTATGTTTCACACCATTTTTGCTCGTGAACTGTGCAAATTCTTCTGAACGAAATTGTGGTCCATTATCAGAAACAATTTCTTCAGGGAGGCCAAATGAAGAAAATAAGCTTCACAAAATGTCTAATGTTTTACTTGTTGTTAATTTCCACATTGGAAACACCTTGACCCACTTCGAATGGCTATTAATCACAATGAACAATTGTTGTCCTTTTAGCTCAGCAAAATCGATATGTAGCCTTTGCCACACCCTGGGAGGCCATTTCCATGGCTGTAATGGTACTGATGGTGGTTGCTGACTTACCGATTGACATGTCATACACTGACTCACGATGTACTTTATATCTTTATCAAGACATGGCCACCATAAGTAACTGGGTACAAAACTCTTGGTTAAGCACATTCCCAGCTGCTAGTCATGGAGGTCTAATACTTTGGACCTGAATTTATTTGGTATAACCACTCATGCACCCCACATGATACAATCTTTATCGACTGATAATTCATTCCTACGAATGAAGAATGGATAAATATCTTTGTCTATTACCTGGTATGGCCATCCATTTGCAATATAATCATACATCTTTGACATAACTGGGTCATGTTTGGTTGCTCTACCAATCTCTTCAACTGTGACTGGCAGTTCATCAATGTATGAAAAATCTAACACTTCTTCCCTATCGGGTGTAACTTGTGATGGGGAAGGCAATCTAGACATAGCATCAGCATTACTGTGATCAGCTGATCGTCTGTGTTCAATATCTTATGTATATGCTGACAAAATCAAAGCCCATCTCTGCATTCAGGCTGCAGCTAATGTTGGAACTGGGGACTTTGGATGGAGGATTGCTGTCAGGGCCTTATGGTCCGTAACGATGGTAAACTTACCACCATACAAGTATTTGTGGAACCTCTTGACCCCAAAAATTAATGCCAAAGCTTCCCTTTCGATTTGCACATAATTACTCTCACTGGCACTGAGAGTGCATGAAGCAAAAGCAATTGGTCTCTCCTCCCCACTACGTGATACATGAGAGATCACTGCCCCGACTTCATATGGAGAGGCATCATATGCTAGCTTGATCTCCTTAGATATGTCACAGTGAACAAACATGGTGCTCTCTACCAATTGGTTTTTACACTCCTTGAATGCTGTATCGCATTCTTCTGACCACTTCCAATGGACCTGTTTTTTTCAATAGTTCATTCAGTGGATGTAATACTGTAGCCAAATTTGGTAGGAGCTTCCCATAATAGTCCAAAAGACCCAAAAATGATCGAAGTTCAGTGACATTCTTGGGAGTGGGTGCATTTCTGATTGCATCCAGCTTTCCCATGGTTGGATGTAAACCATCTTTGTCTACTCTGTACCCTAAGTACTCCACTGAGTTTTGAAATAACTCACACTTGCGAGCAGACACTCGTACTCTGTGCTTCTCTAGCTGTTTGAGGACTTTATTCAACATGTTATTATGAATTTGCCTATTTTTTGCTGAAGTCATCTAAATAACATACCAGCCCTTCAATATCTTGCAAAATCTGGTTCATCACCCCTTGGAATATGGCGGGGGTGGAAGACACTCCAAATGGTAGCCTATTAAATTGATATAGGCCTTGATGAGTATTTATAGTCCAGCATGACTTGGACTCCTCATCTAGTTCAAGCTGTAAGTAGGCATTTGTAAGATCCAACATTGAGAAGATCTGACCACCTGTCAGTGTTGTGAACAAATCTTCTGTATTTGGCAGTATATTGTGGACATTACCATCTAGAACCTGGTTTACGGTTACTTTATAATCACCACACAATCTTACCTTACCATCCAACTTCGGTACAATAACAATGGGTGTAGCCCAATTCCATCGATCTATCTTAGAAATAATGTTCTCAGTCTCTCTAGTCTTTTGAGTTCTTGCTCAGCTTTCTCCTTGAGTGTATATGGTACAGAACATGGCTTGTAGTAAACCGATCTAGCGTTCTTCTGTACCCTGACACTCGCCTTGAAGCCTTGGATCAGATTGCCTGTTTCGCAGAACACCTTCGGATAATTCTTGATGACATCATCCTTTAAGGCAAATCTCGTTTCAACACGAAAAATCTCATTCCAATGCAGCTTCAGTGATCCCAACCAATTGCTTCCTAGTAAGGCAGGTTTGTCTCCTGCCACTACTATTAGAGGCAAGCTCTGAACTTGATCCTTATATTTCACTGGTACGGTGATATGACCTATCACAGGAATTTTCTTTCATGAGTACCCTCGCAGCTCTATCTTGGATTTCTCATGTGGGAAATTACGCAATTTGTCGAGGTATAGCGACTCCGGTACTACACTCAGGATATACCAGTGTCGATTTCCATGGATATCTTGATTCCTGTAACCTCTATATGAATTATGATACTTTTCTAATCGCTGTCCGTTAACCTCATGCTCCTCATGATGTTTAGCTCTAACATCTCCTCATCCTGTTGTTTTTCTTCCATGCTATGTAGTCTCTGGGGATTTCTACTCATAGCTTTGAAAGCTATGAGTACCCTTCAGTCGGCATGCCTTCGCAAGATGCCCAAATTTCTTGCAGAAGAAACACCACTGAAAGAATGATCAGCCATGATCTTGTCGGGTGGCGATGCAGGCTCGTGGGGCCGAATGGCCTACTTCTGCACCTATTTTCTATGTTTCTATATTTCTCGACCCTTCTGCCAATAGGAACAGTTTCTCTCTATCTACTTTGTCCAGACCCCTCATGATTTTGAACACCTCTAGAAAATCTCCTCTCTGGAGGACAACACCAGCTTCTCCAGTCTATTAATGTAACTGAAGTCCTTCATTCCTGGAATCATTCTCGTAAATCTTTTCTGCACCCTCTCAAAGGCCTTCACATCCTTCCTAAATTGTGGTACCCAGAATTGGGCACAATACTCCAGTTGGAGGCAAACCAGTATTTTATACAGGTTCATCAGAATTTCCACAAATTTGTACTCGATACCTTGATTTCTGATGCTCAGGATCCTGTAAGGCTTTTTAATTGCTTTCTCAACCTGCTCTGCCATTTTCAATGATTTATGCACACATACCCCTCGGTCTCTCTGTTTGTGCACCCCCTTTAGGATTCCACCATTTAGATTATATGTCCTCTCCTCATTCTTTCTATCAAAATGCATCACTTCACACTTTTCTGCATCTGTCACTTGTCCTTCCATTTCACCATCCTATGGGCTAGATTTTCCACTTTTGTGCAGACTGCCCAAAAATGGGCATTATTTCCAGTGTGGGTAGTAAATATAGGTTTTGAAATCGCCGGATTATCACTCATTTTCAAAACCCTAACTTTCCATTTTATAAAATGGGCATTAACGCAAGCGATCTGAAATGGGCAATAGCGTTCAATTTTTTTGACCTTCTGCTGTAAAGTGTTGGTGTCCATAGCAACGGCATGGCAATGGTCATTTCCCACGTTTCAGAAGGTCAGGGGTCATCAATACATATGTGGATCAGGAGAGAGAGAGCGAGGGAGCCAAGAGGAACTGAAAGCGTGTGTGGGTGTGTTGTGTGCTTGCTTGGCTGCTGTGGGAGGGAGGAGGGAGATTTACCAGCAGCAAAAAGACTGCTGAGCACAAAGAACGTTGTTGCCACTGAGTTTCTGTCGAAAAAATAATATTTAAAAAGGAAAAGATGGAGGAGACGACACAGCACGCTGTGGAGACTGAGGACGCTGGCGAAAGCAGAGAGGTGAGAGAGTAACAATTGGGAGGATGCAAATGAGCAAGGAGATTCTCTGATGAAGCAAATGCCTCCCTCCTGCAGGAGGTGGAGTCATGCTGGGATCATTTGACCCAGGGTGGGCGTGGGAAGATGACGCCAAAGCTCTACCAGAGAGAAACGTATAAGATTCTGACAGGACTGGAAGGTTAGATGTGGGAAGAATGTTCCCAATGTTGGAGAAGTCCAGAACCAGGGGACATAGTCTTAGGATAAGGAGTAGGCCATTTAGGATTGAGATGAGGGGAAACTTCTTCACTCAGAGAGTTGTTAACCTGTGGAATTCCTTACCGCAGATAGTTGTTGATGCCAGTTCATTGGATATATTCAAGAGGGAGTTAGATATGGCCCTTACAGCTAAGGGGATCAAGAGATTTGGAGAGAAAGCAGGAAAGGGCTACTGAGGGAGTGATCAGCCATGATCTTATTGAATGGCGGTGCAGGCTCGAAGGGCCAAATGGCCTACTCCTGCACCTATTTCTATGTTTCTATGTTTCTATGTTTCACATAATGGACAACTTTGAACAATGTGTTGTCCCAGGCACCGATAGCAGGACTTCAATGCTCTGTTACCATTGCCAGTTTCTGAGACTTTGGGGTCCCAACGCCTTTTACTTTTAACCTGAAGGCCATTCACCTCAGTTGTCTGACGACTGAAAATAGTATGAAATTCTCGGGAATATTGGTCGGTTATGCTCATTGACATAGCTGTCTGACAAGCTAAATCAAAAGTCAAGTTAGTTATCAATAACTATCTTCTGATCGCATCATTTTTTATTACATAACCAAAGCGGTCACGCAATGCCTGAAAGTTTCTGAAGTTACAGTGAATAGATAGCTTTTTTAGTGCAACAATATACTCACTGATATTTTCTTCGGCCTTCTGATTTCATATTCCAAAATGATAACTTTTAGCAGTTTCTAAGAGCACAGGGTTGTAGTGCTGTTCTAACTTAGTTAGAATCTGTTTCAGAGTTGTGTCCTTTGGCTTGACAGGCACAAGCAAATTTATCAGCGTTTCATACAACTCGGGCCCTGCTTCAGTTAAGAAAATCGTCCTTTTTAGTTCCAACACCGCCCGATTCTGTTTTTTATTATCGGGGACTTTGATTATATTATTTGCAGTGAAAAACATTTCTAGCCGATCAACGTAAGCTTTGAAACTTTCGAGGTCGCGTTGAAACTCCCCCATATGCCCTATTACTCTCAAGCACGGCCATACTGGACTCTGCAGTTCAAATAAGTGTACTTACAATTTACCTCAGATGTGTAGCTGTTAATCAAAACAGAGCAGCTCTCAAAATCTCTCTGTCGGCTGGCTGAATCCGTCACCAACAAAAATTTCAGCTTTGTTTTATCTGACTAATCCCATTCTCATCGCCATTGTAATATTTTCAGAGAGCACACAGCACACACAGCTTTTTAAGATGGCAACAGCTTCCGGAAGTCTCTGACCTTCTTGTCAGGTGACCTGGCTCTTTATTAAACAGCACTAGCTGTAGTAACACATTGAGTTCACAGTGTGGAGCTACAGACATTAAACTACCCTCCGTGCTTCTTCCCAGTGGTGTTCAACATGGAGGAGTACTGATTTATCAGCTGAGGGATGGTGGTAGATGGTAATCAGCAAGAGGTTTCCTTTCCCATGCTTCACCTGATTCCATGAGACTTCATGGGGTCCGCAGTCAATGTTGAGGACTCCCAGGGTCCATATCCCTGTTCTTGTGATGCTCAATGCAAGCTCGGGGAGCAGCACCTAACCTTTCTGTTATGCACTTTGTAACTGTCTGGTCTTACCATTGAATTTAACAACTTTCGATTTTAACCACTGCTCCCATTTTCTCAGACAGCAGGTGGTGATAATGGAGGACGGCTGCAATAGAGCCACTGGGTGTGCTGAAGGTTTGGGGTCGGGCTTTCCCCTATCGGTAAATGGCTAACGGGATGATCCGCACCTCTGGGGTCTATCCACCTTTCATAGAAACATAGAAACATAGAAAATAGGTGCAGGAGTAGGCCATTCAGCCCTTCGAGCCTGCACCACCATTCAATATGATCATGGTTGATCATTCACCTCAGTACCCCTTTCCCGCTTTCTCTCCATACCCCTTGATACATTTAGCCGTAAGGGCCACATCTACCTCCCTCTTGAATATATCCAATGAACTGGCATCAACGACTCTCTGCGGCAGGGAATTCCACAGGTTAACAACTCTCTGAAGAAGTTTCTCCTCATCTCAGTCCTAAATGGCCTACCACTTATCCTAAGACTGTGTCCCCTGGTTCTGGACTTCCTCAACATCGGGAACATTTTTCCCGCATCTAACCTGTCCCGTCCCATCAGAATCTTATATGTTTTTATGAGATCCCCTCTCATCCTTCTAAACTCCAGTGTATAAAGGTCCAGTTGATCTAGTCTCTTCTAATATGTCAGTCCAGCCATCCCTGGAATCAGTCTAGTGAACCTTCGCTGCACTCCCTCAGTTTAGGTGACCAAAACTGAACACAATATTCCAGGTGAGGCCTCACCAAGACCCTGTACAATTGCAGTAAGACCTCCCTGCTCCTATACTCAAATCCCCTAGCTATGAAGGCCAACATGCCATTTGCCTTCTTCACCGCCTGCTGTACCTGCATGCCAACTTTCAATGATTGATGTACCATGACACCCAGGTCTCTTTGCACCTCCCCTTTTCCTAATCTGCCGCCATTCAGATAATATTCTGCCTTCGTGTTTTTGTCGCCGAAGTGGATAACCTCACATTTATCCACATTATATTGCACCTGCCATGCATTTGCCCACTCTCCTAACCTGTCCAAATCACCCTGCAGCCTCTTAGCTTCCTCCTCACAGCTCACACCACCACCCAGTTTAGTGTCATCTGCAAACTTGGAGATATTACCCTCAATTCCTTCATCCAAATCATTAATGTATATTGTGAAGAGCTGGGGTCCCAGCACTGAGCCCTGCGGTACTCCACTAGTTACTGCCTCCCATTCCGAAAAGGACCCGTTTATCCCAGCTCTCTGCTTCCTGCCTGCCAACCAATTCTCTATCCACGCCAGTACATTACCCCCAATACCATGTGCCTTGATCTTGTACATCAATCTCTGATGTGGTACCTTGTCAAAGGCCTTTTGAAAGTCCAAATACACCACCATCCACTGGTTCTCCCTTGTTCACTCTACCATTTACATCCTCAAAAAATTCCAGAAGATTGGTCAAGCATGATTTCCCTTTCATAAATCCATGCTGACTTGGACCGATCCTGTCACTGCTTTCCAAATGTGCTGCTATTTCATCCTTAACAATAGATTCCAACATTTTCCCCACTACTGATGTCAGGCTAACCGATCTATAATTACCCATTTTCTCTCTCCCTCCTTTTTAAAAAAAAATGGTGTTACATTAGCTACCCTCCAGTCCATAGGAACTGTCAATGACAGTTCATAGGAAATGAAAGATTGTTACAAAATTTAACAATTTATAAGCAAGTGCAGAGCCAGTGGAAAGAACAAATGGAAATGTCTGTGAAAGGGTGGAGTGGACCACCATCATAGCTAGGGGATTCGCCACCATATTCTTGAGCCACAGGAGCCTCTTCCTCTTTGCCAGATTTTCCATGCTTCCCTTCTTCTCTGCTATTCTGCTGTAACCATTGACATCGACTCTGGAACCATCCTTGTTTGTTTATTGTCTGAATACCACCTCTACCACCATCATCCCTTTCGTCATTTAATCACTCCTCCCCTCACTCTTTCCCTATCACAGACATTTCCATTTGTTCTTTCCACTGGCTCTGCACTTGCTTATAAATTGTTAAATTTAGTAACAATCTTTAATTTCCTATGAACTGTCATTGACCTGAAACGTTAACTCCTGTTTCTCTCTCCATTTATGCTGCCTGACCTGCTGAATGTTTACCAGCTTCTTAAGAACATAAGAACGTAAGAAATAGAAGCAGGAGTAGATCCTGCTGCCCCTCGAGCTTGATCTGCCATTCAATAAGATCTTGGCTGATCACCAACCTCAACTCCACTTTTCCGCCCAATCTCCATATCCTTTGATTCGCCTAGATTCCAAAAATCTATCTATCTCAGCCTTGAATATACTCAAAGACTCAGGGGGAGAAATTGGGCTCTTTTGCACCTCCACTTAGTGCCTGCAGGGGGTCGATAACGAAGCGCAAATGGGTTTGCAATGGGACATGGTGCGATCAGCGACTCCCGCTAAATTAGGCGGCAGTTTTACATGTGGCAGTACTGCGTTGTGCCATGATCTCCTTCGGCCGGAGCTCGTGATATCTTCGCCATGCACAATGCCCCGGTAGCGCCTCGGAACCGAAACTTGCGTTCCGCCCCCTGCAGCATCGCTGGGCGAAAGCACTGACAGCTGCAGGAGGTGTCCATCGGGAGGTCGGGCGCTGTGGTAGCGATGCTTAAAGACGAGGTGCCCGACATAAGAAAAAAAAAATGTTCACATCTCTGTTTCAAATTTTTTACCCGGTTTCCTGCCCATGATTGATCAGTCCGGCACTCTGCTACATACAGTACATCGGGCTGATCAGGCCAGACCACGGCAGCCGGCAGGGTCCAGGTAAATCTTTTGCAGAGCCTGCGGCGATGGCCCTTTGCTTTAAGGGAGGGAAGGAGCCATCAAACATGACGGCGCTGAACAGCTACTGACCCTCGTGCTGCTTCTTGCACTCTAGGAAGGAAGTGGAGTGCTTGATTTAGTGCTCCACTTCCTTCCTGGAGCGCAAATACCGATTTCTTTTAAAGTTTGAAAACATTAGCGCCTGCCGCTATATTTTCAAACTTTTATAAGTTAGCAAGCCAAACAAGACGCTACCCAATTTCTCTCCCTCTGCATCCATAGCCCTCTGGGGCAGAGAATTCCAAAGATTCACAACCCTCTGAGTGATGAAATTCCTCCTCATCTCTGTCTTAAATGGCCGACCCCTTATTCTGAGACTGTGCCCCCTAGTTCTAGACACTCCAACCAGAGGAAATAACCTCTCAGCATCTACCCTGTCAATCCCCTTCAGAATCTTGTATGTTTGAATGAGATCACTTCTCATTCTTTTAAACTCCAGAGAGTATAGGTCCAATCTACACAATCTTTCATCATAGGATAGTCCTCTCATCCCAGGAATCAATCTAGTGAACCTTCATTGCACTGCCTCCAAGGCAATATATCCATGGTGTGGTCGCACCGAGGCCCTGGACAATTGTAGGAAGTCTTTCTGGGGCCTGAATTCCTCGGTTCTGCACCTCCCAGAGGTGCTATCGAGGCACAAAAATGTTTTCGCCCCATGAGGTGGGGGCATGGGGAGGGTGGGGGTGGGTGAGGTGGGGGGATAGGGGGGTGGAGTGGGGGTGGGGTAGGAGGATGGGGGGGTGTGGGTTGGAGTGGGGAGTGGACGGAGTGGTGGGTGGGGCGGCGCGGGTGGTTGCGGGGGATGGTGGGGGGGGTGGGGGGGAGGTGGGGGGGGTGGGTACCGGCTCCTGCGAAATTAGCAGAGGTGCGAAAACGGCAGCATCCTCCCCCCACCCCCGCCGGTAGCGTCCCAGGCCGCCGTCCCTCCGGCGATAATTTCATCGTCGTGCACGGTAACCCCTTTCCACCCCGCGGCAGCCCCTTTCCTCCCTGAGCCGAGATCTTTTCTCTCGACTGTCCTTATGTCATCCTTTATCATCATGGCTAACCCCTCTCCTTTTTCCTTCTGCATGTCTTTTCGAAACGTCAAGCACCCTGGAATATTTAGTTCCCAACCTCGGTCACCTTGCAACCATGTCTCTGTAATGGCGATTAGATCAAACTCATTTATCTCTATTTGTGCCATCAGTTTGTCTATCTTGTTATGAATGCTTCGTGCATTCAGATAAAGGACCATTAATTACAATTTTTACTATAATTCTCTGCTTTGACCTTATTCTCTGCTGCACTGCTGCCGTTAAACTCTCTGTCCCTTCCTGTCACACTGCTTATTTTTACCCAAATCACTATACTGCTCTATTGCACTGACCTTTCTCGTTAGATTTCTAAATTTCCCCTTGTCTGAGCCCTCCAACCCTTTTTTTTTAGCTTAAAGCCCTATCTATCTGTTTTTCTTTTGTGTTAAACAATTAAACCAGTTTTTCTAATTTGCTCTCAAGTAAAAGAAATTCCTTGGGATACTGTCCCTTTTAAAAAAAAAACTTGTACCGTGCGCAGTCAAGTGATCAACCCAATTCTATCGTCTAAAATGGCTCATTGAAGGGAAAAGCAGAAAATGCTAGAAATGCTCAATGGGCCAGGCAGAATAGAATCTTAGAATAGTGCAACATGGAAGGAGTCCATCGGCCTATCGAGTTTGTGCTGACTCTTTTGAAAAGCAATCAGTTAGTCCCACTCCCCCGTTCTTTCCTCATAGCCTTGCAATTTTTTATCCTTCAAGTATTTATCCAGTTCCCTTTTGAAGGCTACTATTGAATCTATATCCACCGCCCTATCAGGCAGTGCTTTCCAAATCTTAGCCACTCGTTACATAAAAAGGTTTTTCCTCATGCCTCTGGTTCTTTTGCCAATCACCTTAAATCTGTGCCCTCTCATTATCAACCTTTCAGCCACTGGAAACAGTCTCTTTTTATTCACTCTATCTAAACCCTTCATGATTGTAAATATCTCTTTCAAATCTCCTCTTAATGCTTTCTGCTCTAAGGAGAACAACCCCAACTTCTTTTAATCTATCCATGTAACTCTATTCCCACATCCCTGGAACCATTTTAGTCAATCTTTTCTGTACCTGCTCCAAAGTCTTCATGTCCTTCCTAAAGTGTGGTGCCCAGAATTGGACACAATACTCGAGCAGGGTCGAACTAGTGTTTTATAAATATTCATCCTAACTTCCTGGCTTTTGTACTCTATGAGGTGGAAATTTGTTTGTGTCTCAGTTGGGGCGGTGTCCCGGGCAGAGCGGTAAATCTTTGCACCGGCGAATGGTTTGCATCTGCTCCCGCAAAATTCATCAGCTGGGCCCGGAGTTTGGAGTGGGACACTAAGGGAGGCGTTGCACACCTCTTTTAGGGCGCTAGGCAGGCTGAGCAAATGAAAACCACGAGCTAAAGAGCCGGCCTCGGAGCGCCACAACGGCGGCCTGGTGTGGGGGGGGTGGGGTGAGGTGCGGGGAAACCTGAAAAAAAAACACCAAAAATATTCCCAATACGTAGCTCATGCCACCATAACATAAATCACAAAAAAAGCAATCACACTTACCTCAGGTCGGCTTACCTGACAGTAGCCGCTACAGCTTGGAATGCCTGCTTTCACAGGCGTTCCCAGCAGGACGCTCTATGGGTCGGGCATGATCCAAAATTGGTGCCGGTGCTGCAACCAGGGGCATTGCACACCAGTTTGCCTCTCCATGGCGGTACTGCTCTGTCCCCCATCGATACCAGCATCAACTCGCCTTTCCGGGGCGCTAAGAGGAGCAGCAGATGATCAAATTTCCACCCCATTGCCTCTATTTATAAACCCAGGATCCCATACTATTGGTGAGAAAGCAGGAATGGGGTACTGAAATTGCATGTTCAGCCATGAACTCATTGAATGGCGGTGCAGGCTAGAAGGGCCGAATGGCCTACTCCTGCACCTATTTTCTATGTTTCTATGTTTCTATACGTTTTATTAACTGCTTTGTTAAATCTGTGTTGCCACCTTCAAAGGTTTGTGCACAAATGCCCCCAGGTCTCTCTTTTCTTGCACCCAGGGGTGTCACATTTTGATGCGTCAGCACGACGCGGCTGATGACTTGGAGCGATAGCGGCTCCAACCCGCCCGCACTTCTACCCCTCTCCTGACGGCCGCTCCGACGCACCCGCACTTCCGCCCCTCTCCGGACACCAACACCGCTTCAACCGGAAGCAAGAAACAAAGTGATGAAAATCGCCGGATTGCCCGTTCCATGCATTGGGGCGGGCGGAACACTTAAAAATCAGTAGGTGCGCCCCATTTCGGGCAGAGGGCAATTTCGGCCCCAATGGAGTTGTTCAAAATCACGAGCAGTTTTGATCGCGTAAATAAGGAGAAACTGTTTTTAGTGGCAGAAGGGTCGGTAACCAGAGGACACAGATTTAAGGTGATTGACAAAAGGACCAGAGGTGACATGAGGAAACATTTTTTACATGGAGAGTTGTTATGATCTGGAATGCACTGCCCGAAAGTGTGGGTGAAAGCAGATTTAACAGTAACTTTCAAAAGGGAATTGAATAAATACGAGTGGGAAAAAAATTTCGGGTCTATGGGGAAAGAGCCGGGGAGTGGGCCGAGTTGGATCGCTCTACCAAAGAACGGCATAGGTACGAAGGGCCGAATTGTCTTCTTGTGTGCTGTATCATTCTAAGATTCATTGATTTGCAGGCGTTAGTTTTCCATAAATTTGTCAGTGGGATCATCGCTGCACAGATTAGGTGCTGGCTGTCCCACTGCTAAACTGGTAAGCTTTGCACACAACACATACCAATATCTACACCTTTATCTTTACACTTCAGATGTTGCCTGATCTGATGAATGTTACCTGCATTTTCTGCTCAGGTTTCAGATTTACAGCATTTGCTTCATGCCTCATTCCAGGGTTTTTGCCTTTATTTCTTCTCCCATCCGTCAGCAACAGCAAATGCTTCCCATTGCCTCCCGCAGCATTAGCAGTTTAATTGGTGTTCATCAGTGATCTGTTAAATATCAGTTTTAATCCACTCCTGTGGGCCCTTGAATTATAGGAGTGAAGCTTCTTCCAAGTACTTTTAATTCATTTTATAGTTTTTATTCTGCAGGGTTGTTGCAACATTGCCAACGATTCACTTGAGTCTTATGATTTACATAAGATTTTTTAATGTTCATGAAATGTGGGAAATTCAAATTTGTAGGGAGCCGAGTCATGATCAATGAAAACATTGGATCCAATTTTAACCCAATCCGCCTGTTGGAAAGTTGACGGGATCAGGTGCAGCACTGGTTTTACACTCCATCCGATTTTATGCTCCATTGATGGAAAGTAATATCAGGCGGGATTTAAAACAGGCATTCCACCTGATCCCATGGGATTCCCACCCAGCGAGTTAGATTAAGATTATCCACATTTTTTGTTGTAATTTGCAAATGAATTGTAGCTGTTGCCAACAATATTTGTGTCTCATTCCTATGGATATCATTTTGACTTGTAGACTGCTTTGATTTGAAAAACTCCGACTGTGATTCCTGGACCATGCTAGTGCTTGGCTTTGAAACTCATGTAGATCCTTCCAAGCAAATTGATTGTTGAGAGTGCAAATCCTGAGCACAAAGACTTGATTTAATGAACTGCTGGAAGGCGATCTTGGCTATTAGACCATTGAGTGTGGAAAAGTCAGCTACTCTTAATATTTATGAAAGATTATTTCTTGGACTTGTCTTGATGCCTGAAAGAAACAATAATGACTGAAAGATAAATTGAAGCTGTCTTTAATGAGATCTTCTGTTTGTCGTTGGCTCAAAGTGACTGGGTATAAGTAATTCATGTTTTGCAAGCTCTGTGTCACCACACAGGTCCCAGCAACCACTGGTCTCACAGTGACCATCGAACTTCCCAACTGCACTCCAGACTCTCTCTCAGACCAGGAAATGCTTGCTTTTGGACCTATTTTGTTAGCATTGATAGCATTTAATATTCTATTGGCCATTTGTACTTTGCTGGGCAGAGACTTCATGGGTGTCGACTGACCAGCTGGCTTAGTGATACACCTGTAAGCCAACTGGTGCGGCACATCTGTCTTCCCCCACTCGGTGGATGCAGGCATTCATGGGGCTGACTTCATCATAAGTTCTTATAGCCTTGATATTCAACGGTGCCGCACCTATTTTTCAGATGCTAAATGGGCGGGCAGGAAGCACGAAGAGCCAGAAGTGCACCACCTGCCATATTGGTATTGGCAAAAAAAAACGAATCCAGTGCCCACGCCTGCAACAGGCGCTTTGCATAAGCAAATAAAGGGCCTAATTCTTGTTTGAGGCCCCCTATGCAAAATTGGGTGGCCCCAAATGCAACCAGCACTGGACCTGTTACATTCAGGATATCCAGGTCTACATGCAGCTTAACCAGTGATCACTAAAGGGACAGCTGCAGGCCGCTACCAAATAAGTAAGTTTAAAAAAACACTTAACCTGTATGTGTAAGAGTGCTCCTCCCAGCTCCACTGCAGTCCCGTAGACCTTTGCCAGCCTCCGGTCACTTTCTCCTCTCGATCGCTTTCCTTTTCAGTCGCCGCCTTTTCCAATCGCTTTACCCTCCCGACCACCTTCCTTCCCTGTTAAGTGCTTATTTGTGGCCGCTGCAAGCGACACAACAGTCTGAATTTCCAGTCTCTTCAGTGGCAAGCTGACTGGGGATGCCCAGCAAATCTGTGATAAAATTTAGGGTTGAATTTTCGATTAATTTGCACCCCATTTGGCGCCTCGGCAGGGCGCAAAATGATTTTTTTTTGGACGTGAAACGGGGCGCACAAGATTTTGCGCCCAGGCGGAACTTTCGCTTTTACGGCGGCAGTGAAACTTACCGTCCTGCCACTGTTTTGACTGTTGGGATGGCGTAAAACGTCATGTCTCGCTGCACTCGCGCCGCAGGCGGAACTTTCGAGTATTTCGCCCAATTTAGCATCGGCTTGAGAACCCGCCCAGAAATACCAGACAGACCCCAGGTGCACCAGGCACTGATGGCACCATGTTGAAAACGAAGGAGGAAGTTGCAGTTGTGAGTGAATAAAAGGATTGGGAGAAGAATGCTGCATTGCTGCATACTTTTGATTGTGAAGTTTTAGGTGAGTTTCTGGTTTGTTTTATAAAGGACATTTAAGGACATTTTAAAAGATGGGGGCCATGCTAGTAAATCTGGCTGCTTATATTCATACGGCTTCAAGCTGGAAGAAGGCTTATTGTTGATCATTTGCAAGGTAATCGAAGAGGCCACAGACGTATGGGGAGGAGGTCTTACTCCCCACGAGTTTAAAGGGAACATCGCTCATACCTTCAGCTCTCTGAGGCACAGTGCGTTAGAAGGCCGAGCTTCCGAAAAGAAGTGCCGACAGAGATATGCCAGTTCCTATAGGCAGACCTACAGCCTACCAGCGGCAACAGGATTGCACTGCCCATTGAAGTGAAGGTGACTGTGGCACTTGCCTTCTATGCATCCGGCTCCTTCCCAGGCATCAGCGGAGGACATATGCTCCATCTCACAGCACGCTACACATTGGTGCATTCGCCAGGTGACAAATGCACTGTACGCACGCAGCATGGACTTCATAAACTTTCCAATGACCAGGGAGACCCAAAACAAAAGGGCTATAGGTTTTGGATGAGTTGCTGGCTTCCCTAAGGTTCAGGGTGCCATTGACTGTACACACGTCGGTCTGCAAGCAACTTTACAGAATCCAGAGGTTTTCCGAAACTGAAAGGGTTTCCGCTCCATGAACGTAAAGATCGTCTGCAACCATACTCAGCGCATCGTGGCAGTGAATGCCCAATATCCAGGGAGCATCCATGATGCTTTCATCTTGCATGAGGGCAGTGTTAACCACAAGGCCAGAGCTGGATGCTCGGGGACAAAGGTTACGGCCTTGCCACCTGGCTCATGAGCCCCCTCCAGAGCCCACAGACAGAAGCCGAGCATTGCTATCGTGAGAACCATGCAGCCACACGCAACATCGTCGAACAGACAATTGGAGTGCTCAAACAGTGCTTCCGATGCCGAGTCCACTATGGAGGCTGCCTACAATATTGCCCTCAGCAGGTCTCTGACTTCCATTGTAGTGTGCTGCATGCTACACAACTTAGCCATCATGAGGGGACGGGAATTGCCAATGGGGATTGCAGGACCACCTCAGGAAAAAGGAGAGGAGGAGGTTGAAGAGGAGGAAGATGAGGAAGAGGAGTCTGGTGAGGAATCCATGCCACCACCACAACCATAAGGGAGGCATCATGGAGATTTCGCCCCTGCAAAAGCCTTACATCGGCAGCTCATAATTGAACGCTTTGCTTGAAGAATGAACGGCAGGTTTGAGCGTTGCCTGGCCACTCTCTCTCACTATGTTGACTATTCCCCATCTTATGCTGCAAATGAAACACGACACAGGAATGGTTAAGGTGAACAAAAAATGTATAAACATTGTAACATTGTAAACTTTGTAACCTTCATTGTTTTGTTTTATTTTATTAAAGTTTCACCATAAGCTGCATCCAGCAGTGTGATAATTCAAGCTTCGATGCTGGGGATGTTGGCCTGGTCGAGGAGGTGAACGTTGGTGCATCTGTCCTCCCAGGGGATTTGAAGGATCTTGCGGAGGCATCGTTGGTGGTATTTCTCCAGTGACTTGAGGTGTCTACTGTACATGGTCCAAGTCTCTGAGCCATACAGGAGGGCGGGTATTACTACAGCCCTGTAGACCATGAGCTTGGTGGCAGTTTTGAGGGCCTGGTCTTCAAACATTCTGGGCAGGCCACATCGTTAGCATGCCAGACTCGAGACTCCCAAAGCAAGTGCTCTACTCGGAACTCTTTCACGGCAAACGAGCCAAAGGAGGGCAGAAAAACGTTACGGGGGCACCCTGAAAGCCTCCCTGAAAAAGTGCGACATCCCCACTCACACCTGGGAGTCCCTGGCCAAAGACCGCCCTAAGTGGAGGAAGTGCATCCAGGAGGGCGCTGAGCACCTCGAGTCTCATCGCCGAGAGCATGCAGAAATCAAGCGCAGGCAGCGGAAAGAGCATGCGGCAAACCAGTCCCACCCACCCTTTCCCTCAACGACTATCTGTCCCATCTGTGACAGGGACTGTGGTTCTCATATTGGACTGTTCAGCCACCAAAGGACTCATTTTTAAGTGTGGAAGCAAATCTTCCTCGATTCCGAGGGACTGCCTATGATGATGATGAATTCAAGAACATTATCAGAACATAATCCAGCAATGATACACTGAAACATAAATAAGCTGTATCCAGCATCAAGAACCGAATCCAGTAGTGTGATACTGTAACATAATTAAGCTGCATCTAGCAGCAAGAATATCACCCAGCAGTGTGATTCCTGCCCCACTATTTTTTCCCACCGTCTTTTGCCCCCCCCTTCCATTCATCACCCTCCCTTGCCTGCTGCTCCTAATCAAAGTTGCACCAAGGCATGCAGTAAGGCTGCCAGAGTGCTGCTGTGTTGGAGGCAGAGTGACAATGGAGACGCCGATGGGGACGCACTGGACCAGTTCGTGACGTGGAAGGCCCGGCTTCTGACTGGCTAGCCTCTTCATCGGCCTCAATAGTCACAGGTGGTTTGGGTGACAACCGTGGTTGGTACGTGGTTGGCGACTGAGGGGGGGAGACGGAATGCTGTCATCCAGAGGAATGAGACCACCTCCCATATCCCTGGAATCACTCAGTCGCCGACGGGGCTGGCCCCTAGCAACCGGAGCATGATGTAAACTAACACCTTGCTGGCCTGCTTCGGAACAGTCACTTCCCCGTGTGACAATGGCATGGACTGCATCACCTGCCCAAGCTGAAGCAGAGCTTGTGCCTGTGATGCGCCGTATTCTGCTAGGGTTCGCGCCACACTCTCTCTGGGACTCCACTGTCACTGCTGGAGGCCACCAGCCTCGTGTGGGCACTGATGGCTTCGCTGGTATCACGGCTTGCACTGACAACCTCTGTAATGGTCGCTTTCAGACGGTCAATGCTCATGGGAGACCTTCCCAAGACATCAAGGAGCTGACGGCTGACTGGATGCTCTCCCTGGACATTCCCACCATGTCTAGTTCCACGTCTGCCTGTCTGTCAGCAGACCGACTTTGCCGACTCACTCTCCGGAGAGATGGCCAGCGGGATTTAACCCCAGCACTGCGTTGCTGCACACCACTGGTCCCAGGAGCCTCAGATTCCTCAAAGCCCGAGAACGTCACGTCGCCCTCCGAGGAGCTGAGTGCTGGTGGTGGAGCAGGGGTCGATTGATGCTGTGCCAGAGTCGGCTAATTGGTATCCTCCTCTTCTTCCTCCTGCAGAAGATGGCCTGATGTGGAGGGATCCCTTGAGGGATGCGGTGCCTGTGTCTGGTCATCTGGAAGTAGCAAGCAACAGACACGTGGTTAGCAGCAGGGGAGGGGGCAGAGTGACATAAGGAAGGTCGTATAGCACAGGCTCATTTGAAGCACTGCTGCTACTCCATTATATCTAGTCCAGAGACACTGCATGACATTACCCCAACCCAGGCCAGGGAGTGTGCAGGACATTGCCCCAATCTATCCCACGGAGTGTGCAGGACATTGCCCCAACCTATCCCAGGGAGTGTGCAGGACATTGTCCCAACCTATCCCAGGGAGTGTGCAGGACATTGCTCCAACCTATCCCAGGGAGTGTGCAGGACATTGTCCCAACCTATCCCAGGGAGTGTGCAGGACATTGCCCCAACCTATCCCAGGGAAAGTGCAGGACATTGCCCCAACCTAGCCCAGGGAGTGTGCAGGACATTGCCCCAACCTATCCCAGGGAAAGTGCAGGACATTGCCCCAACCTAGCCCAGGGAGTGTGCAGGACATTGCCCCAACCTTACCCAGGGAGTGTGCAGGGCTTACCCTCAGTATCCAAACGGGGGTCAGCGCCCCCAGTGGCAGCTGCCCGACCTGAGACGCCAATGAGGCCTGCCACTCTCTCAATGTCAGTGAGTGGCAGGGTCTGAGATGGACCCGCCACCTGTCCACACTTGCTTGCACTGATAATGTGACTTCTTGGCCTGCAAAGATGAAAATGAGAATGGTTACAAGGGGGGCCATCTGCTCTTGTGGCACAGATAACCACCAAAGCACTTATGCCATACTGTCTGAATGTAATAGAGTCCTCTGTTTAATGGCCTTGGAAGTTGCATGTGGTTCATTGGGACAACATCGAAGTAGGGAGCCATCCTATGAGATCTCAGAAAGCAATCTTAATAATGTGTAAAGATCATTCATAGCAAATAAGGTGCCGAACTAAGCCTACCTAAGTGTCATGCATTTTAGGAGGCAACCTACAGAGTGTTGAGAGGCACCAACAGCATGAGAACAAATAGTGTGTCAGATTTATCCTTGAAGTAATGAAGGAGTGCATGAATGAAAATGGTACTCACTCTGACGACCCTGGTGAGATTGTTATAATTTTTTCGGCACTGTGTGCCAGTCCTCACCACAGTGTCTGAGGCAGAGACTTCCTCAGCTATTTCTCTCCAAATCCTCTTAAATATGGATGGCAGTGGTCTAAAACCAAACCAAAGATGCAACTCCTGCCATCTTCTTTCTACAGCCCCCACTAGAGCTTCATTAGCCTCGTGGCTGAATCGCCTGGCACGCTGTCTGAATCGTCATCCTCTGTGATCAAAATCTAAATGTGAAATGGCTGATTCAGCCCCGGCTATACTGTGCATGCGCGCGCAGGAAGTGGCCATGCCCTGCATTAGTGTTTGCGACCAGAATGTGGAAGCACGGGAAAAAAATGCGCTTGCGCAAAACGGCAGATTGCGCCAACACTGGAACTTTCAGTTCCAGTGCACAGTCTGTGGTGTAACGCCGAAATTAACGCTAACGCTCCTCATGAACTTTCATTCAGCGAAAGTTGCTCGCTCTGGGCACTAACGTTATTCTGGTGCTAAATTTTTCGGTCCTGGAAACGGTCGAAAACACAAAAAGCCAAAACTTCCAGCCCTTTATGTGCATGTCCATCACATGGTTTTCCTAGAATCTATTGAGCTAGTCTATATTCTTAGTGTCTGGAAGAAGGATATGATTTGAATACTGGTTTGAAGACCCTACAATTTACCTATTATGGTTTGAGAAAAATCTGCATTCCAGAGTGGCAATATTATTGACACTCACTGTTTGATAGTAGATCAATAATGATATTGTAAGAACAAAACAAAGGCAGTAGTGGTGATTTTCAGATTGATGCCCATTTGCAGTTGAGAGTGACTTGAGGATAAGAATCTCCTGCCGCAAAAAAAGGAGTGATGCCAGACGGTGAGGTTGCACCAGAGGCTGTCAGCCTATTGTCTGCTAGTAACTTAGAACATGAAAAAATAGCCAGAGGTTCCCGGATTTGTCCAAGGAACTGTGGGTTGGGCCTGTTCTTGGGTCCAGACTCGGTACTGTACAAACAGCCCACACCCACTCAGGGCAGCCCAATTTCTGGAGTGGGTCCTTCAATGGGCGTATTTCAAGCGGCCTAGTGCCAGTTTTAGATGGCTGTCTGAGATGCCTGAAAAAATGGGCCCATAAATGTAGCAGGAGCCTTAGCAGATTTGGCGCAGGTCGTCCTACTGCTAAATTGGTATGCTTTGTGTCTGACCAACAGGCACAATGCATACCCCTGTGTCTACATAGACTGTGATTTATGAGTGGGGCTGTGACAGAGCGATGCCACCAGTTGGAACCTGAACTCTAACTAAGGTCACTGTAGCATTCAAATTTAATGCCATAGGTTCAATTCAGAGTGATGCAAGGAACATCAGATATAACAATTAATCTGCAGTGCACAGATATATCAAACAGATGACTGATGTCTTCTTTCCCCTAACAGCTGTCAACAGCTCAAGTGCTTATCATAGTTGTCTTCAAATGATACCGGCCTTTAAATTCTGTATTGGCACAACTCCTACCCACAAAGAGGGAACTCCCAATGTATGCTGGGAACACCCTAATTAGAGTGACCCTGGAAATGGCAGCAGGGTCAGCTGTGACCCAATCTAGTGAGTACCAAACACGCTGTGTCCCGCCTCCTGCCCAGCCCATTCTTGGGCTGAAACCATTATTAATATGTCTTATCAATAGCAGTACAGTGTTTATTCTGTGAAGAGGTTGCTATCCAACAGTGTGCTATTTGAATATGGTATCCTTTTCAGAAGCAGAGAAAATGATCTGTTAGTTGAATGTAAATAGTCCAGTACTAGTTGTTAGTGGCATGTAAATACCAGTTAAATCACTAAGGTAGTCCTAGCTACTGCTGTGCAAAGTATGGATGGAGTCCTTTCGTTCTGTGTTTTACATTCATTCCGAGAATAAAGTTGGTGTTCGCAGAATCTCTGCTGCCTGGTTTATTTCACTAGATACACAGAAAATGAATAAGGATCTGTGGATTACTTTAAGTGAGATGGTTAGTATTCTATTGAAGGATCAGAGCAGGTTGTTCTTTCTGCACCTTGGCTGATGTGTTAATTTCAGTCTTTATCGATCTGAGAATAAAATACAGTTGAGTTACAAGATGATAAGACTTTCCTGGTGGCTCTGTGTAGAGACTGCTGCTGACATAAATGATGCTTTTGTACAGCAATGCCAGCACAAAGCCCTCCCATGCAGAAGTTCACTCACTGACCCAAAATCTGTGCTTCTGCTCATTAGAGGAATTGTGCTTATCTGCTTACACATTTTCCCTTGTGCAAAAAGCCAGTCCAATGGAACAAGTGGGACATCTGACCATGAAGTCCAAAAGAATTTGGCGAGGAAATAGTAGCCAACTATAATATGTATTTTGTGGATGACCCAAAGGTTCCTTACTGAAAAGTGTTATCTGTTCCATATGCAGTCCTCACTGATGCTAAGGATTCATGCAAACTTATAGCTGATTCTTTTCCTCTCATGCATACCTATAGAGACATATAGGTTGTACTTCTTTAACTTCAGCCTCTTGAGACAGCCTTTCTGCTGGAACAACCAGATGTCACCTTGAGATCTCCTGGAGTGCAACCTCCCTTGTCAAGTCTCCGGTCGCATGCCGCAGATGATCTGGCAAGATCTGTAGACCAGCCTACCTGAGTAATGATGTACCTGTGTCACCTGCCTCCGATACAAGCAACCAACACTATGATGAATCCTGTAGAAATCTTCCTTGTCAATCCAACAACCAGCGGGCAAGAAGAATTTGAAAGAACGCCCATCCTATTGGCAGGCCTGTTGCCATAACCCCTTTTTTTGTTGTGCACCTGGGATGAGTTAGCTCCAATGGATCAAAGCAACACCATTTCGAGGCACGCAGGGCATGGCTCCAGAATGCCTGAAATGCATATAATAATGAGGCTTGTGCCATGGAGCAGCTTTTCTTCCTTTTCCTCTCACAGGGCCCTGGGTTCACTCTCACTCTCACTGTAGTTGTAGCAGTATTAACAAAGGTTTAACAATCACACTACACCAGTTCAACTATTTTAGTTGTGCACTTTAAACAAATACCCCATGCAAGGGGGGTCACACTCCAAAATAATGTTTTTGCTCCAGGTGCTGCCCCCAGAGGAATATCTGGGCCTGGCTCAAAACCAGTGCAAGGCCACTGCCCCTGGTCATGCTTTGTGTTTGGCTTGTAGCTATGCTGCCATTACAAGGGAGCTCAGTTTCAGCCTAACTATAACTATGTTCATGAAGATATCCTCTATTTGACTTTTCTAGTTAAATCATAAAATAAATATTTAAAAGAGAAACATTTTATACAAGCGGAACGAGACTCAGTGGGTAGCTTTTTTCAAAGAGTCAGGATGCACAGAATAGGCTGAATACCCCCCTGTGTGCTTTAAAAGTCTACAATAGCGTGGAGCTGATTCTCTGACCCACAATCCATCAAGTGAGGCTCCCTTGCTGGGAGTGCAGAAGAACTGAAAGTAGCCGATTATCCTGACAGCACACAATAAATTTAAATCAGAACGTTGTTCAGCACTGCCATTTTATTTCTTAAATGAAAACGCCTTGGTCGGGAATTTCCTCAGCGCTGTTCCCACTCTGGCACCGTGGCTCTGCTGGAGGTGGAAACCATGTGAAAACGGAGTATCTGACACATTTCCGTTAAGTTACAGCAGTGGAGCAGGAGCAGGAGGAAAGAGGTTTCTGGACTGCAAGTTAAGTTGCCCGATGTAAAAACAGTGGCAGACCAAGCCATTCTGAGATTTGCTTCGAATTACTGTGCAGCAACTGGAAAGGTGTAGCAAGCAACAAGTATTGTTTTCATAGTGTTACATGGACATTGAAATGTCAAATTTCTTTCTCAGTATAGTAAAACTATAATTTATGAATTTTAATGATATACCCACTGAAGAGCGATGAAGATCAACTGAAGTCACGGAATGCAAATCAGTGTAGATCACAAAGACGTTGCCAAGAGCTAGAACACTTCAGCATCAGCCATAACTCAGAGCTTTATGGAGAGTGAAAGAGATTACAGCTGAAATTGATTGCACAAAACCCACCAAAGCCAAAAATGGAAACGTTGTTACTTTTGAAGATGAAATACTTTTGTGCTGGTAGTAATGCTGTGGTTAGCCATAAAACCATCACTTCACTGTACAAAATACCACATTGGTTGACATATGGCGCAGCGGTAACGAGAAAATCTGTGATTATAGGAGAATAAGTCTGAGCGTCCATGACAAAGGTGAAGTTGTAAAAATCATCTACCGGTGAAAATGTGTTTGCTAAGTAAAGTGCCTGAGAAGCGCTGACTAGGGAAGCCGAAATTGTAGTGGCAGGCATGAAAGAACCCTGCAAGAATTCGTCTGACATTGTGCGGGCATGCGGAAAATAGAGACGTCTGAAAGCACATCATCAAATGAACCTACCTGTAACCTGGACAAGGCTGAAGAAGGGGAAAGATGCTGTGCATTGATTAGATTCTGACCAACTATATATTTTGATTCTTTCATGTCCTGTAAATCATCAAAAAGGATAAGTAGAAACCCTTCATCTGTATCTTTGGCCACCTTATTACTGTATTTGATTCCTGTGACCTCAAGTGCTCAACACCTTAATTCTTGTCACATAGCCGTAGCTTGTTTTACTAAGTTTGCCCAATATTTTCCGTGCATTAGTTTAAATAAATCAACAAATATAGTTACAAATAATACTTTAATAGGATCATTGAGCTAATGCACTTCCAAAACTGTTTCAATGTTTATTTCACTGCTATTTGTAGATAAATATCTTCAAATTCTCTTTTGTATCAGTAAAAACATACAAGTGACTGTTAATTAGTGCTTGAAGACAATCGCAAGTAAACAAATGCACTGAATATGTGCTGCTGCTGTGTAATGAGGCATGATTAGCCCAATAATCAGTGTCATGACAGACTGATTTGCAATGAGGTATGAGGGAAAAACTTTTTACATACAAGAATCCCTAACTCTTCAGCTGTTTTTTTTTCCTTTTTGTGGATGGCATTTTGATAATAGCCTCTTGATTACTTTTTGTGCCTGTGCTCCAGCTTGCAGTGTTTTGCATATCTTGGTCCTGCAGAGTTCCCAGTCTTTCATCATTCAGAAAATATTCCAAATTGTTTTTCTTGGATCCAAAGTAGATGACCTCACACATCCCCACATTGAACTCCATCTGCCACACTTCTGCCAACTCACTTAATCTGTCTATGTCTCTTTATAATTTCATGCTTCCTTTGACGCAACTTACTGTGCCTCCACTTAGTGTCATCTGGAAACTTGGACATACTACTCTTTATATTTTTTCACCTAAGTCGTTCATAGATATGGTGAAAAGCTGAGACCCCAGTACATATTCCTGGGGAACACCACTTGTCACATCACAATCAGCGTATATTTCCTGTATCTCTACTTTCTGTCTCCTAACTCCCAATCAATTAGCAAAACCACATCATAAGGTTACATCCAATTCTCCGTGCTGTTAATTTTGCCAATAATCTCTTGTGAAGAACCTTATCAAATACCTTCTGGATGTCCATATATACAATATCCATAGACAATCCACTATGTTAGTGAGCTCCGCAAAAATTTCAACTAGATTAGTTAGACATGACCTTCATAAATCTATGCAGATTCTCGTTGATCAGCTCATACTTGTTCAAATGCTCAGTCACCCTGTCCCTGATGGTGGATGTGTAGTTTCTTCCTCTCTCCTTGCTTAAATAATGTAGTGATATTTGCAATTTTCCAGTCCAAAACTTCAATTCCCAAATCTAGAGAGCTTTGGAAAGTTATAACTACTGCATTTGAAAATTTGACACCTGAGTTTTTAATATTATGAGGGAGAAATCAAGTCCTGGAGATTTGTCAAAAGTTTCATTTTTTCTCCATTACCATTTTTTTACTTTATTAAATCCAATAAATTCCTCACCTTGACTTAGTTTTAGATTCCTTTGTGCTGTATCAAAAACGTATTGGAATGGTACCCACTGTTTGTCTGTGGGTTTATCCATTGACAGCTCAGCCCAATTACTATGATCAATTTATTTTTCATCCCTTCAAAGTTTACTTGGATTTATAAGCATATTTTCCTGCACTTCACCTGACATGAAAACAATGGATCTCTCTGTCTCTGACTATTTTTGTCTGTGCTGAATTTTTTTACTTGTATTTTTATATTTCTGTGTGTAAGGGGTTAAAACAGAAACACACAGGGCATTTTTCAAAGGAAAATACAATAATTCAGTTCCAGGTGAGCTGACGATAGTGTTCTCCATAAATGCAAAGTGATAGACAGAGGACTGAGTTCCAGTTGTCAATTGCCTGGAGTTGTCGTATGCAATGACAAGTACGTTAGACCATTGTCAGAGATTGCCTTCATTTAACATTGATGGTGGATAATCCATTCTAATGTATTAATAAGAGGTTCAATTGCATGTTCCAGCTTCTGTAGGGATATTCACGTGCCACCTAATCAATGCACAAAAGGAGAGGCTCCAGCTTGGGGTTGTGATGTTGATTTATATTGTGTCTGAGACATTCTGAGATGTGAGCTGGGTTATTTGTTGACTGGAGCCCACTGTGATGGAACGTTTTTAGTGAGACACTTCCTCTTGCAAGTTTATACTGGCAGCCCACAGCCAGTCTTCAGTGTGCAATCTGAGAGTACATCTTCCAACCTAGAGCTGCAAGGCTATTTAGAGCTAGACTAGGAGTACATGTACAATAAGTTTAAGGGCCCAAGTTTCCACAAGAAAAAAAACGGGCGCCCCTCCGAGCTGGGCGCCTAAAAAAATCCTCGGTAGTCTGCACCTACTTACAGGTCCTCTGGCCCTCGGCGCAGTCAGCACGAGCTGTGGGGGGGGCGGAGCCAGGTCCCGGCGCTGAAAACAGTGCCGGGACCTCTGCACATGCGCGCTACAGTCGGCACGCAAGTGCAGTAGCTCCAGGCGCCGAACTGCGTAGGAGGGGCCCGAAGCACGCAGCCCCTAGCCCTGGCCCAATGGCCTCACTGGGGCTCCTCCCATGGCCAGCTCCTGCTCCCCGCCCGACCAGACCCAACACTCGCTCCCCCCCCCCCGTTGACCAGACCCGACCCGACACCCGCTCCCCTCCCCCCCCATGCCCCGAGATCCGAGACCCGCTCCCCCCCCCGCCCCGAGACCCGCTCCCCCCGCACCGACCCGAGACCCGAGACCCGCTCCCCCCCCCCCCGACTGACCCGACCCGCGCTCCTGTTCCCTGACCCGACGCCCCCCCTCTCTCTCTCTCCCTCCCTCCCTCTCTCTCCTCTCTCTCCCCTCTCTCTCTCCCTCCCTCTCCCCCTCCCCTCTCTCTCTCCCTCCCTCTCCCCCTCCCGCTCAGCGGCACGAACGGCTGCAGAATTATCCCTGGCTGAAGCACTTTCACACAGGTAGGAAGATGGTTTATTTAATCTTTTCGTGGCTTATAAATGTTTATTCAGGTTGGATTTATTTGTATAATATTTGTAGAAGTATAAATAAGGATTTATTGTAGAATTTAATGAGTTCCGTTGCCCCCCCTCCCCCCCACCTCGTTCTGGACGCCTAATTTGTAACCTGCGCCTGATTTTTTTAATGTGTAGAACAGGTTTTTTCAGTTCTACAAAAATCTTCACTGGCTCCATTCTACTTTAGTTTGGAGTACATTTTCCACTGTGGAAACTTTCAAATCAGGCGTCAGTGGCCGGACACGCCCCCTTTTGAAGAAAAAATTCTGTTCTAAACTAGAACTGTTCTACCTGACTAGAACTGCAGAAAAAAAAATGTGGAGAATTGCGATTTCTAAAATAATCCGTTCTCCACCAGTTGCTCCTAAAAATCAGGCGCGAATCATGTGGAAACTTGGGCCCATTAGGTCCAGATTTAGAGAGGAAATAAGTTACGCTTTTGTTGTTTTATATGTTGAGGTGTACAGAAGTATATATTTCACAGTGTTAAGCTGTGTTCTCCTCATTCTTCTAACGTACATAAATAAAACCCCCAATGCTGTGTCTCGATTTGGTAAGAACGTTTATCTCACTCTCTTCCTGCTGCCACCACACCACCTCCCTCTCAAAAGAGTTTATTTATTCCCTCCCTATCCCTAAGCTAGTTTAATCTTTCTCCAATCTCTCTTCCTCTCTCCGCCTCCCCTCAACAAAGACCCTCTTGTTCTTGTCTTGTTTCAACAGAGTCTCTCTGTCTCTATCTCACCAGAGACTTTCTTCCTTAACATACTCACTCAAGATAGCTCCTCTCTCTTTCTCCTCATAAATAAGCCTCTCTCTCCCCCCACAATTCAAAAGAACTTCTCTCTCATTGTGCTGTAGTCGACAACATCAGCCACACCAGCTTTGGAAAGTTTGGAGGCAAATTAATTTTTGTTTGCCTTGCTTTGCAAATATTTCCATGCTGCATTACTTTATATGCATTATCCCTATTTCGGAGGGCAAGAGTAATTCTTCCCTTTTTCTAGTGGAAGCTGAAGATATTGCGCACCAAGATCGCAGGCCTATCCTGGGTTAGGGAGAGAAGAGTGATGGTTGCTCAGGTCCTGTGTTATTTTTAGAGATGACACTTGCCTGGTCAATATGTTGAAGCTGAAGTATGTGTTGCTTTCCGTTGGATGGCAGGGGTGGAATGCACAGAACTATCATGAAATATTTCACCAGGCAGCTTAAATGGCCCCAAATATTGTGGTGTGGTAAATAAATTATAAAGTAAACCTTAAGCACAATGGTACAATTTAACGAATATAAATTTGCAATTGGGTGAATTATTGTTCTTCTGTTTAATGTTGTTAACTTCACTCTAGCAGTGCTGAAAGTGAGTGGTAAAATTGATTCTTTTGTTGGATTGCATCACTAACTTAGCTTTTTTCCTGTAGCATTGATACTATTAGATTAATTCTACTGTGGTTACTGTCACAACAAAGGGTTGTTAGTCTTGGCTTGTGTTATGTATTGTCCAGGTACATTAAATGTAATAGTACAATGGTGCGCCACAGAGGGCGCTGTGGTGGGAGACCTGAAAGTACCTGCAAGACAGAGTATAAAAGGCTGCCCACCACACCTGAGAGGCACTCTGAAGTTACCTAATAAAGGACTAAGGTCACAGCAGTTACTGCAACACGAGACCATGTGGAGTCAGTGATTTGAGTGCTACATACATCACACTGGCGACAAGGACACGGACGAACTTCACGCAACCATGGCTACTCTGAGCTCGTTAAAGGATTTTACGGTGGGCAATGATTAGGAGGCCTTCACGGAAGGGCTCGAGTACTACTTCACAGCAAACGACCTGATGGGGAACACGGACGCACTGAGAGAGAAGCGTAAGGCGATATTTCTTTCCAGTTGTGGCGATGAGTTTACTGTCTCGTCAGGGATTTGCTGGCACCCGAGAGCGCCAGGGACACGTCATATGAAGAGCTGATCACACTGATTCGTGACCAACTGAAACCGAAGGAAAGCATCCTCATGGCCTGGCACAAATTCTACCACCACTGCAGACCTGAGGGCCAGGATGTCACCAAATATGCTGCGGACCTCAGGAGACTCGCGAGCCGTGTGATTTTGGCATACACCTTGACGAGGCTTTGCGGGATGTTTTTGTTATGGGGATTGGCCATGAGGGTCTCCTTCACAGGCTGCTATCCACAGAACCTACAGTCACCCTGAAGCAAGCCATCACTATCAGCCGGGCGTTTATGACCTTGACTTGCAGCACCAGGCAGCTGATCCACACAGTCTCGAACCCGGCAGGCACTGTCCACAGGATAGCGCCCACCACGGACAAAACTGCAGAACGTGGCTCTGCCCGGGGCAGAGAGCATGGACCTCAGGGTCCTGGAACTCAGAGTACGCCGAGGGGGGCTAATCGAGTAGCACCATGCTGGCGCTGCAGAGGAAACCATGGGGCTCACCGGTGCAGGTTTGCGGAGTATACGTGCAATACCTGCCACACGAAAGGCCACCTTCAGCGTATGTGCAAAAGAAACCTGACTCACCGTGTGGCTGAGGAGATGGTAGAGGGTCCACCATCCAGCGAGGAGCAGGCAGAAGAAGATGAGGCGTTGTTTGGACTGTGTACGTGTACCGACGATTCGGCCCCAGTGATTATGGAAGTCAAGATTAATGGAGTCCCTGTGAGTATGGAACTGGACACTGGATCGGGTCTGTCGTTGATGAGTCAGAGAACTTTTAATAAACTGTGGGTCAACCCAGCTGTATGACCCAAGCTGGTCTCAGTCACGGCAAAGCTGCGTACCTACACCAGGGAACTGATACCTGTCCTTGGCAGAACGGATGTACAGGTATCTCACGGGGGCGAGACGCATAGTTTACCTTTGTGGGTCATTGCAGGTGATGGGCCGACGCTACTAGGCAGGAGATGGAGGGGGAAGGTCCGTGGGAGCTGGGAAGACTTCATTCCTCCACAGACCGCTGACCCCCGGGTCCCCAAAGAGCAGCGCTGACCGAGCTGGAAGAGAAAGAAGCCATTCAATGGCAGTCCAAATCCTCACACAGACGAGCAGACCCTGGAAGAGCAGGCGTTGATCGGGAAATCCACCGACGGACGACAAATCGGGGGGGCCCACGCGGAAAGAAAGTCGGGCGGTGGTCGCAGCTACGGTGGAGGCCGGGACGGCGGCAGCGGTGGTGGGGGCTACGGTAATGGCAGGAGAGGAGGCTACAGCGGCAGAGGAGGCTACAGCAGCAGAGGAGGCTACAGCAGCAGAGGAGGCGACTGGCATAACTCGGGAGAACGCAACAGCCACTCGGGTGGGTTCAAGAGCCAGAGCGGCGGGGACGGCAGCAGTTACGGCAAGTACGGAGGCCACAGGGACTATGACTGATCGAATCGTTCTTGGCCGTTTTTCCTCCCTCCTGCAGTTACCAGTATGTTCTGCACAGAGCTTCACCCACAGCTATATCAGTATTTTCTGCGAGATCTTGAAAATATATCCACCGCCAGCCATTATTGAATGCTGTGCGCTTCTCCGAATCAGCGGCGCAAATGCCCTTATTCAGAACCGCCATTTCAATAAGAAACATCAACAGCTGTATTTGAAGCACGGGGGAGGGTGCAGGGAGAATGGAAGGGTTCATATCATCCTGCTCATCGGCAGGCGCTAATCCTGACTCAACAAACATCTTGGAAATTAGTAACCTGGGTTAAGGTAGATGCTGAAATATCATGAACAAACTTCTGAAAAAAAAACGTAACTTTGAATTAATTTTAAAATCTAATAATTTTTAATTTAATGGCGAAATAACAAAATAAAGTGATCTCACGGCCAGCGAGCTCAAGATGTTGTCGAGCCTCGGGCTGCAAAGAACAAAGGTAATTAGTACAACTAAAATGGCGACGCCTAAGGGAAGCCTCGTGGGAATCTCAAGATGGCGTCTTAAAAGGGAAATGCACCCGGGAGCCTTAAAAGGGCCTTATACCATTGGTGGTCCCCACAAAAAGACTTTTGTAAGGCAAGAGCGAGTCTAAATGTGTAATATGATTTGTATGATGTAGCGATTTAGGATAAGAGTTGATGTTTTGATGCTGAATGGTTACTGTGTTTAAAATATGATGGGGATGAATGATTTACGAAAAGAGTCAATACCACGAGGTACAGTTAAAAGGGTTAATGGGTCCGTGACTAACAAGGCTAAGGGGCCAATGCGATTTCTGATATTATGTGATTCATGCAATGGTTCAGCAGCTGCAGATAAGCCGCTGAGGCGACTACTGAGAACAGAAGCAACGCACTAGTTGCAATAGCCTGTCTCAGCACAGCCCATCACCTCGGGCAAAAAAAGGGGCAGTACACTGCCACCGTACCTCACCCAGTGGAGCTGGGACTAAATAACTGTTCAGTGCACCTGCAACCTTTTGACATAACATCTGTACCACATATCATATGTAGCATATAAATGTACTGTCTATGTATACCTGCTTTCTGTTGGAGATTATACTCATGTACTTCATCACCCATGTAAGGACTGCAAATACCTCATGCTTGCACCGGGTCGCAAGCCTAATCTCTACATGGGGGGAAGAGGGAAGTGGATGGTCAGGGACTCACACTCACAAACCAACCAGGACGAACAAGGCCGAGGTTACCGGCAATGGCTTTTGGAACTGGGGGGGAGTGAGATGTTATGTATTGTCTAGGTACATTAAATGTAATAATACAATGGTGCGCCACAGAGGGCGCTGTGGGGTGGGAGATCTGAAAGTACCTGCAAGACAGAGTATAAAAGGCTACTCACCACACCTGAGAAGGCACTCTGAAGTTACCTAATAAAGGACTAAGGTCACAGCAGTTACTACAACACGAGACTGTGTGGAGTCAGTGATTTGAGTGCTACATACATCACAGCTTGAGTGGTTTCAAACAACAAGCTTTAATATATATTGCCTAATAATAGTATTGGTTTTATATAACTGTTCTATAATATTATATTAAATAACAAGATGACATGCAAATAATACAACCTTGGGTTCCAGGCCTGGAGTGATCAGACCCAGCTCTCTAGGCTGCCTGTATCTCTGTGGACTTCCAACCATATCAAGAATTCTAACTTTAAAAGGGGGAAATCTCTATCTTTATACTATTTGACTACCTTAGGCTGCACGTACACACCCTGTTCTTACCTTCTCGGCGTCAATTATCCCATCACTCTAGCTCTGATTTAGCTGACTGTGGATGCTTCCTGGTCTCAACTCTTATCTTGCCTAGAGACACAGTTTGTAATCTCAGGAGTGTGAGTAAGACTCCATTATTCAAGCATTAGTCAATTTAATATCGTTGAATCTTGCAAGTGAGAGTAATTTCCCATGTTGGATATGTGGGTTTCCAAGCAACCAGCTTTCTTACCTGGATAAAAGCACCTCTTCACCTGGGAATTACAGCCAAAGGAAACATCAGCATTCTCTGTGTCTAAGCTTTCTTTGTTTGCAAGCACGAAGACAAAGATTGCATCCCTATTCTCTTTCCTTCATTTTTGCTCTCTGGCTAAAATGCTTTGAACAAATAATACAACCCTGGGATAATTGGCCATTTAAATCACTATAAAATATGCTAGCATGCATATTGCCTGGCCATATATTTTCAAGGTTTACTTTCTTTGACACATCAGCATTGAATGGCAGACCTTAAAACAGAACAATTTAGGTCAAATTATTAATTCCAAAATGTAACTGCAAAAATTTTCATGAGACTCGAGTTGTCTCAATGTCAAGAATATTCTTCTCATTGTGTACTAATTTATGAACATTTTTGGTAAAAAGAATTAAACCACAGTTCGCTTTGTCCTTTGTCCTGGAGCTTATGCTTCTTAAATTATGAATTACAGGTTGGAAAAGTTAATTCTGTCCAATATTAGTTAATATAAAGCTGATGCCATTTACAGTAATAAAAAATAATCCTTATAGCGGGAAAAATAAACTGTGATCAGGATTAATCTACCAAAAGCAAATTTTACATAAAGTTCCCTGTGGATACTTATATTTTAGTATTCCATTTCCTATGTAGTGAATTCATAAGATATCAAAATATTGTTAGCATTTTGACACGTTGAGGATTTAAACTGAAATCGTTGCAAATAAAATCCCATGTCTTACCTTGTTATTGTCGATTTGCTTCTTGCTGTCAAAATCGAACTGCTGCAATGGGTTGTTGATGTACAACTTAAATATATTGTTGTGGGCAACAAGGCTGATACTTCTTGAATGCTCAGTTACCTCCACAAAGAGCAAAGTACAATCTAATGACCACAACCAGCATAGTGAAATGTATGTTTTCTCGATTGTGACTGATGGGAATATTTTGTGATGAAGGTATAATAGCATTGGTGCCTCCAGTACTGAAGTTTGTTCTCACTTGCCCCCTCTTGCTATTCCAGGCAGTCTTACTTGTCCCTGTGACTGAACTACATGCCATGTTGCTGAAGTCAGATATTCAAAACGTTTCATGAGTGAGAAAAAAATTACTGACGTATTGGCCCAGACTTACTGCGGCTTAGCCCTGCAAGTTCCGGGTTCCCATATGCACATACATGAACACCTAGAACTTACGATATGTCAAGTTTCTCCTCGGCAGATCGCATCCATCCGCCGGAAGTTCATTTTCGCTGGTGCAGAGTTGGGATATTTGCCCTACTACTACCCAGCAAATGCCCACCAAACTCTTATGCCTGGTAAAAGCAGGTGTTAGGCCGCGTAAGGGTTTAAATAAATGTTAAAATACATTTTTACTAATGATTTTAACATTCATTTGCATATAAAGTTAGTTTAGGTCAATTTTGTCCTGATTACAAATGCTTAAATTTATTTTTCAAGAAATTACATTTTTATTTTAAATGTTTAATTAAATGGTATTTTACTTAATTTTGAACCTGTGATCATTTATTTTTATTTCGGAGTTGTGAAATTATATTTTTTACGTGATTCGTATTATGCTTATGGGGATTCCGTACATAAATAGAATTCCCATAAACATTATAGGCAGTCCCTTTGTCATTAGTTGGCCCATGTGATGCCAGGGATGCTTGCGAACCACTTGCGCCCCTGGAATGCGTAAGCCCATACAGAGGGATATGCCTGCAGGCCCAAGATTGCAAGAGTCCAAAGCTCCGGTGCCATCGGGTAAGTATGGAGTTTTTTTGCGGTTTGGAGGTGTACGCAGGTGGCAATCCTCCAACTGCAATTTTCAGACCCATCTTTCGGTCTATTACTATGGAGCGTTGTGTTGTTGCCTCCAGTTGCAGCATGAGTTCCTGTAAAACATCAACCAATTGTTGAGAGGCGAATGCTGTCCCTGTGTCAGTCTGAACATTTTCCTCTTGTGATGCTTGCTTAAGATCCACCCTCAAAAGCCCAGAAAGAAGATATAGAACCTGGAATCATGTTGCGCAGATATTAGTAGGAAGTGCGTTCAAGTGTTCAAAATGGGATTCCTCCACCGGTTATTTAATCATAGGCGTTAGCCTCTTTAAATTAGTTTTTAAATGGAATACTAATATTGTGCAGTGCGATTTTAATCCATTAGTCGCTAATAGAGTTTACACTTCCTACACTGGAACTCTCTTGTCAAACAAGAGAAAAACACGACTTGAAGGATTACATTTTGCCATGTAAACGCTGAGACAGGTTTAACACATTTACGAAATCATCTGTCAAATTGTCTGATCTAATTGGGTCGTGGTGGGCTATTGTTTCCTCTGTGTGTACAGTTAAGAACACAAGAAATAAGCAATAGGAGCAGGAGTAGGTCATTTGGCCCCTCGAGCCTACTCCCCCATTCAGTAAGATTATGGTTGATTTTATGCAATAAAATTAAATGCAGAGAAGTGTGAAGCAATACATTTTGGTAGAAAGAATGAGGAGAGGCAATATAAATGAAATGGTACAATTTTAAAGAGGGTGCAGGAACAGAGGGACCTGGGGGTGTATGTACACAAATCTTTGAAGGTGGTAGGACAAGTCGAGAAGGCTGTTAAAAAAGCAGATAGAAGCAAAGACCGAGAAATTCGGATCGTTTGCGGCTCCTGTTAGCGGGGCGCGAATGACTTATCGCCCATGATCAGCGCCGCTAACGACTCCTGCTAAATTCCGCGGGAGTTTAGCGGCGGCGGTAAACTGTAATGCCCCACTCCGCTGCGCCAGCGATGACAATGTCATCAACGTGCGCAGTGCCCCGTTATCGCCCTGGATCCTAAATTGGGTATCACCCCCTGAAACTGAGCCAGGCGATGACAGCACAATATTAGTGGGAGAGAAGCAGGTGATTCTCTGGCTACATTTAGACAGGTAAGAATGGAACCAGGCTTGTGCAGTGCCACCCAGCTGGACGACGGTGGAGAGGCATTGAAGAAGGGTAGAGTGGTCAACCATGTCCAAGGCTGCAGACAAGTCAAGAAGGTCGAGGAGGAATAGCTTGTCTTTGTCACAGTCACAAAGGATGCCATTTGTGACTTTGATGAGAACTGTTTCGGTACTGTGGCAAGCGTGGAATCTGGATTGGAGGGATTCAAACATGGAAAGATGGGCACGGATTTGGGAGGCAACAACACGTTCAAGCACTTTGGAGAGGAAAGGGAGGTTGGAGATGGGGGCGGCAGTTTGCAAGGACCGAGGGGTCGAGGGTTGATTTTTTTGAGGAGAGGGGTAATGACAGCAGATTTCAGGCAGAGGGGGACAGTACCTGAGGAAAGAGAACAGTTAACAATGTCAGCTAACATGGGAGCCGGAAAAGGAACTTGGATGGTCAGCAGTTTGGTAGGGAATAGGGTCAGCCCTCCTCTCTCAGATACTCTGCCCTCCCAAATCCCTACCTCAATCCTTCATTACTCTTCAACCTTCCTACTCTCCTGCCGCCGTTGTAGGCTTGACTCCCTCCTAGTGCCTGGTCTGCTGATTCCCAGAAGGTTTACAGGATCAGGGTACCTCGGTGTGTAGTTCCCTCCCTCTCCCTCCCTCGGTCGGTGTAGCTCTCTAAGTAGTCTTTAACTTTTCCCTTTCCAAAGCTTTCATTTTTTGAAAAGAATCAAAAACAAAGAGTAATAAAGGCCTGAAATGGCTTCTAAAAGGTTCCTGGCCAAGCCCGGGAGATCGGATGATTGTCAGCAGGCTAAGATACCCTCCTTCCACCAATGTACTCAACCTGTACTATGCCCTTTGCTGCAATTGAAATGATTGTGGTTTGCCGTTTACAAGTCTAATTCAGCTTGTCACACCGATCTAATCATTCTCGGGGCTCCTTCAGGAGTCGGATGTCCGTCTGTTTGGACAGCTGAAATCTGAAAACTAAGAACATAAGAATTAGGAGCAGGAGTAGGCCATTCGGCCCCTCCTATGAGGCCCCACTCTTGGCGCGTCCGCCCCGCTGGGCC
The DNA here is from genome assembly GCF_044704955.1 of Pristiophorus japonicus. Taxonomy (NCBI): domain Eukaryota; kingdom Metazoa; phylum Chordata; class Chondrichthyes; family Pristiophoridae; genus Pristiophorus; species Pristiophorus japonicus. The sequence continues at coordinate 309,559,945 of NC_091979.1, forward strand.
CCCGACAGGAAGTGGAGCGCGTTATTTTGCTCCTTCACTTCCTTTTGGGGGCGGTAACCCCAATTTCTCGCGACAGATGAGAGTTCTGCCTGCCGCAAAGTTTCACACCTCATGGGTGTCACCGCCCCCAAACTGGGCGCAACGGAATTTTTCCCCCATAAGAGTACAAAAGCAAAGAAGACATGCGAAATGTTTTGTAAAATACTGGTTAGGCCACAGCTGGAGTACTGTGTTCAACCCTGGGCACCGCACTTTAGCAAGGGTATCAAGGCCTTGGAGAGAGTGCAGAATAGGTTTACTGGAATGGTACCAGGGATGAGGGACTTCAGTTATATGGAGCGATTGGAGAAGCTGGGGTTGTTCTCCTTAGAGCAGAGAAGATTGAGAGGAGAGTTGATCGAGGTGTTCAATATCATGAATGCTTTTGATGGCGTACATAAGGAGAAACTATTTCCAGTGGCAGAAGAGTCATTAATGAATAAGGTGATAGGGTCTCCACTCCGCAGCATGGCCGCCGATTTGCGGTGATAACAGGCCTTAAGGAAAGAGGCAATTTTGGCGACCCCCGCCCCCGCCCCCGCCCCCGCCCCCGCCCCCCGCCCCCCCCCGGTTTCCTTCATTAAAGAACATTGGTGAACCAACTGGGTTTTTAAAACAATCTGACACCTTCATGGACAACATCAATTTGCCTTTATATAGAGCCTTTAACATCGTAAAACATCCCGAGGCAGTTTACAGGAACGTTATCAAACAGAATTGGACACTGAGCCACGCAAGGAAATATTAGGACAGATGACCAAAAGCTTGGTCAAAGAGAGAGGTTTTAAGGAGTGTCTCAAAGGAGGTGAGAAAGGTAAAGAGGCGGAGAGGCTGAAGCAGGGAATTCCAGAGCTGAGAACCGAGGCAGCTGAAAGCACTGATCCCAATGGTGCAGCAATTTAAAATAGGGGATGCACAAGAGGCCAGAATTGTAGGAGTGCAGAGATCTCGGAGAGTTGTGGGGCTGGAGGAGATTACAGAGATAGGGAGGGGTGAGGCCAGGGAGGGATTTGAAATCAAGGATGAGAATTTTAAAATTGAGGTTTTGCCAGACTGGGAGCCAATGTGTGTCAGCGAGCACGGGGTGATGGGTGAACAGGATTTGGTGCGAGCTGGGATGTGGGCAGCAGAGATTTGGATGAGCTCAAGTATATGGAGGGTGGAAGATGGGAGGCAGTCTAGGAGAGCGTAAGAATAGTCAAGTCGAGAGGGAACAAAGGCATTGATGAGGGTTTCAGCAGCAGGTGAGCAGAGGCGGGGTGGAGGTGGGTGATGTTACGGAATTGGAAATAGGCAGTTTTGGGCTTTTTATTTACAGATTTGATTTTTTTAAACTGAATTGAAATTCTCATACTGCCATGGTGGGAGTTGAATTTACTTGTACGGATTATTAGTACCATTCTCTAGATAGTACCATAATCACTACATTATTGTATTCTTTAATTTTGATTTTACCCCTGACCTTCTCCAGTGAAAATACAGATCAGGTCATTAGCAACTCAAAGAATTTGAATCTTACAACCATTCCCTCATTCCATGTTATAAAAATAAAGGAATATGTAAGCCAACAGGCATGCCACACCTGTGCAGGTCTCCCACTCTGTTGCCAATCATCTTAGTAAATAGAAACAAGTATGTTGTTACTGTCATATTTTGGGGTTTTTAACATTAAATATTTTCTCAGGTTCTGCATCACTGACTACATTTGTAAGTGGATCTTGTGTCTGCTGAAATCTGGAGTGATCTGCTTACTGCCTAATATCAACAGTAAAACCCAGGGATCACAACAGGGTATCTTTACTCGCTAAACTGGCTGCAGGCCAAGTATTTCTTCTCTATTTATAAGTGGTCTAAATACACAGTCTTACCAGACAAAAGGGGTAATTTTAACTTTCAGTGGGGGCTGATGTGGATTGGCCATCTGTTATACACCCATTGACCACAATGGAAAGCAAAATCGGGCGGGTATACAATGAGCAGCCAATCCTCAACAGCCCATTTTCTGGCCCAACGAAAAGTTAAAATTACCGTCCCGCCACTGAAACCCTCTGTACTCGCAAACGTTTGGGACCAAGTTACAGAAGAGTTTAATTCATTGTCCATTACCCCGAGAAGCGGCGCACAGCTCAAGTAGAAGTGGCAGGACCTTGGACAAGCAGTTACTGTGAGTAATATTTTTATTTAAATGTATTTAAATGTATACTTTTATTTCTATTTCTTTATATTTATATGAATGCACTGCAATAACATTTGTAATGGTGACTAATGTATGTGTGTATGTGTCTGCAGGGGCAGAAGGACCCTCTCTTAAAAAGTTCCATTTTCATCTTTGCAGAAGATGGTGTCACAGATCATCCGAGAAGGGTCAAAAACTGGAGGAGGTTTGGCAAGTAGGCTGCAACTAACAGCCGTGGAACAGATGATAGCTCGAATTAAATCTCACAAGAGAAGTTCAACCCCCAACATGGAAGCTGGGCCCAGGTTACCAAGAGAGGGTAAGCCCTGCAAATTGCACAGTCTGGGTTAGCTAAATACATCGGCTGGCTAGGCTTCCTCCCCTGCTACTAACCAAGCTCTGCTCTGTTATGTTTTGCAGATGTTGTGCATCAGGATGAGACAGAAAATGTCCCTGAAGGAGAAGAAAAACATGATTAGGAAGCCCATCAGTCCAGATATTGTTCATCTACATCAGGAGAATGAAGGGCAGCAGGAAGACCCCGATACTGAGATGGTTACACTGGAATTGGAGCTGGTGAACCCCTCGAGGATTCCAAGCCCTTTCCTGAGCGATTCAACCGACGCAACATTTCAAAGTGTACCGTTTGAGGCTGCGGGTCCCAGTGTGTTGCAGCAAGCCGTACCTGGGAGACGGCAGAGGAGGGTGGGAGGGAGAGCTCAACCTGAAATATCGGATGCAGGGAACATTGGACAGCTCGTGGGGATGAGTGGGGAGAGCATCCAGCTAACGAGATCGCTCCTGGAAACCATGGGTGGGGTGAGGGTAGAATTAGCAGGACTGGCACTTGAAGTAGCAACACTGGCTGGAGGAATACATAAGAACATAAGAATTAGGAACAGGAGTAGGCCATCTAGCCCCTCGAGCCTGCTCCGCCATTCAACAAGATCACGGCTGATCTGGCCATGGACTCAACTTCACTTACCCGCCCGCTCCCAGTAACCCTTAATTTCCTTATTGGTTAAAAATCTGTCTATCTGTGACTTGAATACATTCAATGAGCTAGCCTCAACTGCTTCCTTGGGCAGAGAATTCCACAGATTCACAACCCTCTGGGAGAAGAAATTCCTTCTCAGCTCGGTTTTAAATTGTCTCCCCTGTATTTTGAGACTGTGCCCCCTAGTTCTAGTCTCCCCGACCAGTGGAAACAACCTCTTTGCCTCTATCCTGTCTATCCCTTTCATTATTTTAAATGTTTCTATAAGATCACCCCTCATCCTTCTGAACTCCAACGAGTAAAGACCCAGACTACTCAATCTATCATCATAAGGTAACGCTCCTCATCTCCGGAATCAGCCGAGTGAATCGTCTCTGTACCCCCTCCAAAGCTAGTATATCCTTCCTTCAGTAAGGTGACCAAAACTGCACGCAGTACTCCAGGTGGGGCCTCACCAATACCCTATACAGATGCAGCAGGACCTCCCTGCTTTTGTACTCTATCCCTCTCGCAATGAAGGCCAACATTCCATTCGCCTTCCTGATTACCTGCTGCACCTGCAAACTAACTTTTTGGGATTCATGCACAAGGACCCCCAGGTCCCTCTACACCACAGCATGTTGTAATTTCTCCCCATTCAAATAATATTCCCTTTAACTGTTTTTTTTCCCAAGGTGGATGACCTCGCACTTTCCGACCTGGTATTCCATCTGCCAAACCTTAGCCCATTCGCTTAACCTATCTAAATCTCTTTGCAGCCTCACTGTGTCCTCTACACAACCTGCTTTTCCATTAATCTTTGTGTCTTCTGCAAATTTTGTTACACTACACTCTGTCCCCTCTTCCAGGTCATCTATGTATATTGTAAACAGTTGTGGTCTCAGCACCTATCCTTGTGGCACACCACTAACCACCGACTTCCAACCCAAAAAGGACCCATTTATCCCGACTCTCTGCTTTCTGTTAGCCAGCCAATTCTCTATCCGTGCTAATACATTTCCTCTGACTCCGCGAACCTTTATCTTCTGCAGTAACCTTTTGTGTGGCACCTTATCGAATGCCTTTTGGAAATCTAAATACACCACATCCATCGGTACACCTCTATCCACCATGCTCGTTATATCCTCAAAGAATTCCAGTAAATTTGTTAAACATGATTTCCCCTTCATGAATCCATGCTGCGTCTGCTTGATTGCACTATTCCTATCTAGATGTCCCGCTATTTCTTCCTTAATGATAGTTTCAAGCATTTTCCCCACTACAGATGTTAAACTAACCGGCCTATAGTTACCTGCCTTTTGCCTGCCCCCTTTTTTAAACAGAGGCGTTACATTAGCTGCTTTCCAATCCGCTGGTACCTCCCCAGAGTCCAGAGAATTTTGGTAGATTATAACGAATGCATCTGCTATAACTTCCGTCATCTCTTTTAATACCCTGGGATGCATTTCATCAGGACCAGGGGACTTGTCTACCTTGAGTCCCATTAGCCTGTCCAGCACTACCCCCCTAGTGATAGTGATTGTCTCAAGGTCCTCCCTTCCCACATTCCTGTGACCAGCAATTTTTGGCATGGTTTTGGCATGGTGTGAAGACGGAAGCAAAATAATTGTTTAAGGTCTCAGCCATTTCCACATTTCCCATTATTAAATCCCCCTTCTCATCTTCTAAAGGACCAACATTTACTTTAGTCACTCTTTTCCGTTTTATATATCTGTAAAAGCTTTTACTATCTGTTTTTATGTTTTGCGCAAGTTTACCCTCGTAATCTATCTTTCCTTTCTTTATTGCTTTCTTAGTCATTCTTTGCTGTTGTTTAAAATTTTCCCAATCTTTTAGTTTCCCACTAACCTTGGCCACCTTATATGCATTGGTTTTTAATTTGATACTCTCCTTTACTTCCTTGGTTATCCACAGCTGGTTATCCCTTCTCTTACCGCCCTTTTTCACTGGAATATATTTTTGTTGAGCACTATGAAAGAGCTCCTTAAAAGTCTTCCACTGTTCCTCAATTGTGCCACCGTTTAGTCTGTGTTTCCAGTCTACTTTAGCCAACTCTGCCCTCATCCCACTGTAGTAACCTTTGTTTAAGCATAGTACGCTTGTTTGAGACACTACTTCCTCACCCTCAATCTGTATTACAAATTCAACCATACTGTAATCACTCATTCCAAGAGGATCTTTTACGAGGAGATTGTTTATTATTCCTGTCACGTTACACAGGACCAGATCTAAGATAGCTTGCACCCTTGTAGGTTCTGTAACATACTGTTCTAAAAAACAATCCCGTATGCATTCTATGAATTCCTCCTCCAGGCTACCCCGTGCGATATGATTTGACCAATCGATATGTAGGTTAAAATCCCCCATGATTAATGCTGTTCCTTTTTCACATGCCTCCATTATTCCACGAGTTACTGGTTGCCAACCAGAGAATGAACCATTTATCCTGACTCTCTGTTCTCTGTTAGTTAGCCAGACCTCTATCCATGCAAATATATTGCCCCCAACCCCGTGAACTTTTATCTTGTGCAGTAACCTTTAACATAAGAACATAAGAATTAGGAACAGGATTAGGCCATCTAGCCCCTCGAGCCTGCTCCGCCATTCAATAAGATCATGGCTGATCTGGCCGTGGACTCAGCTCCACTTACCCGCCCGCTCCCCATAACCCTTAATTCCCTTATTGGTTAAAAATCTATCTATCTGTGACTTGAATATATTCAATGAGCTAGCCTCAACTGCTTCCTTGGGCAGAGAATTCCACAGATTCACAACCCTCTGGGAGAAGAAATTCTTTCTCAACTCGGTTTTAAATTGGCTCCCCCGTATTTTGAGGCTGTGTCCCCTAGTTCTAGTCTCCCCGACCAGTGGAAACAACCTCTCCGCCTCTATCTTGTCTATCCCTTTCATTATTTTAAATGTTTCTATAAGATCACCCCTCATCCTTCTGAACTCCAACGAGTAAAGACCCAGTCTACTCAATCTATCATTATAAGGTAAACCCCTCATCTCCAGAATCAGCCTCGTGAATCGTCTCTGTACCCCCTCCAAAGCCAGTATATCCTTCCTTAAGTAAGGTGACCAAAACTGCACGCGGTACTCCAGATGCGGCCTTACCAATACCCTGTACAGTTGCAGCAGGACCTCCCTGCTTTTGTACTCCATCTCTCTCGCAATGAAGGCCAACATTCCATTCGCCTTCCTGATTACCTGCTGCACCTGCAAACTGACTTTTTGGGATTCATGCACAAGAACCCCCAGGTCCCGCTGCACCTCAGCATGTTGTAATTTCCCCCCATTCAAATAATATTCCCTTTTACTGTTTTTTTTCCCAAGGTGGATGACCTCACACTTTCCGACATTGTATTCCATCTGCCAAACCTTAGCCCACTCGCTTAACCTATCTAAATCTCTTTGCAGCCTCTCTGTGTCCTCTACACAACCCGCTTTCCCAATAATCTTTGTGTCATCTGCAAATTTTGTTACACTAAACTCTGTCCCCTCTTCCAGGTCATCGATGTATATTGTAAACAGTTGTGGTTCCAGCACCGATCCCTGTGGCACACCACTAACCACCGATTTCCAACCCGAAAAGGACCCATTTATTCCGACTCTCTGCTTTCTGTTCGCCAGCCAATTCTCGATCCATGCTAATACATTTCCTCTGACTCCGCGTACCTTTATCTTCTGCAGTAACCTTTTGTGTGGCATCTTATCGAATGCCTTTTGGAAATCTAAATACACCATATCCATCGGTACACCTCTATCCACCATGCTTGTTATATCCTCAAAGAATTCAGTAAATTTGTTAAACATGATTTCCCCTTCATGAATCCATGCTGCGTCTGCTTGATTGCACTATTCCTATCTAGATGTCCCACTATTTCTTCCTTCATGATAGTTTCAAGCATTTTCCCTACTACAGATGTTAAACTAACCGGCCTATAGTTACCTGCCTTTTGTCTGCCCCCTTTTTTAAACAGAGGCGTTACATTAGCTGCTTTCCAATCCACTGGTACCTCCCCAGAGTCCAGAGAATTTTGGTAGATTATATCTGCTATAACTTCCGCCATCTCTTTTAATACCCTGGGATGCATTTCATCAGGACCAGGGGACTTGTCTACCTTGAGTCCCATTAGCCTGTCCAGCACTACCCCCCTAGTGATAGTGATTGTCTCAAGGTCCTCCCTTCCCACATTCCTGTGACCAGCAATTTTTGGCATGGTTTTTGTGTCTTCCACTGTGAAGACCGAAGCAAAATAATTGTTTAAGGTCTCAGCCATTTCCACATTTCCCATTATTAAATCTCCCTTCTCATCTTCTAAGGGACCAACATTTACTTCCGTCACTCTTTTCCGTTTTATATATCTGTAAAAGCTTTTACTATCTGTTTTTATGTTTTGCGCAAGTTTACCCTCGTAATCTATCTTTCCTTTCTTTATTGCTTTCTTAGTCATTCTTTGCTGTTGTTTAAAATTTTCCCAATCTTCTAGTTTCCCACTAACCTTGGCCACTTTATACGCATTGGTTTTTAATTTGATACTCTCCTTTATTTCCTTGGTTATCCACAGCTGGTTATCCCTTCTCTTACCGCCCTTTTTCACTGGAATATATTTTTGTTGAGCACTATGAAAGAGCTCATAGAAACATAGAAACATAGAAAATAGGTGCAGGAGCAGGCCATTCAGCCCTTCTAGCCTGCACCGCCATTCAATGAGTTCATGGCTGAACATGAAACTTCAGTACCCACTTCCTGCTTTCACGCCATACCCCTTGATCCCCCGAGTAGTAAGGACTTCATCTAACTCCCTTTTGAATATATTTAGTGAATTGGCCTCAACTACTTTCTGTGGTAGAGAATTCCACAGGTTCACCACTCTCTGGGTGAAGAAGTTTCTCCTTATCTCGGTCCTAAATGGCTTACCCCTTATCCTTAGACTGTGACCCCTGGTTCTGGACTTCCCCAACATTGGGAACATTCTTCCTGCATCCAACCTGTCCAAACCCGTCAGAATTTTAAACGTTTCTATGAGGTCCCCTCTCACTCTTCTGAACTCCAGTGAATACAAGCCCAGTTGATCCAGTCTTTCTTGATAGGTCAGTCCCACCATCCCGGGAATCAGTCTGGTGAATCTTCGCTGCACTCCCTCAATAGCAAGAATGTCCTTCCTCAAGTTAGGAGACCAAAACTGTACACAATACTCCAGGTGTGGCCTCACCAAGGCCCTGTACAACTGTAGCAACACCTCCCTGCCCCTGTACTCAAATCCCCTCGCTATGAAAGCCAACATGCCATTTGCTTTCTTAACCGCCTGCTGTACCTGCATGCCAACCTTCAATGACTGATGTACCATGACACCCAGGTCTCGTTGCACCTTCCCTTTTCCTAATCTGTCACCATTCAGATAATAGTCTGTCTCTCTGTTTTTACCACCAAAGTGGATAACCTCACATTTATCCACATTATACTTCATCTGCCACGCATTTGCCCACTCACCTAACCTATCCAAGTCACTCTGTAGCCTCATAGCATCCTCCTCGCAGCTCACACTGCCACCCAACTTAGTGTCATCCATAAATTTGGAGATACTACATTTAATCCCCTCGTCTAAATCATTAATGTACAATGTAAACAGCTGGGGCCCCAGCACAGAATCCTGCGGTACCCCACTAGTCACTGCCTGCCATTCCGAAAAGTACCCATTTACTCCTACTCTTTGCTTCCTGTCTGACAACCAGTTCTCAATCCACGTCAGCACACTACCCCCAATCCCATGTGCTTTAACTTTGCACATTAATCTCCTGTGTGGGACCTTGTCGAAAGCCTTCTGAAAGTCCAAATATACCACATCAACTGGTACTCCTTTGTCCACTTTATTGGAAACATCCTCAAAAAATTCTTAAAAGTCTTCTACTGTTCCTCAATTGTGCCACCGTTTAGTCTGTATTTCCAGTCTACTTTAGCCAACTCTGCCCTCATCCCACTGTAGTAACCTTTGTTTAAGCATAGTACGCTTGTTTGAGACACTACTTCCTCACCCTCAATCTGTATTACAAATTCAACCATACTGTGATCACTCATTCCAAGAGGATCTTTTACGAGGAGATTGTTTATTATTCCTGTCTCATTACACAGGACCAGATCTAAGATAGCTTGCACCCTTGTAGGTTCTGTAACATACTGTTCTAAAAAACAATCCCGTATGCATTCTATGAATTCCTCCTCAAGGCTACCCCGTGCGATATGATTTGACCAATCGATATGTAGGTTAAAATCCCCCATGATTAATGCTGTTCCTTTTTCACATGCCTCCATTATTCCCTTGATTATTGCGCGCCCCACCGTGAAGTTATTATTTGGGGACCTATAAACTACGCCCACCAGTGACTTTTTCCCCTTACTATCTCTAATCTCCACCCACAATGATTCAACATTTTGTTCATTCGAGCCAATATCGTCTCTTACAACTGCCCTGATATCATCCTTTATTAACAGAGCTACCCCATCTCCTTTCCCTTCTTGTCTATCTTTCCGAATCGTCAGATACCCCTGTATGTTTAATTCCCAGTCTTGGCCACCCTGCAACCACATTTCTGTAATGGCCACCAAATCATACCCATTTGTAAATATTTGTGCCGTGAACTCATTTACTTTATTTCGAATGCTGCGTGCGTTTAGGTAGAGTGTTTTAATACTAGTTTTTAAACCATGATTTTTAGTTTTGACCCCTCCTGCAGCCCTTAATTATTCAGTGGCCCTTTTTGTCTTTTGCCTTGGGTTTCTCTGCCCTCCACTTTTACTCATCTCCTTTCTGTCTTTTGCTTTTGTCTCCTTTTTGTTTCCCTCTGTCTCCCTGCATTGGTTCCCATCCCCCTGCCATATTAGTTTAACTCCTCCCCAACAGCACTAGCAAACACTCCCCCTAGGACATTGGTTCTGGTCCTGCCCAGGTGCAGACCGTCCGGTTTGTACTGGTCCCACCTCCCCCAGAACCGGTTCCAATGCCCCAGGATTTTGAATTCCTCCCTGCTGCACCACTGCTCAAGCCACGTATTCATCTGAGCTATCCTGCGATTCCTACTCTGACTAGCACGTGGCACTGGTAGCAATCCCGAGATTACTACCTTTGAGGTCCTACATTTTAATTTAGCTCCTAGCTCCTTAAATTCGTCTCGTAGGACCTCATCCCTTTTTTTACCTATATCGTTGGTACCAATGTGCACCATGACAACTGGCTGTTCACCCTCCCTTTTCAGAATGTCCTGCACCTGCTCTGAGACATCCTTGACCCTTGCACCAGGGAGGCAACATACCATCCTGGAGTCTCGGTTGCGGCCGCAGAAACGCCTATCTATTCACCTCACAATCGAATCCCCTATCGCTATTGCTCTCCCACTCTTTTTCCTGCCCTCCTGTGCAGCAGAGCCAGCCACGGTGCCATGAACTTGGCTGCTGCTGCCCTCCCCTGATGATTCATCCCCCTCAACAGTGCTTAAAACAGTGTATCTGTTTTGCAGGGGGATGACCGCACGGGACCCTTGCACTATCTTCCTTGCACTGCTCTTCCTGCTGGTCTTCCATTCCCTAGCTGGCTGTGGACCCTTCACCTGCGGTAAGACCAACTCACTACATGTGCTACTCACGTCATTCTCAGCATCGTGGATGCTCCAGAGTGAATCCCCCCTCAGCTCCAATTCTGCAACACGGTCCGTCACGAGCTGGAGGCGGATACACTTCCCGCACACGTAGTCAGGGACACCGGAAGTGTCCCTGAGTTCCCACATGGTACAGGAGGAGCGTATCACGTGACTGAGCTCTCCTGCCATGACTTATCCCTTCGATACATTTAAATTGGCAACAACAATGCTAAAGTTTATTCACTGATATAGAAGAGAAAAAAGAAAAGCTACTTAACAATCACCAGCTAATCGCTTACCCCTTGGCTGTGACATCACCTTTCTATTTCTTTCTGCTTCTTTTTTGCCTTCTCCCTGTAGCTGCACAAGCCACGCCTCTCCACGCATCTCCGACACTGCTCCCGACTCAGCGACGCACCGCCCGACCTCGCAGCCTTTTATAGGCCTCTCCTCGCACCTCCTCGACGCTGCTCCCGACTCAGAATGGGTGAGGTGAGGGGACAACTGTCATTAGAGGTAGCAACACTGTTGGGACAAATGAGGGAGGGGATGTCAGAGGTAGTAGCAGCAATAAGGGGGAACACCCAGGCTGCCATTGCTGCCACTAACATTCTAACCCCCAGACCAAAGCCAGGGTTTGATCCATAGGCTGAAGAAGAGTCCGAAGAGGAACCCAGGCCTTCCACAATGACATCTGCTCGGTCTATCCCTGTCGGAACCTACCAACAACTAATGTGCCGTCAGAAAGAAAACAGGAAAAAACCTTGCAGTCGGAGGGGGGGGTGGGGGGCAAGGATGCAGAAGTATGCAACAACGGGCATGGGTAGGGCGAGAGGAAACAACAGGGGCAGGAGTGGCGCACAACGCTCAGGGGGAGGAGAGATGGCTTGTTTGTTTATTCCTTCATTGGAAAGTTTGATACAAAATCTATTACAGTTATTAAAGTAAAAAATTAAGTTAAATACAACTGTACTGTACAAATGTTTAATAAACCTATTTATATTTTATATTTAACCAGAATCCTGTACATTATTTTTTGAATTAAAGCAACATAACATTACATTTTCGCACCAACAGCTGCAAAAAGTCAACACTGTGGAGACAGGACGCACAGTGATTTCTGGCACCTTAATGAGGACTGTCTTTGATTAATGTAATTTTAGCTGTATGTCTGTCATTAACACAGTTTTCATTATGTTGGGTACAGTCTATTATAAAACTATTAGCAATGGTACAGCTTTTGGTGCAACTTGCAATGTTGGGTGTTGAACTAAATGACATCTCGGTTGCTGGCCTAAAACCATTACCATTGGTGCAACAGGGGAAGCTTTACTGAGGTGAGGGTTAAGCACATACTTGAGCCAGAGGAGAAAAGGTTTAATCTCCTTCTCATCTTTTCTGCACCAACATGATAATGGAATGTTAAGAACTGGTGTCCAAAACTATTAGCAATGGTACAGCTTCATTATATCGTTCACATTGATGAGTGCAAAAATTCTGAAAAATACTCAAGGTCACTCAGCACGAGAAAATCTTTCTAGGTTATGTCTCTGCATTATGTGCATGTACCTACCCTGTTGATAATAAAAAAGGATAATTATGAAGCAATGTAGTCTTAGGGAGAGAAATAAGAACAAAAGGGAACTCATATCGTTCACATTTAAATTCTGTGCATTCCTTTTGGCCCGGGATTGCAGTGCAACAGTCGTTCTCAAGATAAATGTAACATTACATAGCATCGAAAACAATGGGTGTTACATGACAGCTACCCTTAATCAATGTGTGTCTTCTTAAAAAAAAAGAATAATTGTGACCTTGCAGAAACCGGCATAAACAAGACACAACACTGCGTTTTGTGCAACGTGTTTTTAAAAACTGAGAATTAACATTTTGTTCAGAGCCAAATTTGCAACATAAAACCACACATACACTTAACAATAATTATGCTACTTTCCAATGCTGACCTGAATGCCCATTCTGTGATTGTGTGCTGGAGAGGAAAGGGAAAACGACAAGGACTAATGTTACACCTTGGATTGGCAGAAGAACTCTGATGATATTTCCTCACAGAAAGGCAGGTGCCCCTCCCATGCCCCTTTACAGAAATTTACCATAATCTCTAAGATTGCATCTGAAGCCAATCAACCGTCCCCAACCACTGTGAAATATTGGGAAAGCAACACCCTGCTAAATTAACTCATAAAACAGCACAAAGTCCAGCGTCCCATGGCAACCCAAAACACCCACTCCCCACCCCATCACTTGAGCAGAGAGTCAAAAGAAATAACACCAATTCACAGGCAACTGTCCCCATCTCCCACTGCTAAAAAGGACCCATAACCCAATCCTAAATCCCAAACCACCTTCCGCCCCACTGCACGGAATTTCCAAGAGAAAGCTACAATGTACCCACTGAGCGAAAATGTTTAAATCAGATGCAATCACCAATGGACTTGTGCCATGTTTGGCCTGGGATTGCAGCGGGCCTGAGCTTGTTAAGGTAGATTTTTTAGAACGGTACCTAAGGTCACTCTGCGCCGTTCTGAAAAAAATAATTGTTGGGGAAACTGGTATAAATGGCCAAAAATGGTGCGGAATCCATTTTTAATGCGGTCTGGCGCTGACAGCTGGCGCCGGCGTCAAAACTTTGTGGAAAATTGCAAAATACCGATTACTCCAAAAAATTGCCGCCATACTCTAAAATAAAGAATCACTGCACCACAATAATGACTACACTACAAAAGTACCTCCTTGGCTGTAAAGCGTTTTGGGACATCCTGAGGTTGCGAAAGACACTATATTAGATGCAAGTTCTTCTTATCATGGAGAACAGGCTACTACTGGAAATCTTAGTCAGTTGTGAAACTGGCTGGCTGAAAACCTTTAAAACGGGTACAGTACATGCTTTGGCTGCTGACTGATGCTCCTTTAAAACAGGCGTCCTGAGGTAGAACACACCACCCTCCTTTGAAGTATACAGAAAAAACAAGTGATTGCATTCCACATAATTATATTGGATCAAACAGCTATTAATCAATAATGAATCTTTGACAATGAGAAAGATGTTTATGATTGATTACTAATAAATGCTCCCAACAACCAATTTGAGGGCCATAGAAGCCTCGACCTTGTGGAAGCCCTTGCAACCATGCGCTCTGATCTAAGCTGATGTATGACCTTGGGCATTACGCCCTTACATGCTGTTTCTAGAAATTAGAAAACAAGTTAAGTATTCATCACAGGCAAAAAGAAGTGCATTTTTGTCAAAGCTAAATTTTCTCCTGACAGGGAGCATAAGAGTGCTCTTTTAGGGTTTGAGGATTAATAGCGGTGTCGATGTCTATCTTGAGTATTCCTGGCAGAGTTATAGTCATTCTGACAACGGATTAATGCCATGGTAAATGATTCGCAGCAAAGACATAAAACTTAATTTAATCAGATATTAGGGGAAGGCCCAATTAACTTAATTAAGGCTCCCTATCTTCAATATTTCAGAATCCTCATGACATCAGTTATTTTTGATTTTTGCCCTCTTTAGATGTTTTGGAGCCAATTTTACTCTGCTTAGCAGGTTGGGGAGAATTTTACCCCCAAACACTGGTGGATTTGAGTCGAGTGTTATGTAAAAATGGGAAAAATCTGAAACCCGATTCCAACCTGCCCACTTCCAGATTTAACAGAGGCATGGCAGGGGTTGAGCAACCAACCCACTCGCAGGACTGCTTGAACCAGAAGGTAAGTGCCGTCCCACTGACTTGCTGGATCCAGTTTACCAGCTTCACCCACCCTCCGTGATTGGACAACCACCTCCCCCCACGACCATTCTGATCTTCCCCCAACCCTTCCAAACTCCCCCCGCCCGAAGGCCTCTGATCCGCTCCACCACTGAGGCCCTGATCTCCCCCCTGCCCTTCCGATCTCTCCCCCAACCCTTCCGCTCTCCCACCCTCCCCCCCCCCGATCCTTCCGATCTCCCCTCCCCCCCCACCCCCCCCCCCCCCACACCCGCAACCCTGAGGTCTCTGATCTCCTCAACCCCCGACCTTTTTGATCTCCCCATTGAGGCGCTACTGACCTCCCCTCTGAGGCTCATCTGATTTCCCCCCCAAAGCCCTCCGATCCCACCCTCCCTCCACTCCGCTCCGCAGCTGCGGCCTGGTGCTGAAGTCCTACCCACCTGCCTCCCAATCTGGCTGGCTCCGGCTGGGAAACGGTGACAAAAAATGTTAATCAGATACTGCTGTTAAATTCAACAGGAAATGTTCTTCTGGGGTACCTGACCTCAAAACAGCCCACCGGCTCCCTCCCTGCCTCTGAGCTAATATCGGGGCCATTGCTTCTTTGCTCCCTTATTGTTACCCATGTACTTCCAGGGATTTCCACGAGAGGGTGCAGAATCCTTGCACCTAAAATAGACGCAAACATAATTAAATGTTAATAAGGAGGTAATGTTATTGTCATACTTTTTACTGGGTCTCTGGTTGGAAGTGGCCCAAATGTTAATTTGCCTTTGTGCCTAGGCTCAGAGCATCTGAGAGGGCAGGGAGCAAACACAGGGATAGAAACATAGAAACATAGAAAATAGGTGCAGGAGTAGGCCATTCGGCCCTTCTAGCCTGCACCGCCATTCAATGAGTTCATGGCTGAACATTCAACTTCAGTACCCCATTCCTGCTTTCTCGCCATACCCCTTGATCCCCCTAGCAGTAAGGACCTCATCTAACTCCTTTTTGAATATATTTAGTGAATTGGCCTCAACAACTTTCTGTGGTAGAGAATTCCACAGGTTCACCACTCTCTGGGTGAAGAAGTTCCTCCGCATCTCATTGAAGCTCGAGGCCTTCTCGACAGCAACAGTTGACTTCCTCCCTTGTTTCTGGTTGCAGGTCCTTGTCAAGGAGTGGGCCTGGACTTGAGGAATGGTGAGCTTGTGTACATGATCTGAGCCTGGAAATACCAGTAGGCTCAGGTTAGAGGAAGAGCAGTTTATCTGCACTCAGATTGACTTGCCCCCAGGTGGTGGCTGTATGGGGGGGGGGGAGAAAAATCTACCCTTTGTAGCTGATACATTTTCTGACATCCTCTGCATTTGTCAGCACTTTAGAAAGTTTAGGGGGCCGAAATTGTCCCTTTCCTTAAGGTTGCAAAGCGGCAACCACGCTGTGAAGTACAATGGTCTCTGACTTTTCGCGTAATGGCCGTGATTATCAAAATTCCACTCCTGTGTTATCCTGGCAGTGCCCCGCTCCCCCTCAACTGCTCTGCTACTGCCGATCCGTGTTAAGTGCGCCATCACAGAGCGCACCACCAATCTACCCCCGCAACCCCCCCCCCCCCCCGCTGCCGTCCCCCTCCCGACGGCAAAATTCTGCCGTGAAAATCTTCGGCCCGCCCAGCGGTGCCAAAACAAGTGTTTTCGCGGTGGTCCAGTGAGGCCTTAAAGGGGAGGACCGACTGCCGCTGCCGTCATGTTTTCTTTTTGTTGGCCGACTGCCATGTCGGCCCGACAGTTGTGCCCCCAGGTTCAGCTGGGCCACCAACAGGCAGCCTGGCACTCCCTCTTGCGTGCCAGGCTGCTGGCCCAACCGAAACCCTCACTGGTGGCCCAGTGGACTCAAGTTTAAAGATCGCGCAGGCTTTCCCCTTTAAGTGAAGGGGAGAGCCGTGGTGACACGGCGTCATGATGACGTCATCGCGCCGGCCACTCCGCACGCACCGCCCTCGAGTGTTGCCACTGCCGCACAACCCGCCCCATTAAGAGCGACTCCGGTTCCGATTTTCAAAAAAAAAAACAAAGAGCGGAATTTCGCCCCAGAGGTGACCTCAACCACTGCGGCGGTAAAAACTCTCAAAACGAGTTGCGTGCGCCCCGTTTTGGGCAGGGAGCGGCAATTTCGACCCCCAGATCTCTTAGACAATGACGGCCTTGAAAGGGCACCTTAAGTAGACAAGGCTGTTTTGCTGCTTTTCGGTTGTTTTTCATTCTTTACTGTCACACCATGTTCCTTTACACAGGTCAGTTGGCTATTGACTCCCATTCAGCATAAATCTGAATAATTTTGACTACTTTTTGTTTTCTCTTGGGGTCAGATTGATTTATTTTAAATTATTTTCACTTTTTTCAGCCCTCGGTTATGGCTATTTTTTTGAAGGAATGGATATAGTGCATTACCACTGAGATATAAATCACTCCTAAATTGTTACAGGAGAATACTAGGGAAAGAGCTGTAAAAGGGAAAGTGATTTTATCAAAATGTCTCAACTGGTTCCATTACCACTGATGTTCCACCTCCATAGATTAGTACTGCAGTGATCATGACGCATAAAAGCCCATTAAAACAGCGCAGCAGTTTTACATGTCTTATTAAAATATTTTGCCGATGCTGAGCAGGTTGACTGAAATTAGCTGTCCTGCTATTTCTATTGTAATTTTGTTATGAAGCAGCGTTGGGAATGGAGAGAGACTCCTGTTTGATCCAACTCACTGATGTAATTGCTGATGAAATGCACAAGATATCAGGAAAGGACTGCCTCTGGGGGGATGGAAAAGATTAATAGTTCTGTTTGAAATATTGCCATACAGCTCCTTTACTCTCAGACTAGCAGAGAAAGAGAGAGAACAAACAAAAAAAAAGGACTTGGAGGCTGTTTTCTCCAGGTACTTTAGGCACGAAAGAGTCTCTGAGGTGGCCAAGATGGTGTATTGAGTTGCAACACCTGATTAAACCGCCTTTAGTGCAAGACACCATCTTGGTAAAGGCACTTAAGTGCGTGCTAGGAATGGCCGCTCTGATGGCTAATTAAATTGGCTCCTAACGTTCATTAAAGAGGCTGCATGCCATTTTGCTGGCTGTCAGACGAGTAAAGAAGTAATTGGTGAGGATTGCGAGCAATACTTAAAGCCATGCTCAGCTTTCACTGTTCATTTGCTGCTGGAGATCGACTGATTGAAGAGGACTTTTGATACCCATCAGGAGACGTTCTGGGACACTTTGTCAAGACTTCACCAACACTCTATCAAGATTTATTCAGGAAATTCTCTGAGGACGTCATCTAAAGAGAATGAGTGTCATGTTGGGAGGAGGAGATGAGGCTAGGCATAGAAACATAGAAAATAGGTGCAGGAGCAGGCCATTTGGCCCTTCGAGCCTGCACCACCATTCAATATGATCATGGCTGATCATTCACCTCAATACCCCATTCCTGCTTTCTCTCCATACCCCTTGATCCCTTTAGCCGTAAGGGCCACATCTAACTCCCTTTTGAATATATCTAACCAACTGGCCTCAACAACTTTCTGTGGTAGAGAATTTCACAGGTTCACAATTCTCTAAGTGAAGAAGTTTCTCCTCATCTCGGTCCTAAATGGCTTACCCCTTATCCTTAGACTGTGACCCCTGGTTCTGGACTTCCCCAACATTGGGAACATTCTTCCTGCATCTAACCTGCATCATAATTTTATATGTTTCTATGCGATCCCCTCTCATTCTCCTAAATTCCATTGAATATAAGCCTAGTCGATCCAGTCTTTCTTCATATGTCAGTTCTGCCCTCCTGGGAATCAATCTGGTGAACCTTCGCTGCACTCCCTCAATAGCAAGAATGTCCTTCCTCAGATTAGGAGACCAAAATTGTACACCAAGGCCCTGTACAACTGCAGTAAGACCTTCCTGCTCCTGTACTCAAATCCTCTCGCTATGAAAGCCAACATGCCAACAGGCAGAGCAGAATCAGCTGCTGGAGGAGAGAAGAGGGCGAGGAGGGCTCCAAATTCGTGGTGACTTGCTGCATGCTCCACAATCTGGCAATCATGAGAGACCAGCCGTTACCGCCAGCAATTGTGCCAGGTGCCACAAGAGGAAGAGGAGGAATACGAGGGGTCCAAGGGGAGCACCAGAATGTTCCGGCCTGCACCCGCCATCTCATTGAAGTCCATCATCCTTTGGAGCACAGTTGCTATATGTTTTACCTTCTACGACTGAGGATCCATCAAGAAGTCCACTATCTGCACACAATCCCTTCAACCCCTTCACCATGAAGAACACAATAAAAATAAACCACCAATTTCACCACTACCCTATTACCATAATCAGTCTTTATTTGAAGCAAAAACAAACAATGAAAACATGACACAACCAACAGCACTTATAAATATTAAACTATGCACCCTTGTGCTTACCTTAGTGGCTACCTGATAAGTGCTCTTGCCTATGCTGCTGTAGCTACGAAGTGCAACCCGAGTGGTAGCAGCAAGCGAGGTGGATGGCTGATGAGAATCTGAAGAGGGCAGTTCAGATGTCCTCTTGTGACTCTCTCGAGAGGCTGTGGTCCGTGATTGCCCCGCCTCAGACTGCACCATCTTAGCATGGGCATGAGCAGTTTGAAATATCGGGCCGACAGGCAATTGCAAAGGCAATGGTGGAGTGATGGGGGATGGAGAAGAAGAAGACTTGCTTTAATTTAACGCCTGTCACGACCACCGGAATTCTCAAAGCACTTTACAGCCAATGAAGTACTTTTGGAGTGTAGTCACTGTTGTAATGTAGGAAACGTGGCAGCCAATTTGTGCACAGCAAGCTCCCACAAACAGCAATGTGATAATGACTAGATCATCAGTTTTGGCATTTGCACTCTAAGAAGGAAGTGGGGCACTGAATCATGCACTCCACTTCCTTCCTGGATCACAATCGGCAGCAAGTGTGGCAACTCCTTAAAGAGAGGAGCCATTGTTTCAGGCTCTGCAATGGAAAACAACTTACCTTCTCCACGATGGCAGCCGCGATCCCGTGCGATCGCCCGGCACTCAAGCAGAGTGCTGGACTGATCGATCATGGGCAGGAACCTGCGAAAACAGCTGCAAGAGAGAAGGTAAGGTTTTTTTTACTTACCTCGGTCACCTCGCCTTTAAGCATTGCCCACAAAGCGGCCGGCGCCCGATGCACGCCTCCTGTAGCTGTTGGTATTTTCACCCGGTGCTGCTGCAGGGGATGGAATGCAATTTCAGGTCCAGGGTGATGCGTCACAATCTCCGGGAGAAGACGATCAGGGCGCAACACTGTGGCACCGCCTGATCTCGCCAAGCCCAGTCGCAAAACTATTTGCGCTCCATTGGGAGGCTAAAGGAAGTCAATTTTGTACCCCATAAACTCTGTCAATGCTGCACCATCTCAAGTTCTAGCCTGGATTGTGTGCTAAAATACTTGATTAGGGTTTGAACCCTCAGAGGTTAGAATGCTGCCACTACAGAGGATTGAAAATAAGTTATCTGATTTTGGGTCATTTTCCCTGATTTTCTTTCATTAAAGGTGATGTGAGCTTAAATGATGATGCTAGTCTGCTTTGGAATCAAAATCTATTTTTAAATGTTTTATCATGATCAGATTGAGGCCAATCAAAAAAAAAACATTATTGTACTTTTCAAGCAAAATAGGTTCTCCTCATTTTCCATGGCAAAATGAGAATTTACATCATCCAGGCCTTTAAATCTTCTTCACTTGTAAGTCTGATATGAAGAAGAAGGCGAGTTGCATTTATATAGTGCCTTTCATAACCACTGGACATCTCAAAACACTTTACAGCCAATGAAGTACTTTTGGAGGGTAATCACTGCAGGAAATGCGATAGCCAATTTGCACACAGCAATCTCCCACAAACAGCAATGTGATACTGACCAGATCATCAGTTTTTTTGTTATAATGATTGAGGGATAAATATTGGCCAGGACAAAGGGGATGATTAGCTCTAGAACTTATATATAGCAGCATCATAAACAGATATGGGAACATTTCTCTGATCAGTAATTATACTGAACATGTAACATATTGTTTACAGTAAAATTACACAGAGAAGATCAGCCCCACGTGTGTGTGTAAAATGTACAGTATACTTTATCATGATCTACAACCAGTCCCACCAGACCCTATGATCCTCCAAATACAAGGAAGATGCCTTAAAAGCTCATCATGTGTGTCTCTGTATAATACACCACGATACAAACTGGGCCTGACTGAAGGTAAGAAGTTCACAACTGCAGCTCTCTCGGGTAGTATAATTTTGAAATATTGGATGTGGCAAAGTGAAAGGTGTTGCTGTTTCTGACTGTCACTATTCTCCTGAGTAAAAGTTTTTCTTTATTGTGGACAAAGTTCACAACGATTGCAAAGAAAAGTGCAGGAATTTCAATAGAAATCCACGATATCCCTCACCACCCGAAACTCCAACTACAGCATCTAACAGCCTCTTAAATAACTCCAGTGTTTTGGCCTCCATGACCTAGAATCCCAGTCCTGAACTTGCAGGCAGGTGTGGATGTGATGGAACGCATTATGAATAACTATCTGTCTCTGCCTACAGTAAGCAGCAAGTGTGAGAAATACATAGCACGTCCATTAGAAGCTGTCAGCAGAAAAGAAAGATGAAATGAAAGGTAAAATAATGGGATT
Organism: Pristiophorus japonicus; assembly: GCF_044704955.1. Taxonomy (NCBI): domain Eukaryota; kingdom Metazoa; phylum Chordata; class Chondrichthyes; family Pristiophoridae; genus Pristiophorus; species Pristiophorus japonicus. The sequence continues at coordinate 309,581,237 of NC_091979.1, forward strand.
AAAGGCAGACAAGTCCCCTGGACCTGATGGCTTACATCCTAGGGTCTTAAAACAAGTGGCTGCAGAGCTAGTGGATGCATTGGTTGTAATCTATCAAAATGCCCTGGATTCTGCGACGGTCCCAGCGGATTGGTATACTGCAAATGTAATGCCCCTATTTAAAAAAGGAGACAGACAAAAAGCAGGAAACTATCGACCAGTCAGCCTAACATCTGTCGTTGGGAAAATGCTGGAGTCCATTATTAAGGAAGCAGTAGCGGGACATTTGGAAAAGCATAATTCAATCAAGTAGAGTCAGCATGGTTTTATAAAAGAGAAATCAAGTTTTGACAAATTTGCTGGGGTTCTTTGAGGATATAACGAGCAGGGTAGAAAAGGGGGAACCAGTGGATGTGGTGTATTTGGATTTCCAGAAGACATTTGATAAGGTACCACATAAAAGATTACTGCACAAGATAAGGGGTTGGGAGTAATATATTAACATGGATAGAGGATTGGCTAACGAACAGAAAACAGAGAGTCGGGATGAATGGGTCATTTTACGGTTTGCAAACTAACTAGTGGGGTGCTACAGGGATCGGTGCTGGGTCCTCAATTATTTACAATCTATATTAATGACTTGGATGAAGGGACCGGGTGTAATGTAGCCAAATTTGCTGATGATACAAAGATGGGTGGGAAAGCAAATTGTGAGGAGGACACAAAACATCTGCAAAGGGATATATTCAGGCTAAGTGAGTGGGAAAAAATTTGGCAGGTGGAGTATAATGTGGGAAAATGTGAGGTTATCCACTTTGGCAGCAAAAATAGAAAAACAAATGATAATTTAAATGGAGAAAAATTGCAAAGTGCTGTAGTACAGAGGGACCTGGGGGTCCTTGTGCATGAAACACAAAAAGTTAGTAAGCAGGAAGGCAAATGGAATGTTGGCCTTTATTGCAAAGGGGATAGAGTATAAAAGCAGAGAAGTCCTGCTGCAACTGTACAGGGTATTGGTGAGACCACCCCTAAAGTACTGCGTACAGTTCTGGTCCCTGTATTAAAGGAAGGATTTACTTCCTTTGGAAGCTGTTCAGAGAAGGTTCTCTAGGTTGATTCTGGAGATGAGGGGTTGGCTTATGAAGATAGGTTGAGTAGATTGGGCCGATACTCATTGGAGTAGGGAAGAATGAGAAGTGATCTTATTGAAACACATAAGATATGAGCGGGATCGACAAGGTGGATGCAGAGAGGATATTTCCACTCAAAGGAGAAACTAAAACTAGAGGACATAGTCTCAGAATAAGGGGCCACCCATTTAAAACTGAGATGAGGAGGAATTTCTTTTCTCAGAGGGTTGTAAATCTATGGAATTCTCTGACCCAGAAAGCTGTGGAGGCTGGATCATTGAATATATTTAAGGCGGTGATAGACAGATTTTTGAACGATAAGGGAATAAAGGGCTATGGGGAGTGGGCAGGGAAGTGGCGTTGAGTCCATGGTCAGATCAGCCATGATCTTATTGAATGGTGGAGCAGGTCCGAGGGGCCAGGTGGCCTACTCCTGTAAGATGGCTCAACCGTGGCTAACACGGGAAATTAAGGATAATGTCAAATCCAAGGAAGAGACATATAAAGTGGCCAGAAAAAGCAGCAAACCTGAGGACTGGGAGAAATTTAGAATTCAGCAGAGGAGGACAAAGGGTTTATTTAGGAGTTGGAAAATAGAGTATGAGAGGAAGCTTGCCAGGAACATAAAAACTGACTGCAAAAGCTTCTATCGATATGTGAAGAGAAAAAGATTAGTGAAGACAAACGTAGGTCCCTTGCAGTCAGAGTCAAGTGAAATTATAATGGGGAACAAAGAAATGGCAGACCAGTTGAACAAATACTTTGGTTCTGTCTTCACGAAGGACCACACAAATAACCTTCCGGAAGTACTAGGGGACCGAGGTTCTAGTGAGAAGGAGGAACTGAAGGATATCCTTATTAGGCGGGAAATTGTGTTCGGGAAATTGATGGGATTGAAGGCCGATAAATCTCCAGGGCCTGATAATCTGCATCCCAGAGTACTTAAGGAAGTGGCCCTAGAAATAGTGGATGTATTGGTGATCATTTTCCAACAGTCTATCAACTCTGGATCAGTTCCTATGGACTGGAGGGTAGCTAATGTAACACCACTTTTTAAAAAAGGAGGGAGAGAGAAAACGGGTAATTCTAGACCGGTTAGCCTGACATCAGTAGTGGGGAAAAATTATTAAAGATCAAATAGCAGCGCATTTGGAAAGCAGTGACAGGATTGGTCCAAGTCAGCATGGATTTATGAAAGGGAAATCATGCTTGACAAATCTTCTGGAATTTTTTGAGGATGTAACTAGTAGAGTGGACAAGCGAGAACCAGTGGATGTGGTGTATTTGGACTTTCAAAAGGCTTTTGACAAGGTCCAGCACAAGAGAATGGTGTGCAAAATTAAAGCACATGGTATTGGGGTTAATATATTGACGTGGATAGAGAACTGGTTGGCAGACAGGAAGCAGAGAGTCGGGATAAACGGGTTCTTTTCAGAATGGCAGGCAGTGACTAGTGGGGTGCCGCAGGGCTTAGTGCTGGCACCCCAGCTATTTACAATATACATTAATGATTTAGATGAAGGAATTGAGTATAATATCTCCAAGTTTGCAGATGACACTAAACTGGGTGGCGGTGTGAGCTGTGAGGAGGACACTAAGAGGCTGCAGGGTGACTTGGACAGGTTAGGTGAGTGGGCAAATGCATGACAGATGCAGTATCATGTGGATAAATGTGAGTTTATCCACTTTGGGGGCAAAAACACAAAGGCAGCATATTACCTAAATGGCGGCAGATTAGTAAAAGGGGAGGTGCAACGAGACCTGGGCGTCATGGTACATCAGTCATTGAAAGTTGGCATGCAGGTACAGCAGGCAGTGAAGAAGGCAAATGTTATGTTGGCCTTCATAGCTAGGGGATTTGAGTATAGGAGCAGGGAGGTCTTACTGCAGTTGTACAGGGCCTTGGTGAGGCCTCACCTGGAATATTGTGTTCAGTTTTGGTCTCCTCATCTGGGGAAGGACGTTCTTGCTATTGAGGGAGTGCAGCGAAGGTTCACCAGACTGATTCCCGGGATGGCTGGACTGACATATGAGGAGAGACTGGATCGACTGGGCCTTTATTCACTGGAGTTTAGAAGGATGAGAGGGGATCTCATAGAAGCATATACAATTCTGACGGACGGGACAGGTAAGATGCAGGAAGAATGTTCCCGATGTTGGGGAAGTCCAGAACTAGGGCACAGTCTAAGGATAAGGGGTAAGCCATTTAGGACTGAGATGAGGAGAAACTTCTTCACTCAGAGAGTTGTTAACCTGTGGAATTCCCTACCGCAGAGAGTTGTTGATGCCAGTTCATTAGATATATTCAAGAGGGAGTTAGATATGACCCATACGGCTAAAGGGATCAAGGGGGTATGGCGAGAAAGCAGGAAAGGGGTAGTGTGGTGAATGATCAGCCATGATCTTATTGAATGGTGGTGCAGGCTCGAATGGCCTACTCTTGCACCTATTTTCTATGTTTCTATGTTTCTATGTTCCTATTTCTTATGTTCTTATGAAATATCTTGCATTTATATAGAGCCATTCATGTAATTAGGATTTGCCAAAGTGCTTCACAGCCATCAATTACACTTTGAAGTATAATCAGTTATAATATGGGTAAACACGGCAGCCAATTTCCTCCACAGCAATAGACAGCAATGAGATAAATGACCAGATAATCTGTTTTAGTGATGTTGTTTGAGAGAAAATTGTTGGCTCGAGGAGATCTCGCCCTGCTCTTCTTCGAATAGTGCCATGGGATATTTTAGGTCCACCTGAGAGGGCAGAGACGTTAACATCTCTTCCAAAATATGTCACTTACAGCAATGCAGCGCTCGTACAGTACCGCAGTGAAGTCCCCAACCTATGATATGTGCTCGTCTCTTGAGTGGAGTTTGAAACTATAATTTTCTGACATACAGGTGAGAGTGCTAACATTGAGCCAGTCCAGCAGGTAAATCTTAGTCTTAGATCCTTTATCAGAACTGGAAATAAATAGAAGAGAATGTCAATATTTTATAATTTAAAATCACTGCTGAAGAAATTTATATGAATGCTAATATCACTAAGAATGATTTCACCTACATAAATTGAGGACGTATCGTGACATGGGGGGTGGGGCAACCAGCTGCCCACCCATAAAACTCTGAAAAAGAAATGTTAGATATGTTATTGGTTCTAAAAAATAAATTAAGGATGTAATGGATGTGATAAAAATAGAATTTCCATCCTGTTAGGTGTATATATTTAGTATGGATTTATGAAGGGTAGGTCATGCCTTACTAATTTATTTGATTTGTCTGAGGAGGACCATACAATGGTACATAGTGAATTGCCTGTTGATGTTGTTCAGATGGACATCCAGAAGGCATTTGATAAAGTTCTGCCCAAGAAAATAATCAGCAAAATTAAAAGCGCATGGAATTAGAGGTAACTTTGTGACATGGGTTGTTAATTAGTTGGGAGGTGCGCGATTGAGAGTCGGGATAAAGGGAATATTGTCTGATTGGCCGGCTGTGACAGGTGGTGTTCACCAGGGATCTGTTCTGGGCATATATATGAATGCCTTGGATGGAGGAATAGACAGCTGTATATCCAAGTTTGCAGATGACACTGTTCGGAGGCACAGTAAGTTGTGTGGATGGGAGTAGAAAGTTACAAAGGGACATAAACAGACTAAGTGAGTCGGCAAAATGGGATCAGATGGAGTTCAATGCGGGCTTGTGTGAGGTCATCCATTTTGGATCCGAGAAAGACAAATCTGAATACACAGGTACAAAAAGTAATTAAAAAGGCTAATGAAATGTTGGCCTTTTTCCAAAGTGGCTGAAATAAAAAAGTGTGGAAGTGCTTCAATTGTCCGACCCCATCTGGAGTACCGTGTTCAGTTTTGTGCACAAAATCTTAGGAAAGATATTCTGGCCTTGGATGGGGTAAAGCACAGATTCACTAGAATGATACCGGGGCTAAAATGATTAAATAATGACAGGTTGACTTTGGAAAAGGCCAGGATGTTGGCAGGTATGTCCCTCAGATGATTTAAACTACCTACCTCTCTGGTTTCTGCTGGGTGAGCATGGTTAAAATCACAACTTTGATGCATTAAGTAATTTTGTTTAGTTTATAGTTAATTGTTACACTAACTCAACGGAGTGGAGGGGAAAATGGCACAGGTTTTAATTTGTAAGAGACGCAGTCTGCTCAAGGAAAATTATCAGGCTATTTGCGTGTGAACAAGCTGTTGGAACAAGCCTGAAACGTAACAATTGGTGCCAACTAAAATGGGATTGATATCACGTACGAACCAAGCACAGCTGCTTAAATAAAAGCAGGAGAAGCAAAGAATGATGCTTTCAGCACAAGGACTGCAAAAAGAAAGAAAGGATTGTGTTATGTATGCAAACCTCACCAATGTGTAAGACTTGCCACCAAGGGGCACACGTGTGGGAGACCTAAGGGTCACCAGTGCACCCTGGGCAAGCAGGTATAAAAGGCAATCCACCATGCTGCTTCCTCACTTTGGAGTTACATTAAAGAGACCAAGGTCACAATGGATGGAGCTTACAACACAGACTTGTGGAGTTATTCTGAACATAATAATTGGCGACGAGTTACAGATCACAAACTTTCACGTGGTAATAGCTGCCATTGGTATTCTTGAGAGATCTTTTGAGGGTGATGATTGGGTAGCCTTCGTTGAGCGTCTCGACCAGTACTTCGTGGCCAACGAGCTGGACATGGCTGAGACGGCGGTCAAACGCAGGGCGATTCTCCTCACCGTATGTGGGTTTTTGATATATGGCCTCGTCAAAAATCTGCTGGCACTGGTCAAACCAACGGACAAGACTTACACAGAACTGTACACGCTGGTTCGGGAACACCTCAAGCCGAAGAAGAGCATCCTAATGGCCAGGTATCGCTTTTACACACGCCATCGTCGGAGGGCCAGAACGTGGTGAGCTTTGTCGCTGACCTGACGCCTTGCGGGACAGTGCGAATTTGCCGGATCTTTGAGGGAAATGTTGCAGCACTTTTTTGTGCTTGGAATTGGCCACGAGGTCATTCTTCGCAAACTGTTGTCTGCCAAATCCCTAGATCTGAGCAAGGCCAGCACGAAAGCCCAGGCCTTCGTATACACGAGCGACAACACGAAACAGATATCTTCACAGCATCGAAGCTCACCGGCAAGTACTGTGCATAAAATAATGCTTTCAGCAGGCAGAACTGTACATGACAGGGCCTACATGACCTCAGAGGCCAGAACTAGGATGACTCAGAGGCCGCTGTGGGATGTGAATGCGTATCCATTAACACCATGTTGGCGCTGCAGGGGCAGTCATAGAGCCCATCAATGTCAATTCAAACACTATGTGTGCAAGGGCTGTGGAACAATGGGGCACCTTCAGCGAATGTGCAAATGCCCCATGACTCACCACATGGCAGAGTCAGCAGAGGACGACCGATCCAGCGCGGATCACACTGAACAAGCAGGAGAGGCAACTCAACCTGAGGACGAAGAGTAAGTGTATGGGGTACACATCATCACCACCAAAAGCCCTCCGATAATGTTAAAAGTTTAACTTAATGGCATTCCAGTCTCCATGGAATTAAACACGGGGGTGAGTCAATCAATCATGAGCCAGAAGGCTTTTGAGAAACTGTGGGGCAACAAGGCACAGAGGACAAAACTGAGCCCGATTCACACAACGCTGTGCACTTACACCAAAGAACTCATACCTGTTATCAGCAGTGCGGCAGTGAAAGTATCGTACGACTGAATGGTGCATGATTTACCACTATGCATTGTACCAGGCGATGGCCCAACGCTGTTCGGCTCGGAAAGATCCGATGGAACTGGGACGACATCAAAGCACTGTCTTCGGTGGATGTCACCTCATGCGCCCAGGTGCTAAAAAAATTCCCGCCGTTATTTGAGCCAGGTATCGGCAACTTCACAGGCGCAAAGGTGCAGATCCATCTTGTTCCTGGGGCATGGTCTGTTCATCACAAGGCCTGAGCAGAGAGAAAGTCGAGATCGAGCTGGACAGACTTCAACGAGAGGGAATCATATTGCCAGTTGAGTTTAACGAGTGGGCCAGTCCAATCGTGCCGTGCTGAAGAGCGATGGGACGGTCAGAATCTGCGGGGACTACAAGGTAGCAATCAACCGAGTCTCGTTACAGGACCAGTACCCACTACCAAAAGCGGAGGACCTATTCGCAATGCTAGCAGGGGGAAAGTCATTCACCAAGCTGGATCTAACCTCTGCTTACATAATACAGGAGCAGGCTGAACCGTCAAAGAAATTGACGTGCATCAATATGTACAAAGGACTGTTCATATACCACAGATGCCCCTTTGGGATTTGCTCAGCTGCGGCCATCTTCCATAGGAACATGGAGAGTCTGCTGAACTCGGTTCAATGCACCGTGGTGTTCCAAGACGACATCTTGATCATTTGTCGCAACACTACCGAACACTTGCACAACCTGGAAGAGGTTCTAAAGCGACTGGACAGAGTGGGACTCGGGCTGAAACGCTCCAAGTGTGTTTTCCTGGTGCCAGAGATCGAATTTCTGGGAGAAAGATTGCGGCACACGGCATCAGACCCACGGACTCCAAGACGGAGGCCGTCAAGAATGCACCCAGACCACAGAATGTGACGGAGCTGCGTTCGTTCCTGGGACTCCTCAACTATTTTGGTAACTTTCTATCGGGTTGAGCATTTTGCTGGAACTCTTGCATTTATTACTAAGCAAGTGTGATGACTGAGTTTGGGTTAAATCTCAAGAGACAGCCTTTAATAAGGCCAGAAACCTGCTATGCTATAACAAGTTACTTGTATTGTATGACCCATGTAAACGTTTAGTACTAGCTTGTGCTGCGTCATCGTACAGGGTCGGTTTTGTGTACAGGAAGCAATTGTGTCAGGCAAACTGCAACCGGTTGCATATGCATCCAGAAGTTTATCAAAGGCTGAAAGAGCCTGCAGTATGGTTGAGAAAGAAGCGTTAGCATGTCTATAGGGGGTTATGAAAATGCACCAATACCTATTTGGACTCCGGTTTGAGCTTGAAACTGGACAGAAACCGCTTATCTCACTGCAAAGATATCAACACCAATGCTTCGTCCCGCATCCAAAGATGGGCACTAACATTGTCTGCGTATGACTATGTAATCTGCCACAAACCAGGCACAGAGAACTGCGCTGACGCCATCAGTCGGCTTCCATCGCCCACCACCGGGGTGGAAATGGCACAACCCGCAGACTTGCTTCTGGTAATGTATGCTTTTGAGAGCGAGGGGTCACCTGTCACGGCTCGTAAGATCATGACCTGGACTAGCCAAGACCCTGTGCTATCACTAGTAAAAAGCTACATCCTTAATGGGAGCTGGTCGGCGGTTCCCGGGGAAATGCAAGATGAAATTAAGCTGTTCCACCGTCTAAGGATGAATTGTCCATCCAATCGTATTGTCTCCTATTGGGAAATCATGTGGTTTTGCCAAAAAAAGGCAGGGAAACGTTTATACGCGACCTACACAGAACCCACCCAGGCATAGTCATGATGGAGGCTATAGCCAGGTCGCACGTTTGCTGGCCCGACATTGACTCCGAATTGGAGTCATGCGTACACCAATGTAACACTTGCTCACGGTTGAGCAACGCACCCAGGGAGGCCCCACTGAGCTTGTGGTCATGGCCCTCCAAACCGTGGCCCAGGGTCCACATAGATTTTGCTGGCCCTTTTCTAGGAAAGATGTTCCTAGTAGCAGTGGATGCTTACTCTAAATGGATTGAATATATAATAATGTCATCATGTACGTCCACTGCCACCATTGAAAGCCTCAGGGTCATGTTCGCCACCCTTGGTTTGCCCGACGTCCTTGTTAGTGACAATGGACTGTGATTCATCAGCTCGGAATTCAACGAGTTCATGACCCGCAATGGCAATAAGCATGTCAGGTCTGCCTCATTTAAGCCCGCTTCCAATTTTCAAGCGGAATGGGCAGTCCAAACCATCAAGCAGAGCTTGAAACACGTAACGGATGGCTCCTTGCAGACCCAGCTATCTCGGGTTCTGCTCAGCTACCGGACGCGCCCCCACTCGCTCACCAGGGTTCCCCCTGCAGAAGAGAGCACTCAAAACCAGGCTCTCCTTAGTCCACCCGGATCTCAATGATCACGTAGAAACCCGGCAGCACCGGCATAACATGTACCATGATCGTGCGGCTGTGTCATGTAACATTGAGTTTAATGATCCTGTGTTTGTTCTCAATTATGGTCATGGTCTCAAGGAGGGGAAGTGAGTGTTTGTTGTTAAACTGTTGAATGGACTAACGTGCAGAAAGCACTTGGATCAGACCAAACTGCGATTCACTGACAACCAAGAACAGTTTGAAGAGGACATTACCATCTGTGATTCACCAACACACACCCAGCCAGCAATCGACCTCGCTGTCAACTACGAGGATGAACCCACCATGCCTGACAGTCCGATCAGACCAGCCGCACTGCAGTGTAGCAATGATCTGACCAACTCACCCATGCCAGGACTTCAACTCAGGTGATCAATCCGGGAACGCAGAGCGCCAGATCACCTCAACCTGTAAATAACTTGTACATAAGATTTGGACAGGGGGGCGGCGGGGAGTGATGTATGTATGCAAACCTCACCAATGTGTAAGACTTGCCATCAGGGGGTACACCTGTTGGAGACCCAAGGGTCACCTGTGCACCCTCGGCAAGCAGTTATAAAAGGCAATCCACCATGCTGCTTCCTCACTTTGGAGTTACATTAAAGAGACCAAGGTCACAATGGTTTGAGCTTACAACACAGACTTGTGGAGTTATTGTGAACATAAGAGATTGGAATTGGCTGAACTGGTGGCAGAGGATTCAGTGCTGACATAAGATTGAATTTTGTTGACTGTTTCTGGAAAGGAACAGAGCGATATCGGCACAAGATGAAAGAAAAAGAATGATAGTGCCAGGCCAATGAAAAGGAGCAGCAGTGCAACTTGAGGCTGAGCAGGCAAGAGGCAGAGGAACAGGAGAAGAAGTATCTGTGTGCACTTGAATTGACAGGTAATGCTGTGCTAACTATGAGAATGGTGAGCAAGGTGCCAGTTTGATGCAGCCCATAATTGCTTGTGGAATAATTTTGTTAAATCTAACCATATTTCAAACTTTAAGAAACTGTATGACATAGATGTATTTTTAAAGGTTATGTGCCTTTGGAAATCTCATAGGTAAGGGAAAGAAATATTAGCAAAGAGGCTGGTGTTGTCACTTAGCAATAAAGTACGGTATACAGATCTGATATAGAAACATAGAAACATAGAAAATAGGTGCAGGAATAGGCCATTCGGCCCTTCGAGCCTGCACCACCATTCAATATGATCATGGCTGATCATTCACCTCAATGCCCCTTTCCTGCTTTCTCTCCATACCCCTTGATCCCCTTGGCCGTAAGGGCCATATCTAACTCCCTCCTGAATATATCCAATGAACTGGCATCAACAACTCTCTGCGGCAGGGAATTCCACAGGTTAACAACTCTGAGTGAAGAAGTTCCTCCTCATCTCAGTCCTAAATGGCCTACCCCTTATTCTAAGACTGTGTCCCCTGGTTCTGGACTTCCTCAACATCGGGAACATTCTTCCCGCATCTAACCTGTCCCGTCCCGTCAGAATCTTACACGTTTCTATGAGATCCCCTCTCATCCTTCTAAACTCCACTGTATAAAGGTCCAGTTGATCCAGTCTCTCCTCATATGACAGTCCAGCCATCCCTGGAATCAGTCTGGTGAACCTTCGCTACACTCCCTCAATAGCAAGAACGCCCTTCCTCAGATTAGGAGACCAAAACTGAACAAAATATTCCAGTTGAGGCCTCACCAAGGCCCTGTACAATTGCAGTAAGACCTCCCTGCTCCTATACTCAAATCCCCTAGCTATGAAGGCCAACATACCATTTGCTTTCTTCACCGCCTGCTGCCCCTGTATGCCAACTTTCAATGACTGATGAACCATGACACCCAAGTCTCGTTGCACTTCCCCTTTTCCTAATCTGCCACCATTCAGATAATACTCTGCCCTCGTGTTTCTGCCACCAAAGTGGATAACCTCACATTTATCCATATTATACTGCATCTACCATGCATTTGCCCACTCACCCAACCTGTCCAAATCACCCTGCAGCCTCTTAGCATCCTCCTCACAGCTCACACCACTACCCAGCTTAGTGTCATCTGCAAACTTGGAGATATTACACTCAATTCCTTCATCCAAATCATTAATGTATAATGTAAAGAGCTGGGGTCCCAGCAGAGCCCTGCGGCACTCCACTAGTCACTGCCTCCCATTCCACTCTACATTACATCCTCAAAAAATTCCAGAAGATTTGTCAAGCATGATTTCCCTTTCACAAATCCATGCTGACTTGGACTGATCCTGTCACTGCTCTCCAAATGTGCTGTTATTTTATCCTTAATAATTGATTCCAACATTTTCCCCACTACTGATGTCAGACTAACTGGTGTTAGTGCAAAAGAAAGAATTTATATAGCACCTTTCATGATCTCAGGACATCTCAAAGCGCTCTACAGCCAATTAAGTACTATTTTTTGAAGTGTAGTCACTGCTGTAATGTAAGAAACGTGGCAGCCAATTTGCGCACAGCAAGGTCCCACAAACAGCAATGAACAAAATGACCAGATAATCTGTTTTAGGTGTTGGTTAGGGGATAAATGTTGGCCAGGACACAGTGAGATCTCCCCTGCTTTTCTTCAAATAGTGCAGTGGTATATTTTATCTGAGAGGGTATACAGGACCTTGGTTTGTTGTCCCATCCGAAAGAAGGCACCTCCCTCAGTGTAGCCCTTGCTCAGCACTGCCCTAAATGACGTGCTCAAAGTCCCTGGAATAGGACTTGAACCTATAACCTTCTGACTCATAGGCAAGAGTGCTATCATTGAGCTAAAACTGACAGTACAGCTTTTAATGTAGTAAATTAATAATTCTTGTTGCTTTTGACCTCACCCCAGGAAAGTATAAGTGTAAAATTAAATGCTATTGTTACAAATTTTGGATATTCTCTTGGGTATAATGTGTTGGTAAATCCTATAAACAGTCTGAGCATCTTCCATTCAGGATTGTGCCCCTGCTGCCCAATATCTAATTATATGATAAAGTAACCCAGGGGTGCCACAATAGGACTCCTTTGTGATCTGAACTAGATCGTGTGTCTCCCACACATTCCCACAATGTGCTTGTCCAATCTTTCCAAGCGTGGACTGAAACTCTTTCGTGAGAAGAGTCAGATACGAATAATTAAGCTGCTAAATTTTCCAGCCAGCAAGTGGACGTACAGACTAACAATTGTAATCACATCTCATCTTCATTCAATTGACTAGAAAAATAACAAAAATAGACCACAATATTAATGTTCTTGATTAACTTTTCCTGGCCAGCTTTCTGATTTTGACTAGCTCTAGGCTTGAGATGAGTTAGGCTTCCTTACCATCGAGCTTCTAGATCCAGATCCCATACCTATATTTCATAGTCTCTTGTTTGAAACCTGACTGACTGCCCAAGTGTCTCGCTTTCTCGGAGTATTCATAAGAAACACAGGGCCTCTAATTCCTTCCCTGTTCAGAGATTTGCCAATAGGCATGTCAACGAAACCAACTACCCTTTCTTTAAGAAGTGTATTCTCAGTTCACATCAATGGAAACAATCCTTATCGCAACAGATGTGAATGTTCACTGGAGTCTCTAAACTAATTTTCATTGTCAAAAGCATTCTGGTTCAGACTCTTTTGTCTGAATCGTAGCCAACTTTTCTCAGCTTTGCTATTTAACTTCTTGAGAGCTACATTTAGCTTAATGATAGCATCTTTAACATAAATTAAACAAAAATGCTCTCTTGGCACAGTTCAGAAATCCTGAAACATGTCAGTTATGTAAAGCTCATAGCTGTAGTTACAGAGAACTGGTGATAGAAATGAAAGATGTATGATGCGAGGGAGAGAATGTAATGATTTTTGTTGAATTGAGTCATTTAATGTTAAAGGGCCCTTTTCTGGAAGTTGTTCCAGATGATTTAAGGAGTTCCTTACTTGACCCAGACCACAGGAGCCTGAGTCAGATCTTTATTGACCCGAGCCTCACAGAGCCCTGTGAGCAAGTGCGCCGTCAGTTGTGTCACAGGAATGAGCATCAGGTCATTCATTACTTCCGATGATCAGCCCATGCCATGCGTGGGACTGTACTGCACAACAGTTGTGGAGGTGTGACGCTAGGGACGCAAAACAGCCGCTGGACCGAGAGGGAATCTGCGCACAGTTGGGGAGACTGTGTGCTGTTGAGAGAAATGAGATTGCCAACAGCTGCGTGGCGATAGCAATCAGACAAAAGATGGTATAGTATATGCACTCAATCCGTGCAGTATTTTTCAGGGATATGATTGGTTCTTTTTTTTTTAAATGAATATATACATTGTTTTGAGAGAGAGTGAAGTGCATTATGTGTGTTTGCAAGTGATTTTGATTGTGAAATTTGAAGCAATCAGTATGGTTCTTGATCTACAAACATGTTGGATACTTTCCCACTGGCTACAGAATGCCAGGCATGCAGCAGGCACAGCACATTGAATAGATGTGAATGGCTACTACTGTACACTACACAGTGCTGACGAATGAGCTGCTGCGCTCGGCTGACTACTGACCTGCAATGTCACATTGGAGCACTCAATTGTAAGGTTACCTTTAGAGAAACTTTGCTATTTTATTGGTAATAAAACTGAATCACCAGAATAAATGCTTTAGGTGTGTTTTCACACAGCCATCTGTTAAATTTATGATGCCAGAAGGTGAGTAAGAAAAGTAGTATTTTATAGTACTTCTACTGCAGATGTGCATTTCATTACAATCATCATAGGCAGTCCCTCGGAGTCGAGGATGACTTCAATTTCATTATAATAATATATAGGGTAATATTAAAATTATAATAATATATAGGGTAATATTAAAATCTCACCAGTGATCCATTTTACCAAGAGCATAAACTACGCTTAAAATAATTTCTTTACCCTTTATTCTATCTTGTAGCAAACATACAAGATTGAAGTAAATTGTACTATTGTTGTTTATAAGTATGTGGCACATGTCCTAATTAATTGTGTCTCCCAAAGCAAGTGCTCTACTCGGAGCTCCTTCACAGCAAACGAGCCAAAGGTGGGCAGCGGAAACGTTACAAGGACACCCTCAAAGCCTCCCTGATAAAGTGCAACATGCCCACTGACACCTGCGAGTCCCTGGCCCAAGACTGCCCTAAGTGGAGGAAGTGCATCCGGGAGGGCGCTGAGTACCTCGAATTTCAACCCTGAGAGCATGCAGAAACCAAGCGCAGGCAGCGGAAAGAACGTGCGGCAAACCAGTCCTACCCATCATCATAGGCAGTCCCTCGAAGCAAGGATGACTTGCTTCCATGCCAAAAAGGGATGAATTCACAGGTGATTCAGTGAAGGACCGAATATTCCAGATCCCGAACTACATCGTGAAGGGTGGAAGATGCCTGTGCTTGGATTTTTTTTAACGTGTGGTGGCCGTTGCACACCAGCCACCACACGGGCTTGACAGAGCTAGGTCTTGGTCCAGTTGCAAGGATTAGCCAAGACTAACTGGAAACCAGCTCTGCTGCACAGACCGAGCGCACACATATCGCAGTGTGTGTGCGCACTCGGTCCCAACCACCCCTTCCCTCAACGACTGACCCACCTGTGACAGCGTCTGTGGCTCTCGTATTGGACTGTTCAGCCACCAAAGAACTCACTTCAGGAGTGGAAGCAAGTCTTCCTCGATTCCGAGGGACTGCCTATGATGATGAATTAATTGAAAGCTCCTCATCTTTTTCACAAGAGGAAAGCGGATCATGTTTCTGATGAATATCTTTACTACGTTGCGTCTTTGAAAATAACAAGGCATTTACATTCAGTACTTTATAATGCAGGAATAAAGAACACAAAATTCACTCATATTTGGATATTCTAATAACTACTTTAAGAATTACAACATTCTCTGCATACTGCAGTCATTTACTGTAACATTTAACTGCACCTATAGTTCAGTCTCTGAATTTGTTGATTATTTGCACAATTGCCTGATGGTATTTTGACACTGTAGCTGTGACCTTTAGTTTTGTAGTGCATGAAAGCGATCTTTATCAATATGATTCAATTAGATTTAAAATTCCTCGCCATTGGTAAATAACCATCGCGCCTGATAATTGATGGGCATGCAGATTGTCAAAGAAAGCAGCATTTAAAATAAGAGTTGTAGTCCTGTCAGAAAAGCAGTACTTCTTGGGATTTACTTACTGAACTGGAAGGTAATAAAACCAAAACAGAGCACAATGCACTACAGGGCAATCTCTAATGTGTAGACCTGTCCTGTTTACATCATCTCACTAAGTCTAATCTTCACAATATTCACAAATATTCTGCTGTAGTTACCTACTGTTTTTAAAGTTATTATGTTTAATATATTTACTAATCATTGTAATCAATGCAGTTTTGCATGAGCATTCCAAATATTTTTATAAAGTGCAGTGTTTTTTTAGTTCCATTAAAAATGTTAGGCTTATAACAATATAAAAATATGCCGCCAAAAATTATGTTCTACAAGTAATTTGAAATTCGTACATATATGTTTCCTACATCACATTTTATTTATTTCCTGTATCTTAGCTAAATAAGTAATGAGGGAGTGCTGCACTGTTGGAGGTGCCATCTTTCAGATGTGACTTTGAACCAAGGCCCTCCCAGATGGATTTAAAAGACCTCATGGCAAGATTAAAAGAAGAGCAGGGGAGTTCTCCCCAGTGACCTGGTCAATATTCATCCCTCCACCAACACCACTAAAACAGATCTGTTCATTATCTCATGGCTGTTTGAGGGACCTTGCTGTGTGCAAATTGGCTGCCACATTTCCCTGCATTACAGCAGTGACTACATTTCAAAAATACTTAATTAGCTGTAAAGTGCTTTGGGACATCCTGAGGTCATGAAAGGCACTATATAAATACAAATTCTTTTAAACTAAAGACGTGAACATGAGAACAGTACAGTTTATGAAATTAAGGACCTTGCCCTTCTTTCCATCACCTTAGCTCGCAAGCACCTTGTTAAATTATGAGCCCTTATTGTGTCTGCAGGCTGTGTTGTAGATGTTGAAATAGTGGTGGGCAGGTCCTCAGTTGTGACCTTGTCATTTTTCACTATCATTGAAATGAGTGCAGGCTTGTAAGCCTGCAGGACTCCACAACTTTATTGTGCCACATTCATTTGTAAATTATTCTGTCACAAAGCATTACCAAAGCAGAATCTATAAGTTATTTTAAAAAGAAATAGATCATTGCTTGAAGAAGAGAAATATTAACGGGTACAAGCAGCAGGAGAGTGAAATAGACTGGATGGTTCACACGGAGAAAAACACTGGTGCAGACTTGATGAACAAAATGGCATGATTTCTTTCTTTATTTCTAAAATTAAAATGTGTGAATTGTATTCATTCCAAAATGAAATGAAATTAAACTTTCTATTGTCACAGTCTGGAGAACAACGAATGATGTTCTGAAATATAAGCAACACAAATAAAAAAAATGATTGCCTGAATGCAGGCTTGAAAACTTTCCTTTCTGATATCCGGAGAAACAAATTTGATTTACATCTGTATTTTCTGATGGATCGATTTATTTTAGTGTGTACTACTGATGTGGGCATGGAGGGACTATGTAGCGATAAATAGTATCTTATCAGAATTTTGGAACGATTGATCCACCAGTTCAAAATCAAGTTTGAAGAGTAAGTAAATTATCTACAGGTGAGAATACTGCTGATAATGTTTGTTGTAAACAATGTCCCTACTCTGTATAAAACATTATTTAATGATATAAAATGTATTCATAGAAACTGGTGTAATTTATCAAAAATGAAGAGAGGTTCAAAAGGAAGTGGAATGAATCCTAATTCTGCACTTGAGATAAAGACCTTAAAGTAGTACTAATCAATAACACTATCTTGTAGGAAGACGATGGCATTATTCACAAGGGTACACTCGATGCTACTGACACTTCACCATCGCCAGCAGAGAAATTAGGAAATAAGGTAGGAGGCACCTTGTTTGTTTCTGCACAATCTCCAAAGAGGAGACTGTTACGTGAATCCCCCATGTTTTAAAGCGAAACTGTTGTTAGCCATGTGACCATTCGTTCAGTCACCATGTAAATGATTGGTCTGGTACAGGAAAGACTATCTGATTCTGCATAGTCATGTTAGTAAAATAATAATTACTGCTAGGTTTAAGGAAAGCTTGAATACCTGTGGATTATGTTGCAGTAACCTCCCTATGGAACTATTGCACTGGCTATCTTTGCAAGTTAAGCTAGGTTTGGTATTTTCTACGTTAGCACTGCTGTTTTTTTTTCACAATTCCACTTGGGCTCTCATCAATATTTGTTTTCCTGACTGAATACCTTAGATTTGACATTAACATAATTCCTTTAAGACCAAGGCCGAGAAATTACAGGCATAAAATGGACACCAAAATGTCCAATATTGGAGATGGTATGCACACGCACATTCTGCACTGGAAATGTGCCGCTCGCTATGTTTGTCAGGGCAGTTAAAAGTCACCTAGGACCCATGCCTGGAACAGGTTCCACTGGAGTGTCAAAGACCTATGCCAATCGTCCCCTCCCTCCCGATTGATTTCCCCTCTCCCGATGTCACAGTCTTGCTCAGTATTAACTATACATTCCAAGTTGGTGTCATCCGCAAATTTTGATATTCTACTTCTGATTCCAGATTCCAAATCATTCATGTAAATGGTGAACAACAGTGGTCCCAGCACTGATCCCTGCGGAACAACACTTTACACCTTCTGTTAGTTTGAGCAAATACCTTTATCCTGTACTCTGTTTAGTAGCCAGTTTACTATCCATTCTACTACTTATCCCCTGATTCCACATGCTTTGACCTTAGTCATGAGTTAATTATACAATACCTTGTCGAAGGCCTTTTGAAAGTCCATGGGGCCGATTTTCATTAAGGGCCTCCGCCCGCCCAAGTGCCGTCCAAAGTGCCGCCGATGGCCGCAGAGGTACCGGACGGTACTTTGGGCGGGAAATTCATCGCCGAGGTCTCTCGAAGGTCAGCGGGCAGCAAATGGACGATGTCGATGTACGCTGCCAATCTGGGCAGCAGTGGGCAGGACGTCTCATTCTCGGCGGCAGAGGTAATCAACAGTAAAAAAATAAAAAAAACTATACGATGACCTTCTGGGGACCCCATCCAGGTAAGTCGCTGTTGAAAATTTATTTTTAAATGTTCACTTACCTTTTTTTCAGCATCTTCAAACTTACCGTCGGGGACAGACCAGCCTCCAGCCAACAGTCAACCCCCGTTCTGCCGCTGAGTCCCGCCGACTCCTGCCCGCAGGAATCTGGGAGCTCGGCGGGCGGGAGGTCAGCTGCGCCACTCGGCCGTCTGCTGATGTCAGCGGGCTGCTCTCCCCTCCCGCCCGCTCCAGGCCACCTCCAAAGTGGCACTGGGCGGATCTTCAGGAGGAATGTCGGTGGCAGCGGGCGGCAGTCAGCAGCAGCGGGCGGTGAGGCGATGAATTTCGGCCCCCATGTATATTACATCTACTGCATTATTCTTTTATGTGGTTTTAAGATTTATTGAAGGAAGTTACACAAGAACAATCGACAGTAATCAATGTTACTTTTGTCTGAGTATCATAAATGCCTATGTAGCGAATGTATAGCGAATACTGAACTAAATGTGCTGCTGTTTGTCAACATCCTTCGCCTGCTCCACGACGACATGCAGGCCGTGATCCTTACCGGTGGATCCATTTCAGACCCATTCCACGTCCGGACCGGGGTCAAACAGGGCTGCGTCATCGCTCCAACCCTCTTTTCAATCTTCCTTGCTGCCATGCTCCACCTCACTGTCAACAAGCTCCCCGCTGGAGTGGAACTAATCTACAGAACTAGTGGGAAGCTGGTTAACCTACGCCACCTCCAGGCCAGGCCCAAGATCACCCCATCTTCTGTCGTTGAGCTGCAGTATGCGGCTGACGCCTGTGTCTCCGCACACTCTGAGGCTGTACTTCAGGATATAGTCGATGTATTCACTGAGGCATATGAAAGCATGGGCCTTACGCTTAACATCCGTAAGACAAAGGTCCTCCACCAGCCTGTCCTCGCCACACAGCACTGCTCCCTAGTCATCAAGACAACGTGGACCACTTCCCATTCCTCGGGAGCCTCTTGTCAACAAAGGCAGACATTGATACAGAGATTCAACATCGCTTCCAGTGCGCCAGTGCAGCCTTCGGCCGCCTGAGGAAAAGAGTGTTCGAAGACCAGGCCCTCAAACCTACCACCAAGCTCATGGTCTACAGGGCTGTAGTAATACCCGTCCTCCTGTATGGATCGGAGGCATGGACAATGTACAGAAGACACATCAAGTCG
The DNA here is from genome assembly GCF_044704955.1 of Pristiophorus japonicus. NCBI lineage: Eukaryota > Metazoa > Chordata > Chondrichthyes > Pristiophoridae > Pristiophorus > Pristiophorus japonicus. Next base: position 309,600,864 of record NC_091979.1, read on the forward strand.
CTGGAGATATATCACCAACGATGTCTCTGCAAGATCCTGAAAATCCCCTGGGAGGACAGACGCACCAACATCAGTGTCCTCGTCCAGGCTAACATCCCCAGCATTGAAGCACTAACCACACTCGATCAGCTTCACTGGGCAGGCCATAGTTCGCATGCCAGACACGAGACTCCCTAAGCAATTGCTCTACATGGAGCTCCTTCATGGCAAATGAGCCAAAGGTGGACAGCGGAAACGTTACAAGGACACCCTCAAAGCATCCCGGGTGAAGTGCGACATCACCACTGACACTTGGGAGTCCCTGGCCAAAGACTGCCCTAGGTGGAGAAAATGCATCCGGGAGGGCGTTGAACTCTTCGAATCTCAACGCTGCGAGCGTGAAGAGGTCAGGCGCAGGCAGCAGAAGGAGCGTGTGGTAAATCAGTCCCACCCCCCTTCCCCCGATGAATATCTGTCCCACCTGTGACAGGATCTGTGGCTCTCATGTTGAACTGTTCAGCCATCAAAGAACTCACTTTAGGAGTGGAAGCAAGTCTTCCTCGATTCCGAGGGACTGCCTCGGATGATGATGATGATGATGAAATGTGCTGCGAAAGAATATTACACCTAATTCGAATATTTCTGTTAAATCCATTGAAATCTCAGCACTTGAAGTCCGAAGGTGCAGTTAATTAAATATTTAGTTCAGTATACCATAAATTTGAATATGTAAATCAGATTTAAATGTGGCTTCTTTGAGTTGCAGTTGTTCGAAAATAGGTTATCAAATCCTTGAGTGACCTCAGTAGTCTATCTCTCACAAGTTAGGAGTACTCTTGAATGATCAGAAATGGCAATGATTTATAATATTGCAAAGTAAGTGCAACATTAATTAATCAAGATGTTCTGTATCTGGTGCTCAGTCCAGACACAGTCAAATTGCTTTCACCTTTCACTAAAAGTGGATACAATGCACAATCCATTAAAATATCATGCGACAGCTTATTTAATGCAGTCATCCTGTATCAGTAAGGGCTAAGTACCCAATAAATAAACAGTAGGTGCTATTTGTAGCACCAATTATAACCACTATTTTATATTTATATTATTAATGAAAAGCAAAAGCTGTTGAAAATACTCAGAAGATTCATCAGCATCTGTGAAAAAGATTGACTAAAGTTTCAAGTGATAGATCTTTTCCCAGAATGACGTAGACCCTTCATCAGGCTTTGTGGAAGAGTCTACACCTGAATTAATAACTTGTCTATTCTCTTTATAGGTGCAATGGAGCTGATGTTTATTTTAAGCCTGTTCTATTTTTATTTCAGTTTCCAGCATTTGCATTATATTTTTATTTTTACCTTTGACATTACCATTAATCTCCCTTTACAATGTTAAGCATAGCACCTTAATTAGAAATAATTTGCAATTTAGTCATCAAAGCTAAATCTCATGATTGTTCGTTTAACTTTTACATACAACTGGGTACTTTAGTTATTCAATTGGCCCACAGTGTCCAAACCAACATTCCCGCTAAGCTGCACAGCCACGCAGCAGTCTAGAGGTCCCCTGCAGGCCTCTGATCGGCTTTTGCAGGAAAGAAATCGTGCATGTGTGAAAATTTGAATGGGCTGCACATCCAGGTAAAGGGACCGCGCACAAAAAAAAAATGGAAGGGAACATTGGTCTAAACTATAGTCTGTACGTCATTTCCAACCCTCGAACCGTGGCAATCTGAATTATATTGATGCAAAAGCAAAATACTGTGAGGCTGGAAATCGGAAATAAAAACTGAAAATGCTGGAAAACACTCAGCAGACCAGGTAGCATCTTTGGAGAAAAAAAACCCAGAGTTAACGGGCGGATTTTTGAGAGGTTTGGAACCGGGTTTTCACCGCGATTTGATTCTCCGCAGCGAAAACCTGGTCGCAAAGCCCGGGCGGGATCCTCGGGTACCTGTTTGCAGCGGTGCTTCCAATTACCGAGAGGTACACCGACGTGCAATGACCCGAGTTTTGGCACTCTCCCGACCCGCACGCTGCGCCCAGAATAGCGACAGGGTCAAACCTGTCGGTGCAGCCCTGCCAGCAGCGGTAAGTCAGAAAACCTGCAAAAAAGGTAAGTTAAAGTTTTTATTTTTAAATGTTTTTTTGCAGCGATTACTTAGTTAAGGGTCTTGTAAATGTTTTTGGAATGATTTTTGGATTTTTTTTCCCTCTCCCAAGGCCTCGCAGCGCAAACAACTCCGGACTAAAAGTTGCCGAAGCTCGTGCTTTGTGCCGTGAATAATCATAGAACGTCTCCCTTACCCCCAGCGCAGACCCCAAAAGGCCGAAAGTTCGGCCTAAAAACGGTAGCTCAGCAAAAATGGTAATTTTCGCAAAAAAACCCCGAAACTGAAAATCCGACCCAATATTTCATGTCGATGACCTTTTATCAGTTCCGATGAAAGACCATTGATGGCATACGTTAATTCATTTAACTTCATTACTCATTGGTTTATCCAGTTTAAATTTCTTGGGCTTGGAAGTTTGGGAACAGCTATTCTTGGTGCTGTTGGATAAATCCTAAATTAGAACACCAAGATAAATTAGATTGAGAATAAGATTATTAGTGGGACCATTGGTTTTAAAGTTTATATATAGTATCAAAGCTCTATGTTAAACACCTAAGTGGTGCACAAAAGGCAGATAGCACAGACACTCTGCTCTAGACAAGAATCACTTAAAGAACTTTGCACAGTGTGTGTGACAATCTTCTCCCTCTTTGTGTAAGTCTTTATTCAGGGCTGTACGCTTCATATTTTTATCCCATCATCAGCAACACATCTGTTTCTTACACCACAAGAGGATCAAACCACTGTTTATTGAATGATTTTCTTTTTTTTGAAGGGAGTTAGTTACTTTTACTCAAACCTGGCATTAGTTTTCGAACAGAAGGTTATGTTGCTAAATATCAGCAGAACAACTTACAGTTTGTTTAAAAAAAAATAGTGCTACTCAAGGCGATGAATGTTAGTACTGGGGAATAGAACTCTCCACATTTCAAACATCCTAAAGTGGTTTTCTGTCTTTGCAGGGGTGTTCTGGGGTGCAACTGCTATCTTGCCTGATTTCAGGTGGGATAGCAGAGCAAAATTCAGCCCTCTGTGTCAGCTTCAAGCACTCCCTGGTCAAGTGTAGCAGAGCCTGATGTAGAGCAATGCTCTTTCTATTCTGCTCCAACAATGTGTTTCAGCCCTGACCACAGAAAAGCACGCTCCACTGCACCAGTGTGACGTTGTCTCTTTTTCATTCTGATTCAGAGTTCATCATTCTTTTTATAGTCCAGTTAATTCTGCGGCAAGGTTTTTCTTCTATTTTACCTTTTTGTAAAGTTTTACAGTTTTTTTTCTTGCACCATGTCTTCAATGCCATCTTGGAATAGATGACAACCACACCACATTAACATTGGTTTATTAAGATATAACTTGACCACTGCTCAATACCAATTTCCAATTTCAAAATTTACATCAAATGGAGGGCCTTTGCCAGTGGCTGACACCCATAATCCCCATCTGCTATCCTCCAATATCATATGTTTTTTTGAATTGCAAAACTTGCGTGAACTGCAACACAATGGCTCAAGGATGTTGAAGCTGGCTTACTCCAGCCACAAATAAACCTTGGATTAAAGTTCTACACAGAAGCACTCTTCAGCTCATGATTTAGATGGACAACTACATTTTAGCAAGGAAAATTTCTAGCAACATCCCAAAAGGATCCATCATTGACGGGTGTGCCTGCAGGCCCCTGGGCCCCATGCTCTATAATTTTCTGCCTAAGGCCATCTGCCTCTCCACCTTCCTTCCCTTTTTCAAAACCCTTGTAAAAACCTAACCCTTTGACCAAGCTTTTGGTCTCTCCTCCTAACATCTTCTTTGGCTCGGCATCCATTTATTTCTGATTACGTTCCTTTGATCTGCCTTGGGACATTTTTCTAATTTAAAGTTGCTATATAAATGCAAGTAGTTGTTGAACCACACTTTATAATGGCTAATATTGCTGGGTAGGAGGCATCAGATTCTGTGGGGCTGACACAGTGTCTGCCATTGGTCCCTGGGTTTTCTGTCAGTCGATTGCTGCCTACCACAGTGTACAGTTTTGAATATCGTGTCCAGTTTTGGTCTTCTAATCTGAGGAAGGACATTCTTGCTATTGAGGGAGTGCAGCGAAGGTTCACCAGACTGATTCCTGGGATGACAGGACTGACATATGAAGAAAGACTGGATCGACTAGGCTTATATTCAATGGAATTTAGAGGAATGAGAGGGGATCTCATAGAAACATATAAAATTCTGACGGGATTGGACAGGTTAGATGCAGGAAGAATGTTCCCGATGTTGAGGAAATCCAGAACCAGGGGTCACAGTCTAAGGATAACGGGGTAAGCCATTTAGGACCGAGATGAGGAGAAACTTCTTCACTCAGAAAATTGTGAACCTGTGGAATTCTCTACCACGAAAGTTATTGGGGCCAGTTCGTTAGATATATTCAAGAGGGAGTTAGATGTGGCCCTGATGGCTAAAGGGGTCAAGGGGTATGGAGAGAAAGCAGGAATGGGGTACTGAAGTTGCATGATCAGCCATGATCATATTGAATGGTGGTGCAGGCTCGAAGGGCCGAATGATCTGCTCCTGCACCTATTTTCAATATTTCTATGTTTCTATGTTTCTATGTCATGCTGCCAGTTCTCATAAGGTGAAGCGAGTGCCTGAGACTATGACTGATGCTCAGATGTTTCTGGTGGCTGCGGTAGTGCAGCCTTCAATATTGTCTGAAGTAGTCACATTGGCCTCGAAATTACAGTGTCTGTGATGGTGTACACTCAGAATACGCCGGCGTAAACCCCTTGAAATACCCCACAAGTTCTGGATTTCCGCTTGTGCATGCACGAGATCCGGAATTTGCGGCCTATCAACGTATGCATTGCCATCCGCAGAGACTCCAGAAAATCAATCGCTGGCACAGAGTTGGGCTATTTGCCCAGCGACTGACCAGCAATTACCCACGTTTGCTGAAAGCAGGCATTACTGTAAGTATTCACTTTGATAGCAAGAATAGAAAAACAGAATTTTTTTTAAATGGTGAGAAACTTTTAAATGTTGGTGTTGAGAGAGATTTGGGTGTCCTTGTGCAAGAAACACAGAAAGCTAGCATGCAGGTACAGCAGGCAATAAGGAAGGCAAATGACATGTTGGCCTTTATTGCAAGGGGGTTGGAGTATAAGAGTAAGGAAGTCTTGTTACAATTGTACAGGGCCTTGGTGATACCATAGCTGGTGTACTGTGCACAGTTTTAGTCTCCTTATCTGAGAAAAGATATACTTGCCTTGGAGGCGGTACAACAAAGATTCACTAGATCTATTCCTGAGATGAGAGGGCTGTCCTATGAGGAGAGAGTGTATAGAATGGGCCTATACTCTCTGAAGTTGAGAAGAATGAGACGTGATCTCATTGAAACATACAAGATTCTGAAGGGGATTGACAGGGTCGATGCTGAGAGGTTGTTTCCCCTGGCTGGAATGTCTAGAACTCGGGCCATAGCCTCAGGATAAGGGGTTGGCCATTTAAAACCGAGATAAGGAAGAATTTCTTCATTCAGAGGGTTATGACACTCTTTGGAATTCTCTGCCCCAAAGGGTTGTGGATGTTAAGTCTTTGAGTATATTCTAGACTGAGATAGATAGATTTTTGGACTCTAGGGGAATCAAGGGATATGGAGATTGGTTGGGAAAGTGGAGTTGAGGTCATTAGTCATGATCTTATTGAATGGCGGAACAGGCTCGAGGGGCTGTATGGCCAACTCCTGCTCCTAGTTCTGATGTTCTTATGTAAGGGGATATCTAAGGCTTAAATTAAACATTTACATATCCATAATTATACACATACACTGTATTAAATTAGTTTATGCAAATATTGGCCCAGATTACAGTCTTAATGATGTGTGAAATTGTTACCAAAAACTACATTTTTATTGAGTTTGGTGAAATGAAGGTAATTATGATTAAAATTCCAATTCTTTCAGTTGTATAATTTTTACATTTAGGGATTTCATTGCATATCTTTAGGGGATTCCATTCGTAAATGATTGAAATGGAATTCTGCTTATCGATTGGAGGTTCGGGCCCACATAATCCCAGGTATGCTTCTGAACTGCATGTGTCCCTGGGATCCAACAGCCATTAGTCTGCTCCCTGCCTCGTGGTCTGAGACTGCAACTTTTCTCAGCCGAGGCGCCTGGAGGTAAATTTGTAATTATTTTGCGGGTCTGTGGCGTACTCTGCGTTACGACTCGAACCGCAATTTCTAGCCCATTAGGTTTGGCTCCGGTGTTGATCGTACCCAACCTTGACACTGAGAAACAGCAAGAGAACATTGTGCCTTTGGGGTCCACTCACCAACACCAACATGTATCTGACACAACAAAAAAAGCAGTGCATCACTCAGGCACCTGAGTAGAAGGAATTCTTTAGTGCCGTGTTCTAGTGTGCGAAGGGGCAGTTTCAACACATGGTTTCATAGACATGGCTGCTCCCTTTTCTCTTCTGAATATGGCGCAGTGCCTTTCCATGCGACATTGGCCTTGGATCCATGTCCAGCACTGTTAGAGCTCAGGCCAGTTTCATCTCCACCGCATCACAAGAATCTATTGGCTTTACCTGATTCATCCAGGACTAGAAGATATGTCTCTGATTCTCAGATAGACTTCATCATCTTATCCGAAAAGGACATAGGATAGAGGGGAGGCACTTCCTTTTCAGAAGCTGCCTCAGGCCCATCGCAGCTTGATGACAGTGCATAGCTCCAAATTTCATCTCAGTTGGGAGTTGTATTCCCTGATCCCACAGTACCAACAAATATTTTAATATTGACTATATAGTGTGTCTGCAATCACATTTTCACAAGTTGTTGCATAGTTTACAGCCTCGCATGGTGGCTCCTAGCTTAATATGTTATGTAGGGTTCCTAAAGGAAAAGGAGAAGGTGGTTGTTTGCATTGCTTTGCTTTTTGTGCAGTCTTCCATCCATTAAAAAGTCCCAAGATCCCTGTGGAAAAAGTCCAAGGCCGGAATTTTCCAGAGGAAGGCAGGCTGGGGGTCGCGGGACTCCGTTGCGGTTGGGAAATCCAGGAAGCAGGGTTTCCTGCAGGCCCTGCTGACTTTAACAACAAGACCTGATTTGCATGTGAGGCCTTGGTACCTCGCCTGTAGACAGAAAGATTGATAGGCCGGCTGTGGGCAGGTAGGCCTGCGGCCGCACAGAACAAAATAAGAGGGCAGACAATGGATCGGGGGTGGGGGGGTGGTGTGTGGTGGTGGAGAGATAATCGGGGATCGGGTTGGGAAAAGCATTGTGTGGGAAGATTGGGCAGAGATGGTGACGGGGAGAGAGAAGATTGGGGCCGGCCACCAAAGGATTGTGGCCGCCCTCAGCATCATCATTGGGGGCGGGGGGGGAGTCCTGGGTAGGCGATTGGAGGCCTGGGGGCAGGGGGGGGGGATCTCTGATCATGGTGGGTGGGTTAGTTAGTGACCTTGGAACCAGGAGGTAGGTATAAAGCCAATTATAGCCTGGATCCCGCAGTCCCTGCCTTGCTTTGACTGCCAGGTTTCACGAATTGTGTAAAACCCATCTACATGCAGCTAAAAACAAAATGGAAGTTGAAAAAAAAGGATTCCAGCCTCATTATGATGGTTAATTGATGTTCCGGGGGAGCCCCATCCTGCCTCTGTTAAAACCAGAAGTGGCTGCGTTGGAGACAGGATCAGGTCGGAAAACCCATTTGTAACAATTTAACAACCCTCATGCTCTAAACCCACCCATTTTCTTAGTTTAAAATTCCCCCCCCTCCAAATATCTGACCACATGAGGGAAGAAGCTATCTTCATAAGAACTCCATTGTTGTGCATAATAAAATTTTATATTATAAAAATAATATATAATATATATCTTGAATCAGATGGTTATGGATTCAAGTCCCACTCCAGAGACTCCACAAAAATACTGAATTGACTCGAATGCATTTTGGGTTATATAGCGCCTGAGGTCATAAAAGATGCTATATAAATGCAAGTTCCGTTTTTATATTTTATATAATCGAAGTAGCTGCTTTTCATTTTTGCGTAATCATATAACTTAAAGCCAGTGACAAACTGTGGGAATAAATACTTGTGTTAATAAGAACATAAGAAATAGAAACAGGAGTAGGCCATACGGCCCCTCGAGCCTGCTCCGCCATTCAATAAGATCATGGCTGATCTGATCATGGACTCAACTCCACTTTCCCGCCTGTGCCCCCATAACCCCTTATCCCCTTATTGTTTAAGAAACTGTCTATTTCTGTCTTAAATTTATTCAACATCCCAGCTTCCACAGCTCTCTGAAGCAGAAAATTCCACAGATTTACAAACTTCTGAGAGAAGAAATTACTCCTCATCTCTGTTTTAAATGAGCGGCCCCTTATTCTAAGATCATGCCCTCTAGTTTTAGTCTCCCCCATCAGTGGCAACATCCTCTCTGCATCCACCTTGTCAAGCCCCCTCATAATCTTATACGCATATAGGTACCAACGATATAGTTAAAAAGCAGGATGAGGTCCTACAAGCTGAATTTAGGGAGCTCGGAGTTAAATTTAAAAATCGGACCTCAAAGGTAGTAATCTCAGGATTGCTACCAGTGCCACGTGCTAGTCAGAGTAGGAATCGCAGGTTAGCTCAGATGATTACGTGGCTTGAGGAATGGTGCAGAAGGAAAGGATTAAAATTCCTGGGACATTGGAACCGGTTCTGGGGGAGGTGGGACCAGTACAAACTGGACAGTCTGCACCTGGGCAGAACCGGAACCAATGTCCTAGGGGGAGTGTTTGCTAGTGCCATTGGGGAGGAGTTAAACTAATATGGGATGGGAACCTATGCAGGGAGACAGAGGGAAGTAGAATGGGGGCAGAAGCAAAAGATAGAAAGAAGAAAAGTAAAATTGGAGGGCAGAGAAACCCAAGGCAAAAATCAAAAAGGGCCACATTAGAGCAAAATTCTAAAGGGGCAAAGTGTGTTAAAAAGACAAGCCTGAAGGCTCTGTGGCTCAATGCGAGGAATATTCGTAATAAGGCGGACGAATGAACTGCACAGGCAACAATGAATCAATATCATATAATTGGCATCACGGAGACATGGCTCCAGGGTGACCAAGACTGGGACTCAACATCCAGGGGTATTCAACATTCAGGAAGGTAGACAGAAAGGAAATGGAGGTGGGGTAGCGTTGCTGGTTAAAGAGGAAATTAACGCAATAGTAAGGAAGGACATTAGCTTGGATGATGTGGAATCTGTATGGGTGGAGCTACGGAATACTAAAGGGCAGAAAATGCTAGTGGGAGTTGTGTACAGACCACCAAACAGTAGTAGTGACGTTGGGGATAGCATCAAACAAGAAATTAGGGATGCGTGCAATAAAGGTACAGTAGTTATCATGGGCGACTTTAATCTACATATAGATTGGGCTAACCAAACTGGTAGCAATACGGTGAAGGAGGATTTCCTGGAGTGTATTAGGGATGGTTTTCAAGACCAATATGTCGAGATAGCAACCAGAGGGCTGGCCATCCTATACTGGGTGATGTGTAATGAGAAAGGACTAATTAGCAATCTTGTTGTGCGAGGCCCCTTGGAGAAGAGTGACCATAATATGGTAGAATTCTTTATTAAGATGGAGAGTGACACAGTTAATTCAGAGACTAGTGTCCTAAATTAAGGAAAGGTAACTTCAATGGTATGAGACGTGAATTGGCTAGAATAGACTGGCAAATGATAATTAAAGGGTTGACGGTGGATAGGCAATGGCAAACATTTAAAGATCACATGGATGAACTTCAACAATTGTACATCCCTGTCTGGAGTAAAAATAAAACGGGGAAGGTGGCTCAACCGTGGCTAACAAGGGAAATTAAGGATAGTGTTAAATCCAAGGAAGAGGCATATAAAGTGGCCAGAAAAAGCAGCAAACCTGAGGACTGGGTGAAGTTTAGAATTCAGCAGAGGAGGACAAAGGGTTAAATTAGGAGGGGGAAAATAGAGTAGGGAGAGGAAGCTTGCTGGGAACATAAAAACTGACTGCAAAAGCTTCTGTAGATATGTGAAGAGAAAAAGATTAGTGAAAACAAACGTAGGTCCCTTGCAGTCAGATTCAGGTGAATTTATAATGGGGAACAAAGAAATGGCAGACCAATTGAACAAATACTTTGGTTCTGTTTTCACGAAGGAAGACACAAATAACCTTCCGGAAATACTAGGTGATTGAGGGTCTAGTGAGAAGGAGGAACTGAAGGAAATCCTTATTAGGCGGGAAATTGTGTTAGGGAAATTGATGGTATTGAAGGTCGATAAATCCCCGGGAACTGATAGTCTGCATCCCAGAGTACTGAAGGAAGTGGCCCTAGAAATAGTGGATGCATTGGTGATCATTTTCCAACAGTCTATCGACTATGGATTTGAGAGTAGCAATGTAACACCACTTTTTTAAAAAGGAGGGAGAGAGAAAACAGGTAATTATAGACCAGTTAGCCTGACATCAGTAGTGGGGAAAAATTATTAAAGATGAAATAGCAGCGCATTTAGAAAGCAGTGACAGGATTGGTCCAAGTCAGCATGGATCAGCTTGAAGCAGATAACATGGAAGGAGTCTTCTGCATGCCAGAGTTGAACTAAACCCAACTGTTGAGTAGTGTGAAAATTGGAATGTCACCATCTAAGTTAATGCCTGTCTAAGTTAATAGATCATTGTTATCAATAAGTCGGACATGAAAGGGCAGTTAAGTTTGCAACTGTTTGTGAAAGTTACTGAAATCAAAGGAAAATTGGCTTACAAAAAGGGTGATTTTGGACAATGGTTTGGGGGAATTGCATGCTGACCAGCTAACATTGCTAACAGCTGGATGCTGCTCGCATCTAGATCATTCTAACAACTGGATCACGCTAACAGCTGGATCTTAGTAGCAACTGGTTCATGCTAACAGCTGTATCTTGGTAGCAACTGGTTCGTGCTACCAACTGGTTCATGCTAACAGCTGAATCATGCTAACAACTGGATCATGCTAACAGCTGTATCTTGGTAGCAACTGGTTCATGCTACCAACTGGTTCATGCTAACAGCTGAATCATACCAACAGCTGGATCATCCTGACCAGCCAACATTGCTAACAGCTGAATCATGCTAACAACTGGATCATGCTAACAGCTGGATTATGTAGCTGCTGGAACTCTGAAACGATATTGTCCCGGTTGTGTTAAGTATCTGTAAACTTTAGGGACTCGCATCATGGCCAGACAGGGAGTTCTCCCAATGCTGCAAGCCAGCAAATCACCAAAGGGAACTTGCAGCCTAATCCTGAAAGTCCCCCAACACGGCTGGGAGAAGGGTTACTGACCGAAAATATTGTCCTGTGTCGAAATAGGTCACTGCGATTGCTGATTAAATATTATTGCGATATTTATGTTAACCAAGTAAATGGGCTTTGATTAATAGATTTTTGAGATTAAGGCTGCAATTTCGTCTGCTGAGGTGGTCCAGTGCGGCCGGGGTAGGTGGCGGGTTGCGACCCCACTCCTGAAAGTGGATCCTTGTATCCGATGCTTGAGTGCATAAAACCATGGAGAAGGATTTGCTGCATTTTACCGCAAAAATATATAATTCTATACAGGTCTTGGGGATATCCACATATCTGAGGTTCAGTATTTAAGGGAAAAACTATCCATAAGTCAGAGGAAAGAATGATCATTCTTGTGATCCCATCCTAGCTTGGGAGGATATGATTCTTGTATCTTCTAGCTCACAGCATCAACAGATCCGTCAAGTGGTTGTGTAGAAAGCATCTTCTGGCTTCGATGGACAATCAAATTTGATGTGGCAAGTGCCAGTGATTGCAATTGAGGGTAGGATTCTTTTTTCACCTCTGTAACATCGCCCGACTCTGCCCCTGCCTCAACATATCTGCAGCTGAAAGCCTCAGCCATGACTCTCTTACCTTTATACCTGACTGACTGCTCCAACGCACATCTGACTGGCTTCCCTAGTTGAATCCTCTGTAAACTTGAGGTCATCCAAAACCCTGCTAACTCGCACAAAATCTCAGTCACCCATCTCCCCTGTGCTCGCTGACCTACATTGGCTCCCAGTTAAGGCCTCAATTTTAAAATTTTCATTTTTGTTTTGAAATCCCTCTATGGCTTCGCCCTTCCCTATCTCAATAATCTCCTCCAGCCCTACAGCCCCACAAAATCTCTGCAATCCGCCCATTCTGGACTCTTAAACATCCCTGATTTTAATTGCTTCACCATTGGCAAATGTGTCATCAGCTGCCAAAGCCCTAAGCTCTGTAATTCTCTCCCTAAAGCTCTCTGCCTCTCTACCTCTCTTTTCTCCTTTAAGACGCTCCATACAACCCACCTCTGCCGTAATATCTCCTTATGTAAAGGGAATCGAATAAGTACCTGAAGGAAAAAAATTTACAGGACTGCGAGGGAGTAGAGCTAGCTGAAGTGCTTTTGCTAAGAGCTGCCATGGGTTTGACAGGACAAATGTTCTCCTTCTGTGCTGTAATTATTCTATGATTCTATGAAACTCGGTGTCAACTTTTGTTTGATAACTTTCCTGTGAAGCAGCTCGGGACGTTTTACTATGTTAAGGCACAATTAATTTGGCCAGGATAAAGCATGTTTTAAAGCCATTTTTTTGCGTTAAAATGTTTTTTTTTTCATTAAAAAAATGTAACGACATTTTGCTAATTTGGCCAGTGATATAATGCCGTCATTAAAAAATAACGGCCGCCTTTTTCCAAAACCGTTTTTGTGACGTCACTTGGCGTCAAAAAAAACGACATCGCCGTTTTTGTGAATTTGGCCAATAATGACATTTTTAAGGATCGTGATAAATAGCCCACAAAAAAAGGTTGAATTACCTGGTCGGGTTGGATCGAAATCGTCAATAATGGCGCCATCTTTGAAAACGGAGCTCCAGTGAATGAAAGCTTTTGGAGGGAAGGCTGAATTTGACAGATTGAGCTTTCTATGAGTTTTTACTTTGTTTTTAAGGATATTTAAGGACATTTAGGACATTTAAGGACATTGAAAACAATGGGGCCTGTTTTTAAAGATATTTAAGGACATTTAGGACATTTAAGGACATTGAAAGGAATGGGGCCTATTCTATCTGTACCATATTTGCTGACTGCTTATGCCATCCAGCAGAGAGCTAGAAGAAGGCTTATTTGACAGCATTATCAGCGTAATCAAAGAGGTCGCAGACTTATGGGGACGAGGCCTTACTCCCCAATGAGTTTACAGGCAGCAGCACTCATACGCGTGCCTGTCTGAGGCACAGTGCATTAGAAGGCTGTGCTACCAAAAAGAGATGGTCACAGAGATATGCCAGCTCATAAAGGCAGACATACAGCCTACAAGCATGAGGAGGACTGTACTGACTGTCGAGGTCAGGGTGACTGCAGCAATTGCCTTCTATGGCTCCGGCTCCTTTCAGGCATCAGCAGAAGACATATGCTCCATCCCGCAAGAAAATGGCAACCCAAAACGAATTCCTCGGGGATGGCAGCTTCACTGCACTGTTTGCACGCAGGAAGAACTTCATTAACTTCCCAATGACCAGGGAGGCACAGAATGAGAGGGCTATAGGCTTTTCATGACTTGTTGTATTCCACAAGGTATAGGCTGCCATTGATAGTACGCACATCGCCCTGCGAGCACCTTTTGAGGATCCGGAGGTTTCACGAAATCGAAAGGGATTCCACTCACTGAACATACAGATCGTCTGCGACCATACTCAATGTATCATAGCAGTAAATGCAAAATTTCCAAGGGGCATCCTTGATGCTTTCATCTTGCGTGAGAGCAATGTATCACAGTTGTTTGAGCATCAGCCAGAAGGCCAGAGCTGGATGCTGGGGGACAAAGGTTACGGGCTCCCGACCTGGCTTATGATGCCCCCTCTGCAAACCGCAGACAGAAGGCGAGCGTCGCTACAATTCCAGCCATATAGCCACATGCAACATTGTCAAGAAGACAATTGGAGTGCTAAAGCAGCACTTCCGATGACTGGACCACTCTGGAGTCTCCCTGCAATACTTCCCTGAACAGGTCGCTGAGTTCACTAGGTTGATTCTGGAGATGAGGGGTTGACTTATGAAGATAGATTGAGTAGGCTGGGCCTATACTCATTGGAGTTCAGCAGAATGAGAGGTGATCTTATCGAAACATATAAGATAATGAGGGGGCTCAAAAAGGTGGATGCAGAGAGGATATTTCCACTCATAGGGGAAACTAAAACTAGGGGACATAAGGTTAGATTTTGCACTTTTGTGCAGATCGCCCAAAAATGGGCGTTATGTCCGGTGTGGGTGGTAAAAATAGATTTTCAGATCACCGGCTTGTCGCCTATTCTCAAAGCCCCTAGTCTCCATTTTTGAAATTGGACATTACCGCGAGCGATATGAAATGGGCATGAGCGTTAAATCTCTCTGACCTTCTGTCGTAAAGTGTCGCCATCCTTAGCAATAGCATGGCAACCCTCGATTCCCGCGGTTCAGGAGGTCATCGTGACATGCGCAGAAGAGGAGGCACATAGCGAGGGAGCTGAGAGGGAGTGAAGGCATGTGTGGGTGTGGTGTGGCTGCTTTTGGAGGAAGGAGGGAGAGTTTAGAGCTTTAGAGCAAATTGTGGGAAAAAAAATTAGCTGTTACCAGCCAGATATTTTCCCGAATTTGGTGCCGATAATGGAGGGAGAGGAGGAGGTGACACAGCACAGTGTGGAGACTGACGATGGCCAGAGCATTGAGCTGGGAGAGGAGCACATTGGAGGGCGCAAAAGAGCCAGGAGTTTCTCGGACGAGGCAAATGCCTCCTTCATGCAGGAGGACGAGTCACTCTGGGGTGATTTGACACAGGGAGGGCGTGGGAAGCCCACCCCAAAGACCTACCAGAAGATATGGGCCGAGATAGCAGAGGTGGTCTCGTTGGCGACTAACGAGGAGCGTGAGGGCAACCAATGCCACAAACGATGGAACGACCTTGTGGGATCCGCAAGAGTAAATATTACATTTATTTACATGTATTTATGTATTTATATAATTTGATTTGTAAGAGTCATGAGTAACTATCATCAGATGTGAGGTCTTTCACTTTTACCGGGAATGTTTTACTCAAAGCCTGCAGTCACGGTGCACGCCTTTAGGTAAAGAATGACAATTATCATAATAATCATGATTACATCTGTCGGTTATGTGTTGTATCAGTCTCTGTGACAGTACCTAGCAATGATATCACGCAATGATCTTATGCCATGTCATCCTGTCACCTTTTACAGAAGAAGCTATCGATGATAAGGTCCGTTCAGAGGCGAACGGGTGGGGGGCCACCAGTCACTGAGATGGAGGAGCGGGTGCTCGCATTCGTGGGGAAGCACCCCCGGACAGCCACGCAAGGAGCTGCAGACCCTGAAGTGATATCACGTGAGTAAAGTTTACACCATTGCGTGATGTAAATTCAATAGATGTCACACCCACTCTTATCTGAACAATAATAAATGATAGATGATCTCTAAAATTGTCCAATAAATAATGTTGGCCTAATGAAAATCATTGCAATGCAGAATGTGTTGATGGTCATGAAATGTGATATCTGCGATGATTTTGAGAGCGGTGGTGCTTTTGTCGTGCATATGCTGTGTGTAGCGCTGGAATCACCTTGTGACCCTAGCATCCCCTTCTCCTCTAATAACCTCATTTGTGCTTTGCATCTCAGCCAGCAGCCCCAGGCAAGACCACAGAGGCCAGAAGGTGGGGGAGCGGGGCCGGACTCACCGGATGATCCGACATCTGTTGCTGAGGAGGTTGGATTCTCGCCCGTCAATCCACTGGGTCTGTTCTCTACGGCTGAAAGCGCGGACTTCGAGGAACCTGCATCGCTACGCTCCAGAAGGCATTCCAACCCAAGGCCATCTAGTGGTCCTTCGGTCATTCCCGCCTCCACTCTGGAGGTACCGGCCCTAAGCACCTCGCCACAGGGCACCCCATTTGTCCCCAGGACGACGCCGACCCCGCGGAGGTTTCGTGGACGCGGCAGGTCTGATCCACCAGTGCCACATGAGAGCGAGAGATGGTACAGTTGTCCAGGAGGACTGTAGACATTGATGACAAGCTCATCGAAGCATTGGGGGGCATATCCCGACAGCTGACCACCATCTCCGACACCATGACTGAGTACGTTCTGTGGATAGCGGAGGCCCAGGAGGCGATAGCCAGGAACACTGCTGGCACAAGCCTCCCAGTGGTCCCGGAGCACGGCACTCCACCCCGAGGTTCCGCACCACCAGTGCCAATGACACGAGAGGCAGGACCAAAATCCTGCTTCTGGATCCGAGACTGTTCCCACCTTGGCCCCCCCTGTTCCCATACCCGTGAAATCACCGCCGCTGCCTTCATCCCCCGCAATGAGGCACCGCCTGAGGAGCTCTTCGGCCAGGCGGCGTGGAGCGAGGAGGGAAAGGGGTAGAGGTGGAGAGAAGAAGGGGAGGGGGGAAGGAAAGTGAGGTGCATGTCCGCAGGTGATGGCTGTGTTATATCTCCATCTGGGTGTATGCAATTTGTTGTAATGTATGGGGGGAGGGGCCCACCCTCCTGCTTTGCCTTTGTATTCTGTGTTGCTGGACATGTTGACCATTTGATTGATGTCAATGTTTGAAAAAGTGGGGTGGGGGTGGGGTGTTTTTGGCCGTGATACTTATGATTTCAAACCAATGGTCGTATAAATAGTTTTTAATTCAACATAACCTTGTTGCGCATTGTCTCAGATCGCTGGACTGTTACACACTGGTGATTCCTGAACCTGAAAGATTTAAATAAAACTTAACTTGAATCAACTTAAACTTTAACTGGCACCAAAGTGATGCCATTGATGTCTGAGCTGCATACACACAGCAATGTGTCAGCGTTGTCAATCACAGAAACGTTCTATCAGGCAATTCGTTCGGTTATGAGCTCCTGACGTAAGAGTCTTGCAGCTATGTAGTCACCACGGGCCTTTCCTGTGGTCTGGAGGGGGTCGTGGGCATGGTTGCATAGCCAGCCTGATTGTCTGGCCCTAGCTCAGCGTCCAGCTTCTCATCGTCCTCTTCCTCTCTCTCCTGAGGTGGAGCATCAGTCCCTTCTGGCAATTCTTGGCCCCTCCTGATAGCCAGGTTGTGCAGCATGGAGCACACGACCATGAATTTAGCAACTTGCTCAGGGTTGGATTGTAGCTCCCCTCCTGGGTGGTCCAGACATCTGAAGCACTGCTTAAGCACACTAATTGTTTTCTGGACCACATTACGTGTGTCTTTGTGGCTCTGATTATATCGCTTCTCGGCCTCTGTGTGGGTGTCACGCAGGGGGGGGGCGGTCATCAGCCAGGTGGCTAGGCCATATCGGTTATCAGCAAGCATTCAGCATTGTCCTTGTGGCTGACTCTTAAACATGTCAGAGACAGCGCTCTCATGCAGGATGTGAGGCTCAACGAAGCTGCCCGGACATTTGGCATTCACTGCCATTATTATCTGGTTGTGGTCAACAACGAGTTGGACCTACAGGAAGTGAAATCCTTTTCGGTTACGATAAAGCTCTGGGTCCTGAGAAGGTGCCCGCATGGCGATGTGAGTGCACTGTATTGCTCCCTGCAGCGTGGGAAACTTAGCAATGCCGTAGAGTGCTTCAGCCCTGTCAGTCTGAGCCTCGCGGTCATGGAGAAGCTGATAAAGACCACCCTACATGCGTACAGGGCCTCTGTGATCTGTCTAATGCAGCGATGTGTGGCATGGTGAGATAAAGGGGAAATCTTGACCGTGGAGACCCGAAAGGAACCGGACGCGTAGAAAGACAGTGCCGCAGTGACCTTGACCTTGACCGACACTGATGTCCTGATGGCAGGCTGCATATCTGGCCCGATGAGCTCACATATTTCACTGATCACCACCTTGTGGAAGCGCAGTCTCCAAAGGCAGGTGTGCTCGGACACATTGAGGTAAGACCTCTTCTTCCTTTAAGCGCGGGGTGTGTATGGTTTGGACCTCGTCCTCATTCTTGCAGGTCTTAAATTGGGCACATAATGATGTGCATTAGACATTGTGCCATTTGCACTCTGCAGCATCTGCGTATTAATCGATGCAGCTGGCCCCATTTCCAATGAAAGTATAATAGTGATTGATCAGAAGCAATCATTTCCACACTAAAAGACACCAAAAGTAAACCCCAATCATCCAGAGTCTGAAAAGATGTCTGTTGAGATGGTCACTTCACCTGAGAAGAACTCCAGAGTCAATCCAAACTCCCCCGAACTTGAAGCAGCCTTTTGAAGCGACCTGCGATTTGATAAATGGCACCCACACCGCTGTGATTCGTTCAGAACAGTTCCACTTTTTCTGAGCGGTGTTTTGGGCGAGCGATATTGTGGGTGAGATGTGTGCGAGGTAGTGAAAGTGACGCTGGGCGATCTCCTGGGCATTAGTTTTGGCAAATGTGATCTTTACGACAAAATAAAGTGGGTGGTCGGTATTATTGAATCTCGGCGTTAATTACGTGCGGAAAGTAACGCTGGGCAATATTATGGGCGTTGTTTTCGCCCATTCTGATGATTTCCGCCCCAAAAAAGTGGGCGGGCGGTATTATTATTCCCCGGCGTTACGTACATGACAAAAGTAATGCTCGGCGATAAGTGTCCAAAAAATGGGCATCAGTTTCCAATTTGTGGCTAAATGGGCGATATCTGGGCGTTACACCTCATTTCAGCAGTAAAATGGACGTTAAGTGGGCATTATGCATGCAAAAATAATGGAAAGTCTAGCCCATAGAATAAGGGGCCACCCATTTAAACCTGAGATGAAAGGCCTATAAAAAGGCCTGTGAGTGTCGGAGGCAGCGAGACTTCGAGCGGGGAGTTCGAGGTGCGTCGAGGAGCCAGCCGGTGCAGCTGCAGCTGGGAGAGAAGGCAAAAAAGAATTAGAAAGAAATCGAAAGGTGATGTCACAGCCAAGGTGATAAGTGATTGGTAAGTAGTTTTTCTTTTTTTCTTTATCAGTAAGTAACCTTTTAGCATTGTTGTTGCCAAATTAAGTTAATCTAGGGGCTAAATCATGACAGGAGAGCTCGGTTTACGTGTTAAGCTCCTTCTGTAATATGTGTCCCTGATGACTACATGTGCAGGAAGTGCATCCGCCTGCAGCTCCTGACAGACCGCATTGCGGCACGGGAGTTGCGGGTGGATTTACTCTGGAGCATGCACAATGCTGAGAATGACGTGAATAGCACGTTTAGTGAGTTGGTCTTACCGCAGGAAAAGGGTACACAGCCAGATAGCGAATGGGTGACCAACAGGAAGAGCAGTGCAAGGAAGATAGTGCAGGGGTCCCCCGCGGTCATCCCCCTGCAAAACAGATACACCGCTTTGGGTACTGTTGAGGGGGATGACTCATCAGGTCAGGGCAGCAGCAGCCAAGTTCATGGCACCGTGGGTGGCACTGCTGCACAGGAGGGCAGGAAAAAGTGTGGGAGAGCTATAGTGATAGGGGATTCGATTGTAAGGGGAATAGATAGGCGTTTCTGCGGCCGCAACCGAGACTCCAGGATGGTATGTTGCCTCCCTGGTGCAAGGGTCAAGGATGCCTCGGAGCGGGTGCAGGACATTCTGAAAAGAGAGGATGAACAGTCAGTTGTCGTGGTGCATATAGGTACCAACGATATAGGTAAAAAACGGGATGAGGTCGTACGAGACGAATTTAGGGAGCTAGGAGCTAAATTTAAAAGTTGGACCTCAAAAGTAGTAATCTCAGGATTGCTACCAGTGCCAAGTGCGAGTCAGAGTTGGAATCGCAGGATAGCTCAGATGAATACATGGCTTGAGAAGTGGTGCAGAAGGGAGTGATTCAAATTCCTGGGAAATTGGAACTGGTTCTGGGGGAAGTGGGACCAGTACAAACCTGACGGTCTGCACCTGGGCAGGACCGGAACCCATGTCCTTGTGGGGATTGTTTGCTCGTGCTGTTGGGATGAGTTAAAATAATATGGCAGGGGGATGGGAACCTATGCAGGGAAACAGAGGGAAGTCGAATGGGGCAGAAGCAAAAGATAGAAAGAAGTAAAGTAAAAGTGGAGGGCAGAGAAACCCAAGGCAAAAAGCAAAAAGAGCCACATTACAGCAAAATTCTGAAGGGGCAAAGTATGTTCGAAAGACAAGCCTGAAGGCTCTGTGCCTCAATGCGAGGATTATTCGGAATAAGGTGGATGAATTAACAGCGCAGTTAGCAGTTAACGGTTATGATGTAATTGGCATCACAGAGATATGGCTCCAGGGTGACCAAGGCTGGGAATTCAACATCCAGGGGTATTCAACATTTAGGAAGCATAGACAGAAAGGAAAAGGAGGTGGGGTGGCATTGCTGGTTAAAGAGGAAATTAATGCAATAGTAAGGAAGGACATTAGCTTGGATGATGTGGAATTGGTATGGGTGGAGCTGCGGAATACCAAAGGGCAGAAAACGCTAGTGGGAGTTGTGCACAGACCACCAAACAGTAATAGTGGAGTTGGGGACAGCATCAAACAAGAAATAAGGGATGTGTACAATAAAGGTACAGCAATTATCATGGGTGCCTTTAATGTACATATTGATTGGGCTAACTAAACTGGTAGCAATGCGGTGGAGGAGGATTTCCTGGAGTGTATTAGGGATGGTTTTCTAGACCAATATGTTGAGGAACCAACTAGAGAGCTGGCCATCCTAGACTGGGTGATGTGTAATGAGAAAGGACGAATTAACAATCTTGTTGTGCGAGGCCCCTTGGGGAAGAGTGACCATAATATGGTAGAATTCTTTATTAAGATGGAGAGTGGCACAGTTAATTCAGAAACTAGGGTCCTGAACTTAAGGAAAGGTAACTTCGATGGTATGAGGTGTGAATTGGCCAGAATTGATGGTGGATAGGCAATGGCAAACATTTAAAGATCACATGGATGAACTTCAACAATTGTACATCCCTGTCTGGTGTAAAAATAAAACGGGGAAGGTGGCTCAACCATGGCTAACAAGTGAAATTAAGGATAGTGTTAAATCCAAGGAAGAGGCATATAAATTGGCCAGAAAAAGCAGCAAACCTGAGGACTGGAAGAAATTTAGAATCCAGCAGAGGACAAAGGGTTTAATTAAGAGGAGGAAAATAGAGTATGAGAGGAAGCTTGCCGGGAACATAAAAGCTGACTGCAAAAGCTTTTATAGATATGTGAAGATAAAAAGATTAATAAAGACAAATGTAGGTCCCTTGCAGTTGGATTCAGGTGAATTTATCATGGGGAACAAAGAAATGGCAGACCAATTGAACAAGTACTTTGGTTCTGTCTTCACGAAGGAAGCCACAAATAACCTTCCGGAAGTACTAGGGGACCAAGGGTCTAGTGAGAAGGAGGAACTGAAGGATATCCTTAATAGGCGGGAAATTGTGTTAGGGAAATTGATGGTATTGCAGGCTGATAAATCCCCGGGACCTGATAGTCTGCATCCCTTAAGAGTACTTAAGGAAGTGGCCCTAGAAATAGTGGATGCATTGGTGATCATTTTCCAACAGTTTATCGACTGTGGATCAGTTCCTATGGACTGGAGGGTAGCTAATGTAACACCACTTTTTAAAAAGGGAGGGAGAGAGAAAACGGGTAATTATAGACCAGTTAGCCTGACATCAGTAGTGGGGAAAATGTTGGAATCAATTATTAAAGATAAAATAGCAGCACATCTGGAAAGCAGTGACAGGATCGATCCAAGTCAGCATGGATTTATGAAAGTGAAATCTTGCTTGATAAATCTTCTGGAATTTTTTGAGGATGTAACTAGTAGAGTGGACAGGGGAGAACCAGTGGATGTGATGTATTTGGACTTTCAAAAGGCTTTTGACAAGGTCCCACTCAAGAGATTGGTGTGCAAAATCAAAACACATGGTATTCAGGGTTATGTACTGACGTGGATAGAGAACTGGTTGGCAGGCAGGAAGCAAAGAGTCGGGATAAATGGATCCTTTTCAGAATGGCAGGCAGTGACTAGTGGAAGGCCGCAGGACTCAGTGCTGGAACCCCAGCTCTTTACAATATTCATCAATGATTTAGATGAAGGAATTGAGTATAATATCTCCAAGTTTGCAGATGACACTAAACTGGGTGGCGGTGTGAGCAGTAAGGAGGACGCTAAGAGGCTGTAGGGTGACTTGGACAGGTTAGGTGAGTGGGCAAATGCATGGCAGATGCAGTATAATGTGGATAAATGTGAGGTTATCCGCTTGGGGGCAAAAACACGAAGGCAGAATATTATCTGAATGGCGGCAGATTAGGAAAAGGGAGGTGCAACGAGACCTGGGTGTCATGGTTCATGAGTCATTGAAAGTTGGCATGCTGGTACAGCAGGTGGTTAAAGAAGGCAAATGGTATGTTGGCCTTCATAGCTAGGAGATTTGAGTATCGGAGCAGGGAGGTCTTACTGCAGTTGTACAGGGCCTTGGTGAGGCCTCACCTGGAATATTGTGTTCAGTTTTGGTCTCCTAATCTGAGGAAGGACGTTCTTGCTATTGAGGGAGTGCAGCGAAGGTTCATCAGACTGATTCACGGGATGGCTGGACTGACATATGAGGAGAGACTGGATCAACTGGGCCTTTATACACTGGAGTTTAGAAGGATGAGAGGGGATCTCATAGAAACATATAAGTTTCTGATGGGACTGGACAAGTTTGATGCGAAAAGAATGTTCCCGTTGTTGGGGAAGTCCAGAACCAGGTGACACAGTTTTAGGATAAGGGGTAGGCTGTTTAGGACTGAGATGAGGAGAAATTTCTTCACTCAGAGAGTTTTTAACCTGTGGAATTACCTGCCGCAGAGAGTTGTTGATGCCAGTTAATTGGATATATTCAAGAGGGAGTTAGATATAGCCCTTATGGCTCGGGGGATCAAGGAGTCTGGAGAGAAAGGAGGAAAGGGGTACCGAGGGAATGATCAGCCATGATCTTCTTGAATGGTGGTGCAGGCTCGAAGGGCCGAATGGCCTACTCCTGTTCTACTTCTATGTTTCTCTGAGGAGGAATTTCTTCTCTCAGAGGGTTGTAAATCTATGGAATTCTCTGCCCCAGAGAGCTGTGGAGGCTGGGTCATTGAATATACTTAAAGTGGCGATAGACAGACTTTTGAGCGATAAGGGAATAAAGATTTATCGGGTGCAGGCAGGGAAGTGGAACTGAGTCCATGATCAGATCAGCCATGATCTTATTAAGTGGCGGAGCAGGCTCGAGGGGCCAGGTGGCCTGCAACTGCTCCTATTTTTTATGTTTTTTTGTTCACTGAGGTGTGCTGCATTCTAAACAACTTAGCCATCATGAGGGAACAAGATTTGCCACTGGAATTTGCAGAACCACCTGAGGGGAGAGAGCGGGGCGGGGTGGAGGAGGAGAAGGGGGACAAGGAACCCATGCCACCACTACCACCCTCAGGATAACAAGAGAGGAGGCCTCATGGACCTTACACCATTGCAAGAGCCTTGCATCAGCAGCTGATACTTCGCTGCTTTGCATGAAGGCTGAACGACACGTTTCATCGTGGACTGCCCACTGTATCCCACCATGGTGACTATTTCCCCCTGTTATTCTGCGAATGAGACACTGCATATGTTTGGTTTAGTTGAAAAAATAATTTGAAATGTATTAAACATTTGTACACTTGTATTTAAAAGCAACTTTCTTAACTTTAATTTAAAGAATTTGTATTATATTAAACTTTTAATTTAACGTTACTTAAATAACAATAAAGCAAACAACTAACCACAACAACAACAACCACAGCAGCAAACAAACTTCAGTTGCAGCCACCTCTCCCCGCCCTCTATAATTTAAACCTTCCCGTCCCCTCTTGTCCTTGGCATTAGTCTTGCGCGTCACCTCAGGCTTACCCCTAGTCCTGGTGACTCCAAGCTGTTTTTTATTAGTATTGCAGGATGGGTGCTGTGCTTGTTGGGGGACAGACAAAGGAGACGGCAATGGAATCCTCGAGAAGCTGGGGCTGTGGAAGTCCCGGCTTTGGACTGTTCATCCTCTTGCTCAGTCTGAACACTGACTGGTAAGGTTGGTCTGGTGATTGGAGTGACATCAGTCGACACCGTCAATTGCCACTGGGCATTGACAGTCTCGGTGTTGTCGCGCGTTGCAGCTACTATCTGCGACATGCCCTCCCTAATCTTTGTAGATAGTACTGCAATGCTTCCCGGCATGCCTTCTCTAATCTCAACAGATAGTGCTGCGATGCTTCCCATGGCCTCGAGGAGTGATTTGGTGAGCTGGACGCACTCCCCAGTCATTCCCATCAAATCTACTACTTCCCGTTCAGCCTGCATTTCGGCAGAGCGGTCTTGCCGACGCAACCTCTGCACAGACGGCTGCTGCTCTGGGTGTGCTTTGCTGCAACCCACTGGATGTTGTGTAACCGGGGAATGTCCTGGTTTCCTCCCCCCCCCCCCACCCCGCCCCTCCCCCCCCCCCCCCCCACCATCCCACCTCTGCACTGCTGGCTGCAGATGAAGCCGTTTGTGCCTGCGAGCCCTCCTCCACATTCAACAACAACACCCCTCCCCTCCACCATCCCCACCATATCCGTTTCTTCCTCCTCCTCCTCCTCTTGTGGGGGTTTGTCAGATGGCTGAGGTCGGTGTTCTCCATTGCCGCTTCTGACGAGCTGTTGGGGGTTTCTTCATTATTGGATGTTTCTGAATCATCTGCAAAATATAAAAGAACAGATGACTGGTTAGCAGCAGGGGAGGGGGGCAGGGTGACCTGAGTCGGCTCATATAGCACAGGCTCATTTGAAGGACCACGACGACTGACAGTACGTCGCATAAACTGAAGTCTAGCCCACACAGTACTTAACATTGAGCCAACCCAGACTGTGGATTTTGCGGGACTTACTGTCACTCTCGGAACGCGGGCTCAGCATCTGCATGGGTAGTCGATCTCTGCGACGCACCAATCAGACCTGCCACACGACTTTCCAGGTGATTGAGTGAGACCAGTGTTGCCGGACTGCCACCAGTTTTCGCCTGTAATGGGACATTTTCTGCAAAGAGGACAATAGAAATTTTTAAGAGAGGGGCCTTCTGCAGCTTGGCACACACAGTTATCAAAGCACTTATACCATCCTGTGTACATTTAATTAAGTGACCTGTTTAATGTCCCTTTACTTGCACGTTGTTCATCACGAAAACATCGAAGTGCTATGCAGGAAAAAAGTAGTGTATGACGATCAGAAGCCCAGCGATACCAAGATGGGTCGCATTTACAATTTAAGTAGTTGGAGTGCATAAATAAAAATATTACTTACTCTGGCTGTCCCGCAAAGGTCATACCACCTCTTCCTGCACTGGTGATGGGTCCTCCTGATGGAGTCCACAGAGGTAACCTGCTCGCCCATGCGTTTCCACGCTTCTGCCATTGCAGATGAGTGCAGTTTCCCTTTACCCTTTTTTCCAGTCTGGCCCCATCCTCTCTCTACAGCACGTACCAGGACCTCGTTTGCATCCTGGGTAAACTTCCTAGCCCTTTTCCTTCCCAAATTATCCTGCATTTTTGTTCTTGCAGCACATGTGTTAAAGTATGGAAAACTCTCCTGGAACTTGAAAATTGCTTTCAAAATGGTTGATTTAGACCTGGAAGTTTACTGCGCATGCGCAGGTGCACCCGTCATGTGAAAATTGGGCAATCTTTTTTTACGTGAATGTGTAGAACAGGCGGTTTTTTTAATCGTAGAAAAATTCATTTTTGTCGTAAAAACGGCACTTTTTAACGCTTCGCCAAGGTTTGGCAAATTTTACGCGTTTATTTTTTGCCTTATTTCGGTGAAAAAAAGTTGTTAATCACAAATAACATCAAAAAACTGTGATATCGTTATTTGGGCAAATTCAATATATAAGTGCAAGTTGCTGTTGTTGATGGTATGTTTCTTGAGAAGCTTGACTTATTTACCAGAATACAACTGGCAGCAGACGATAAAAGGATAAGGGGTTAAATGGGGAGCGGGCGGGGAAGTGGAGCTGAGTCCATGATCATATCAGCCATGATATTGAATGGCAGAGCAGGCTCGAGGGGCCATATTGCCTATTTCTTATGTTCTTATGTTCTTATGATGCTATATTATTGGCAACTTTCATATTAAAGGCATCCAAAGCCACCCGGAAGTCATATAGGTGTTAGCTCACTGGTGTCAGAACTGCAGCTTCAACCTGCTTATACCAGTGAATTTATTATACTTGCAATTGATGCTAGCTTTTTTCAAATTTGTTAGAAGTCTGTGTTACTCTTTTTCTGTGTTACTGCTACAGCTGCCTATCATCTAACTTTGAGGGGAAAAGCTGTTGGGGATCATTTTCATGAAAACTGCTTGAAAAGTAGTCTTTTGTTCCTTAGGGTATCATGACTTGGAATTTGAATCTTGGTTCAGAACAAGTTGTCTTCAAATGCTTCGAAAACTTGTCAGTCTTTTAAGTTTCTTTTACTTAAAAATGATTACTGTAAAGTCCTTACTCTACAGTATGAAACCACACGAGGCACATTCTGGGAACAAGTTCACTCTGTGACCTTAACTCTTTATTCACAGGACTCCAAAGACCCTGCGTGGGACCTCCCTTTTTATACCTGTGTGATCAGGTAAGGAGTGTCTCCCACAAGTTCACCCCTTGTGGTCAAGGTGTGCATCTAGGTTGCGTGTATACAGTAAGACAGTGGTGTTACATTGTGGTCACATATATGACATCACCTCCCCCCCATCCCCCCCAAAGTCTTATTGGGATCATAGGTTTAGTCTTTCAGGTGGTCTACGCTCCCTTGTGGAGCGCCGCAGTTGGGGCTCTGGTTGTTGGACACTGACGTGGAGTGTCTGTCACCTGTGGTGATTCCGGCCTGTCCGGGCTGACCGCAGGGACTGTGCATTCTTCTGATTGCTCTTGTTGCTCGTTCACTGGCGGTGGTGTGAGCTCCATCTCATGGTCTTCTTCAGGTTCCTCCGTGTCGATGCTGAACCTTTTTTGTATTTGGTCCAGATGCTTATGGCATATCTGACCATTGTTGAGTTTTATCACGATGACCCTATTCCCCTCTTTGTCAATTACAGTGCCCTCAAGCCATTTGGGCCCCATGGCATGATTGAGGACAAATACAGGATCATTTATTTCCATACATCTCCCCCTCGAATTACGGTCATGGTACTCGTTTTGTGACTTGCGCTTGGCCTCAACTATGTCGGTCAGGACTGGGTGAATGAGGGACAACCGAGTTTTGAGTGTCTGTTTCATTAGTAGTTCTGCGGGCGGGACCCCTGTGAGCGAGTGCGGTCGGGATCTATAGGCCAGCAGGAGACGCGATAGGCACCATTGTAGGGAGGGTCCTTGAATCCTGAGCATACCTTGCTTAATGAGTTGGACCGCACGTTCCGCCTGGCCATTGGAGGCCGGCTTGAACGACGCAATCCTGACGTGGTTGATGCCATTACCCGACATAAACTCTCGGAATTCGTAGCTTGTGAAACATGGGCCATTATCATGAACCAGGATGTCTGGCAAACCATGGGTTGCAAAGATCGCATGTAGGCTTTCCACGGTGGTGGATGACGTGCATGAATTCAGAATGATGCACTCGATCCATTTCGAGTACGCATCTACCACAATAAGGAACATCTTTCCCATGAACGGGCCCGCGTAGTCAACATGAATGTGTGACCAAGGCATGGCGGGCCAGGGCCACGGGCTGAGCGGGGCCTCCCTGGGGGCATTACCCAGCTGGGCACACGTCACGCACCTGCGAACACAGCGTTCCAGGTCTGAATCAATTCCAGGCCACCAAACGTGTGACCAGGCAATGGCCTTCATCAGCACAATGCCTGGGTGCTCGCTGTGGAGTTCCCTGATGAATGCCTCCCTGTCCTTTTGGGGCATAACTACCCGGCTGCCCCATAGTAGGCAGTCGGCTTGGATGGAGAGCTCATCCATCCGTCTGTGGAACGGTCTGACCTCCTCAGGGCATGCTCCATGTGCAGGCGCCCAATCCCCAGTCAGGACACATTTCTTAATCAGGGATAGGAGGGGATCTCTGTTTGTCCAGATTTTGATCTGGCGGGCTGTGATGGGGGAGCCTGCGCTGTCAAAGGCATCAACAGCCTTGACCATCTCGGTGCTTTGCTCCGCTGCCCCCTCAGTGGTGGCCAGTGGAAGCCTGCTGAGTGCGTCAGCGCAATTTTCAGTGCCGGGTGGAGTAATCATTAGCAGCCAGCGTGAGAGCCCATCGCTGTATGCGAGCTGATGCATTGGCATTGATAGCCTTGCTGTCTGACAACAGGGATGTTAATGGCTTGTGGTCCGTCTCTAATTCAAACTTTCTACCAAAGAGGTACTGATGCATTTATTTTACACCATAGACACATGCAAGCACTTCCTTCTCGACCATCCCATATCCCCGTTCTGCTTGAGAGAGCGACCTGGAGGCATAAGTCACAGGTTGTAGTTGACCCTCAGCATTGCCCTGCTCCAACACGCTCCCAACCCCATAGGACGATGCATCACATGTCAGAACCAATTTTTTACAGGGGTCGTACAGGGTCAACAACATGTTTGAACAAAGTAGGTTTCACGCCTGATCAAAAGCCCGTTCCTGACAGTCCCCCCAAAACCAATCGCAAGCCTTATGCAGGAGCATGTGTAGCGGCTCCAACAACGTGCTCAAGTTCGGCAGAAAGTTCCCGAAATACTTCAACAGTCCCAGGAATGAACGCAACTCTGATGTGTTGCAGGGCCTGAGTGCTCGTTGATTCGCCTCTGTTTTGGATTCGGTGGGCCGGATCCCATCTGCAGCAACCTCCTGCCCAGAAACTCAACCTCAGGAGCTAAGAACACACATTTAGACTTCTTGAGTCGCAGGCCTACCCGGTCCAGTTGGCGTAGCACCTCGTCCAGGTTGTGGAGGTGTTCCTCGGTGTCTCGGTGTGATGAGGATGTCATCCTGGAATACGATCGTTCCAGGAATGGATTTAAACTTTCCATGTTTCGTTGAAAAATCGCGGCCGCTGATCAAATGGCAAACGGGCACCTGTTATAAACGAACAGTCCCTTGTGCGTGGTGATGGTGGTCAGTAGTTTAGATTCGTCGGCCAGTTCCTGGGTCATATAGGCTGAAGTGAGGTCCAACTTGGTGAACAGCTTGCCGCCTGCCAGCGTGGCGAAGAGGTCCTCTGCTCTCAGGAGCGGGTATTGGTCTTGTAGGGACACCCGAGTGATGGTGGCTTGTAGTCGCCACAGATCCTGACAGAGCCATCCGCTTTTAGGACGGGAACGATGGGGCTCGCTCAGTCGCTGAATGCAACAGGCGAGATGATGCCCTCTCTCAGCAGCCGGTCGAATTCGCTCTTGATCTTTTCCCGCATCACATACGGCACCGATCTGGCTTTGTGGTGCACTGGCCTGGCGTCCGGGGTGATGTGTATCACTACTTTAGTGCCTTTGAAAGTCCCGACACCAGGTTGGAATAGTGAATCGACTTGTTGTCGGACTTGTGAGCACGAACTTCGCTTCACAGATGACATTGCGTGAACAACCCCCATTTCCAGTTCATCTCGGCTAACCAGCTCCTCCCCAACAGTGCGGGACCATTGCCCAGGACAATCCAGAGCAGCAGCCGATTCACTAACACATTGTGTGTGAGACAGCCAACATTGCACTGCCTAGCACCGGAATGATTTCTTTAGTGTAAGCATGTAATTGCGTCTCAATACGTGCTAATTTGGGTCTACTGGCTTTATGTGGCCATAGCTTCTCAAATTGCTGAATGCCCATCAGTGACTGACTGGCCCCAGTGTCCAGCTCTATGCGTACTGGGATACCATTTAACAAAACCCTCATCATCATTGGTGGCGTTTTGGTGTATGAACTGTGAATATTCACCACATGGACCCGCTGAACCTCGGCGTCCATTGATTTTCCCCAAAAGTCATCCTGCCTCAAAGAACCCTCTTCTGGTCCATCCGCCTCATATATTAGTCTGGTTGCAGACTTCCTGCACATTCGAGCTAAGTGGCCACTGAGATTGCAGTTCCTGCAGACAAACTGTTGAAATCTGCAAGATCTAGTTGAGTGTTTTCCCCCACACCTCCAGCATGAGTTAAAGTTTCCATTGTTGGGAACAAAGGGACTATGGCCAGGCATTCCGCGCTGGCTGTCCCTTTGACTGCTCTTAAGTACCCTATTAGTGGGTGTCAATGGCCCCATCCCGGGCCGCATTGTCCACTGTGATGGCGTGAATGTCCGTTCAGTCTGCCATTGTCTCTGTTGAAGTCCTACTCAGGGGTCTATTGCTGCCTAGGGAGTGTCGGACTGCCTGCCTGCGGGGCTCTGAGTTGCATTGATGATGTTGACTCACTGATCCAATGCCGCGTTAGAGGCAGAATTGCGCGCGTATATCATTTTCGTCTCTTCCTCCCCCGCCATGAGCTATCAACGCCGCCGCTTCCAAGGTCAAATCCTTGGTCTCAATTAATTTGCGGAAATTTCCCGCATGACCGATGCCCTCGATAAAGAAGTCCCTTAGCATCTCCCTCCTGCAGGCATCTGTGAACTTACAGAGGCTGGCCAAACGTCGGAGGTCCGCTACAAAGTCCGATATGCTCTGTCCTTCACGACGTCGGTGGGTGTGGAATCTGTGTCCGGCCATATGTATGCTACTCGCCGGTTTGAGGTGCTCCCCGATCAATTTGCTAAGTTCTTCAAAGGTTTTGTCCGCTGGCTTTTCGGGTGCTAGTAAGTCCTTCAAGAGCGCGTAAGTCTTTGGTCCGCAGCTGGTCAAAAGATGAGCTCTTCGCTTGTTGGCCGCTGCATCCCCCAGCCATTCCTTCGTAACGAAGCTTTGCTGAATGCTCTCGACAAAATCGTCCCAGTCTTCCCCAACACAGTACCGTTCCTCTGTGCTACCGGTGGTCATTCTCGTGGGTCGTGAATTCCCGTTTCTCGTCGCCAATGTAAAGTCCTTTACTCTACAGTATGAAACCACACAAGGCATATTCTGGGGACAAGGTCACTCTGTGACCTTAACTTTTTATTCACAGGACTCCAAGGACGATGACCCTGCGTGGGACCTCCCTTTTTATACCTGTGTGATCAGGTAAGGAGTGTTTCCCACAAGTTCACCCCTTGTGGTCCAGGTGTGCATCTAGGTTGAGTATATACAGTAATACACTGGTGTTACATTGTGGTTACATACATGACAATTACTTTGCTAACTCCTTTATGACACATGGGGCAAGGTTTACTTTGCCTTAAACGTAGCAAAATAGTACATCTATTTACAATTTTGGTGCAGATCACACACAGGAAATTTTAGCCCATGATGTTGACAGTGTTTGACATTGGATCCACTTTATCTTGTTTGGCAAGCAGAAAGGATAGTTCTAGGGACTCATCTGTCTTTCTTGTCATAACTGTCTCTGAGTTCTTTCTCAGCAAATTGCTTTGTAAAACTTTTATCTCCACTGAAAGGAAGCGGGAGGAATTTTAACTATTGAGCGGCTAACAGGCTGGACATCAGATACCCCCTGTGGGATCCCAACTCATTTTGAGGGCCAGGTCTCTTCGGCGTGCCACCTGCGAGCGGCATATTCCGAACAGTTGTTCCGCTACAGCTCGCCGGCACTCGACAGAATCCACTCGGCTTGACCAGAAAGGTGGTGGAGGTGGAGGATAGCCCATGGTGGCAGCAGCCGGTGAAGCCCAAAGGCACACTCCTGCTGCTCCTAGCCCGGATAAAAATAATCCTAAACTTTCCTTTATCGGGCCCCTTCCTCTTGACCACCAAGTTTCCACGAGCAGAGCATCCACGACTTGTGCTATCTACATCATTGAACTTTGATTTGCACAGATTAATGGGACTCCTGCCTGGATTTGGGTGGGTGCTATGTCACCCAGAATAAGATCTGAGTTAAAATGGTGATGGAGCAGAATAGTAAGTCTACCACCTCCAGTTTAACTCGACGAAGGAGCCTCGGGACCCAAATTGCAAGGGCCCAGTCTACAAAAGATCAATAACTCAAGAATGCAGATCTCATATACAGGCAGTGGAGATATTTTCTGTGTATATAGTTGAGGTGATGGAAAAGTGGGAGGAGTCCACTATACAAATTTGCAAATTATTGTGGGAAGTTTCTCATGGCATGCAGTACAGTCAGGAGGAAGTGAGAAGTCAGGAGATTTATATGGCAACATGGCATTAGGAGGTGGTTCTAAGGACGCTGGTGGTATCTACTGGTGCTTCAGTAGATGTTTTGCGGATCAGCCTGAAAACAACGCTTGCACAGGGCTTTCAACGGGATAATTTGGTTTGTAACTGAGCCTGTGCCATGCATTGGTGGGCTGCAAGGAGCTGTCTGTTATGATTGTGCAAACTCCTTTAAGGCCTTTTCCAGCATTGGCCCCTGAAAGAGCTTCGGACCTGGGCCCAGCCCCCTTTGACAATGCAAGACAATGGCAACCCAAAGCAAGTTCCTCGGGGATAGCAGCTTCACTGAGACAAGAGTCATTATCTCGAAGGCTCCAGATTAATAATCCCAGTCCTCCATCTCTCAACCTTGCATCATTCAGGAAGCACTTCACAGAGGTTGTGGATTAGGAGTTGGAGCAATTAAGAAAGTTGCACAAAAGCATGGTGGTCAGAAATAGTTGCAGTTAGCGTATATGAAATTATTGGAATCTTCTGATGAATTTTGCTGTGGAACGTTAAAACATTTTGACCACATAGACTCATTCCTTTGAAACTTAGTGAACTTAGTGAGAGGGTGTCTTTTGTATTATAGAGGCAAGGTACAGAAGTATTTGGCGTGAACTTCCTGATGAGACAATTGGGGTGGTGGATGCACCAGCAGGGGGAGAAATATCTTATTTGGTTTCTCAACATTCATTCCTTGCTCTGACTGTAGGCTGATCGCTCTTCTTGATCCATGTCCTCTCCAGCCTGTGCACTCTCCTCTTGCTGTGGAGATGGTGTGCCCTCTCTGTTTTCTTCATCATTGTCATTTCTTTCAGTGTCAGGAAGTCTTAAACCTTTCTGCATAGCGATATTGTGGAGGATACAGCAAGCTGCAATGATTCTAGAGACTGTTGTTGGTATGTAATGCAGGGCTCCACCAGATTTATCCAAGCACCTTAAATGAGATTTCAGCATGCCTTTTGTCTGCTCTATCACATTTCATGTAATCCCCTGTCTGCATGACATACTGGAGTCATAAGTCATGACTTCAGGGGATAACACTGATCCCCAGTCAACCATCCGTGATAAATGGTATTGAGTAATCAGGGCTGGCATGATGGATTGGTGCATGATGAAAGCAACATGACAACCTCCAGGGTAGCAGACATTAATGTGCAGCATAAGATGAGTGCTATTGCACATGACTTGCACGAATGAAACCCATTTTTGTTCACGAAATTGAGCAGGTTGTCATCTGGCACTTGCAATGCCCCTTGAGTTGCATCAATTTTTCCTTGCATCTTTGGGAACCCTGCCACTCTGTAGAATTATATTGCTCTGTCTTCTTGTTTCTCAGGTTCCACGGTGAAAATAAATGCCTTAGGTGATGCCTCTTTCTGTCATGTCCTCCTCTTCATAAAACAAGAGGAGAATGGTTCCATTGCGAAATCTAATTCTACAGTCCAAAAATAACTTTCTCCAGTACTCACTATAAACGGCAGGAGAAGTGTTCAAAAAAATTCAAGAGCAAACAGAAAGAAATCAATGTCCAGGCAAAGATTACAAAAGCTCTGAGTATATCAACCAACATGGTCTCCCCAATATAATATCCACCTCAGAGATATTGTTGCACTGCTCATTCCAGCACCCATGTAAGTTGCAGGGTTGTCAGAGGTCAAATTTTAGGATGGTAGTTGAAAATAGCTAAAGAAACTTTTTGACCTGTAGTTTCTTTTAATCATTTACTATGTTTGCTTCAAAACTTCATATTTGAGGTATGAATAATGTCTCTTCCATCCTAGCACAGGCTATATGTATATCAGAGTCGGTGTCAGCTGTGGCTCAGTGGGTAGCACTCTTGCCTCTGAGTCAGAAGGTTGTGGGTTCAAGTATTGCTCCAGGGACTTGAGTACCAAAATCTAGGCTGACTCTCCAGTACAATGCTGAGGGAGTGCTGCACTGTCAGGGTGCTGTCTTTTGGCTGAGACATTATACTGAGGCCCTGTCTGCTCTCTCAGGTGAACGGAAAAGATCTGTAAAGCACTTTGGGACGTCTGGTGGTCATGAAAGGTGCTATATAAATGCAAGTCTTCCTTTTCTTTCAGAAATACCACTTGCATGTGTTGCAATATTGGCGATATCATCCGAAAACATGGAGTCAATTTCCACAGACGACACCCAGCTCTACCTCTCCACCACTTTTGTTGACCCCTTCTTGGTCTCTAAATTGTCAGATTGCTTGTCCGACATCCAGTACTGGATGAGCAGAAATTTTCTCCAATTAAATATTGGGAAGACCAAAGCCATTATCTTTGGTCCCTGCCACAAACGGCGTACCCTAACCATTGACTCCATCCCTCTCCCTAGTAGCATCAATCTGAGGACCTAGGTGTCATATTTGACCCTGAAATGAGTTTCCAGCCACATATCCATGGCAGAAGCAAAACAGCCTTTTTCCACCTCCGTAACATTGCCCACCTCCGCCTCTGCCTCAGCTCTTCTGCTGCTGAAACCCTCATTCATGCCTTTGTTACCTCGAGACTTGACTACTCCAACTCACTCCTGGCCAGCCTTCCACATTCCACACTACGTAAACTTGAGGTTATCCAAAACTCAGCAGCCCGTGTACTGACCCACACCAAGTCAAGATCACCCATCACCCCTGTGCTTTCTGACCTACATTGGCTCCCAGTTAAATAACGCCTCAATTTCAAAATTCTCATCCTTGTTTACAAAACACTCCATGGACTTGTCCCTCCCTATCTCTGTAATCTTTTTCAGCCTCACAATCCCACAAGTTGGTCTGCGCTCCTCAAATTCTAGCCTCTTGAACATCCCTCATGATAACTGCTCAACCATTGGTGGATGTGCCTTCAACTGCCTGGCCCTAAGCTCTGGAACTCCCTCCCTAAACCTCTCCGCCTCTGTACCTCTCTTTCCTCCTTTACGACGCTCGTTAAAACCTACCTCTTTAAACAAGCTTTTGATCATCTGCCTTAATTTTTTCTGTGGCTCGGTGTCAAATTTATCTGTTTGTCTGTAACATTGTTGTGAAGCGCCTTGGGACATTTTACTATGTTAAAGGCGCTATATAAGTAAAAGTTATTATTATTAATATTCTTAAAAGTTGATTCAGAATGAACTAAGATTCCAGCTTGAGCAGTGCCCTAAACTGACATTTTATTTGCTGTGCTTGGCATTGGAAGTTATATTGTGAATGTACAAAGCAATAGCTCTGGGGCCTGAAGTCCAACAGACTGATAAGTACTTTCCTGAATAATAGGTTTGTGAGTTTCAGATAAAATTCAGTGATGTCCTTTCTGCTATTTGACAAATTTTGCCAATGATCAAGGTATGATTTGAAGCCCTCAGCAAATAAATTTAGAAAAAAATACAAGACTGCATGTGTAAGAGCTGTCAACTGGATGTTATTTTCCAAAGATTTATGACTGTTAAAATGTTTTCATTCTGATATTTACCTACATCGAGAAATATAGCAGCAATACAACAGTTGGTGCTTATTCTGGAGTTCCTGATGAAAGTTAAATGATTCTACAGTATTACAACTTGAATTCATTGCACAAAATCCAATTGGATCAAGACAGCTTGCCCTCACACAAGCCTGGTTGCAACAGCAGACGACTGTAATATTTGTCTTTCTCACTAATTGATCTTGTAAGCAATAGCTTTCAGATCAATTAGATGTGCAACCAGTTGATAAAATAAGTTATCGTGGTCTTATTTTAATCTGGTGAAACTTGTGCAATTAGTTCCTATTTTGTAATTTGCACTTTTATCGACCCACTTATTCAAACCTCTGCTTTCTCTTAAAAATTCTGTCCAACACATTCGCTTTTTTTCATCTTCAGCCTTCACTCCTTTTCTTTCTTCCTCTTTTTCTGTCCTAATCCATCATTCCGTCACAGCTTAACATTGCCATCAGGAAGACCTTGATCATAGTACTGTATTATGAAATATTACAAAAACACATGCAGGAGAGATTGAAGTCGACAAATCACTATCAGTTTAAACATTTACGTAGAGGGGAAATGTGGGCTTGTTTGCTGTTCAATATAGCTGCAGAGGTGCTAAGGGTATTGTGTGCCTGCGCGGTTAGGCCATGCGTTAGCACCACGGTGGCAGTTGCTGCCAGTGTCATTACTAATTCAGGGTATAATGCATCTAATTAGTCTTCGTCATCGCATGTGCAATACATATCTACTGCTGTATGAATTAGGTGTAAGCCATATTCTCCATTGTCAGGATTTTAAAAGGAGCTGCTGGTAACTGAGTTTCTGACAACAGTGCTCCCTGACATTTGACTGAGCAGAGGAAGATAAGCAGGATCAGAAATTGCCTGCCAGCGATGTCAAGTGCAGCAAAAGTGTACTTACTGTCCAGGCCCATTACTTTGCCCCCGTATGTAGAGGCTCAAATGGTAATGACTGAGGAGCATTACCTTTCGGCGCAAAGGTTTAACAGTTATAATGCTATTTCAGCAATATCTACAAACAACCATATATATATAGGCACAGCATTCCTGGTGGTCATCAAGGTGACCAAAGACTCTCAATTTTTGTGTCTCCAGTCCTTGCAAGGTAGCACACGGGATGGTATCAGCCAATATATTATTCTTAGATGTCTCAAAAAAATTTCTGATGCTTTATTCACCCACCCCTCCTTTTCCACTGATCAGCAACAGCGCCGTATCAGCGCTGTTCTATTCCACAGGACTTTGGCTTTCCTTAAAGTACAGGAAGTGATTGATGACCATAAAAGCCCCTACGCATAATGTATTGGTCTACACAAACAGAAAGGAGTAATGCATTATGACTTGAGACAGGTATTTGACATTCTGAACTGTACTTTAACCATACCTTAGTGACTTTTGCTGAGGTCAGTCATCTTCCTCACATCGCACCGGGTCTGCTATGTTTGAGAGACAGCATTTACCTATGTACTATTTGTTTCCAAGGCTGTTGTATAAGATATTTCAGGGAGAGTATCAGTCATGGCTCAGTTGGTAGCACACTTGCCTCTGAATCAGAAGGTTGTGGGTTCAAGACCCACTCCAGAAACTTGAGCACAAAAAACTAGGTTGGCACTCCAGTGCAATACTGAAGGAGTTTTGCACTGTCGGAGGTGCCGCCTTTCAGATGAGACACTAAACCGAGGCCCGATCTGCATTCTCGGGTGGATGTAAAAGATCCCATAGTACTACTTTGAAGAAGAGCAGAGGAGTTATCCCCATTGTCCTGGCCAATATTGATCCCTCAATCAACATAAGAAAAAAACAGATGTCCTTGCCAAATAACATCACTAAAACTGCTTAATTTGTCATTTATCTCAGTGCTGTTTGTGGGAGCTTGCTGTGCACAAATTAGCTGCCATGTTTCCTACATTACAACAGTGACTATACTTCAGAAGTACTTCATTGGCTGTATAGCGCTTTAGGATGTCCTGAGGTTGTGAAAGGCACTATATAAATGCAAGTCTTTCAGGTCCGTACAGTATTATCCTCCTGTCCTTTACTTCCAGTATCAGTGATTCCAGTGCCTCATGCTCATAGTACCTCTTGTGAGGTCTGGAAACCTACATTTTATGGGAATATTGCTGAGTAAACCTCTGGCCTACTCACCCTTACACAAATGCAGAGATTGAATGCATTCTTAAAGCAGTTAAGAGCAGCTCATTCTTATTATTACTTCTGCCTTTCCATTGGTCAACCTGTTCTGTGGATGCTGTGGTACATCATCTGGCCTCCCTAATGAAACTAGCTTAGAATTACTAAGCAGTGGATCATTTTTACAGCAACCTCTAGTCATCATCATCATAGGCGGCCCCTCGTATCGAGGATGTAGTCTATAGTTAACTCCGAAATACAGAACTTTCGGAACTTAAAATTAGTCAACAGTGGGTGACATATAAAAGAAAAGGGAGCAACATTGAAATGTGTGAGAAAATTAAGCATGTTTGGTGAAGATGTTAAGGTGAGTTAAAGAAAAAAATTTGTGACAAAGAAATGAGAAATACTTCAGATAAGCAAAAGCTAAAAGGGAAGAACAATTGACGATATGGACTGAAAATGTGGACAAATTGATAAAAAATGAAAGAGAATATGAAACATAACTGTTTAAAACACAAATATCAAAAGGGGATAGCGATTAAAGCAAAATTCTGTTATGCATGTCTTCTTTTCATAGAAACATGATATTTTATCTTGAGTGTAATCAATAGGCAACAAACATGGGAGGTCACTACATCATTAGACTTCCAAACAGTTTAAGGTACAAATCACTAAACCTTGTCTGCCTAATGACAACAAACAGTTTCTTTCATAATGTGATGATTTCCTTAAAAAGACTTCAGTGTGAAAAGAAGCCTTAAAATCTGATGCTTTCTTCACTAGATGAACACATTGGCCATTGTTTTGATGGCTTGTTTCCATTTATGAGGGAATCAAATTTGTGTCAGATCATTGGACACTACAACAACTTTTTGCTTCATGCTGCAACAGAAATTTCATGAGATACTCACTTAGTTAATTGTGGGTCTGTTTGATTATTTTGATTTGCTTTCTTTACTACTTGAAGCAATTGAGAACATCCAAGTGAGCTACCCCAAGGTGGCACTGTGGAGATACGTGTATTCAGATCTTAAAGAAATAGCCAGTTTTCTGCCTCTTTATTTCCCTTCATCTGCTCTTTCAGTTTTCTCTCCATCGAGATTTAACCAAGTTACTGATAGTGGCTGAGCGGGATATAGTGGATATTGGTTTACATTAAGAAGGTAATTCAGATGTTTTCTCTCACATAAATTCACCTTCCAGTCTCTACTGTATATTTTACCTAATGATATGAACAAGTACGTTGGATTTCCTTCAAGGTTCTATGCCACAGGAGTTCTCTCACATTAAGTATGTCTTTGATGTCTTTTTATTTTGAGTCTCCATTATGTCTTCTCGGCATATGGGATCTCAACATGTGATATTCTGTTTGCTTTTTTTAAAGATCTGTTGTCTGTGGAGTTCCCAACAAAGTGGTTGGGGAGAATTTTAACCCACTCTGGCCGGCAGGATCATTGTAAGGGGCCTTTAAAGAGAAGCATCAACCTGACCTCCGTGTTTCCGTTGGAATCCCGCTGGCCACCAGTTTAACTGCTCCCTGTAGGTAGCTGGCTGGGTACCTCATAATTCTTTGCAAATCGGTGTCATTACATCAATGGGACCCTGATTGGATTTTAACAAGGGTGAGCTGCTGTGGCTTTCTCGCTGGTTGAAGGCAGGTAAGCAGCTCCCATGAGGACAAAGAAGCCCTTTAAGGCAAATCAAAATCTTTTCTTTGTGGGGCCAGGAACTGCAAGGAAAGTTGCGGCCTCCCCTGCTCCGGATTCGCTCCTCCTCCCTTCTACAACACTCTCACCAAACCCCGTCTATGCAAGTTACCTTGATGGTGAGCCTTTTGTTTGGTGCTGGCTGGTGGTCTCTGCCCACCCGAACTATCTTTCTTTTCTTTGCAGGAATACATAAACTTTAACAAACAACATTTAAAATATCCTGTACCTGTAACTCTTTTATTTTCAAATCCTTTCTTTGGAAACATTTTCAAAAGGTGCTGAACCATGTCAAGTGTATTTTTGATATTTATTTTGGAGGTAAATGCCTTTGAGCAAACATCTTGAACAACGTCGTTGCTCAGGCCTCATTCAATGTGTCATGTATGTAACCTTCATGTAACTGTACCCTTCATGTAACAAC
This sequence comes from Pristiophorus japonicus, assembly GCF_044704955.1. Taxonomy (NCBI): domain Eukaryota; kingdom Metazoa; phylum Chordata; class Chondrichthyes; family Pristiophoridae; genus Pristiophorus; species Pristiophorus japonicus. Next base: position 309,640,956 of record NC_091979.1, read on the forward strand.
ACTGCACACTGTATACACCTAAGAAATGCACACCTTGACCACAGGGGGTGAACTTGTGGGAGACACTCCTCACCTGGTCACCCAGGTATATAAAGGGAGGTCCCATGCAGGGTCATCACTTCATGGTCCTGTGAATAAAGGTTAGGTCACAGAGTGACTTTGTCTGCAGAATGTGAATTTATAGCAGTGTGTAAGGATACAACATTTGGCGATGAGAAATGGGAATCAACGACTCATGAGAATGGCCACCGGTAGCACGGAGGAATGGTACTGTGTTGGTGAGGACTGGAATGATTTCGTCGAGAGGCTCCAGCAGAGCTTTGTCACGAAGGTCTGGCTGGGAGAGGCAGCGGCTGACAAGTGAAGGGCGCATCTACTGACCAGCTGTGGACCTAAGACGTACGCGCTGATGAAAGACCTACTCGCACCCGAGAAGCCGGCGGACAAAACCTTGAGGAGTTCAGCAAACTGATCGGTGAGCACCTCAAACCAGCGAGTAGTATCAACATGGCCCGACACCGGTTCTTTACACACCGACGTCGGAAAGGACCGAGCATACCGGACTTTGTTGCAGACCTTTGGCGCTTGGCCAGTCTCTGTAAGTTCACAGACACCTGCACGGGGGAGATGTTACGGGATTTCTTCATTGAGGGCATTGGGCATGCCGGGATTTTCAGAAAGCTAATTGAAACCAAGGACTTGACCTTGGAAGCGGCGGCGTTGATGGCTCAGGCCTTCATGGCGGGGGAGGAGGAAACCAAGATAATATACGCGCGCAACTCTGCTCCCAACGTGGCGATGGAGCAGGGAGTTAACATTGTAAATGCGACTCAGAACCCTGCAGGCAGGCAAGAGCAATTCGACACCACCCAGACAGTAACAGGCTCTAGAGTGGGTCATCAACAGAGACAATGGCAGGTTGAACGGACATTTACACCATCACAAGGGACAATACGTCCCGGGATGGGGCCATTAACACCCGTTAACAGAGTGATCAAGAGTAATCAAAGAGACAATCAGAGAGGAATGCCAGGTAACAGCCCTTTTGCTCACAACAATCTCAGCTCAAGCTGGAGGTGCGGGGGCAGACATGCTGCAAAAACCTGCAGGTTCCAACAATTCATCTGTAGAAATTGTAACTTCAGTGGACATCTAGCCAGAATGTGCAGGAAGCCCGCAGCAAGGCTAATTTATGAGGCAGATGAACCACAAGAGGGGTCTGCAAGGCAGGGTGATGCTTGGGACACAGCAATGGATGCTGAAGTTCAGCGGGTTCAGGTGGCAAACATCCACAGCTCATATACAAAAACACCACCTATGATGATGAAAGTCCTATTAAACGGCCGGTACACATGGAGCTAGACATGGGCCAGCCAATCACTTATGAGTGTCCAACAATTCGAGAAACAATGGCCACTCAGAGCTAGAAGACCCAAACTAGAACGCATTGACACGCAATTACGGATGTACACCAAAGAGATCATCCCATTGCTAGGCAGTGCAATGTTGGTGGTCACACATAATGGATCAGAGAACTGGCTGCCACTCTGGATTGTCCTGGGAAATGGTCCCGCACTTTTGGGGAGGAGCTGGCTAGCCGAGATGAACTGGAAATGGGGGGATGTGCACGCCATTTCATCTGTGGAGCGAAGTTCATGCTCATAGGTCCTACAGAAATTTGAGTCACTATTTCAACCTGGTGTTGGGACTTTCAAAGGTGCCAAAGTAGTGATACGCATCACCCCAGACGCCAGACCAGTGCACCATAAAGCCAGAGCTGTGCCGTATGTGATGCGGGAGAAAATTGAGAGTGAGTTGGACAGGTTGCTAAGAGAGGGTATAATTTCGCCCGTTGAATTCAGCGACTGGGCAAGCCCCATCGTCCCTGTCCTAAAAACGGATGGCTCGGCCAGTATCTGTGGCGACTATAAGGCCACTATCAACTGAGTATCACGACAAGACCAATACCCGCTTCCGATAGCGGAGGATCTTTTTGCCACGCTGGCAGGCGGCAAACTGTTCACCAAGTTGGACCTCACTTCAACCAACATGACCCAGGAACTGGCCGAAGAATTCAAGCTACTGACCACCATCACCACACACAAGGGACTGTTTGTTTACAACAGGAGTCCGCTTGGCATTCGTTCAGTGGCTGCTATCTTTCAAAGGAACATGGAAAGCATGCTCAAATCCATCCTTGGAACAATCGTACTTCAGGACTACATCCTTATCACGGGTCGAGACACCGAGGAACACCTCCACAACCTGGGGGAGGTGCTACGCCGACTGGACAGGATAGGCCTGCGACTAAAGACATCCAAGTGTGTGCTTTTGGCCCCAGAGGTTGAGTTTTTGGGCAGGAGGGTTGCCGCAGACGGGATCCGGCCTACCGAATCCAAAACGGAGGTGATTCATCATGCGCCCTGGCCCGGCAACACATTGGAGTTGCGTTCATTTCTGGGACTCTTGAACTATTTCTGGAACTTTCTGCTGAACTTAAACACATTGTTGAAGCCACTACAAGTGCTCCTGCATAAGGGCTGCGATTGGTTTTGGGGGGACTGTCAGGAACGGGCGTTCAATCGGGCGCGGAACCTGCTTTGTTCGAATAAGCTGTTGACCCTGTACAACCCCTGTAAGAAATTGGTTTTGACATGTGATGGGGTTGGGTGTGTGTTGCAGCAGAGTAATGATGAGGACCAACTCCAACCTGTGGCTTATGCCTCCAGGTCGCTCTCCCAAGCAGAAAGGGGATATGGGATGATTGAAAAGGAAGCACTCGCATGTGTCTACAGGGTGAAAAAGATGCACCAGTACCTTTTTGGCAGAAGGTTCGAGTTAGAAATGGACCACAAGCCATTAACATCCCTGTTGTCCGACAGCAAAGCTGTCAATGCCAATGCGTCAGCTCGCATACAGCGATGGGCTCTCACGCTGGCTGCATATGACTACAACATACGGCACCGGCCAGGTACCGAAAATTGCGCTAACGCGCTCAGCAGGCTTCCACTGGCCACCACTGAGGGGGCAGCGGAGCAAAGCGCTGAGATGGTCATGGCTGTCGATGCTTTTGACAGTGCAGGCTCCGCCATCACAGCCCGCCAGATCAAAATCTGGACCAACAGAGATCCCCTCCTATGCTTGATTAAGAAATGTGTCCTGTCTGGGGATTGGGCGCCCGCACACAGAGCATGCCCTGAGGAGGTCAGACCGTTTCACAGACAGCTGGATGAGCTCTCCATCCAAGCCGATTGCCTACTATGGAGCAGTCAGGTAGTCATGCCCCAGAAGGGAAGGGAAGCATTCATCAGGGAACTCCACAGCGAGCACCCAGGCATCGTGCTAATGAAGGCCATTGCCCGGTCACATGTATGGTGGCCAGGAATTGACTCAGACCTGGAACACTTGGTTCGCAGGTGCATGATGTGTGCCCAGCTGGGCAATGCCCCCAGGAAGGCCCCATTCAGCCAGTGGCCCTGGCCCACCAGGCCACGGTCACGTATTCACGTAGACTACGCAGGCCTGTTCATGGGAAAAATGTTCCTCATTGTTGTTGATATGTACTCGAAATGGATCGAGTGCATCATATTGAATTGGTGCACGACATCCACCATTGTGGAGAGTCTGCATGCGGTCTTTGCGACCCACGGCTTGCCGGACATCCTGGTTGGCGACAACGGTCCGTGTTTCACTAGATATGAATTCCGGGAGTTCATGTCGGGTAATGGCATCAAACATTTCAGGACGGCACCGTTCAAGCCGGCTTCCAATGGCCAGGCGGAACGTGCGGTCCAAATCATAAAACAAGGCATGCTCTGGATTCAAGAACCCTCCCTTCAATGCCGCCTATCATGCCTCCTGCTGGCCTTTAGGTCCCGACCGCATTCGCTCACGGGAGTCCCGCCCGCGGAACTACTCATGAAACATACACTAAAAACTCGGCTGTCCCTCATACATCCTGTCCTGTCAGACATTGTTGAGGGCAAGCGCCAGTCCCAAAATGAGTGTCATGACCGTAACTCAAAGGGGAGATGGATAGAAATCGATGACCCTGTATTTGTCCTTAATCACGCTTTGGGGCCCAAGTGGCTTGAGGGTATTGTAATTGGCAAAGAGGGGAATAGAATCATAGTGGTCAGACTTAACAATGGACAGATATGCCACAAGCATCTGGACCAAGTAAAAAAAAGGTTCAGCATGGACACTGAGGAACCTGAGGAAGATCATGAGACGCTGCCCACACCACCGCCAGTGAATGAGCAACAAGAACATTCAGCAGCATGCACAGACCCTGCGGCCAGCCCGGACGAGCCGGAATCGCCACAGAGGACAGAGATGCATGCCAAGGCTCAACAACCAGAGCCCCAACTGCGGAGCTCCACGAGAGAGCGTCGACCGCCCAAAATACTTAATCTTTGACCCCACAACACGTTGCGGGGGGGGGGGGAGAGCTGATGTCATGTATGTAACCTTCCTGTAACTGTACCCTTCATGTAACAACACTGCACACTGTATACACCTAAGAAATGCACACCTTGACCACAGGGGGTGAACTTGTGGGAGACACTCCTCACCTGGTCATCCAGGTATATAAAGGGAGGTCCCACGCAGGGTCATCACTTCTTGGTCCTGTGAATAAAGGTTAGGTCACAGAGTGACTTTGTCTGCAGAATGTGCCTTGTATGAATTTATAGTAGTGTGTAAGGATACAACACAATGGTAATTGGACATATTTCCTGCAGAACTTTTATATTGTGTGTATGGTTGTGTGAGGTGGAACTGATTCTGGAGGCATCTGCTGGAGTTCTTGTCCTCTCTGAAAGCTTTCTCCATGTTTGGCATGGGTGCATTGTAGACGTGTAGCCACAGTGCATATTTAGATTTAACACTAAATGTAACAATCTTAAACTCCCTGATCTCTAAGGAAAGGAAATTTTGTTCATTGGTACCTGCATAATTACTGAATGGTTGTGATGGATTTTGTCTTTGGAAGGTAAAAATACAGATATACCGGTAATTGGTTAAAAGACAAGAATTTGCATTAAAAATCACATATTCTGCTGGGTCCAGATTTAAAGTATGTTTTAAATCTGTTTTAATGTGGGGACAGTTAACTGTGCAGCATAACTGGTCTATAATTTTCTACCTTCTTCTCGTGCAGTAATAGTTTCGCATGGTGGACAGAGAATTGTATTTATAAATGACTTCTCTAAACCTGAAGAATAAGTTTCATTTTAAGTTTTAGGTTAATTTGTGAATCAATGGTATATTTTATTTTTATATATTAAGTTTTCAACTTGTATTTGAAAATCTATAATTCAAGTGCAATTAAGCTTTGCAACCATTGCAATATTTTCTCAAGTTTACAACAGTATTTACAATTTGTCTGCTACCTCGCTGTTAATAAAGTATGATATATTGCGTATCATACTAAATAAGCACAGAAGATGCAGCAAGAGTATCAATAGTTCAGTCAGCATCTGAAATAGAATGATGCCCCTAATTAGAATAATTGTCTTTTAGTATATAGCTGTATGTCAGCAACAATACTGATGCTTGGCACCATTATTTACTCTGTTACTGTTCTATTACTTACCACCACTGTTACTAACGCACCACTGCGCACATTCAGAGGCCGAACTCCAAACCATCGTCAACATTTTCACCGAGGTGTACGAAAGCATGGGCCTTACACTAAACATCTGTAAGACAAAGGTCCTCCACCAACCTGACCCCACCATACAGCACTGCCCCCTGGTCAAAATGCACGGCGCAGCCTTAGACAACGTGGACCATTTTCCATATCTCGAGAGCCTACTATCAGCAAGGGCAGACATCGATGATGAGGTCCAGTACCACCTCCAGTGCGCTAGCACAGCCTTCGGTCACCTGAGGAGGAGAGTGTTTGAAGACCAGGATCTCAAATCTGGCACCAAGCTTATGGTCTACAGGGCAGTAGTGATACCCGCCCTCCTATATGGCTCAGAGACGTGGACCATATACAGTAGACACCTCAAAGCGTTGGATAAGTACTACCAGTGCTGCCTCCGTAAGATCCTGCAAATCCACTGGGAGGATAGATGCACCAACTTCAGTATTCTCGATCAGGCCAACATCCCCAGCATCAAAGCACTGACCACACTCGACCAGCTTCGTTGGGCGGGTCACATCGTCCACATGCCTGACACGCGACTCCCAAAGCAAGCGCTCTACTCGGAACTCCTTAAACGGCAAGCGAGCCCCAGGTGGGCAGAGGAAACGTTTCAAGGACACCCTCAAAGCCTCCTTGATAAAGTGCAACATCCCCACCAGCACCTGGGAATCCCTGGCCCAAGACCGCCTTAAGTGGAGGAAGAGCATCCGGGAGAGCGCTGAGCACTTCGAGTCTCGTCGCCAAGAGCATGCAGAAACCAAACGCAGACAGCGAAAGAAGCGTGCGGAAAACCAGACTACCCACCCACCCTTTCCTTCAACTACTGTCTGTCCCACCTGTGACAGAGACTGTAATTCCCGTATTGACCTGAGAATTCACTTTTAGAGTGGAAGCAAGCCTTCCTCAATTTCGAGGGACTGCCTATGATGATGATGATTACTTCAGACAGCACACACTGCTTGAGGATAAGGACTGCTGCTGCATGTGTTTAAATTGGTGTGCTATCTTATTCATCTGTACTGACTTGTAACCCCATTTTGCAGTATTACTGCTGTTTATGTTCAGCCAGCTACTGATGCTACGCTTCCCAGTCCATTAAGTTCTTGATTACCAAAGGCCGGCACTCTAATGCTGCTCTCGGAATTAAAACACAAGCTTGCCACTATCCTTTTTAGAGTGCTGTGGAATGACAATCTGTTTCAATAATTAGTTGGTGTGATTGTCTTGACAGCACAAACAGCTTTTTATGCAACATAAAAAAATGAATGCCATTGCTCATTGATTCCTCATTGAATTTGTGGGAATTTCTCTCACTCTAATGTAAAGAACAGAAGTGGCTTGAACTCTACTTGATTAGAGAAATATAATGAAGCTGACATGACTCGTGAAGATCATTTTAATGAAGGCACAATAATGAACCAGTGGATATGGTAGCACAATGCTGGCCAGGCAGAATTGTTTTGGGGCTCTTTTTGTTATTTTATGTCCTCATGTTTCACTCACATCAACGTTTTATTTGCTGGCATATCCTCATGGGCAACATCTGTTCTGCTCTGTGGTCAATCCATAAGAAAAACACTTCAGCAGGACATCAAAATCCCTTTACTTGGTTTTCCTCTCCCAGATGACCAAGCCAAGAATAACTAAGCTGTTGCCTCTTGGGAAGTCTGAGTGCAAATGTCAGTTAAAACTTCAAATTCGAGGCTCCCATTGAAATTCCAGTTCTCTTGCATTGTAGTGTTAGAGCAACCAGGATGATTAACTACTTTTATATTATTTATCAAATTTCCATTCACTTCAAAATAGGAAACGCTGATTTTAGTAATTCAAACATGACTAAATTAATATAGCCTAGAAATTAAACACACACTATTTGTGGGTTACAAAACGTTATCAGGATTGTGGAGTAGTGCAGTTTCTGCCAGTTCAGAGCACTGCTAAATTGCTGTATGGAGGAAATAGCTTGTGGGCACTGCAGCACTGGTGGTGTGCTTAAGGCTAGTCAAACTCATTATTAATGGTGTAACAGTTCTGTAAAATGTACAATACATTCTAAGGTTCATGCCACAGTAACAGTGCATCGCTAGCCATCATATGAAACTGATGTTGCTGCAGAAGCTGCAGTCTGTCTGTCTGTAATGACGTGAAGTGCTACACAGTCAAGCTGAAACCTACACTATTCTGCCTCCTGCAATGATTGGACTTGCTGCTCCACTGGCATTGCAATTTGGCTGAGGAGGACCAGCAAGAGCAGGAGTGGGCTGACTGTAATGTAAGATCACACGCAAGGCCACTATGCAACTCCGAGGGCCCCCCCACACAGGTACAGTTTTGAGGAAATTACAGAGGGGCGGTGCTCCGAAAGGCTGCGGTTAAGCATGGAAGCTGAGAGAGAGCAGTGCATCTCCTCAATGGCAATTGCAAGATAAAGTCAACTGTACAATGCTGGGAATTGCCATCAAAGCCAGAATGACCCTCAATTTCGATGCATCTGGGCTCTTCTGGTGACATTTACATTGGCAGTCAGTTTTTTGTTCCCATAGGGTGGATAAAGGGGAACCAGTGGATGTAGTGTATTTGGACTTCCAGAAGGCATTTGACAAGGTGCCACATAAAAGGTTACTGCACAAGATAAAAGTTCACGGGGTTGGGGGTCGGGCCTGGGACCCCAACTATTTACAATCTATATTAACGACTTGGAAGAAGGGACTGAGTGTAACGTAGCCAAGTTTGCTGACGATACAAAAATGGGAGGAAAAGTAATGTGTGAGGAGGATAGAAAAAATGTGCAGAAGGACATAGACAGGCTAAGTGAGTGGGCAAAGATTTGGCAGATGGAGTATAATGTTGGAAAGTGAGAGGTCATGCACTTTGGCAGAAAAAAATCAAAGAGCGAGTTATTATTTAAATGGAGAAAGATTGCAAAGTGCTGCAGTACAGCGGGACGTGGGGGTACTTGTGCATGAAACACAAAGGATAGTATGTGGATACAGCATGTGATCAGGAAAGCCAATGGTATCTTGGCTTTTATTGCAAAGGGGTTGATGGAGTCTTGCTACAGCTATTTAAGGTATTGGTGAGGCCACACCTGGAATACTGCGTGCAGTTTTGGTTTCCATGTTTAGGAAAGGATATACTTGCTTTGGAGGCAGTTCAGAGAAGGTTCGCTCGGTTGATTCCGGGGATGAGGGAGTTGACTTATGAGGAAAGGTTGAGTAGGTTAGGCCTCTACTCATTGGAATTCAGAAGAATGAGAGGTGATCTTATCGAAATGTATAAGATTATGAGAGGGTTTGACAAGGTGAATTCAGAGAGAATGTTTCCACTTATGGGGGAGACTAGAACTAGAGGGCATGATCTAAGAATAAGGGGCTGCCCCATTTAAAACCGAGATGAGGAGAAATTTCTTCTCTCAGAGGGTGGTAAATCTGTGGAATTCGCTGCCTCAGAGAGCTGTGGAAGCTGGGACATTAAATAAATTTAAGATAGAAATAGACAGTTTCTTAAACGATAAGGGGATAAAGGATTATGGAGAGCTGGCAGGGAAGTGGAGCTGAGTCCATGATCAGATCAGCCATGATCTTATTGAATGGCGGAGCAGGTTCGAGGGGCCTTATGGCCTATTCCTGTACCTATTTCTTATGTTCTTGTGTTCTTATCTATCAAGGAGTTCAGAGCAGCATACTTCAGTAGAGGCAGCAAGTTCACAATTTTGATTAATGATCTGCTGTCGTAGCATAATAGGGAAACAGAATTTTACAGGTCTGTTGGCTTTCCTAGAGTTCAGGAGGTCACTGATTGCATCTATTTTGCTATTCAGGCTCCTGTTCAGTGTCGTTGCAGGGATTGTGTTTTGGGAATGAACTGCTGGAATGTGAGCACCAGCATGGTGAATGTTTGTTTCGTGGGAACTCCCACAATGCTTTCATTTAAGACAATTATCAGTGCCATCCCTATTTGAAGGGAGAGAAAGAGTGGAATGGTAACATCTGGGAGACCCTGGTGGAGGGCTCAGAAGCGGCACTTCACCCTCTCCACAGGCCTCAAAACCTAACTTGTTGTTGGAGCTGAGGCCGAAAGTAAAATCACTCCTCCGATCTTTGGGGCATTTCTATGCCTATTAATTGTATCCTGTAGTTGACCCTCTGGTGTATGTTGTTCTTCACCACTTTCCCTTGCTGGTGGGGATCTTGTTAGGAGTCCACTCTGCATGTCAAATGAGCCCTGACCCAGCAAACTGGGTTAAAATCATGGCGGGGTCAGGATGGTGGTTGGTAGTTCTCTCCCGATCATCCTCTGGCCCCAAAGTCTGAACAACTGAAATAGTAACTATTTTGTAAAAGAAAATGTTCCACCAAGCTTGCACAAGCCTTGTTGGCTACACAAATCACTCAAAGTAGTGATGCAGGTCAATAAGGGCATAACAAAAGCACGCAAAGCACTGGAGTTCATTACTAGAGGGATAGAATTGAAAAGCAGAGAAGTTATGTTAAACTTGTATAGAACCTTGGTTAGACCACACTTAGGGTATTGTGAACCAGGGGGCTGAAATTGGCCTCCTGTGTGCCTGCCATTAGCTTAAATAGTTTTTCGCCCAGGTGCAGCGAGATCAGCAAACCCCCCCTTCCCCGCACCGTGGAATTGGGCAGAGATTTTGCGGAGGCGTTAAGAGGTAGCACCTCGCTCCTCCGGGCAGTGCCCCCCTCGGCTGCTCCCGGCGATGATGACGTCATCGCCATGCCCAGTGCCCCCTCACTTACCTCCTGCCGCTGACAATGACAGCTTCAGCTGTCGAGTTGCAGTTGGGAATCGGCTGGAGGAATGCTCTATGAAGGCACCATCTTCACCAACAATTTTTGTTGGCCATTATTCTGTGCAGCTTGCGAATACATTGGCAGAGTTGCTAGTGGACAGATTGCAGCGATTATCACTTCAAGAACGGTTCTGCCTCCTAACTATTCCCTTGTTTCATTGAGGGAAGATTTGAAACCACAATATTTATCTGGGGGCTGTGTTGGCACTTGACCTCCTGCTCTGACATCACTCAGGAGGTTACTTAGGCGGAGACAAATGCAGAGAGGACAGGGAGCAGGACAGGATGCAACACGTGGAGCAAGGCAGAGAGAAAGTCTGGGAGAAGTACAGGGAGCGGGACATTGAGAAAGACAGGGAGCAGGACAGGGAGAAAGACAGCAAAATGTGACCAGAGGGAGAAGACCCAACAGGGCTGGCAACAGGAGACCTTACCCTCCCAGGATATTCCAGCAGCAGTTCTCCTACCTCAATTTCACTGAGGAACATTGTGTTCGGAGGCTGCACTTCAGCAAGGCCGTGGTGACAGATCTCTGCCACCTCTGCAACCAGCCCTCGAGCCTCAGACCAGAGTGAGCACGGCTCTCCCAGTGGCAGTCAAGGTCACCATTGCGCTCAATTTCTATGCAAATGGATTCTTCCAGGGTGCGACAGGAGACATCTCCAACATCTTCTAGTTTGCCATTCATGGTTGCGTTTGCGAGGTAACAGATGCTCTGTACAGAAGGAGAAGGAACTACATTTCCTTCCCCATGGCCAGAGAAAAACAGCACAAGCATGATCTGTTGCACCAGTCTGGCACAGGATGAATGTATTGTGGCTTCATCAGGATAGCGGGCTTCCCCATGGTGCAGGGTGCCATTGACTGCACTCACGTCATTTTGCGGGCACCGCATCACAATCCTGAGGTCTTCCGTAACCGCAAAAGCTTTCACTCACTGAAGGTGCAGCTGGTGTGCAACCACACACACAGAATCCTCACCGTCAGTGCCTGCTATCCTGGCAGCAGCCACAATACATTCATCCTGTGCCAGACTGGTGTAACAGATCTGTTCCAGCCGCCACATCAAGCTCATGGCTGGCTGCTCAGAGACAAGGGAAGTATCCGCTCTCCACCTGGCTCATGGCACCCCTCCGCAACCCCAACACTCCTCACCAGCTCTCATATAATGAGAGCCATGCCGTCACCAGGAACATCATTGAGCAGACCATCGGAGTGCTCAAGCAACGGTTCTGCTGCCTTGATTGCTTGGGAGCAGTCCTCCAGTCCCTCTTCATCGCTGTCTGCTGCATGCTGCACAACCTGGCCATGCTGAGGGCACAGCCATTGCCACTAGGCATAGCCGCACCACCTGAGGAGGAGAACAAGAAGGAGGAGGAGGACCAGGAAGAGGAGGAGGAGGACGAGGAGCAGGAGCAGCGACACCAGCGATGGAGGAGGCAGCCAGTCAATTGCGATTCTGCATGGGTGGTCTACGACTGTCTCATCAGACTCTGGTTCCAGTGAGGTTTATCCCACCTCGATTCCTCTGGACGTCCCAATCACCACCTCATTTTTTCCTCCCATATAAAAGCCCCAAAACTGAAATGAGAGACAACAGCAAAGATTAAACATTCAAATCAAATTTTATATAACAATAATAAACAGTTTCATAATATAGTTAATAATCATCCTTGTGCATTTCCTTATATCCTCTCTCTGCTTTAACTATTCTAATCCTCCTCCACAGTGTCTCCCCTGAGGCTGCAGCATGGCTGGTGGAAAGCTGCTGTGTGTCAGGACCAGAGACTACAGATGGCCTTGCAAGACACCCTCGACCAGCTCAGGCTGGGTGGCGGCAGTCCAGGTTGGCTGGGTGATAGGCAATGACAATTGCAATGGCGGAGTGACAGTGGTGGGATCAGAAATGCTGTCATCGGGAGAGACGATCATTTGAGTGACGGAGCAGGCGCGAGGGGCCGAATGGCCTATTTCTGCTCCTAATTCTTATGTCCTTTCGGATCTGGTAACCCAATCTGATACTCCAATGCAGTACTAAGGGCCCAAGTTTCCACACGCGCCTAGAACGGCGCAGTCCCGACCTGGATGCACGTTTTTCGCGCCACAAAGTGCGCCTAAAAAAATCTTCTCCACCTCACTGCAGGTCCTCTGGCCCTCGGCGCAGCCAGCACGAGCTGTGGGGGGGCGGAGCCAGGTCCCTGCGCTGAAAACAGTGCCGGGACCTCTGCACATGCGCGCTACAGTGGGCACGTAAGTGCAGTAGCTCCAGGCGCAGAACTGTGGGAGGGGCCCGAAGCACGCAGCCCCTAGCCCTGGCCCAATGGCCTCACTGGGGCTGCGTGAATAAGGCTCCTCCCACGGCCAGCTCCTGCTTCCCCCCCCCCCCCCCGACCAGACCCGACACCTGCTCCCCACCCCCCCCTGCCTCCGGACCAGACCCGACACCCGCTCCCCGCCACCCCCTGCCTCCGGACCAGACCTGACACCCGCTCCCCCCCCGACTGGACCTGACCCAACCCGCGCTCCTGTTCCCGCTCCGCCCCCCTCCGCCGACAGGACCCGACCCGACCCGCGCTCCTGTTCCCGCTACGTCCCCGCCCCCCCCGACTGGACCTGACCCGACCCGACCCGCGCTCCTGTTCCCGCTACGTCCCCGCCCCCCCCAGACTGGACCCGACCCGACCCGCGCTCCGCCCACCCCCCCCCAGACTGGACCCGACCCGACCCACGCTCCTGTTCCCGCTCCGCCCCCCCCGACTGGACCCGACCCGACCCGCGCTCCGCCCACCCCCCCCCAGACTGGACCCGACCCGACCCGCGCTCCTGTTCCCGCTCCGCCCCCCCCGACTGGACCCGACCCGACCCGACCCGCGCTCCTGTTCCCGCTCCGCCCCCCCGCCCCCCCCGACTGGACCCGACCCGACCCACGCTCCTGTTCCCGCCCCCCCGCCCCCCCCGACTGGACCCGACCCGACCCGACCCGCGCTCCTGTTCCCGCTCCGCCCCCCCGACTGGACCTGACCCGACCCGACCCGCGCTCCTGTTCCCGCTCCGCCCCCCCGACTGGACCTGACCCGACCCGACCCACGCTCCTGTTCCTGCTCCCCACCTCCCCGACTGGACCCGACCCAACCCGACCCACGCTCCTGTTCCCGCTCCCCCGACTGGACCCGACCCGACCCGCGCTCCTGTTCCCGCTCGGCCTTCGGTCCCGAAAGGCCTGCCTGAAGCACTTTCACACAGGTAGGAAGATGGTTTATTTAATCTTTTCTTTGCTTATAAATGTTTATTCAGGTTGGATTTATTTGTATAATATTTGTATAAGTATAAATAAGGATTTATTATAGAATTTAATGACTTCCCTCCCCCCCCCCCCCCACCTCGTTCTGGACGCCTAATTTGTAACCTGCGCCTGATTTTTTAATGTGTAGAACAGGTTTTTTCAGTTCTACAAAAATCTTCACTTGCTCCATTCTACTTTAGTTTGGAGTACGTTTTCACTGTGGAAACTTTCAAATCAGGCGTCAGTGGCCGGACACGCCTCCGGACCAGACCCGACACCCGCTCCCCGCCACCCCCTGCCTCCGGACCAGACCTGACACCCGCTCCCCCCCCGACTGGACCTGACCCAACCCGCGCTCCTGTTCCCGCTCCGCCCCCCTCCGCCGACAGGACCCGACCCGACCCGCGCTCCTGTTCCCGCTACGTCCCCGCCCCCCCCGACTGGACCTGACCCGACCCGACCCGCGCTCCTGTTCCCGCTACGTCCCCGCCCCCCCCAGACTGGACCCGACCCGACCCGCGCTCCGCCCACCCCCCCCCAGACTGGACCCGACCCGACCCACGCTCCTGTTCCCGCTCCGCCCCCCCCGACTGGACCCGACCCGACCCGCGCTCCGCCCACCCCCCCCCAGACTGGACCCGACCCGACCCGCGCTCCTGTTCCCGCTCCGCCCCCCCCGACTGGACCCGACCCGACCCGACCCGCGCTCCTGTTCCCGCTCCGCCCCCCCGCCCCCCCCGACTGGACCCGACCCGACCCACGCTCCTGTTCCCGCCCCCCCGCCCCCCCCGACTGGACCCGACCCGACCCGACCCGCGCTCCTGTTCCCGCTCCGCCCCCCCGACTGGACCTGACCCGACCCGACCCGCGCTCCTGTTCCCGCTCCGCCCCCCCGACTGGACCTGACCCGACCCGACCCACGCTCCTGTTCCTGCTCCCCACCTCCCCGACTGGACCCGACCCAACCCGACCCACGCTCCTGTTCCCGCTCCCCCGACTGGACCCGACCCGACCCGCGCTCCTGTTCCCGCTCCCCACCCCCCCGACTGGACCCGACCCGACCCGACCCGACCCGCGCTCCTGTTCCCGCTCCGCCCCCCCCCCCCCCCGACTGGACCCGACCCGACCCGCGCTCCTGTTCCCGCCCCCCCCGACTGGACCCGACCCGACCCGACCCGCGCTCCTGTTCCCGCTCCGCCCCCCCGGCCCCCCGACTGGACCTGACCCGACCCGACCCACGCTCCTGTTCCCGCTCCCCCCCCCCCCGACTGGACCCGACCCGACCCGACCCGCGCTCCTGTTCCTGCTCCCCACCTCCCCGACTGGACCCGACCCAACCCGACCCACGCTCCTGTTCCCGCTCCCCCGACTGGACCCAACCCGACCCGCGCTCCTGTTCCCGCTCCCCCGACTGGACCCGACCCGACCCGACCCGACCCGCGCTCCTGTTCCCGCTCCGCCCCCCCCCCCCCCCCCGACTGGACCCGACCCGACCCGACCCGCGCTCCTGTTCCCGCTCCGCCCCCCCCCCCCCCCGACTGGACCCGACCCGACCCGACCCGCGCTCCTGTTCCCGCTCCCCCCCCACCCGACTGGACCCGACCCGACCCGACCCGACCCGACCCGCGCTCCTGTTCCCGCTCCCCCGACTGGACCCGACCCGACCCGCGCTCCTGTTCCCGCTACGCCCCCGCCCCCCCCCAGACTGGACCCGACCCGACCCGCGCTCCGCCCACCCCCCCCCAGACTGGACCCGACCCGACCCACGCTCCTGTTCCCGCTACGCCCCCGCCCCCCCCCCAGACTGGACCCGACCCGACCCGCGCTCCTGTTCCCGCTCCACCCCCCCCCCCCCCCCCGACTGGACCCGACCCGACCCGACCCGCGCTCCTGTTCTCGCTCCGCGCCCCCCCCCCCCCGACTGGACCCGACCCGACCCGCGCTCCTGTTCCCGCTCCCCCCCCCCCCGACTGGACCAGACCCGACCCGACCCGACCCGCGCTCCTGTTCCCGCTACGCCCCCGCCCCCCCCAGACTGGACCCGACCCGACCCGCGCTCCTGTTCCCGCTACGCCCCCGCCCCCCCCCAGACTGGACCCGACCCGACCCGCGCTCCGCCCACCCCCCCCAGACTGGACCCGACCCGACCCGTGTTCCTGTTCCCGCTCCGCACCCCCCCCCCCCCCCCCGACTGGACCCGACCCGACCCGCGCTCCTGTTCCTGCTCCCCACCTCCCCGACTGGACCCAACCCGACCCGCGCTCCTGTTCCCGCTCCGCCCCCCCCGACTGGACCCGACCCGACCCGACCCGTGTTCCTGTTCCCGCTCCCCACCTCCCCGACTGGACCCGACCCAACCCGACCCACGCTCCTGTTCCCGCTCCCCCGACTGGACCCGACCCGACCCGACCCGACCCGCGCTCCTGTTCCCGCTCCGCCCCCCCCCCCCCCGACTGGACCCGACCCGACCCGACCCGACCCGCGCTCCTGTTCCCGCTACGCCCCCGCCCCCCCCAGACTGGACCCGACCCGACCCGCGCTCCTGTTCCCGCTCGGCCTTCGGTCCCGAAAGGCCTGCCTGAAGCACTTTCACACAGGTAGGAAGATGGTTTATTTAATCTTTTCTTTGCTTATAAATGTTTATTCAGGTTGGATTTATTTGTATAATATTTGTATAAGTATAAATAAGGATTTATTATAGAATTTAATGACTTCCCTCCCCCCCCCCCCCCACCTCGTTCTGGACGCCTAATTTGTAACCTGCGCCTGATTTTTTAATGTGTAGAACAGGTTTTTTCAGTTCTACAAAAATCTTCACTTGCTCCATTCTACTTTAGTTTGGAGTACGTTTTCACTGTGGAAACTTTCAAATCAGGCGTCAGTGGCCGGACACGCCCCCTTTTGAAGAAAAAATTCTGTTCCAAAGTAGAACTGTTCTACCTGACTAGAACTGCAGAAAAAAAAATGTGGAGAATTGCGATTTCTAAGATAGTCCGTTCTCCACCAGTTGCTCCTAAAAATCAGGCGCAAATCATGTGGAAACTTGGGCCCTAAGAGACTGCTGCACTGTCAGAGATGCCATCCTTTGGATGAGACATTAAACTGAACTCCCGTCTGTTCACCTGGATGTTTAAAAAGTCCCATGCCACTGTTCAAAGAGGAGGAAGTAGTTCTCATGATGTCCTGACTAACATTCCTCCTTCATCAAAAACAATAACTGGATGTTCCTCTCTGATGTCCGTGACATATTTCTATGTTTGCCTACATAACAACAGTTAGTATACTGCAAAGTTATTCACTGTATTTGAAGTGCTTTAGGATGTTTTTGAGAGATGCGATTTGCCATTATCTAAATCCAAATTGTTTCACCTTTCATTGTCCTTTCCTTTATGTTTTAATCGAATATGTTTAAGAGTCCAGCTATGTATGTGGAAGATATGCCTGCCATGGTTAAATAGCTGTGAATGTAGGCAAGGCATGAGATGAAGATGTGAGTGTGAGTAGTTTACAGATGCTTGGTGGTTGAATGGTGGGGAAGTGGTGCTTTGCACAGTGTGCTCTGACAGAGGTTCAGAGGCTGGCGTGTAGGAGGTCTTGAAGCATGCACTCACCTTCACCACCCGACTGAGGTCATTGAATTTCTTTCTGCACTGTGTGAGGGTTCAGTCCACCACTGTGCTGGACGACACCTTCTGGGCCGCCTCTTGCCACATGGTCCTGAAAACCTGTGGAGATGGTCTCCTTCCTGATGGAGAGAACAGCGACTCCCTCCTTCTCTCCAATGCCCCCACCAATGTCTCCAGTGCCACATCATTAAACCGTGTGGCCCTCTCCCTTGAAGCGGGATTTGCACCAGCCATTACACAAAAAGGGCTCTGAGTTGCTGAGATGCAGAGATGACTCACTCAAGTGCAGCAATGCTGAAAATGAGCAGCAGAAGTGTGAAATGACCTCCCCTTTAACAGCTGGATTGAGCTGGAGTCAAGGATTGAAGGCCGATTGCTGAATACAAGTCACTTGAAATTGGGTAACTCTCTGTGAATTGCGCCCCTGCAGTGCCCAGCTGAGGCCATTAGAGCCTCTTTACTGCCCCTTTCACTCCTGGGGCAAAAACGTCCAATTTCACACAATTTGGCAAGGCACCTCGCCGGGTGCTAAATTTTCTAAAAGTTAAAAGTTATCGCCCTAAACGGGGCACTAACGAATTTCGCTCCCCTGGTCTCCATATTCTAAAAATGATATAGAGGCACTGGAGAAAATATGAAAAAGATTGACTAGAATGATACCAGAACTGAGAGGCTATACTTATCAAGAAAGTTTTAACAGGTTGGCGCTCTTTTCAACAGAAAACAGAAACCTGAGGGGTGACCTGATAGAGTTCTTTAAGATTATGAAAGGGCTTGATAGGGTAGATGTAGAGAAGATGGTTCCATTTGCGGGCCAGACCAGAACCAGGGTTGATAAATGTTGGGTAAAATGGCCTGTTTCCGCACTGTAAATTCCATGTAAAATAAAACGCGGCCAAAGTTGTCCCATTTGAAAAGGTTCATTCGTGCCTCTAACCGGCACTAATAAGATGATAAGTAGTTTGTGCTCGGGGGAAGGCATCGGGAGTGATGCAGCCGGAATTGCCCCCAGGATGCCGGGGGAAAAAACAGGTTTATGCCGTGCCCTCGTCTTTGGCGCCCCGGGGCGACACGTGCCAATGGTGTCACCGCCGTGCGCGCTGACCCTGACTACTTATCACCCCTCGCCGGCCAATTTGTTCCCTGTGGGGGAAATTGCCCTGCAGGAGTGTGGTCGGCATCGGGCGGTTCCTCCGACAGCTTTGCGCGTCGCAAAAGCTGCGCTGGCGGGGGAGCTGCAGCCGCCCTTTAAAGGGGAGGGTCCAGCACCGCGGCTGCCATCTTATTTTAATTGCCGGCCGACTCTGGAGTCGGCCCGACAGTGGCTGCTGCTGGTTCGGCCGGGCCGCCAGCAGGCAGCCCGGCACACCCTCTTGGGTGCTAGTCCGCAGACCTGGCCAAAACCACTCCATGGGCACCACTGAGCCACGCAAGGACTTCCCACAGCCCTCCCCTTTCAGAGAGCGGGAGGGACATTGCAACGCGTCAGCACGACGCGGCATGTCCACATCACGCTGACTCGGCTAGTGCGGTGCTAACTTGCAGGACCGCGCTCATGCCCCCCCCCCTCCCGCCCCTTGAGCGCCAGCGAGTGAAAACAGACTTTCTTTTATTCTAAGAGCCCAATTCCAGGGCTCATGTGTGTTCCCGGCGATAAAACTTTGGTCTCTACAAACCTAAACCCAGCGCGGGGCAATTTCAGCCCCTATGTACTTTCAGATCACATACAAAATTTATATGGTAGCAGAGCAGGTAAATTGCGGAGAATATACTGCACCTAAAATAATTGAGGTAAAAATTTGGATTTGGAACTCATTATTCATTGATATGGAGGTTGGAAGTGCCAGGTTCACTCTTACTTTGGAGCAGGTATGACCTACAATAACATCTGTTATAATCTTTATTTACTCCATAGAAATGTAATATCAAAAAATATTGATGGCACCAAAAGCAAAGCTATTTTTTAACATGGAAAATCCTCTTAAACCTCCCACACTCTGGCACTATCCCAAACCGCCCCTCCCCCGCAAATCAATTTCCAAGCTGCTTCACTGAAACATTTTCCCTGATCCCTTATTCAGACAAGTGCTAAACACTGAGGTATTTTTTTCAACTTCCCACCCCAGGCTCAAACATACATCAACCCCTTACCCCCATAACCCCCCACTGAGACACCCTGGCCCCATATAGCCACAACTTAAACCCCCACCCCCAATTGAGATACTTTATTGAACACCAATGCGTACAGGCTAAAACAAATTATATCGATTTATTCACAGCTAAATTAATACACACATGTCAAGTGATACGGCAAGATACTGAATCAGACAATAGTTAAAACAATGTAATTAAAATTAGTCCATCAGAGTTTAAAGGATAGAAACTCCAGGTTCCACTTACCAATTTCATGGTGGGACATCCCTCACCAAAGTGCAAACAAGAAACATATTGTTTCATGCACCCTGGCTGCCACCTGATATGAATGCTAGCCTCATTAAAATACTTAAGTTGGGGTCCTGGGTTTCTGTGAGGACTCTTTGAGGAAAATTGATGACTGGGAACTTTTGATTTGCTCATTCTTAAGTCTGTCCATAAAAACATGGCACGGGCCCTCAGGATGTAGGCTTAATCATTAGAAACATAGAAACATAGAAAATATGTGCAGGAGTAGGCCATTCGGGCCTTCGAGCCTGCACCGCCATTCAATGAGTTCATGGCTGAACATGCAACTTCAGTACCCCATTCCTGCTTTCTCGCCATACCCCTTGATCCCCCTAGTAGTAAGGTCTACATCTAACTCCTTTTTGAATATATTTAGTGAATTGGCCTCAACAACTTCCTGTGGTAGAGAATTCCACAGGTTCACCACTCTCTGGGTGAAGAAGTTTCTCCTCATCTCGGTCCTAAATGGCTTACCCCTTATCCTTAGACTGTGACCCCTGGTTCTGGACTTCCCCAACATTGGGAACATTCTTCCTGTATCTAACCTGTCTAAACCCATCAGAATTTTAAACGTTTCTATGAGGTCCCCTCTCATTCTTCTGAACTCCAGTGAATAAAGGCCCAGTCGATCGAGTCCCTCCTCATATGTCAGTCCTGCCATCCCGGGAATCAGTCTGGTGAACCTTCGCTGCACTCCCTCAATAGCAAGAATGTCCTTCCTCAAGTTAGGAGACCAAAACTGTACACAATACTCCAGGTGTGGCCTCACCAAGGCCCTGTACAACTGTATTGAAGTGATCCCCACCGCCATTAAAGTAAGTTCTGGATAGTCGTTTTTGGCTGCGGGGGATTTTTGGAGCCATTTTCTGGCAGAATTAGGGTAATTGTTGATAGTACAGAACTGTTGGATTGGGAGGTGAATCTGAATGGATGCTCTCCCTCCTCCTGTCCTCTCCTTCTCTCTACAATTTTTCATGAGCTTGCCCTGCACAAAAGAGAGTGATACTGGTCATCCAGTGAGATACTGGGAAGATATCAAGGTGTGAGAAGTGTGGCAGAGGTGTGGGGAGGTGAAGACAGTAATAGTAAGGAAAATAGGAGGTACAGAATATGGCATTAGAAGCAGAAGTGTAGTGGAGTGTAGTGTGCGACTGTGAATGGCGGTGAGTGCTAAAAATTGGGGAGGGAAGGATTGTGAGTGCTGGGATTTTGGATAGTGCAAAATTATGTAGAAAGATGCAAGATAGGAATTAGCAGTTTTACAAGAACAACAACTTGTATTTATACAACACTTTAACGTAGTGAAACGACCCAAGGCGCTTCACAGGAGTATTATGAGATATAATATATGACACGGAGCTGCATAAGGAGAAACTAGATTAGGTGACCAAAAGCTTGGTCAAAAAAGTAGATTTTAAGGAGCGTCTTGAAGGAGGAAAGCAAGGCAGAGAGGTTTAGGGAGAGAATTCCAGAGCTTAGGGCCTAATTGCATTAGCAAATCTGGCCTAGTCATTACATTTTTTTCCTGCATTGTTGCTATGTGCTGGGGGTGGGGGAGTGGGGTGGATGCTTCTGGTGCTGACACGCTCTGCCACCTGTGCTCACTGTGGAGCACAACCTATTACAAGCTGCAGCAAATATTCAGGCCAGTCTGACATCAGAGACCTTCTCTTGGCCATCATATCTGGCCAATACATTAACAACCCTGTCTGAACTCCCCCTTCCCACATCAAAGGTGCCATCGAGTTTACATCCTTATCTCCGTGCTTTGGCTTCCAGATATCATCCTACTAGGTGTTGATAACAGGTGGCTGAACCACGAAGGCAATCAATTATTATTTTTTCACTTTTGAAAAATCTACCTTCAGAAATAAAAAAAGGTCAATTAGTCCTATACACCTATTGCAAAGATCACCCTACCTGCCTTCTGACTATTGATTGACATTTTTTGAGAGGGCAGATCATGAACTCATTTATACTGTGTGTTTCATTGGTGCTCCTTGTAACTGATCTACAATTCCATTATTCTTTCAGTGAAAAAGGTCTGTCTCACTTACTTCTCATCTTGACTATTGTATATGTTTCTCGTCACCAAGGCACAAGGCAGATATTCAAGCCCCAGAGGCAGTGCAGAAGAATCATGAGACTGATATCCAGCATTAGAGGACTCAGATATGGGGAAATACTGGAAAGGTGACCTCCACCGAGGTAGACAAGATAGAAAGCAGCATAAAAAAGATAGGGCCACTTTTCCCAACCCTCTTCTGCCCCAATCCTGGATAGGCACAGTGCACCCGTGGGATAAGCTGCAAGTAATTTAATGGATCAGCACATGAATGTGGCCTGGTTTCATCCATGGCACAGGCCTGGGGCAGAAAATAAAATGGACCATGCCTGCCCATTGGCCTTGGAACTTCCAGCAGCTATTAATGAATAGATTGAAAATGAACCACAAGTTTAAAAAAAGACCCATTGACCTTCAGGCTTGTCTTTGGCCTTCTCAGAACCTCTGATCCAAGGAGGGTCTTGGTGCAAGCCACACTACTACTTTTGTGGGGAACCCCTGTGTCTGAGTGTCTCATGGATGTTACTTCAGGAAAGGGTCAGGAGATCGGGAATGCGCACAGCCACACAATTACCTCAGATTCAAGCTCAGCTTTGCCCTCTGGGAGAAGCGTAATGGGAGCAGGGACTCCATTGTAATGATTCTCTGCCCATCTCTTCCTGACCTTTCAGCCAGAGTATATAGGTATACCCTGGGTGAAAGATCAGGAAAATCAGTCCCCAGAAGTCTGGGTCATGATTTCTAATGAAACTGATAGTTGGGTAAAGGGCATAGCTTCATAGTAGCAAAAGACAAATTTAGGATAAATGTTCGGAAGTTCTTCAATATTCTTCTAAGATTGATGGGGTGCAAAACAGCCTTGGAATCATTTTCTGGAATGATGCATTAAGATGTGTCAAATGACCTTCTTCATCTGTAAACCCTTAAATTAACAAACATGTTGAGTTGTAGCATACTAGATACAGGATAGTGATTATCCTCACAAGCCATGCTGAAATAAAATGTCTTTTGTTAGACTTGTAAGATGCCCTACAATCAGATTCCAGGATGCAGTTTCTGGCTGGGGCTGAACTGGATGCTTTGTTCTTGCAAATGTTGAGCTTCATAGAGTTCTGGTTAGAAACATAGAAAATAGGAGTAGGCCATTCAGCCCTTTGAGCCTGTACCACAATTCGATAAGATCATGGCTGATCATTCCCTCAGTACCCCTTTCCTGCTTTCTCTCCATACCCCTTGATCCCCTGAGCCATAAGGGCCATATCGAACTCCCTCTTGAATATATCCAATGAACTGGCATCAACAACTCTCTGTAGCAGGGAATTCCACAGGTTAACAACTCTCTGCGTGAAGAAGTTTCCCCTCATCTCAGTCCTAAATGGCCTACCCCTCATCCTAAGACGGTGTCCCCTGGTTCTGGACCTCCCCAACCTCGGGAACAATCTACTCGCATCTAACCTGTCCCGTCCCGTCAGAATCTTGTATGTTTCTATGAGATCCCCTCTCACCCTTCTAAACTCCAATGTATAAAGGCCCAGTTGATCCAGTCTCTTCTCATATGTTAGTCCAGCCATCCCAGGAATCAATCTGGTGAACCTTCGCTGCACTCACTCAATAGCAAGAATGTCCTTCCTCAGATTAGGAGACCAAAACTGAACACAATATTCCAGGTGAGGCCTCACCAAGGCCCTGTACAACTGCAGTAAGACCTCCCTGCTTCTATACTCAAATCCCTGAGCTATGAAGGCCAACATACTATTGTGTTCCTAACACAGATGAGACTGCACACAGGGAGGTTAAAGTAACAGTGACCTCAGTCTTTATTAAGACACTCCAGAGTGAATAACAGGCCTTAGGGGCCAGCTTATATACAGTGCTCCCAAGGGATGCTGGGATCCCTTGGGACTTCAGAGGATGCACTCCCTGGTGGTAGAACATGGGAGTGCATGTTTACAGAGACACAACATACTCCCCGCCAAATTCAAAGTGAAAACTATTTACAAGGTGAGTTGGTCAGGAGCCTTTCTTTCCCTGGTGGACCGCCTCGGTACAAATGTTTGTTCTAGTGTGTTGGCTGTGCCTTCGCTGGGCTGGCGTGTTGTTGGCCCTGCAGGGCTGCTGGGTGAGCCTGGCCTTGCTGGAATGTTGGGCGTGATGGGTTCGATTTCCTGGTCCGGGGTGGTGTCGTGGTCCTTTGGGTGTGTGTTGTGGGCTCGAAAAAGGTGGTGTCTGCTGTGGGTTGTTCAGGGCAGTCCGTGAACCGCAGCCTCGTTTGGTCCAGGTGCTTTCTGCAAATTTGTCCATTGTCTAGTTTGACTACAAACACAGTACTCCCTTCTTTAGCTATCACTGTGCCCGCGATCCACTTGGGACCATGTCCATAGTTTAGC
Source organism: Pristiophorus japonicus (assembly GCF_044704955.1). Taxonomy (NCBI): domain Eukaryota; kingdom Metazoa; phylum Chordata; class Chondrichthyes; family Pristiophoridae; genus Pristiophorus; species Pristiophorus japonicus. Next base: position 309,665,225 of record NC_091979.1, read on the forward strand.
ACATACACAGGGTCATTCAGATCAATTTCCCGTGACACACTGGCGCGACCATCGTTTACATTTCGTTGCTGCCGTCTGCTCTCTACCTGATCATGCAGGTTGGGATGAACCAGCGAGAGTTTCGTCTTAAGCGTCCTTTTCATGAGCAGCTCAGCCGGGGGCACCCCTGTGAGCGAGTGGGGTCTCGTGCAGTAACTGAGCAGTAATTGGGACAGGCAGGTTTGGAGTGAGCCTTCTGTGACTCGTTTAAGGCTCTGTTTGATTGTTTGTACTGCCTGCTCTGCCTGCCCATTGGAGGCTGGTTTAAACGGAGCCGAGGTGACATGTTTGATCCCATTGCGTGTCATGAATTCTTTAAATTCGACACTGGTGAAACATGGCCCGTTGTCACTGACCAGTATGTCAGGCAGGCCGTGGGTGGCAAACATGGCCCTCAGGCTTTCAATGGTGGCAGTAGCGGAGCTTCCTGACATTATTTCACATTAAATCCATTTTGAAAAAGCATCCACCACCACCAGGAACAGTTTACCGAGAAACGGGCCCGTATAGTCGACGTGGATCCTTGAGCATGGTCTGGAGGGCCAGGACCACAAACTTAGTGGTGCCTCTCTGGGCGCGTTGCTCAACTGAGCACACACGCTGCATTGCCGTACACAGGACTCTAAGTCAGAGTCGATAACGAGCCACCACACGTGGGATCTGGCTATCGCTTTCATCATTACTATACCCGGGTGTGTGCTGTGGAGATCTGAGATGAACATGTCCCTGCCCTTTTTTGGTAGCACTACCCGGTTGGCCCACAACAGGCAGTCTGCCTGAATGGACAGCTCATCCTTTCGCCGCTGGAACGGCTTGATTAGCTCTTGCATTTCATCGGGGATGCTGGCCCAGATCCCATGCAGTAAACAGTTTTTTACTAGGGACAGCAGAGGATCTTGGCTGGTACAAGTACTAATCTGGCGGACCGTGACAGGTGATTTATCATTTTCAAACACTTCCATGACCATCAACAAGTCTGCGGGCTGAGCCACCATCAACAAGTTTTCAGGCTGCGCCATTTCCACCCCCGTGGTGGGCAATGGTAGCTGACTGAGAGCATCCGCACAGTTCTCGGTGCCTGGACTGTGGCGGATGGTATAATTATACGCTGATAGCGCGAGTGCCCCCCTTTGTATGCGGGCTGAGGCATTAGTATTTATCCCCTTGTTTTCAGCGAACAGGGATATGAGGGGCTTGTGATCGGTTTCCAGTTCAAATTTGAGGCCAAACAGGTATTGATGCATTTTCTTTACCCCGAACACACACGCTAATGCCTCTTTCTCAGTCATGCTGTAGGCCCTCTCGGCCTTAGACAAGCTCCTGGAGGCATAGGCGACAAGTTGCAACTTCCCCGCAACGTTAGCTTGTTGTAATACACATCCAACTCCATACGACGATGCATCACATGCTAGCACAAGTCTTTTGCAAGGTTATACAATACAAGCAGCTTGTTGGAGCATAAAATGTTTCTGGCTTTCTCAAAACCAATTACTTGTTTTTTTCCCCATACCCAGTTCTCACCTTTACACAATAACACATGTAGGGACTCTAAGAGGGTGCTTAACCGCGGTAGGAAGTTACCAAAATAGTTGAGGAGTCCCAGGAACGACCGCAGCTCCGTGACATTCTGTGGCCTGGGCGCGTTCCTGATAGCCTCTGTCTTGGAGTCTGTGGGCCGAATGCCGTCCGCCGCGATCTTTCTCCCCAAAAACTCCACTTCTGTTGCCATGAAGACGCATTTCGACCTCTTCAGCCGCAGCCCTATGCGATCCAGGTTTTGTAGGTGCTCGAGGGTGTCCCAACCCGTGACCAATATGTCGTCCTGAAAAACCATTGTGCGTGGTACCAACTTGAGTAGGCTCGCCATGTTTCTCTGGAAGATCGCTGCAGCTGACCGAATTCCAAACGGGCATCTGTTGTAGATGAACAGTCCCTTATGCGTGTTGATGCAGGTGAGGCCCTTCGAAGACTCCTCCAGCTCCTGCGTCATGTAGGCCAAAGTCAGGTCGAGCTTGGTGAATGTCTTAGAACATAAGAACATAAGAATTAGGAACAGGAGTAGGCCATCTAGCCCCTCGAGTCTGCTCCGCCATTCAATAAGATCATGGCTGATCTGGCCGTGGACTCAGCTCCACTTACCCGCCCTCTCCCCATAACCCTTAATTCCCTTATTGCTTAAAAATCTATCTATCTTTGACTTGAAAACATTCAATGAGCCAGCCTCAACTGCTTCCTTGGGCAGAGAATTCCACAGATTCACAACCCTCTGGGAGAAGAAATTCTTTCTCAACTTGGTTTTAAATTGGCTCCTCCGTATTTTGAGGCTGTGCCCCCTAGTTCTAGTCTCCCCTACCAGTGGAAACAACCTCTCTGCCTCTATCTTGTCTATCCCTTTCATGATTTTAAATGTTTCTATAAGATCACCCCTCATCCTTCTGAACTCCAAGGAGTAAAGACCCAGTCTACTCAATCTATCATCATAAGTTAACCCCCTCATTTCTCGAATCAGCCTAGTGAATCATCTCTGTACCCCTTCCAAAGCTAGTATATCCTTCCTTAAGTAAGGTGACCAAAACTGCACGCAGTACTCCAGGTGCGGCCTTACCAATACCTTATACAGTTGCAGCAACACCTCCCTGCTTTTGTACTCCATCCCTTTCGCAATGAAGGCCAACATTCCATTTGCCTTCCTGATTACCTGCTGCACCTGGTCTTTTGGGATTCATGCACAAGGACCCCCAGGTCCCTCAGCACCGCAGCATGTTGTAATTTCTCCCCATTCAAATAATATTCCCTTTTACTGGTTTTTTTCCCAAGGTGGATGACCTCACACTTTCCGACATTGTATTCCATCTGCCAAACCTTAGCCCATTCGCTTAACCTATCCAAATCTCCTTGTAGCCTCTCTGAGTCCTCTACACAACCCGCTTTCCCACTAATCTTAGTGTCAACTGCAAATTTTGTTGCACTACACTCTGTCCCCTCCTCTAGGTCATCTATGTATATTGTAAACAGTTGTGGTCCTAGCACTGATCCCTGTGGCACACCACTAACCACTGATTTCCAACGGGAAAAGTACCCATTTATCCTGACTCTCTGCTTTCTGTTCACCAGCCAATTCTCTATCCATGCTAATACATTTCCTCTGACTCTGCGTACCTTTATCTTCTGCAGTAACCTTTTGTGTGGCACCTTATCAAATGCCTTTTGGAAATCTAAATATACCACATCCATCGGTACACCTCTATCCACCATGCTCGTTATATCCTCAAAGAATTCCAGTAAGTTAGTTAAACATGATTTCCCTTTCATGAATCCATGCTGCGTCTGCTTGATTGCACTATTCCTATCCAGATGTCCCGCTATTTCTTCCTTAATGATAGTTTCAAGCATTTTCCCCACTACAGATGTTAAACTAACCGGCCTATAGTTACCTGCCTTTTGCCTGCCCCCTTTTTTAAACAGAAGCGTTACATTAGCTGCTCTCCAATCTGCTGGTACCTCCCCAGAGTCCAGAGAATTTTGGTAGATTATAACAAATGCATCTGCTATAACTTCCGCCATCTCTTTTAATACCCTGGGATGCATTTCATCAGGACCAGGGGACTTGTCTACCTTCAGTCCCATTAGTCTGTCCAGCACTACCTCCCTAGTGATAGTGAACATCTCAAGGTCCTCCCTTCCCACATTCCTATGACCAGCAATTTTTGGCATGGTTTTTGTGTCTTCCACTGTGAAGACGGAAGCAAAATAATTGTTTAAGGTCTCAGCCATTTCCACCTTTCCCATTATTAAATCCCCCTTTTCATCTTCTAAGTGACCAACATTTACTTTAGTCACTCTTTTCCGTTTTATATATCTGTAAAAGCTTTTACTATCTGTTTTTGTGTTTTGCGCAAGTTTACCTTCGTAATCTATCTTCCCTTTCTTTATTGCTTTTTTAGTCATTCTTTGCTGTTGCTTAAAATCTTCCCAATCCTCTAGTTTCCCACTAACCTTGGTCACCTTATACGCATTGGTCTTTGATTTGATACTTTCCTTTATTTCCTTGGTTATCCACGGCTGGTTATCTCTTCTCTTGCCGCCCTTCTTTTTCACTGGAATATATTTTTGTTGCGCATTATGAAAGAGCTCCTTAAAAGTCCTCCACTGTCCCTCAATTGTGCCACCGTTTAGTCTTGCCTCCTGCCAGCGTCGCAAATAGGTTGTCTGCCTTAGGTAGAAGGTATTGGTCTTGTAGCGAGAAACGATTAATAGTTACTTTGTAATCGCCGCAAATCCTGACCGTGCCATCACTTTTGAGTACTGGAACAATCGGGCTGGCCGACTCACTGAATTCCACTGGGGAGATGATGCCCTCGCGTGCACCCTGTCCAGCTCGATTTCCACTCTCTCCCTCATCATGTGAGGTACCGCTCGTGCCTTGTGGTGAATGGGTCATGCCTGTGGGACCAAGTGGATCCGCACTTTCGCCCCGGAAAAGTTTCCAATGCCTGGCTCAAAAAGGGAAGGAAATTTGTTGAGAATCTGGGTACATGAGGCCTCATTGACATGTGATAGCGCTCGAATGTCATCCCAGTTCCAGTGAATTTTGCCCAGCCAGCTCCTTCCAAGCAGTGTGAGGCCATCACCCGGGACAATCCAGAGTGGCAGTTCGTGCACCGTGCCCTCGTAGGTGACCTTGACCATGGCGCTGCCCAGGACAGTGATAAGCTCTTTGGTGTACGTTCTCAGTTTTGTGTGGATGGAGCTCAGGCTGGTCTAAATGCTTGTTGCACCACAGTCTCTCAGACATATTTTTACTCATGGTGGATTGGCTAATGCCAGTGTCCAGTTCCATGGCTACGGGTAAGCCATTCAATTTTACATTTAGCATTATAGGTGTACATTTCGTCGAAAATGTGTGCACCCTGTGTATTTCAGCATCTGCCTCCTCTCTCTGAGGCTTGAAATTGCTTTGATCCACCATGGACCGATCTTCCTCTGCCACGTGGTGGTTAGCAGGTTTTGCAGAGCTTGCAGCTCGTTTGCAAGCTTATTGGAGGTCCCCCATTGTTCCACAGCTCTTGCAAACATACCCTTTGAAGTGGCATGAATAGGCTGAATGGAAGCCTCCACACTGCCAACAAGGTGTGAATTGCCTTGCATTCATCCTTTGTTGCGGACTCTGAGTCATCTGGGCCACCTGAGGCCTGCTGGTAGTTGCAGACTCGTGGTTTCTGCCCTGTACATTTCTGCTTGCAAACACAGTTCCAGTTAATTTATGAACATTGCTAGCACTTGTGTGCTGAGAGATTTGTTTGGTGTTATCACTGGTGGACATAAACGACTGTGCTATCGCAATGGCCTTACTGAGGGTCGGTGTCTCTACAATCAAAAGTTTTCATAGGATGGTCTTGTGGCCAATGCCCAGTCCAAAAAAGTCTCTGAGCATTTGCTCCAGGTAGCCATCAAACTCACATTGTCCTGCAAGTCGCCTTAGCTCAGCGATGTAGCTCGCCACTTCCTGACCTTCAGATCGCTGGCACGTGTAGAACCGATACCTTGCCATCAGCACGCTCTCCCTCGAGTTAAGATGCTCCAGAACCAGTGTACACAGCTCCTCATACGAATTATCTGTGGATTTCACCGGAGCCAGAAGATTCTTCATGAGGCTGTAGGTTGGTGCCCTGCAGAATGTGAGGAGGACCGCTCTCCTTTTTGCAGCGCTTCCTTCTCCGTCCAGCTCGTTGGCTACAAAGTACTGATCTCGCCGTTCGACATACGCTTCCCAGTCCTCACCCTCCGAGAACTTCTCTAGAATGCCCACAATTTGCTGCATCTTTGCATTGGATTCGTATACTCGTCGCCAGTTATTATGTTCCTAACACAGATGAGACTGCACACAGGGAGGTTAAAGTAACAGTGACCTCAGTCTTTATTAAGACACTCCAGAGTGAGGAACAGGCCTTAGGGGCCGGCTTATATCGAGTACTCCCAAGGGATGCTGGCTTCCCTTGGGACTTCAGAGGCTGCACTCCCTGGTGGCGGAACTTGGAAGTGCATGCTTTACAGATACATGACACATACCATTTGCCTTCTTTACCACCTGCTGTACCAGTATGCCAACTTTCAATGACTGATGATCCATGACACCCAGGTCTCATTACACCTCCCCTTTTCCTAATCTGCCACCATTCAGATAATATTCTGTTTTCACGTTTTTTCCCCCAATGTGGATAACCTCACATTTATCCACATTATACTGCACCTGCCATGCATTTGCCCACTCACCTAGCCTGTCTAAGTCACCCTGCAGCCTCTTAGCGTCCCCCTCACAGCTCACACCGCCACCCAGTTTAGTGTCATCTGCAAACTTGGAGATATTACACTCAATTCCTTCATCCAAATCATTGATGTATATTGTAAAGAGCTGGGGTCCCAGTACTGAGCCCTGCGGCACTCCACTAATCACTGCCTGCATTCTGAAAAGGACCCGTTTATCCCGACTCTCTGCTTCCTGTCTGCCAACCAGTTCTCTATCCACATCAGTATATTACCCCCAAAACCATGTGCTTTGATTTTGCACACCAATCTCTTGTGTGGGACCTTGTCAAAAGCCTTTTGAAATCCACTGGTTCTCCCTTGTCCACTCTGCTAGTTACATCCTCAAAAACTTCCAGATGATTTGTCAAGCATGATTTCCCCTTCATAAATCCATGCTGATTTGGACCGATCCTGTCATTGCTTTCCAAATGCGCTGCTATTTCATCCTTAATTATTGATTCCAACATTTTCCTCACCACTAATGTCAGGCTAACCAGTCTATAATTACCCGCTTTCTCCCTCCCTCCCTTTTTAAAAAGTAGTGTTACATTACCCTCCAGTCCATAGGAACTGATCCCGAGTCAATGGATTGTTGGAAAATGATCACCAATGCATCCACTATTTCTAGGGCCACTTCCTTAAGTACTCTGGGATGCAGACGATCAGGCCCCAGGGATTTATCGGCCTTCAATCCCATCAATTTCCCTAACACAATTTCCTGCCTAATAAGGATATCCTTCAGTTCCTCCTTCTCACTGGATCCTCGGTCCCCTCGTACTTCTGAAAGGTTATTTGTGTCTTCCTTCGTGAAGATAGAATCAAAGTATTTGTTCAATTGGTCTGCCATTTTTTTTGTTCCCCATTATAAATTCACCTGAATCCGACTGCAAGGAACCTACGTTTGTCTTCACTAATCCTTTTCTCTTCATATATCTATAGAAGCTTTTGCAGTCAGTTTTCATGTTCCTGGCAAGCTTCTTCTCATATTCTATTTTCGCCCTCTTAATTAAACCCTTTGTCTTCCTCTGCTGAATTCTAAATGTTTCCCAGTCCTCATGTTTGTTGCTTTTTCCAGCCAATTTATATGCCTCTTTCTCGGATTTAACACTATCCTTAATTTCCCTTGTTAGCCACAGTTGAGCCACCTTCCCCGTTTTGTTTTTACTCCAGACACTGATGTACAATTGTTGAAGTTCATCCATGTGATCTTTAATTGTCTATCCACCGTCAACCCTTTAAGTATCATTTGCCAGTCTATTCGAGCCAATTCACACCTCAAACCATCGAAGTTACCTTTCCTTAAGTTTAGGACCCTAGTTTCTGAATTAACTGTGTCATTCTCCATCTTAACAAAGAATTCTACCATGTTATGGTCACTCTTCCCCAAGGGTCCTCGCACAACAAGATTGCTAATTAGTCCTTTCTCATTACACATCACCAAGTCTAGGATGGTCAGCTCCCATTTGGTTCCTCAACATATTGGTCTAGAAAACCATCCCTAATATACTCCAGGAAATCCTCCTCCACCGCATTGCTACCAGTTTGGTTAGCCCAATCAATATGTAGATTAAAGTCACCCATGATAATTGCTGTACCTATATTGCATGCATCTCTAATTTCTTGTTTGATGCTGTCCCCAACCTTACGACTACTGTTTGGTGGTCTGTACACAACTCCCACTTGCGTTTTCTGCCCCTTGGTATTCCATGGCTCCACCCATACTGATTCCACATCATCCAAGTTAATGTCCTTTCTTACTATTGCATTAATTTCCTCTTTAACCAGCAATGCCACCCCACCTCCTTTTCCTTTCTGTTTATCCTTCCTAAATGTTGAGTATCCCTGGATGTTGAGTTCCCAGCCTTGGTCACCCTGAAGCCATGTCTCCGTGATGCCAATTACATCATACCCGTTAACTGCAAACTGTTGTGAGACAAGCAAATGAATGGTACTTTAAAATTCTCATCCTTGTTTTCAAATCCCTCACTGGCCTCCACCTCGCCCCCATCTCTGTAACCTCCTGCAGCCCTACAACCTTCTGAGATCTCTGCACTCATCCAATTCTAACCTTTTCCGCATCCCCGATTTTAATCGCTCCACCAATGGTGGTCATGCCTTCAGTTGTCTGGGCCCCAAGCTCTGGAATTCCCTCCCTAAAGCTCTCCACCTCTCTACCTCTCTCTCCTCCTTTAAGGCACTCCTTAAAACCCAGCTCTTTGAACAAGCTTTTGGTCATCTATCCTCATGTCTCTTTCTGTGGCTTAGCGCTCTATAAAGTCAAAGTGTTGTTGTTGGTATGTACTAGTCATAGAAGCAAGGCTGGAGATATAGAAATGAAGTGAGATATTTTTCGCAAACATATAAAAGCTGACCCTGTGCTTATGGATAATGTTGCTCAGATATGTATCTGAGGAATAGGTGGGGACAAGGTTAATAGCTTGGGGAATACATAGGTGACCATCCGAGCAGAGGAGTAGGAACCCTTGTGGGAGTTGAGCTTGCTCTGGTAGGACATGTAGAAATGGAACAATATGACGGCACTACCGAACTGTTAGCACATTGGAATAGGAGTGAACCTGATCATATTGAATGCCACAAGGAAGCATAAATCACCGTGGTCACAGTCACACAGAAAGTCATTGGTGACTTTGACCAGGGCAGTCCCACTGGTCAGGATGGAAATGAGACTGAAATGCTTTGCACAGGGAGATGAGGGCACAGAGTTGGGCAGTAGTGACGTGTTCTAGAACTTCAGACAGAAAGGGATGGTTGGAGATGAGGGACTAATCAGAAAGGACAGAGGGGGCAAGAGTAAATATTATAAGGAGTGGGACGTTTATGAAAGGAGGATGGAACTGCCTGAAGAGAAGAAACAGTTGAGAGTGTCAGGTATTGGGCTCAGAAGGAACTACTGGAAGGCAAAAAGACTAAAATTAATCCCCTTTTTCAATAAGGTTGCATTTAGTAACTCTTAACAGTGGATTAACAGAAGATTTGAGGAGAGACAAAGTTGGCTTGGGATGCTTTAGAGTGATCAGGACACTATTGGCAGAATAGTTATGAGACAGTAGAGCAATCGGCATGATTGAACCAAGATGTGGTATAGATCTAATGATAAGAGAAGGTTAAGTTCTGAAATATTCCATGCAATTTAAAACATTATTAATTGTTTTGTTGACACAGATAGAAAGATCAGAAGAGTGAAAGCAACAATTAGATTATGAGAAGGCAAAAAAGAATTATCAAAGACTATACTAACCTACAGTGTCAAACGAGACGACATTGGTACAGAGAATGTAATTTAATGATGTTCAGCACAGTCTCGTGGCAAGGGACTGATACAATGTAAAAGTTAGGAATTGAGGTGATATAAAGGTCTGGGGGCCAGAATTGCCCCCCTTCATAAGCTCCATTACCGCCTCTAAGAGGCGGGAATGGAGTGGAGAGGCCTTACCGACTGGAGGCAGACAAATGGGCCAATCCATCCGAAATTGGCCCCAGGCTGGGATCAGTGGGAATGGGCATGCACCGACCCCTTACCGACCGGTGGTGACCCCCTTTCTGACCCCCATGCGGAATTGCCCCGTGGGTGTGCCGCCGCCAGTCGGTACCAGTGACAGCTTTCCCTGTTGAATGGCTGGGCGGCGCGGCTGCCCTTAAAGGCGAGGTTGCGCTGCCGGCGATTCCATTTTATTTTTTTAAATGGAGTAAAGAAACTCCACTCTACTTTAACTGTTTATTTCTCAGAGTTTAAATGGGTTACCGATATGTTTAGGAATGTTATGCAAGCTGGTTATTAAGTGTTCTTACTTTGTGAAGCATTCGGCCATCTGAATGGTGACAGATTAGGAAAAGGGGAGGTGCAAAGAGACCTGGGTGTCATGGTACATCAGTCATTGAAGGTTGGCATGCAGGTACAGCAGGCGGTTAAGAAAGCAAATGGCATGTTGGCCTTCGTAGCGAGGGGATTTGAGTACAGGGGCAGGGAGGTGTTGCTACAATTGTACAGGGCCTTGGTGAGGCCACACCTGCAGTATTGTGTACAGTTTTGGTCTCCTAACCTGAGGAAGGACATTCTTGCTATTGAGGGAGTGCAGCGAAGGTTCACCAGACTGATTCCCGGGATGGCGGGACTGACCTATCAAGAAAGACTGGATCAACTGGGCTTGTATTCACTGGAGTTCAGAAGAATGAGAGGGGACCTCATAGAAACGTTTAAAATTCTGACGGGGTTAGACAGGTTAGATGCAGGAAGAATGTTCCCAATGTTGGGGAAGTCCAGAACCAGGGGACACAGTCTAAGGATAAGGGGGAAGCCATTTAGGACCGAGATGAGGAGGAATTTCTTCACCCAGAGAGTGGTGAACCTGTGGAATTCTCTACCACAGAAAGTTGTTGAGGCCAATTCACTAAATATATTCAAAAAGGAGTTAGATGAAGTCCTTACTACTAGGGGAATCAAGGGGTATGGTGAGAAAGCAGGAATGGGGTACTGAAGTTGCATGTTCAGCCGTGAACTCATTGAATGGCGGTGCAGGCTAGAAGGGCCGAATGGCCTACTCCTGCACCTATTTTCTATGTTTCTATGTTTCTATACGATGAATATACTTTCCAGATGCGAATATGTATGTAAAAGGTACATTAACAGGGCCTCTCAGGCTTCTGTACATATTACAAAAATCTTAATAATTGAAATTGTGTTTGTTTTATATCTGATTTTTCTAAACCAGAATCACATAATTAAATCCCTGCATTACTCTGTGTGCTATGGCCCCAGGACGAGATCAGAGCAGACCTTCTTAAATGGGCTTAATTGCTGTTTAGTTAAATAATCAACACAGGTGTGTAAGGAACATGCTACAGTAAAGTCAAACACTTAATACCTTCTCATTGGACTCTGGTCTAGCTGAGTTATTGCAGTTGTATGCTATGGATATCATCAGCTACCCAGAGTGTATTACTTCATAGTAATTGTGCGCAGAATTTCTAAGTGCACCAAGCATTTGGTTGAGTAAATCCTTCTTCTGTCCTCATCTGACTCCTCTGCAGCAGAACTAGTGTATGACCTCGCCCTCTGGTGAGCTGCGCAGTCCTTTCCTCCCACCCTGGTTCCTTCGTACTTATGCTCGATATTTCACCACGTTCAGATTATTCCTCGATTCGAGCTTGTAAAATACACGCAGTTTCTATCTCTGAGCTGGTGGCTGTGAATGCAGGATTGAGTGACGATGTCCCTTCATCTTCACTGTCCTCTTCCTCTTCCTCCTCTCACTCAGAAGGTTCAAGTTCTTGGATATCTGAAATCAAAAAAGGACATGGGTTGGGCTGTGGTAAGAGGAATGGATAAAGTAAGAAGTGCGAGCATATACCATCTGCAGCTTGCAAGTCAGAAGAGATTGTGAGATGAGGGAGAAGTGTGAAGAGAGAAACAGGATTGGGTATGCAGATACCCTCATCATCGATCCCTCCAGTCCCACCAGTGGCCATGGCCTCAGCGATGGCCCTTCCCATGATGGCCAGCACTGTCTCGTCCATGGGGGTTAAAACATGCAGATGCGCTTATCCTACTCCAGTTCTTTCCTCCTGCTATGCGCCACATCCTGTAAGAAATAGGGAAGTTTGTCAGTGAGTGTCCTGCAACATGTTTGGGTGATGTGGCTGTCATGGTTGAACAGCTGCCAGTGTGTGCAAGCTGTGACATGTGGATTTGAGGCTTGCAATAGTGCTAAATGTGTGAGGGTGAGGTAAAGCATATGAATTGAAGGATTGCGTACTAATTGATGGAGACTGTTGGTAGGTGGGTGATGGGGTGTAATGAGTTGAGCAGTGGATGAGGCTACTGGTGCAGTTGGTAGGATATGCCATTTGAACATTGAACTCACTCACCTTGACAATTTATGTCAGATCGTTAAACTTCTTCCTGCGCTGCATCCATGTTCTTGGACCTACACTCCTGGTATTGACCTCTACTGTTACTTCTTCCCACTGCCTCCTGAGCATATGTCTGCAGGGCCTCCTGCCCTCTGTGGATACAGGATGTCTCTCCTCTCGACATTGTGCACCAAGACCTCCTGTGCATTGTCAGAAATGCTTAGTGCATGCTCCCAAGTTTGTTCAATATGTTCAGCTGTTCCTCAAGGTATCATAACACAAATTCACTTTTCAAAGGACTCTCACCACTTCTTGAAGCCACAATGGGCCTTCCTTTTAAGAGGTGCTGGCTGCCTTTATGTATCGCTAGCCACTCACAACTCTTTTGATAGGATAAAATTAAACATTTAAGTCAAGTGCTCCACGATCTGGGGGACACTCTAAACACTTTTCACATGCTCTTTGTTTTTTTTTTGTTTTTTTGGGGGGTTTTTTGTGATTTTTTGGGGGGGGGGGTTTTTGGGCAGTAAAACCAGAGATATATATACAAGTGCCCCCTATAAAAGGGAGCCACTCACAATATCGAGCCTCCTGCTGATGTGTGCAGCTAATCATATAAAACAGCAGAAAACATTAATTTAACATGCTTCCTCCAATGTAATGAGTAGCCGCAGGCTATCTGCATACCCTTTTTCAGGGGTTAGCTAAGTTAAACCCCTATAAGTCTTGCATCTAGCGTGGGTCCATCACACTGCCTTTCAACTGAAATACATCTGAAAGTATAGCCTCAGATCGAGCACACCTCAAGAATGCCACACCACATGGCTTCATCGATTCATATAGGAGAAAAGTTATTGCTTGATTGAAATAAGCGTTTACTCGGGAAGTTATCTATCAAAAATCTGATTAATTAAATATGAATAAATTGAGAGCGATGTGATTTAGTTGGTAAGTACCACTGAGAAATGAGTAAGCAACAGAAAACTGAGCACTCTTTCAATACTTTTTCCAACTGCACTAATTCTAAACTGGTGAGCAGCAGAAACCAGTCAAATTCTTCAAATAATGGGTTTGAATCACTATTATCCATTTTTCAATAGCTGAAAATGTATCTATGTAAGGAGCATTTAGTATGTAACAGAATTAAATAATTCTAAATAAAATGCTGCTTGCTCATACAGTTCCTTGTACTGTGTTGTAAATCTCAGGAAAACATTTACTCAGAGGCTTACACCTGTGTCGAGTGTCCAGGGCTTAATTTGAAGTAATTGCCTACAACTTGAATTATGGACTGGGGCTTTGGTGGCTAATTTTTATTTCTGCTGTTGTTTTGGTTCCTCTTGATTAGCAGCAGTCCTGCTGAATCATGACCAGCCTCCCCGCTCTCTTGTTTGCCTCGGTGCTTGAATTCCAGCCATTCACCACCTGTGGTTCACTCGACAGCCTGACTTGCCCAGCTGTCTATACTGCCCACTGTGAGTGGAACCGATTTGCTCTCCATGTTCCCTTCAGCAAGTGGACTTGCGATGTATGCTCTCATCAATGGCTCAACATCCCTCCCTCACTCTCACCCATGCTTCTTTCAGCAGCTCACCATGATTTACTTGGTATCCTTCCCATCGAAGGTTGCCCCAATCCAACTAACATTTTTCCAAAGAGACAGCCTCGACCTACTCTGTTCCTGGTGAAACCCACCCTGCCCCGAGTTGTTCCTGGCTCAAATTTGACCTACTTCAACCAGCCCTGAATCATCGCCCCTGAAGCCAGTTTTATCCTGTCCTCTTGTAGTTGGGTCTCTACTGCACTTATTGACTGTCCTTTCTGTGTTACGGCTGGCCCCGATCTCTCATTGCTCCTCCGCCCCGATCAAAAATGGAGCAGTCAGAAACAGGACATCAATTAGTCCCCTCTTATCGTGGAGACATCAAATATCAACACTGTTATTTCAAATATCAAAATATTAAACTCCAGCCAAGTTGAAGGGTTATTATCAGCAGAAACAAACACCTAACTAGCAGAATGAACACGATTCAGTCGGATGTGAATAACAGCAGCAATAACAGCGTGATCGGGGCCCAGGAGAGGCGAGGGTTCGGGGTCCAGAAGAGGCGAAGGCCCAGGGGCAGCACAGGCCAGTACACACTGTGATCTATGGATCGCAGTCGGAGCATGCGTGCGCACTAGGTGCGTGCAGCAGAGCTTGGTCTCCAGTCGCCTTGGTTAACCCTTGCCATTGGATCAAGACCTAGCTCTGTCAAGTCCGTGTGGTGGCTTGTGTGCACTGTCCACCCCATGTTAAAAGAATCCATGCACAGGCATCTTCTACCCTTTAGTATGTAGTTCAGGGCCTAGATTGTCAGGTCCCTCATTGAACCACCTGTGAACTCATCCCTTTTTGGTGTGGAAGCGGGGTATCCTTGATACGAGGGACTGCCTAATACTAATACTTTTACGGCTGGAAACAGCATTGCAACCACAGTGGCAAGTACAGTAAGGAAATCAAATATGGGGAATCTACAGCTTGTCCAGCTCAACTGCACCTTGGAATGATTGCTCCATCTTACCAGTCCCCAGTATTACTTAGATTGTTTGCTCATCCACCCACACATGCCAATTACTTTCCAGCCCATCCTGGGAGCAGAGAGGTTAAGGGGAGATTTAATAGAGGTGTTCGGGATTGTGAAGGGGTTTGATAGAATAGATAAGGAGAAATTGTTTCCATTGGTGGGTAACCAGAGGGCACAGATTTAAGATAAATGGCAAAAGAACTAAAGGGGACTTGAGGAGACATTCTTTTTATGAAGCAAGTTGGTTTGATTTTGACCCCAGCCTATCGACTTGTTCTCTCACTCTGACTGGTGAGCACACTTTTAATCATGCTTGTTTTCCTCTATCACCTCTGGCCCAACTTCCTTCGAACCACATCTTCGTGGCATCTTAGTGTCAGCTGTGGCTCAGTGGGTAGCACTCTCTCCTCTGAGTCAGAAGGTTGTGGGTTCACAGTCCCACTCCAGGGACTAGAGCAGAAAAAAAATCTAGGCTGACACTCCGGTGCAGTGCTGAGGGAGCACTGCACTGTCAGAGGTGCTGTCTTTCAGATGAGACGTTAAACCAAGGCTCCGTCTGCCATATCAAGTGGACGTAAAACATCCCATGGCCCTATTTCGAAGAAGAGCAAGGGAGTTATCCCTAGTGTCCTCGCCAATATTTATCCCTCAATCAACAAGGAAAAAAACAGATTATCTGGTCATTATCATATTGCTGTTTGCAGGAGCTTGCTCGTGTGCAAATTGGCTGCAACGTTTCCTACATTACAACAATAACTGCACTCCAAAAGTACTTCATTGGCAGTAAATTACTTTGAGTTGTCCAGCGGTCGTGAAAGGCACTATATAAATGCAGTTGTGCCCTCTTTGGATACCTTTCTCGGCACATGCTCTCATGTATGCCATTTCTGCCATGCTATGACACAGCAATTCTATGGTAGTCCCCACTGCCACCTGTGCTTCATTCCCAGATTGGGCTGCTGTTGCACCGATGCCTGCACCTGGAACCGACACAGCCTCTCTTTGCCTACCCCTCCAGTTCCACCTGCTCTCTCAACTACCTGTGTTGCAACACCTCTCCTACAGTCATTCGCTATCCTCACTTAAAATCTATCATATATCTACATACTCTAGATACTTACAATCGAAGGGATAGATGCTGAGTACGTGGTAAAGGAACGTGTGTAAGAGCCACACTGACACATTGGAGACATACAGTAGAGGATACCAAAAAGGGAGAACAGATTTACAGAAAGAGAGGAACATAAATAACATCACAGAATTAAAAGTGAGACAAACACGATAGTGTGCAATCATCATCATCATAGACAGTCCCTTGAAATTGAGGATGACTTGCTTCCACTCTAAAAGTGAGTTCTAAGGTGACTGAACAGTCCAATACAGGATTAACAGTCTCTGTCACAGGTGGGACAGACAGTCGTTGAGGGAAAGGGAGGGTGGGACTGGTTTGCCGCACGTTATTTCCGCTGCCTGCGCTTGTTTTCTACATGCTCTTGGCGGCAAGACTCGAAGTGCCCAGCGCCCTCCGGATGCACTTCCTCCACTTAGGGTGGTCTTTGGCCAGGGACTCCCAGGTGTCAGTGGGAATGTTGCATTTTATCAAGGAGGCTTTGAGGATGTCCTTGAAATGTTTCCTCTGCCCACCTGAGGCTCGCTTGCCGTGTAGGAGTTCCGAGTAGAGCGCTTGCTTTGGGAGTCTTGTGGCCTGCCCAATGGAGCTGGTCGAGTGTGGTCAGTGCTTCGATGCTGGGGATATTGGCCTGATCGAGGACGCTAACGTTGGTGTGTCTGTCCTCCCAGGTGATTTGCAGGATCTTGCGGAGATATCATTGGTGGTATTTCTCCAGCGATTTGAGGTGTCTACTGTATATGGTCCACGTCTCTGAGCCATGCAGGAGGGTATCACTACGGCCCTGTAGACCATGAGCTAGGTGGCAGATTTGAAGGCATGATCTTCAAACACTTATTTCCTCAGGTGGCAGAAGGCTGTGCCGGTGCACTGGAGTATGTGTTGAACCTCGTCGTCGATGTCTGCCCTCGCTGATAATAGGCTCCCGAGGTATGGAAAGTGCACCTTGTCCATGGCTGCCCCATGGATCTTGATGACTGGGGGGCAGTGCTGTGTGGCGGGGTCAGGTTGGTGGAGTACCTTTGTCTTATGGTTGTTTAGTATAAGGCTTTCATATGCCTCAGTGAAGATGTTGACTGTCATGTGTCTTATATTATTATATATAACTGTATCCCAACATGCTATACATGACTGTAATAAGATATGACCTGTAACCACCAGCATACCTTACCACCGGGGGTGCACTTGCAAGAGACAGGTATATAAGCACAGGTCTCAGGCAAGTGCAGCATTCCAGAGCTGTGAAATAAAAGGTGCAGGTCCAGAGTGACCTTGACTTCACTACATGCCTCGTGTGAATCTGTACTGAGGGGACAGGACTTTACAGTGGCGACGAGGATGGGATGATGTCCATGCCATGTCATTAGAGGAACGGACCTCCTGCTCAACAGTTATAAAGTGATTTGAACATCTCTTTCAGCCAGGTGTGGGCACTTTCAAAGGGGCCAAAGTCAAAATCTACATCACACAGGATGCTAGATCGGTCCATCACAAGGCCAGAGCTGTACCCTATGTGATGAGGGAAAAGATTGAACACGAACCAGACAGGCTTCTGCGGGAAGGCATTATATCACCTGTGGAATTTAGCGACTGGGCAAGTCCCATCGTTCCAGTCATGAAGCCTGATGGATCCGTACAAATCTGTGGGGACTACAAATCTACCATAAACAGAGTCTCCCTACAGGACCAGTACCCGCTGCCCAGAGCGGAGGACTTATTTGCCACATTGGCTGGAGGTAAACTTTTCTCAAAATTAGACCTCACATCTGTGTATATGACGCAAGAATTGACCGAGGAATCCAAGCTACTCACCACCATCAACACACATCGAGGCTTTTTCATGTACAATCGATGCCCATTCGGCATCAGGTCGGCAGCTGCCATATTCCAGCGCAACATGGAGAGTCTGCTCAAGTCCATCCCGGGGACGGTTCTATTTCAAGACCACATACTTATCATGGGCAGGGACACCGACTCCCATCTCCGTAATTTGGAGGAAGTACTAAAGCGGTTGGATCGGGTAGGCCGACAAGTCAAGAAATCCAAGTGCCTGTTTCTCGCACCCGAGGTTGAATTTTTGGGCAGAAGGATTGCTGCTGATGGAATCCGCCCAACAGAGTCCAAAACAGAGTCCGGCACCCAGGCCCCGGAATGTCTCAGAACTGCGCGCCTTTCTCGGGTTACACAATTACTTTGGGAACTTTATGCAGAACTTAAGCATGCTGCTGGAGCCTCTCCACGTGCTACTCAGAAAGGGTGCGATTGGTTTTGGGGGGACGCCCAGGAACGCGCCTTCAATAAGGCACGCAACCTTCTGTGTTCCAAAAGTGTTTTGACTTTCTTTGACCCAGGTAAAAAGTTAGTTCTCACATGCGATGCGTCAGCATATGGGGTCAGGTGTGTTTTGCAACATGTCAATAGTGCGGGCAAATTACAACCCATAGCTTAAGCCTCCAGGTCACTTTCGCGGGCGGAGCGTGGGTACGGAACGGTAGAGAAGGAGGCGCTCGCGTGCGTGTATGGTGTCAAAAAGATGCACCAATACCATTTCGGGGCCAAGTTCGCATTAGAAACCGACCACAAACCCTTCACATCCCCCCTATCCGAGAGCAAGGCAATAAACGCCAACACCTCACCGCGAATTCAATGATGAGCACTCATGCTGGCATCCTACGCCTATACCATAAGGCACAGACCAGGCACAGACAACTGTGCCGACGCGCTCAGCAGGCTACCCCTGGCGACCACGGAAGGGTCTGACAAACAGGACTGTGAGATAGTCATGGCAATCAATGCCTTTGAGTCCACAGGTGCGCCCATGACGGCTCGCCAAATCAGAGCCTGGATGGCCAGCGATCCCACGTTATCCTTAGTAAAAAGACGTGTCCTAACCGGTGACTGGGCAGAGGCTCACGATGCCTGCCCCGAGGAATTAAAACCCTTTCACAGGCGCATGCATGAGCTATCACTTCAAGCAGACTGCCTGATGTGGGGCAGCCGAGTAATCATGCCTCTGCGAGGCAGAGAGGCATTTGTCCGGGAGCTCCACCGCGAGCACCCGGGGATCGTTCTCATGAAGGCCATAGCCAGATCCCACGTCTGGTGGCCTGGTATTGACGCGGACTTGGAGCTCTGCGTCCGAAGGTGCACCATTTGTGCCCAACTCAGCAATGCCCCTAGGGAGGCTCCACTGAGTCCCTGGCCCTGGCCTACCAAACCGTGGTCGCGGGTGCACGTAGACTATGCAGGCCCATTCATGGGCAAAATGTTCCTCGTAGTTGTAGATGCATTTTCAAAGTGGATCGAATGCACCATTTTAAACTCGAGCACAACCTCCACCACTGTGGAGAGCCTCGCAACCATGTTTGCAACGCACGGAATCCCTGACATATTAGTCAGTGACAATGGTCTATGCTTCACCAGCGCAGAATTCCAAGACTTTATAATTGACCACGGCATAAATCATGTCAAGACGGCACCGTTCAAGCCGGCCTCCAACGGCCAGGCGGAGAGAGCAGTTCAAATCATTGAACAAGGCATGCTGAAAATCTAAGGTCCCACGCTGCAGGGTCGCCTGTCGCGACTGCGGTTGGCATACAGATCTCGTCCGCACTCATTGACTGGGATCCCCCCCGTGCAACTGCTGATGAAAAGGACTTTAAAAACAAGGCTCTCATTAATCCTCCCAGACATGCACAAAATCGTTGAGGCAAAGCGCCGTAAGCTGACTGAGTACCATGACAGAAATTCGAGGGGGAGACGGAATGAGATAGGGGACAAAGTGTTTGTACTAAACTATGGCAGGGGTCCCAAATGGCTTGCAGGGACAGTAACGGGCAAGGAAGGAAACAGGCTACTGGTTGTACAAATGACAATGGCAAAACCTGCTGGAGGCATGTAGACCAAGTCAAAAGCAGATTTACCAACAGCACTGCGGAACTAGAGGCAGACTACAATGTGGAACTCGCACCACACCTGGTGGACAGACAGAGGGAACAACCTGAGGAAAGGGCAATCCCAACAGACAGTCCAGGTGAGTCAACAACAATCACACCAATCGAAACAGACAGCCCAGGCGAGATACCAGCAACCACACCCAAAGAAAAACAGACACCAAGGCAAACAACTGAACCACAACTCAGACGCTCCACGTGAGAGCGTAGACCGCCTGAGAGACTGAACTTATAAAGACAATAAGACCTTGGAGGAGGGTGATGTCATGTATCTTGCATTATTATATATAACTGTATCCCAACATGCTATACATGACTGTAATAAGATATGACCTGTAACCACCAGCATACCTTACCACCGGGGGTGCACTTGCAAGAGACAGGTATATAAGCACAGGTCTCAGGCAAGTGCAGCATTCCAGAGCTGTGAAATAAAGGTGCAGGTCCAGAGTGACCTTGACTTCACTACATGCCTCGTGTGAATCTGTACTGAGGGGACAGGACTTTACATTGACTATGACTTGGAGTTCAGCCTCTGAATGTGCGCAGACGCAAGTGTCGTCTGCGTACTGTAGTTCGACGACAGAGGTTGGAACGGCTTTGGACCTGGCCTGGAGATGACGAAGGTTGAGCAGGTTCCCACTGGTTCTGTAGTTTAGTTCCACTCTAGCGGGGAGCTTGTTGAGTGTGAGGTGGAGCATTGCAGTGAGGAAGACCGAGAAGAGTCACTGCGGTGCATCTGTGAGACCGAGAGCTACGTGGATAGCATGTTTTTAGAGGTGGTCACCCCGCAGCTTAAGAATGTGCAGGCAGATAGGGATTGAGTGACTGCCGGAGAGAAGAGGAGGACTAGGCATGTACTGTAGGAGTCCCCTGAGTCCATCTTGCTCTCCAACCGGTACTCTGTTCTGAATACCTCAACAGAGCCGGGACCAATATCCTCGCGGCGGTGGGGGGGAGCGGTTTGCTGGTGCTGTTGGGGAGGGTTTAAACTAGCTTGGTAGGGGGATGAGAACCTGAAAATAGATTCAGTAGGGAGGGGAGTAAAGCTGGAATTAGAAAGCAAAAAATAAAGAAAGTGAGTTTGAAGGAGAGAAGAAACAAGCAGGAAAAAAGGGTAAAAAAACAAATTTAAATGCATTTTGTCTAAATGCACGTAGCATTCGCAACAAAATAGATGAGCTGATGGCATAAATAGATACAAATGGGTATGATCTGATAGCCATTACAGAGACATGGTTGCAAGGTGGCCAGGACTGGGAATTAAATATTCAGGGGTATTTGACAATCCGGCAGGACAGACAGAAAGGAAAAGGAGGTGGGGTAGCTCGATTGATAAAGGATGGAATCACTGCAATAGTAAGTAAGGATATTGGCTCAAATGATCAGGATGTTGAAACAGTTTGGGTAGAGATAAGGAACAATAAGGGGAAAAAGACACTGGTGGGCGTAGTCTAGAGGCCCCCTAACAGTAGCAACTCTGTTGGTCGGACCATAAACCAGGAAATAGTGGGGACTTGTAAAAAGGGAACAGCAATAATCATGGGTCATTTTAACCTCCATATTGATTGGACAAATCAAATTGGTCAGGGTTGCCTTGAGGAAGAGTTCATAGAGTGCATAAGGGATGGGTTCCTTGAGCAGTATGTAACGGAAGCAACCAGGGGGCAGGCTATCTTGGATCTGGTCCTGTGTAATGAGACAGGATTAATAAACAATCTCCTAGTAAAGGATCCCCTTGGAATGAGTGATCATAGCATGATTGAATTTCAAATTCAGACGGAGGGTGAGAAAGTTGGATCTCAAATCAGCGTACTAAGCTTAAATAAAGGAGACTATAAAGGTGTTGGCTAAATTGGACTGGGAAAATAGATTAAAGTGGAGGACGGTTGATGAACAGTGGCGTACATTTAAGGAGATATTTCAAGAAAAATATATTCCAGTGAGGAGGAAAGGGTGTAAAAGAAAAGATAGCCATCCGTGGCTAACTAAAGAAATTAAGGACGGTATCCAATTAAAAACAAGGGCATACAAAGTGGCCAAAAATAGTGGGAGGACAGAAGATTGGGAAACTTTTAAAATCCAGCCAAGAACAACTAAAAAAATGATTAAGAAAGGGAAGATAGACTATGAAAGTAAACTAGCACGAAATATAAAAACAGATAGCAAGAGTTCCTATAGGTATATAAAAAGGAAAAGAGTGTGAAAGTAAATGTTGGACCCTTCGAGGACGAGACCAGGGAATTAGTAATGGGGAACATTGAGATGGCAGCAACTCTAAACAAGTATTTTGTATCAGTCTTTGGGGTAGTGGACGCTAACAATATCCCAACATTGGATAGTCAAGGGGCTATAGTGGGGAAGGAACAAAACACAATCACAATCACTAAGGAGGTGGTACTCAGTAAGATTATAGGACTAAAGGCGGATAAATCCCCTGGACCTGATGGCTTGCATCCTAGGGTCTTAAGAGAAGTAACGTCAGGGATAGTGACTGTTTTGGTTGTAATTTACTAAAATTCCCTGAATTCTGGGGAGGTCCCAGCAGATAGGAAAACTGCAAATGTAACACCCCTATTTAAAAAAGGAGGCAGACAAAAAGCAGGAAACTATAGACCAGTTAGCCTAACATTTGTGTTTGGGAAAATGTTGGAGTTCATTATCAAAGAAGCTGATGGGGGAGACTAGAACTCGAGGGCATGATCTTAGAATAAGTGGCTGCCCATTTAAAACTGAGATGGGGAGGAATTTCTTCTCTCAGAGGGTTGTAAATCTGTTGAATTCACTGCCTCAGAGAGCTGTGGAAGCTGGGTCATTGAATACATTTAAGTGAGAGAGAGACAGTTTCTTAACCGATAAGGGAATAAGGGGTTCTGGGAAGCAGGCAGGGAAGTGGACCCGAGTCCATGATCGGATCAGCCATGGTCGTATTAAATGGCGGAGCAGGCTCGAGGGGCTGTATGGCCTACTACTATTTCTTATGTTCTTATAAGAGGGTTGGAGCGATGACTCAGGCCTGCTTGACCGCGGTCTGGATGTGGTTTGGGTCTGTGATCTGTTGGTCAGGATCACGGCTTATGGAGCAGGCGGAAGATGGTGACAAACCTTTCGGGGCAGCCGAAATAGAGGAGGGGTGCTCCATAGTCCCTCACTGTTGACAGTGTCAAATGCCTTTGTAAGGTCAAAGAAGGTCATCTACAAGGGTTGGTGCTGTTCCCTGCATTTTTGTTGCAGCTGTTGCGCCAGATAGATGAAGTCCGTTGTACCCTGTGGTGGACGATATCCGCATTGTGACTCCAGGAGGAGCTCCTCAGCCACAGGGAGAAGATGGTTGAGGAGGATTCTAGCGACTGATAACAGGGAGATTCTTCTGTACTGTCGTAGTCAGACTTGTCCCCTTTTTTAAAGATGCTAACAATTACTGCATCTCTGAGATCTCCCAGCATGCTCTCCTCCCTCCAGATGAAAGAGATGAGGTCATGCATTTGTGTCAATAGTGCCTCTCTGCCATACTTTAGTGCTTCAGCAGGGATTCCATCCACTCCCATTGCCTTTTTGTTCTTGAGCTGGCGGATGGCCTTTTCTACCACGTGCAGGGCTGGGGTTTTGCTGAGATAGTGGCGGGTAGCATGCTGCGGGATGGAATCGAGGACACTTGAGTCAAAGGCAGAGTCTCGGTTAAGGAGATCTCCAAAGTGCTCCTCCCACGGGTCCTGACTGCCTCGATGTCCTCGATGAGTCTCTCCCTGTTCTCGGCCAGCAGTGGGACGGTGCCTTGGGTGCTTGGGCCATAGGTGGCCTGGACTGCGGTGAAGAATCCTCGCACATCATGGATGTCAGCCAGCTGCTGAATCTCCTGTGCTTTCTCCACCCGCCCTCTATTCTTTAGGTTGCGGGTTTTTTGTTGGACCTCGGTCTTAAGCCGTCTGTAATGCTGCTTTGCTGCTCCCGAGTTGGGTTGTTATTTTAGGTTCAGAAATGCCTTGCATTTGCGATTTATTAGCTCTTGGATCTACTGCCCATTCTCATCTAACCAGTCCTGGTGTTTCTTGGTTGAGTAACCGAGTGTCTCTTCGCAGGCACTGGTTATGGTAGCCTGGAGGGCGGACCAAGCGCTGTGGGCATTCTGCGTCTCGGGGTCATCAAGGGTTGCCAGGTTAGCAGTGAGGCGCTGGCTGTATAGGGCTCTCTTAGCTGCGTCCTTAAGTGCTCCGGCATTGATTTTTTTGCAGCATTGCTTCTGCTTCAACGTCTGCTGAACATCAGCACTGCGTCAGCGCTTTGGGTCTATATTGATGTCAATGATGGAACGGATTAGACGGTGGTCCATCCAGCAGTCATCAGCTCCTGTCATGGCGTGGGTGATGCGCACATCCCTGCGATTCCTGGCTCGAATGATGACATAGTCGAGCAGGTGCCAATATTTGGAGCGAGGGTGTTGCCACGATGCCTTGTATTTGTCCCTCTGGCAGAACAAGGTGTTGGTGGTGAAAAGTTCATGTTCTAGGCATTTTGTCAGGAGCAGGGTACTGCTGGAGTTGGTTTTCCCTACCCTCTCTCTGCCGATCACGCCTCCCCAGTGGTCTGTGTCTTTGCCGACCCTGGCGTTGAAGTTGCCGAGGAGGATCAGTTTGTCGTCCACAGGGATTTTGAGAGGATGGAGTAAAAACCCTCTTTGATCGCATCTGTTGCATCGAGTGTTGGGGCGTATGCACTGATGACTGTGGTGCACTGGTTCCGGGATCGGGTGAGTCGGAGAGTCATGAGACGTTCGCTAATCCTGCAGGGGGAGTGTCTGAGGCGGTCGACCAGCTCGTGTTTGATGATGGAACCGACTCCGTGCAGGCGGCATTCGTCCTCTGGTTTCCATTTCCAGAAGAAGGTGTTACCTCCACCTTGTTCCTTGAGCTGGCCTTCCCCTGCCCGCCGGGCCTCGCTTAGGGCAACGATGTCGACATCGAAGCGTCTAAGTTCTGAGCAACTATGGCAGTGTGGTGTTCCGGCCTGTCGCTATTGGAGTTGTCCATGAGGGTCCTGATGTTCCAGGTCCTGACCTTCACATTGAAGGGTGGAAGATGCCTTGCCTTGTCTTGTCTTGTGCAATAGGCATACATGGAAAGAGGTAAAAAAAAGATTGGAAGACAAAAACGTGAAAGTGTCATACATAGAATTAGAGGGTGGGGAGATATATAATCCAGGGACTTTACCTGTAACCCTCTTCATCTGCACAATGAAGGTGGTGAGTAAATGGTTCTATATTGTCAACATGGTGGGCCGACCCGACCTGTGAGAACACCACCGCAGGTCGGGGCTATAAATAGAGCTGGAGCGCCGGGCCCTGGAACATCGTGGGCAAAGGTGCGGCAAATGAGGGTACGGGGCCCAGAAGAGCCGAGGGCCCAGGGGCAGCACGGGCCAGCCCATCCTGCGATATGTGTGCGTACTAGTTCCGTGCAGCAGAGCAGGTCTCCGGTCGCCCTGGTTTACCCTTGCCACTGGATAAAGGTCTAGCTCTGTCACACCCGTGTGGTGGCTGATGTGCAACGGTCACCACACGTTAAAAAAAACCCCACGCACAGGCATCTTCCACCCCCCCTCAATTGGAGTTCAGGACTGGAACATCAGGTCCTTCATTGAAACATCTGTGACCTCTTGTGGAAGCAAGTCTTCCTCGTTTGAGGGACCGCCCATGATGATTATGGGGGTGGGGAGAAAAGCTGAGAAACAGAAAGAGAGGTGTAAAGCTGGATTTTCATGATCTTGTCCTTGAGAACAACATTCCTCAAGCACAAACGGGTGGAAAAAGATGTGAAGACTCAGCTCGTTGGGAAACTGTTCCATTTATGTTGCCACAGGATTTCCTGCGGGTTGGGGTGGGAATGGAGGAGATGGTTGTGGTTGGCCTGAATCTGCAGCAGGCACATGACTGTTTGAACCTTTCAGTTGAGACGAGAGTGGGCTGTGAAAAGTTCCAGGTTCTTTTTAAACATATTCCACTGAGAGGATTTGGAAAAGTAATACCGATCTTTTTTTTTTTTACTTTGAATACATTGTGTGTAACACTCCTCCCATTATAACATGGTGCATTCGTTGACTCATTATAGTAATGCTATGAGAACTTTGAGATATATCTGTCACACCTCAGGTGTTACATTTCCACATGCAAATTCCTGTGACAAATTCGTTTTTTTTAAAGTACAAAAAAAGAGAACGAAAGCCAATCATTTCTTGATGGTTGCTTTAACTTGTGGAGCAGCTGTTGAATTTAAAGCTGCCAATCTACAGAGAAACAGTTGCCCTCTGAATGACCTCAGGATCTGTTTCAGAGCAGTTAGACTTTCAGGAGGTGTCTATGCAGCAATTAGACCGTGGGAACTTAAAATGGTCACACCAGTTATATACAGCTCTATCTTAGCAACAAATAATATATCGTATACATGGGCAGGATTTTCAGATTTTTGCGATTTTTCGCCCGTTTTTAGGCGCATTTTGCGTAATTTTTTTTAGCGGCAGGTTAGCGTTAGAATGTGCAACTTCCGCCAAACGGCAGTGAGCATTAGCGTTATCGTTAACTCCGGTGTTGCACAAAAGATTTTGTGTGCTGGAGCCGAAAGTTCTTCCGGTGAAAAAAAATTGTCCCTTCTGTGCATGCGCAAATTCTTTTTTTCTTCTTCCCCTGCTTGTGATCACCTGTCCGATGCCAAATGCTAATGCAAGCAGGGAGTGCCCATGCACATGTGCAGTACACCTGAGGCTGAATTAGCCATTTTACTTTTGATTTTGACGATGGAGCAGCAGAGAGAGTTGGAGGAAGATAGGCAACGAGCCAGAACGTTTACTTTGGAGGTGAATGATGCACTGATCACTGCAGTGGAGAGTCGATGGGGAGATCTATGTAGGAGGGGGGGGAAAGTAGACCCCTCCCAGCAACATTTAGAAGAATCTAGGGGGAGATCTCTGCCTGAGGAAATGAGCCACGGACGGCCGACCAATTTAACGATCTCTCGAGGGTCATCAGAGTAAGTACCATTTTAAATCATGTACTTCTTCATTACTGAAATTATTAATCTGACACACTATTTGTTCTGATGCTGTTGCTGGGTCTCAGCTCGCCGAGGGTTGACTTGTAAAATGCATGACACATAGGTTGGCTTAGTTTGGCACCCTATTTGCCATGAATGATCTTTACACATTATTAAGATTGCTTTCTGAGATCTCATAACATGTTTCCGCACTTTGATGTCCTCCTGATGAAACACGTGCAACTTCCAAAGCAATTGAACAGAGGACTGTATTACATTCACGTAGTATGGTATAAGTGCTCGGTGGCTATCTGTGTGTGCCACAAGAGCAGATGGACCCTCTGGTAAACATTCCCATTTTCACCTTCACAGGCAGAGAAGGCGCACAATCTGTGGGAGCAGCAGTGGACAGGTGGTGGTTGGGCTCGCATGCTGCCAATCAGACATGTAGAGGAGTGAGTGACAGGGCTCATCGGTGCCGACAGTCAGGCAACTGCCCATGAGGATGCTGAGCCCCATCTGGAAAGTTCTGGTAAGTCCTGCACATTCCCTGGACTGGGTTGGGGCAACGTGATGCAGTGTCTGTAGAATAGGGTTGGGGCAATATGATG
This sequence comes from Pristiophorus japonicus, assembly GCF_044704955.1. NCBI lineage: Eukaryota > Metazoa > Chordata > Chondrichthyes > Pristiophoridae > Pristiophorus > Pristiophorus japonicus. The sequence goes on from NC_091979.1 coordinate 309,692,723, forward strand.
CAGTCTGTGGACTAGGTTTGGGGCAATGTGATGCAGTGCTTGTGGACTACATATAATGGAGTCGCTGCGGTCCTTCAATTGAGCCTGTTTTATGTGACCTTCCACGTGTCATCCTGTCCCCTCCCCTGTTGCTAACCACTCGTCTGTTGCTTTCTACTTCCAGATGAAAAGTCACAGGCGCCGCATGCCTCCTATGAACCTTCCACATCAGGTCATCATGTGACGGGGGCGGGGGGGGGGGGGGAGGCGAGGAAGAGGAGGAAGAAGAGGAGGAAGAGACAATTGACAAGCTGACTGCCAGGGGATGGGGGTGGGGTGGGCGCTGATGCATTCCTCCTCGGGAAACATGTCGCCCAGGGGTGACCAAACATTCCCGGTCTTTAACATCTCCAAGCCTCCAAGGGCTACTAGTGGCGTGCAGCAACGCACTATTGGGGTCGAATCCCGCTGGCCATCTCTCTGGAGGGTCAGTCGGCAAAGTCAGTCTGCTGACTGACAGGCAGACGTCCAGCTGGACCTGGTTTCACTGTCGAGGGAGAGCGCCCAGCTCACCCGACAGCTCCCCGAGATCCTAGATAGGATTCCCTCGAGCATCGCAACACTATCTACGACCATGACGGAGGTTGGTTCACAGATTGTCCATGCGAGCCAAGAAATTTGCGAGGCTGTCAATACGCATACGCGATTTATGGCCTTCATCAGTGACACAGCAGTTAGCAGTGTCACACCCAGACCCACATCACCTGTGACTGACGCCGCCAAGCAAGAAGCTCACCACTCAGAAACCGGGCCTTCCATGGCCCGAGCTTCTGCAGTTGATCCCCACATGGCATCTCCAAGGTGTCTCCCCCCCCTATCAGCAGTACTCTGTCCGCCTTGCTGCACAAACTGGTGCTACTTTCTGGAAGGAGGAACAGGCGAGGGTGGGCTAGAGGTAAGGGTAAGGGGGCGGCAAACCCGCTGCCAAAAGATGTTGGGGTAGGGGTTGTTGTGTTGTTGTTGTTCCTGTTGTTTTATTAAAGTTTAAATGTTTTTAAATTATCTTAATGTTAAGTTATCAAAGTTTTCAGTGTTTATTAAAGTTTGTTTTAAAGTTTACAATGTTTAATAAATTATTTTGTTTACCTTAACCATTCCCATGTCATGTCTTATTTGCAGAATAAGAGGGGGAATAGTCAACATGGTGGGATAGAGTGGCCAGGCAACAGTTAAACATGCCATTCACTCTTCAAGCAAAGCAAAGCAAATTATCAGCTGCTGACGTAAGGCTTTTGCAGTGGCAAAATGTCCATGAAATCTCCCCTGTGGTTGTGTTGGGGTAATGGTGGCATGGGTTCCTCATCAGGCTCCTCTTTCTCATCCTCCTACTGCCCCCACCCCTCCTCCTCACTGGCAATTCCTGCTCCCTCATGATGGCTAAGTTGTGCAGCATGCAGCACACCACAATGAACTCAGAGACGAGCTGAGGGGAGTACTGTCGGCAGCCTCCAAAGTGGTCCAGGCATCGAAAGCACTGCTTAGCACTCCAATTGTCCATTGGACAATGTTCCGTGTGGCTGACTGGCTCTCATTATAGCGATGCTCGCTTCTGTCTGAAGGTTCCGGAGGGGAGTCTGAGCCAGGTGGCGAGGGCATAACCTTTGTCTCCCAGCATCCAGCCGTTGCTTTGTGGTTGATGCCTGAGACAGTACTCTCACGCAAGATGAAAGCATCATGGATGCTCCTTGGATATTAAGCATTGACTGCCATGATGCACTGCGTATGGTCGTAGACGATCTGAACGTTCATGAAGTGAAATCCCTTTCGATTTCGGTAAACCTTATGTAAAGGTACTCGCAGGGCGATGTGTGTACAGTCAATGGCACCCGTAACCTTGGGGAAGCCAGCAAATCGTCCAAAACCTATAGCCCTCTCATTCTGGGCCTCCTTAGTCATTGGGAAGTTTATGAAGTCCATCCTGCATGCGTACAGTGCAGTGGTTATCTGGAAAATGCTGCAATGTCTACCATGTTGGGTGATGGACCATATGTCCCCTGCTGATGCCTGAAAGGATCCAGAGGCATAGAAGGCAAGTGCCACAGTTACCTTCACCTCAATGGGCAGTGCAGTCCTGTTGCCGCTGGTAGTCTGTAGGTCTGTCTGTATGAGCTGGCATATCTCTGTCAGCACTTCTTTTCGGAAGCGCAGCCTTCAAACGCACTGTGTCTCAGAGAGATGCAGGTATGAGCGATGTTCCCTGTAAACTCGGGGGTAAGGCCGCCTCCCCATACGTCTGCGACCTCTTCGATTACGTTCAAAATGATCATCAATGAGCCTTCTTGCAGCTGTATAAATATAGTAGCCAGGAATAATGGCTGACATAGTATTGCCCCCATCTTTTAAAATATCCTTTACAATGAACTATAAACTTACAATTGTAAACTATAAACTATTCACTTCACTATCATAACTGCAGCCTTCTTCGCCGAATCCTTTTCATTACTGAATTAGTCAAGACAGCAATGGCCAACTATAATTGGCTTATGTCCCAAGACAATGACAGATGGTTTACTGAACCTTGTAGAAATTTCACACATATGCATTAGTGAGAACAGGCTGCACCTACCCTCCACTCACTTTCACTAGATGAAGAAAGTGGAACATTAAAAACATGTCTGCAGATCGTAACGTTCTCGGGCTTAACCCACTTGCCTGAGCAAAGTTTGCTGATCTCAGCCAGGACAGAGGTGAGCCATTATTGGCTTTGAAGAAAAGCAAATAGCCCAGTGATGCCAAAGAAATGAGCAACAGCTGTTTGACAGAGTGATCCATAAACGCAATAAAAAGTTTGCTCAGAACATTATCATTCGTCACTAAAGCAAGGTAAAAAGTGACATTATCTATTCCTTCCAAATGCCAAGGATATACGCAGGTTTTAAGTTATAGAAAAAAAGATCACTGTAGTAAAAGTCTACATTTTTATTAACTTCAACAACTTTATATCCTTAAAAAACACCCTTAAACTAGATATCCTTGGTTTTCAAGATGGCGCCGTTAGCGCCCTAGGTCCGACCTGGGTCCGACTGCTTTTTGCTGGCAAGTTCCGGGGCGGACGCTAAATCGGGTGCTATGCTGGAAAGTTCCACCCAGGGCGCTAGCGCAGCATTGCACGATGATGGATGTCATCTAAATGCTCAAAACATCGGGCGGGCACTAACAATGCCGATAATTCTGCCCCGGTGCAGAAATGATTTTTCCTCGTTTAGCGCCAAATAACTCATTTTAGCGCTTCGCCCAAGCACTAAAATGGTCGCAAATTCCTCGAACATCCAGTCCATTGTATTTTATTCCTATAATGTTTCATCAAGCATTTTTCCCAGCCTGCTGATGAACCACAGCTAAATCATAACATTTATAACATTGAAATACAGGAAGAAAATTACACATTTTACAATAATAAGCATAAGCTTACCTAATTATTTTGGTTTCTTTGAATCGCTTCAGTAATGCTTTTGCTTGCAGGCCTCAACCTTTCTAACATGCCTAGGGCTTGAGTTGAAAAACCTGGAACATCTTTCATCCTACAGGCAGGGCTGTGTTAACGCATGGGCGCGCGGGACCCTTGCCTGGGGGCACCAGCCAACCTCAAGGTCTTGAGGCTCCAGCACAGTCTCTCCTCACCTGCCAAATGTAGGGGCCCAAAAGCAGCTCAGTCTTTACCCATCCATCAACTTAAATAGTGCTCCCTGCTGGTTGCGTTAATTCAGCAGCCCATGACTGGAATTAGAGCTCTGGGGGCCTCACCAAGCCTGGGGGAAGGGGCTAGGTGTAGTTATTAGATAGTGGTTGATTGTCACGCCTGCCCTATATGGCCCACACGTGGCCCTAGCTGCAGGAAGATGGTCCAACATGAAGCTGGAGGCAGCTAGCACAGCGGGAAGGGGAGTGGAGCCATGGAAGATGACTAATATGGTCAAAGATCATGCTCTTAATATCCACCCAAGCAGTGTTACTTTTACCAGTGATGATGGATGGATCTCTGTGTGAAATGAAATTTTGAAGTACCAAATAACACCAGTGGAGAGAAAATAAAAACAGCACTTGGGTCAACACTAGTTCTCAAATAACACTGACTACCCCTCAGAAAAAATACGGTAAAGGGTTTAACAATATAGCAACACATCTATATCAATTTTACTTCTTTAAATCTTAAAGAGCCATGTAATTCACATTGTGACAAAATTAAACAGTTTTATTTAAGCATAGTATGTTATGTTTTCCTTTATTAATGAAGCAGTGTGTAAACACTCTACAAGTCTTTTCCTTCATGCATTTTTCTACATGTTTATGTTGTAAAGAATGGGGGGCTTTGTGTGTGTGGTGGTGGCCCGAATATTCCGTGTCCAGGGCTCCAAGAGTTCAGAATGCAGCAATGCCTGCAAGTATCCCTACAGCCTCACCAATGTAACTACATTTCCTTGCCACTACCTTTGCCTGCAATTCCTGCACAGACTGAGTATGTGCACTGTGGAGGAAAACTCTCAGAATAAATCAGTACAAGTCTGAAAGAGTATCTCACAGTCACCAAGAGGCTGTGTGTGCACTTGAATTAACATTTATTGCAAAGTACAAAAACAATTATACAATCAGAAAAATTCAGTGTGTGGATAAAAAAGGTGTACAATAGGAAATTCAACTATCACCTTGCTCCTGCGGAACTACAATGCCCATAAAATTGAAAATATTAAAAAGATGAGTCGAAAATAATTTCACTTTTTCATACAATAAGCCATTAAATAAAAATACTCATTTAGTTTCGGATCAAACTTTTAAAAAATCAGAAGCATGTTGTCTGTGCTATAGTTTACTTATTTACTGCTCTAGGGAGACAGAATATAAACACATTTATTTGTGTAGATGCAGTGCATAAGGAAACATTTTATTATCCAAAAAACAATCAAAAGAACTTTGCTGTCTCTTGCAAACGTCTTTCTAAATTCTTAAACTGCCAAATTCTCTGCTACTTCCACACCTTAGCACCCCCACCTGCAGAACAGCACAACCTGTGACCCACTTTGAGTAATGCAATAAAAGATCTCAGAATAAAATGCAAATGGGACATCTAATTCAGTTTTGTCACACTTCTTGTGTAACATATTTTATTATATGCAAATCTCTTTCTGTTGATTTACTCAATTGTTGTATTCATTAAACAGTGACAAATCAAAACTCTTACTGTGAAACATTTGAAAATCTAAAAGGAGAACCGGCAACAATCAAATAACTCATTAGAAATGTTCACAATCCTTTCAACCGCAACAAATCAAAGCTCTAACTATAAGCAGCAAAGAAAATCAATTAAAAACAATACTGATCAATTCAAAGTACTTCAAAAAAATTTGCAGAAGTTGGTTGAACCATCACCTTGAATTTTCAGCTATATAAAAATTTGCAGTTAGCTTAGCTTTTATAACAAGAAATTAATTTAAGAAACCGCATAATTCTGAATAAAATGCCAGTCTCACTCAGACTTGCCTGTGCAGTGCTCTAAGTCCTTGGAAAACATTTTCTTTAAGGGAGCCACTCGATCTGAAGCTGAAGTACACGGAATATTTGGTTGGAGCTTGAATTATTGGTTTGGGGCTTTGTTGACTGGTTGTGGTTTTTGTCAATAATGAGAATCGCCCCTCCCCCCCCCCCCCCCCCCCTTTTAACCATGGCCCCAAATGTAATTACAATTCTTCTCAACTGAGTCCAATCAAATTCACAGCATGTGTCTGCACCCATTGTTTGTAAATCCAAATCCTTGCATTTTAGACAGAAAACACTTTTTTTCACTGCCATCCATGATGTTTGATTTATCTGAGGCAAATTATTTTTGTTCCAGGAACATTCTAGAAATTGTTACAATTGACAGTAAGACTTCCCTTTTAGTACATGCAAGAACTTGCATCACCCCATCAACTCAACACCCCTATTTCTAAGTAACTGACAAAGATAGGAAAGCTTTTTCATGCTTAAAGTTAATTTTTTTTTGCATAAACCATAGAAACAGTGTAAATCATGATATGTTATACATTTTATGAGTTTTTTGTTTAAATGATGTATCTTTTTTTGAAATGGTCCTATGTTTATTTGCTATTCTGGAGAGAGAGGGACCAAAAGGCATACCACCGTTTAAGCGAGAATTCTTCCCCACCCTCCAGACGTCGCACCATCCCATCCACATTGCTGCCAGAATCAAGGAATTGTTCAGTTAGTCAAACCTCATATTCTGCTCACAATTCGGCCACCCCACAGATTCTCCCTTTGCAGTGCTATCATAACCCGGAACCCCTTTCCTAATGGTCCCAACCCAATGACCTCCTGCATAGTGAACCCCAGAACAAACCCGAGGACCTCCCTCCCTGATGCGTCTAAACCCCAAGATCATTTCCTTGTACTGCCAAACCTCAGAACTCCCACTGCAGTGCTGGCAAATCTCAAGATCCAGGATCCTCTTCCAGGACCTCCCTGTGCTGAGAAACTTCAGGATCCCATTCCATTTCTGCCAGATATTTTGAAGAGCTCCTGTGCCTGGGGCCCTCAAGCACATACATTATAATATAACCACAAAGCCTTCTGATCAAAAGTATTTGAAGTTCAACATTAAGGAAATACAGGCCAATTTTCCTGGCCTTTGCACCCGGAGAACGCTCATTTCCTTTTGTGCAAAGATCAGGACAAAGCAACAGAGACTTAGGCTGTGTTTTCGCCTCCCAAGGCTGGCAGGAGCGAGGCAGGCGATGTCTGCTGCTGGTTCAATCGCTCTGTACAAGTGATTTTATGATGATTGGGCTTGTTAAGCTGCCCAGTGAGGTTCCCGGTCAATTAAAAGGAAGCGGGTCTGATGACATAATTTGATGATGCGTTATCAGTCGGTTTTCTTAAAGGGATTATGTCCACATTGATTTTGATAGTTGTGCTGTCAGTATTCTACAACATTGAGGTGCTGACGAGCACTGCGCCCAGGCTCTCCCATAACTCCCTCCAGATGCTTTTGAAGGGAATCACAGTATGCAGGGAGGTTCTCTTCCCTTCCTTTGGGTGCAAACAACCTCCCCAGGAGACCAACGCAGCCTGGTTGCACATTGCACAGGAGGGCACAAGGAGGGATGTCATCAGGATACCTGACTGCAGTGGCGCAAACCCTTCAATTATCTCAGTAGATCACAAAAGTTTACTACAAAGCCACACTCACCCTCATCCTGCTGTGCCACTCATCACATCACTCTACCTTACCTACCCTACTCCTGCACATCCTTACTCACACCTTACTTACCTTGCTCCTCCACCAATCCCTCTCACTCTATCGACATTATCACTTCCCCATCTCACTAATCACCCCTCACACTCACTTTCCTCTTAGTCCAATCATACCAACTAGCAACACACAAGGGTAGGCACTTGGATGTTATCGCCAATGTTCATGTTAAGTTTCTGTTTGTGTGTTGTCAAACATTGACATTTTTATTTTGAACAATTTGCCTTCTTGGACAGATTTGTTAGCACCTTTGGAAGTGGCTTAGTGACTTGCAGTGTACTCCCCACAATGGTGATGAGTGTGCAAGGAATGGCTTGGGCATTGTTGGGATGCTCTCTCTCTCTCGCTCCATCTCCCTCTTGGGTGCCAGGCCGCTGGCCGGCTGAAACCCTCCCTGGTGACCCAGTAGACCGAACTTAAAGAATCGCGCAGGCTCTCTCCTTTAAGTGAGGGGGAGAGCCGTGGTGACGAGGCACCGTGATGACATTATCAGCGTCACTGACAGCGGTGCACACTACACCCGCCCCCAGCTTCCATCCCTCTAGACTGCGAACTTTTGCTTACCACCGCACATCCGCCTCCATTACGACCAACTTTCAGTCCGCCGAAAAAAAGCCAAAGAGCGGAATTTCGCTCAATAGTTCACTGCATTCACCGCGCCGCTAAATTCAACAGAAATGAGGTAGGTGGGCTCCGTTTCCAGCGGTGGGCAATTTCGGCCCCCAGAAGTTTACAGCTCAACATGTTTTTAGGAAATAGTATGAATCACTTCTACATTACCCCAAGCAACTATGAAGGATGCAGTTACAGAAAATCTTAGACTATTCAAGTTGTTTGCATTCTGAAATGGTTTACTTAGCTATTTGTCTAAAAAATTGAGAATGTACATCTTTTCAAGCCAAGTTTTATGCACATTTGAAGAATAGACAGGACAACTGGGTTGCACAAACGTGCTTTAAGTATCGAGAAGAAAACAAGCTTTCGGCCTTTTTCTGTCTCTTTCCGCCCATGCAGACATTTTGCAAATTCCTTGGGATCAGATAGAATAGAGATAATCCAAAGAAATTAAAGATCAAACTTCTGTTCTGTCATCTCAACTTCAGCAAGAGAATTAGTCCAGTCTTATGATCAATATAACTGCATTAGAATCTGCTGAAGTGAAGACTCCACGTGTGGTAGATTGCCACTCTGTTCAGATGGTCATTGCAACCTCCTGTACTCTTCGCCATCTCCAGGCCAGGTCCAAGACCACTCCAACCTCTGTCGTCGAGCTACAGTAAGCGGACGACACCTGCGTCTGTGCACACACAGAGGCTGAACTCTAGGACATAGTCGACGTATTTACCGAGGCGTATAAAAGCATGGGCCTTATGCTAAACATCAGTAGGACAAAGATCCTCCACCAGTCTGTCCTCGCTGCACAGCACTGCCCCCCAGACATCAAGATCCATGGCACGGCCCTGGACAACGTGGACCACTTCCCTTATCTTGGGAGCCTCCTATCAACAATGTAGGCATTGAGGACGAGACCCAACACTGCCTCCAGTGCACCAGTGCAGCCTTCGGCCACCTGAGGGAAAGAGTGTTTGAAGACCAGGCCCTCAAAACTGTCACCAAGCTCATGGTCTACAGAGCCGTAGTAATACCCGCCCTCCTGTATGGCTCAGAGACATGGACCATATACAGTAGACATCTCAAGTCGCTGCAGAAATAGCACCAATGATGTCTCCACAAGATTCTACAAATCCCCTGGGAGGACAGACGCACCAACATTAGTGTCCTCATCTAGGGTCCAAGCCAAAATCCCCAGCATTGAAGCACTGACCACACTTGATCAGCTCCACTGGGCAAGCCACATAGTTTGCATGCCAGACACGAGACTCCCAAAGCAAGCGCTCTACTTGGAACTCGTCCACGGCAAATGAGCCAAAGGCGGGTAGAGGTTACAAGCCTCCCTGATAAAGTGCAACATCCCCACTGACACCTGGGGGTCCCTGGCCAAAGACTGCCCTAAGTGGAGGAAGTGCATCCGAGAGGGCGCTGAGCACCTCGAGTCTCGTCGCCGAGAGCATGCAGCAATTAAGCGCAGGCAGCGGAAAGAGCGTGCGGCAAACCAGTCCCACCCACCCCTTCCCTTCAACCACTATCTGTCCCACCTGTGACAGGGATTGTGGCTCTCGTATTGGACTGTACAGCCACCTAAGGACTCATGCTAAGGGTGGAAGCAAGTCTTCCTCGATTCCGAGGGACTGCCAATGATGATGATGGTGACCCTTACAAAATGCTGGACGGAAAGAAATCCAGTTTCATGTCATCACTGTCAGATTTCAAGTGATTTGAAACAAAAGGCTAAGGTAGCATTCCATCAAGTTTGTCCACCAAGTGCAGCATCAACTGGCTGTGGAGCAGCTCCTGGAAACACTGAAACATCAGTCTTGCAATAATGAGCTTCAGCTTGTTGATATATCACCTAATACATGGCTGAGGCCAAACGCCGTGGGTCCAAATAGATGCATATTCCATTTGGTCGTGTTTGAATAGCAGAGGGGGTCTGTAAATTGATTCTGCTGAATGTGTATCCTGGGACCACCAACTCAAGACTGCTGCCAATGTCTGATTAATCCAGATGTACTGAGAAGTATTTGGCCATTGATCCAGAAGTTTACATTGCAGTTACCTAATGAAAGGTCTGCCATCTGGCATAGCATTTCCAGCTGCTACCAGTTCTAGCCAATTATTTCAAATTCTGCATCCCACTGGCAGCAAACTAAATAATCCTGAAATTTTCTGGTGGTAATGAGATGAAACCCTGTGGTGAAATTGTTCACTTTTCTGAAGGAGAAATCCCGTGAAAGTTACATTGCGATTAATGAGAAAATCGAGCTTCCCAAAAAGTCACTGCCTGCTGGACTGCTGCATCTGCAAGATTGTGGAGATAGAAATCAGATGAGCAGATATGGCTCAGAAATATGGACCATGTACAGTAGTCACCTCAAGTCGCTGGAGAAATACCACCAACGAAGTTTCCGCAAGATCCTACAAATCCCCTGGGAGGACAGACGCACCAACGTTAGTGTCCTCGACCAGGCTAACATCCCCAGCATTGAAGCACTGACCACACATGATCAGCTCCACTGGGCAGGCCACATAGTTCGCATGCCAGACACGAGAATCCAAAAACAAGCTCTCTACTCGGAACTCCTTCACGGCAAACGAGCCAAAGGTGGACAGCGGAACCATTACAAGGACACCCTCAAAATCTCCCTGAAGAAGTGCGACATCCCCACTGACACCTGGTAGTCCCTGGCCAAAGATCACCCTAAGTGGAGGGCGCTGAGCTCCTCGAGTCTCATCGCTGAGAGCGTGCAGAAATCAAACGCAGGCTGCGGAAAGAGCATGCGGCAAACCAGTCCCACCCACTCCTTCCCTCAATGACTCTCTGCCCCACCTGTGACAGAGACTGTGGTTCTCATATTGGACTGTTCAGCCACCTAAGAACGCATGTTAAGAGTGGAAGCAAGTCTTCCTTGACTTCGAGGGATTGCCAATGATGACACAGTACTCTAGCTACGGCCTAGCGTTGTATACAGTTCTAGCATAACTTAGCTGCTCTTATATTCTATGCCTCAGCTAATAAATGAAAACATTCCATATGTCTTTTTAACTAACTTATCAACCTGGCCTGCTACCTTTAAGGATCTGTGGGCATATACTCCAAGGTCCCTCTGTTCCTCCACACCTCTCAGTATCCTCCCATTTATTGTGTATTCCCTTGCCTTGTTGCTCCTTCCCAAATGCATTACCTCACATTTTTCTGGATTGAATTCCATTTTCCACTTTGGTTCCGGAACTTCAAGAAATCTGGATAGGAGGTAACTTTCTCCTTTGCTTGGAACCGGACAACCCAGTAGGCCTCCTGCACAGCATACTTAGTTCATGTCAACCAAGTTGGGGTTGACTGACCCCCTGCCCATTTTTCCAAGCAGCCCACATGGTTAATTCAGCCTCAGAGGTCAGTGTATCCAAATCGTGGCCTACACAATTTCAGCCCATGAATTGGAATATTGTCCTCTGCACCTAAACTCCCAATATGTGTGCTCATTATGCAGATTTCTCCACTAGAAGCACTAAATCATAACATTTACCACTATCAAAATTAGAACATAAGATCATAAGAAATTGGAGCAGGAGTAGGCCATTTGGCCCTTCGAGCCTGCTCCGCCATTCAATAAGATCATGGCTGATCTGATCCTGGCCTCAACTCTATTTCTCTCCCTGCTTCCCATAACCCTTGACTTCCTTATCATTCAAAAATTTGTCTATCTCCACCTTAAATATATTCAATAACCTAGCCTTTACAGCTCTGTGGGCTAGAGAATTCCAAAGATTCACGACCCTTTGAGAGAATAAATTCCTCTTAATTTCCATTTTAAATGAGCGACCCCTTTATTCTGAAACTGTGCCCCCAAGTTCGAGATTCACCCACGAGGGGAAACATCCCCTCTGTCCTGTCAAACCCCCTCAGAATCTTACATGTTTCAATAAGATCACCTCACATTCTTCTCAACTCCAATGTGTATAGGCCTAACCTGCTCAACCTTTCTTCATAAGATAATCCCTTCATCTCAGGAATCAACCTCATGAACCTTCTCTGAACTGCCTTCAATGCAAGTATATCCATCCTTAAATAAGGAGATCAAAACTGTACGCAGTGCTCCAGGTGTGATCTCACCAACGCCCTGTACAGTTGTAGCAGGACTTCATTACTTTACACTCGATACCCCTTGTAATAAAGGCCAACATTCCATTTGCCTTCCTAATTACTTGCTGTATCTCCATGCTAACTTTTTGTGTTTCATGTACAAGGACACCAAGATCCCTCTTATAATATCTCCCATTGAAATAATAATTAGCTTTTTTTATTTTTCCTACCAAAGTGGATAACCTTGCATTTTCTCACATTACATTCCATCTGCCAAATTTTTGCCCACTTACTTAGCCTGTCTATGGGCCGAAATTTTCCCATGAGTTGCACTGTTTTTTTTTTGGTGTAACTTGATTTTTCTGGTGTATCTTTTTAGTTGCAAATATAGCCATTTAATTTGCGCCAGCGTAAGTGAATTAGTTAGGTTTTTTGTTCGGTCAGTTTTTTTTTCAAAAGGGCGTGTTCCCAGCCACTTACACCATTTATGCCAATTTGGCCAGAAAAAAGTTGCACTAAACTAACTTAGGGCAGCGTACGTGTCCACTTTTGTCCGCACAGAAAGACCTTACTAACAGTTAAGGAATCAGCGCAAGTAACTACATTTCAAACATCACCAAGCACCAAACAAAGCACAAAAAGTAATAAGCAATTAATTAACAAATAAAATAGAAGGAACCCTGCACCTAAAGCACCAAAATCAATCAGTAAATTACAAATAAAAAATAGAACTCCTACCTTAGGGACCGCCGATGAGGGAGCCTATTCGGCCAGGGCTAGAGCCGGTGCGCTTCAGCCCCTCCCACACAGCCTGTAGCACGCGTTTGCCGAAACGGCCTGCCAGGAGCTACTGCACATGCGCGCAGACTCTAGCGTGCATGTGCAGAGGTCCCGGCACTGTTTTCAGCGCCGGGACCTAGCTCCGCACCACTATCTTTCTTCTGCGCCACACCAGCTCCACAGACGGCCCGAGAATCGGCCATGATCGCAAGTATTTTTTTGGGCGCTGCTTCTGAGGTAAAATGTCGGCAGGGGGCTTGGAGGTGCGCCGAAAAAGCCAGAGGGGCAAATTTGGGCCCTATATCCCTTTGCAGAATCTTTGCATCCTCCTCACAACTTGCTTTCCCACCTATCTTTGCATCATCAGTAAATTTGGTTACATTATGCTCGGCCCCTTCATCCAAGTCATTAATATAAATTGTAAATTGTTGAGGCCCCAGCCTGATCCCTGTGGCACCCCACTAGTTACAGTTTGCCAACCGAAAAATGACCCATTTACCCTGACTCTCTGTTTTCTGATAATTAGCCAATTTTCTATCCATGCTAATATATTACCCCCAATCCCGTGAGCTTTTATCTTGTGCAGCAACCTTTTATGTGGCACCTCATTGAATGCCTTCTGGAAATCCAAATACAGTGCATCTACCGGTTCCCTTTGTCCACCCTGCTTGTTACGTCCTCAAAGAACTCCAGCAAATTTTTCAAACATGATTTCCCTTTGATAAAACCATGCTGATTCTACTTGATTGTATTATGATTTTCTAAATGTCCTGCTACTACTTCCTTAATAATGGACTCCAGCATTTTCCCAATGACAGATGTTAGGCTAACTAGTCTATAGTTTCCTGCTTTCTGTCTCCCTCTTTTCTTAAGTAGGGACATTACATTTGCGGTTTTTCAATCCACTTGGACCTCTCCAGAATCCAGGGAATTTTCCGAGATTACAACCAATGCATCCACTGTCTCTGCTGTCACATTTTTTAAGACCCTAGGATGCAGGCCATCAGGTCCAGGAGACTTGTCCATATTTAGTTCCACTAGTTTGCCTAGTACTTTTTCACTAGTGATAGTGATTGTTTTAAGTTCCCCCCTCTCCCAATAGCCCCATGATTATCAATTATTGGGATGCTTTTAGTGTCTTCTACTATGACCGATACAAAATATTTGTTCAAAGTCTCTGCCATTTCCCTGTTTGCCATTATTAATTCCCCAGTCTCATCCTCTAAGGGACCAACATTAACTTTAGCTACTCCCTTCCTTTTTATATACCTGTAGAAGCTCTTACTGTCTGGTTTTATATTTCTTGCTAGTTTACTCTCACAAAATATCTTCTCTCTCTATTTGTTTTTTTAGTCGTCCTTTGCTGGTTTCTAAAAATGTCCCAATCCTCTGGCCTTCCACTGTTCTTTGCAACATTGTGGGCCCAAGTTTCCACACGATAAAAAACGGGCGCCCCTCCGAGCTGGGCGCCGGAAAAAAAACGCGCGATTCTGGAGCGCACTGTAGCTCCATGTCTGCTTGGCGCGGCGCCCAGGGGGGCGGAGCCTACACTCGCGCCGTTTTGTAAGTGGGAGGGGGCGGGTACCATTTAAATTAGATTTTTTCCTGCCGGCAACGCTACGCGTGTGTGTTGGAGCGTTCGCGCACGCGCAGTGTGAAGGAAACATTGGCACTTGGCCATTTTTGTAGTTCTTTGTAGCTGTTTAATTTTTGAAAATTTTTTAATAAAAGCACATTGCCATCAGCAGATCAGCACTGAGGCTTCTTGCAGCAGTGAGAAGGCTGCAGGAAGCCTCAGAAAGTTGAGGCAGCCGTTTCCCTCCTCCCCCCCCCCCGCGGGAACGAACGGCTGCTTCCCCGCCCCCCCCCGCAGAATTCTCCCTGGCTGAAGCACTTTCTCACAGGTAGGAAGATGGTTTATTTAATCTTTTCTTTGCTTATAAATTTTTATTCAGGTTGGATTTATTTGTATAATATTTGTATAAGTATAAATAAGGATTTATTATAGAATTTAATGACTTCCCTCCCCCCCCCCCACCTCGTTCCCGACGCCTAATTTGTAACCTGCGCCTGATTTTTTAATGTGTAGAACAGGTTTTTTCAGTTCTACAAAAATCTTCACTTGCTCCATTCTAAGTTAGTTTGGAGTACGTTTTCACTGTGGAAACTTTAAAATCAGGCGTCAGTGGCCGGACACGCCCCCTTTTGAAGAAAAAATTCTGTTCCAAAGTGGAACTGTTCTACCTGACTAGAACTGCAGAAAAATAAATTTGGAGAATTGCGATTTCTAAAATAGTCCGTTGGCAACCAGTTGCTCCTAAAAATCAGGCGCAAATCATGTGGAAACTTGGGCCCTGTATGCCTCTGTTTTCAATTTGATACCATCCATTAGTTAGCCACAGATGGTTCATTTTAGAGTCTTTCTTTCTCATTGGAATAAATCTTGGCAGAGAGTTATGAAATATCTCTTTAAGTGTTTGCCACTGCTCATCTACCATCTTACCCTTTAATCTATTCTCCCAGTCCAATTAGCAAACTCTGCCTTCATACCTTTGTAATTGCCTTTACTTAAGTTCAGGACACTAGTTTGAGACCTAGCTTTCTCATCCTCAAACTGAATTTGAAATTATACCATGCTATGATCACTCTTCCCAAGAGATCCTTTACTATGAGATCATTAATTAATCCAGTCTCATTCCACATTACCAGATCTAAAATAGTCTGCTCCCTTGGTTGTTCCACAACATATTGTTTGAAGAAATCATCCCAAATACATTCTATTAAATCTTCCTCAAGGCTACCTTTGCCAATTTGATTTGTCCGATCAATATGAAGATTAAAATTGTCCATGATTATTGCCGTACCTTTCTTACAAGCCTCCATTATTCTTGATTTATATTCTGTCCTACAGTGCAGCCACTGTTAGGGGGTTAGTGGGTTAGGTGGCTGGTGTGCAACAGCCACCACACGTTAAAAAAATCCATGCACAGGCATCTTCCACCCTTCAAGATGTAGTTCGGGACCTGGAATATTAGTCCTTCATTGAAACACCTGTGAACTCATCCCTTTTTGGCGTGGAAGCAAGTTATCCTCATTTCGAGGGACTGCCTATGATGATGATGATGTTAGGGGGCTTATAGATTACTCCCATCAGTGACTTTTTCCCCTTATTATTCCTTATCTCTACCCAAACTGATTCGACATCTTGATCTTCTGAGCCAATATCATTTCTCACAACTGCACTGACCTCATCCTTTATTAACAGAGCTACCCCATTACTAACACGCTACACAATGTTATAAAAGCTTATTACAGAGTAGCCCATTATCATCAATAAGAAGAAATTTAATTTTAGTTCATTTTTAAATCTGGGAACAGTGGTAGCAAAATTAAGTGGATTTGAAAAATTGTTACAGTCAGCAAAGGTTTATTGGTTGTAATTTTTACCCACAAAGGTAAGGGGCAGGGGACAGCACTGATCCAGAGAAATTTATGGCTGGAAAGGTTTATCCAAACAAGGTGAAGTAAAGCTGTGGAGGTACTTGAGGACAGAATTCCTTGGCACACATAACTTATTAGCCAAGGAATAGGATGTAAGAGCAGTGAAGTTATGCTGGAACTGTATGCAACACTAGTTAGGCCACAACTAGAGTGCTGCTTGGCAAAGATGGGGTTAGCAGTTGTGCAGAACTATGGGCCCAAGTTTCCACATGATTCGCGCCTGATTTTTAGGAGCAACTGGTGGAGAACGGACTATTTTAGAAATCGCAATTCTCCACATTTTATTTTTCGACAGTTCTAGTCAGGTAGAACAGTTCTAGTTCAGGACAGAATTTTTTCTTCAAAAGGGGGCGTGTCCGGCCACTGACGCCTGATTTGAAAGTTTCCACAGTGAAAATGTACTCCAAACTAAAGTAGAATGGCGCCAGTGAAGATTTTTGAAGAACTGAAAAAACCTGTTCTACACATTAAAAAATCAGGCGCAGGTTACAAATTAGGCGTCCAGAACAAGGTGGGGGGGAAGGGAAATCATTAAATTCGACAATAAATCCTCATTTATACTTCTACAAATATTATACAAATAAATCCAACCTGAATAAACATTTATAAGCCAAGAAAAGATGAAATAAACCATCTTCCTACCTGTGTGAAAGGGAGAATTCTGCAGCTGTTCGTGCCGCTGAGCGAGAGAGGGAGGGAGAGAGGGGAGAGAGGGAGGGAGAGAGGGGAGAGAGGGAGGGAGAGGGAGAGGGAGAGAGGGAGAGAGGGAGAGAGAGGGGGAAGAGGAGGGGGGGGAGAGGGGGAAGAGGAGGGGGGGAAGAGGGGGGGGAAGAGGGGGGGGGTCGGGGAACAGGAGCGGGTGTCAGGTCGGGGAGCGGGTGTCGGGTCCGGGGGGGGGGGGGGAGCGGGTCTCGGGTCTCGGTCGGGGCGGGGGGGGAGCGGGTCTCGGGTCGGGTCGGGGCGGGGGGGGGAGCAGGTGTCGGGTCGGGGCGGGGAGGGGGGAAGTGGGTCTCGGGTCTCGGTCGGGGCGGGGGGGAGCGGGTCTCGGTTCTCGGGTCTCGGGTCGGGTCGGGGCGGGGGGGGGGGGGAGCAGGTGTCGGGTCGGGGCGGGGAGGGGGGAAGTGGGTCTCGGGTCTCGGGTCGGGGCGGAGGGAGAGCAGGTCTCGGGTCGGGTCGGGGCGGGGGGGGGGGGAGCAGGTGTCGGGTCGGGGCGGGGAGGGGGGAAGTGGGTCTCGGGTCTCGGTCGGGGCGGGGGGGAGCGGGTCTCGGTTCTCGGGTCTCGGGTCGGGGCGGAGGGAGAGCGGGTGTCGGGTCGGGTCGGGGCGGGGGGGGGGAGCGGGTCTCGGGTCTGGGTCGGGGCGGGGGGGTGAGGGGGTGTCGGGTCTCGGTCAGGGCGGGCGGGAGCAGGTCTCGGGTGTCGGGTCGGGGCGGTGGGGGGGGGGGAGAGCGGGTGTCGGGTCGGGGCGGGGGGGAGCAGGTCTCGGGTGTCGGTCGGGGCGGGGGGGAGCGGGTCTCGGGTCGGGTCGGGGCGGGGGGGTGAGGGGGTGTCGGGTCTCGGTCAGGGCGGGCGGGAGCAGGTCTCGGGTGTCGGGTTGGGGCGGTGGGGGGGGGAGGGAGAGCGGGTGTCGGGTCGGGGCAGGGGGGAGCGGGTCTCGGGTGTCGGGTCGGGGCGGTGGGGGGGGGAGGGAGAGCGGGTGTCGGGTCGGGGCAGGGGGGAGCGGGTCTCGGGTGTCGGGTCGGGGCGGTGGGGGGGGGAGGGAGAGCGGGTGTCGGGTCGGGGCAGGGGGGAGCGGGTCTCGGGTGTCGGGTTGGGGCGGTGGGGGGGGGGAGAGCGGGTGTCGGGTCGGGGCGGTGGGGGGGGGAGGGAGAGCGGGTGTCGGGTCGGGGCAGGGGGGAACGGGTCTCGGGTGTCGGGTCTTGGTCGGGGCGGGGGGGAGCAGGTCTCGGGTGTCGGGTTGGGGCGGTGGGGGGGGGGAGAGCGGGTGTCGGGTCGGGGAAGGGGGGAGCGGGTCTCGGGTGTCGGGTCTCGGTCGGGGCGGGGGTGGAGCGGGTCTCGGGTATCGGGTCTGGTCGACGGGGGGGAGCGGGTGTCGGGTCGGGTCTGGTTGGCGGGGGCGGGGGGGGGGAGCGAGTGTCGGCTCTGGTCGGGCGGGGAGCTGGAGCTGGCCGTGGGAGGAGCCTCATTCACGTAGCCCCAGTGAGGCCATTGGGCCAGGGCTCGGGGCTGTGTGCTTCGGGCCCCTCCCACACAGTTCGGCGCCTGGAGCTACTGCACATGCGTGCCGACTGTAGCGCGGATGTGCAGAGGTCCCGGCACTGTTTTCAGCGCCGGGACCTGGCTCGGCCCCCCCCCACAGCTCGTGCTGACTGCGCCGAGTGCCACAGGACCTGTAAGTCGGTGGAGAATACCGAGAATTTTTTTAGGCGCCGGAGGGGCGCCCGTTTTTTTTCTTGTGGAAACTTGGGCCCTTCTGAAGTGGAGGCTGGTAGCTTTAAGGAGAGAGAATTTGAGATGTCAGTTGTTAAGGTGATTATCGTGTAGGTGAGGGTTTTAGCAGTGCAGTGCTGAGCATAGGGCATGGGCATAAGCCGCCAATGGTCCAGAGGTTGCAGCGGAATGCACATGAGGTAGGAATTTAATTTCAGTGTTGAATAGAAGCCCTGGTTTTGTTTCACCAGCTCCATCTCAGTGAGCAGTTGGCCAGGTTGATTGAGTCAGCACCAGAGCAGTGCAGGTGATGGCGAGAGCTGAGCAGAATGGCATTAGTTTTGTCACTGTTGAGGTGTGATTCATCCAGGACTTGATGCAGTTTGACAGTGCAACACTAAAAGGAGGGAGAGGGAAAACAGGGAATTATAGACCGGTCAGCCTGACATTGGTAGTGGGTAAAATGACGGAATCAATTATTAAGGATGTCATAGCAGCGCATTTGGAAAGAGGTGACATGATAGGTCCAAGTCAGCATGGATTTGTGAAAGGGAAATCATGCTCGACAAATCTTCTGGAATTTTTTGAGAATGTTTCCAGTAGAGTGGACAAGGGAGAACTAATTGATGTGGTGTATTTGGACTTTCAGAAGGCTTTCGACAAGGTCCCACACAAGAGATTAATGTGCAAAGTTAAAGCACATGGGATTGAGGGTAGTGTGCTGACGTGGATTGAGAACTGGTTGGCAGACAGGAAGCAAAGAGTAGGAGTAAATGAGTACTTTTCAGAATGGCAGGCAGTGATTAGTGGGGTACCGCAGGGTTCTGTGCTGGGACCCCAGCTGTTTACATTGTACATTAATGATTTAGACGAGGGGATTAAATGTAGTATCTCCAAATTTGCAGATGACACTAAGTTGGGTGGCAGTGTGAGCTGCGAGGAGGATGCTATGAGCCTGCAGAGTGACTTGGATAGATTAGGTGAGTGGGCAAATGCATGGCAGATGAAGTATAATGTGGATAAATGTGAGGTTATCCACTTTTGTTGTAAAAACAGAGAGACAGACTATTATCTGAATGGTGACAGATTAGGAAAAGGGGAGGTGCAACGAGACCTGGGTGTCATGGTACATCAGTCATTGAAGGTTGGCATGCAGGTACAGCAGGCGGTTAAGAAGGCAAATGGCATGTTGGCCTTCATAGCGAGGGGATTTGAGTACAGGGGCAGGGATGTGTTACTACAGTTGTACAGGGCCTTGGTGAGGCCACACCTGGAGTACTGTGTACAGTTTTGGTCTCCTAACTTGAGGAAGGACATTCTTGCTATTGAGGGAGTGCAGCAAAGGTTCACCAGACTGATTCCCGGGATGGCGGGACTGATATATCAAGAAAGACTGGATCAACTGGGCTTGTATTCACTGGAGTTCAGAAGAATGAGAGGGGATCTCATAGAAACGTTTAAAATTCTGACGGGTTTAGACAGGTTAGATGCAGGAAGAATGTTCCCAATGTTGGGGAAGTCCAGAACCAGGGGTCACAGTCTAAGGATAAGGGGTAAGCCATTTAGGACCGAGATGAGGAGAAGTTTCTTCACCCAGAGAGTGGTGAACCTGTGGAATTCTCTGCCACAGAAAGTTGTTGAGACCAGTTCACTAAATATATTCAAAAAGGAGTTAGATGTAGTCCTTACTACGAGGGGGATCAAGGGGTATATCGAGAAAGCAGGAATGGGGTACTGAAGTTGCATGTTCAGCCATGAACTCATTGAATGGCGGTGCAGGCTCCAGGGGCCGAATGGCCTTCTCCTGCATCTATTTTCTATGTTTTTATGTTTCTAAAACAATAATAATAATGTAATCAGTGGTGGTGGTTAGTGATAACTAAGGTTGCATGTTATTTATGTACATGGGAAAGCTGAGTCCATTGGTTGTGCATGGTGGTGTCAAATGATATCATCTAGTTAATGATTAGAAGGGTACCCAGGGGGACAAGCATTTGAACAGAAGTAGTTATAATTTCAGGAGAAATATGAATGAAACCATAAGGGCATGATATCACAGAGGTGGAGTCTGGAAGAGAGGCAGAGGAGGAAGATGAGCTGTAATGGAGAGTGACACAGTTAATTCAGAGACTAGGGTCCTGAACTTGGGGAAAGGTAACTTTGATGGTATGAGACGTGAATTGGCTAGAATAGACTGGCGAGTGATACTTAAAGGGTTGACAGTGGATAACATTTAAAGATCACATGGATGAACTTCAGCAATTGTACATCCCTGTCTGGAGTAAAAATAAAACGGGGAAGCTGGCTCAACCGTGGCTAACAAGAGAAATTAAGGAAAGTGTTAAATCCAAGGAAGGGGCTTATAAATTGGCCAGAAAAAGCAGCAAACCTGAGGACTGGGAGAATTTTGTAATACAGCAGAGGAGGACAAAGGGTTTAATTAGGAGGGGGAAAATAGAGTTTGAGAGGAAGCTTGCTGGGAACATAAAAACTGACTGCAAAAGCTTCTATAGATATGTGAAGAGAAAAAGATTAGTGAAAACAAACGTAGGTCCGTTGCAGTCAGATTCAGGTGAATTTATAATGGGGAACAAAGAAATGGCGGACCAGTTAAACAAATACTTTGGTTCTGTTTTCACGAAGGAAGACACAAATAACGTTCCGGAAATACTAGGGGACCGAGGGTCTAGTGAGGAGGAGTAACTGAAGGATATCCTTCTAAAGTGGGAAATTGTGTTTGGGAAATTGATGGGATTTAAGGCCGATAAATCCCCGGGGCCTGATGGTCTGCATCCCAGAGTACTTAAGGAAGCGGCCCTAGAAATAGTGGATGCATTGGTGATCATTTTCCAACAGTCTATCGACTCTGGATCAGTTCCTATGGACTGGAGGGTAAGCTAATGTAACACTACTGTTTAAAAAAAGGAGGGAGAGAAAAAACGGGTAATTATAGATCGGTTAGCCTGACATCAGTAGTGGAGAAAATGTTGAAATCAATTGGTAAAGATGAAAGAGCAGCGCATTTGGAAAGCAGTGACAGTATCGATCCAAGTCAGCATGGATTTATGAAAGGGAAATCATGCTTCTCAAATCTTCTTGAATTTTTTGAGGATGTAACTTGTAGAGTGGACAAGGGAGAACCAGTGGATGTGGTGTATTTGGACTTTCAAAAGGCTTTTGACAATGTCCCACATGAGAGATTGGTGTGCAAAATCAAAGCACATGGTATTGGAGGTAATGTTCTGACGTGGATAGAGAACTGGTTGGCACACAGGAAGCAGAGAGTCGGGATAAATGGGTCCTTTTCAGAATGGCAGCAGTGACTAGTGGGGTGCCGCAGGACTCAGTGCTGGGACCCCAGCTCTTTACAATATACATTGATGATTTAGATGAAGGAATTGAGTGTAATATCTCCAAGTTTGCAGATGACACTAAACTGTGTGGCGGTGTGAGCTGTGAGGAGGACGCTAAGAGGCTGTCGGGTGACTTGGACAGGTTAGGTGAGTGAGCAATGGCAGATGCAGTATAATGTGGATAAATGTGAGGTTATCCACTTTTGGGGCAAAAACACGAAGGCAAAATATTATCTGAATGGTGGCAGATTTGGAAAGGGGGAGGTGCAACGAGACCTGGGTGTCATGGTTCATCAGTCATTGAAAGTTGGCATGCAGGTACAGCAGGCAGTGAAGAAGGCAAATGGTATGTTGGCCTTCATAGCTAGGGGATTGAGTATAGGAGCAGGGAGGTCTTACTGCAGTTGTACGGCCTTGGTGAGGCCTCACCTGGAATATTGTGTTCAGTTTTGGTCTCCTAATCTGAGGAAGGACGTTCTTGCTATTGAGGGAGTGCAGCGAAGGTTTACCAGACTGATTCCTGGAATGGCGGGACTGACATATGAGGAGAGACTAGATCGACTGGGCCTGTATTCACTGTAGTTTAGAAGGATGAGAAGGGATCTCATAGAAAGATATAACATTCTGACAGGACTGGACAGGTTTGATGCAGGAAGGATGTTCCCGATGTTGGGGAAGTCCAGAATCAGGGGACACGGTCTTAGGATAAGGGGTAGACCATTTAGGACTGAGATGAGGAGAAACTTCTTCACTCAGAGAGTTGTTAACCTGTGGAATTCCCTGTCGCAGAGAGTTGTTGATGCCAGTTCATTGGATATATTCAAAAGGGAGTTAGATATGGCCCAAATGACTAAGGGGATCAAGGGGTATGGAGAGAAAGCAGGAAATGGGGACTGAGGGAATGATCAGCCATGATCTTATTGAATGGTGGTGCAGGCTCGAAGGGCCGAATGACCTACTCCTGCACCTACTTTCTATGTTTCTATGTAACGGTGCCAAAGATGATAGAGAGGTTGAAGAGGAACCGTAGGGACAGTGAGCAGTGATTACAGTGACTCAGGATCTGGTTTGTAACTTTTACTGAGGCAGTCTCCATCATTCAGGCTCGCTAGAAACCAGATTAGGAAGATTCAGAAAGGAAGAGATGAGTATGTAAGTTGGGTGGTAGTAATGAGTTCAAGAAACTTGGAGAGAAAGGGCAGGTTAGAAACAAATTGATAGTTTGAAAGCATAAAAGGGTCAAGGATGGGTGCTTTAACAAAGTAGTTTTAAAAGGGGTGATAACAATAGCTGAAGATTATGAGCAGTTTGAAAATATCAGGGTTTAGATCGGGAGAGGTTGAAGAAGTAGATGATGGACCAGGAGAAGCAGGGAAGAAACTGTAGTGTGCAATGGTAGGGTTGGCTCGGAGGCTTTGTTGGGAGGGGTTTGAAAGGGAGAAAGAAGTGGAAGAGATGGGCAGCTGAGCTGATGTCCTCAATTTTTGAAGCAAAGAAGTCTATGAGCTTCTTAGAATTAGAAGCAGGGAGGTTGGAGAAGGGAGCTTGTGGTTTAAAGGAATTAGGGACTGTCCATGCTCTTCAGGATGACTCTGGAGTAGTAGCAGGATTGGAGTGGTAGAAGTGGCACTGTTTCAAGTGGTAAAGCCAGATGTGGCAATGTTCATAATTCCATGTGTGCTGTATTTTCGGGCTCGCAGCACTGAAACCATAGAGGTGCCTATTATAGAAACATAGAAATTTACAGCGCAGAAGGAGGCCATTTCGGCCCATCGTGTCCGCGCCGGACGACAAAGAGCCGCACGGCCCTCGGTCAGCAGCCCTGAAGGTTACATATAAACCTATGAACAATGAACAGTGGCGGAAAGGTAAAAAGCACCCAGCCCAACCAGTCCGCCCGCACAACTGCAACACTCCTTACACTGAAACATTCTACACTCCATCCCAACCGAAGCCATGTGATCTCCTGGGAGAGGCAAAAACCAGATGAAAAACATTGAGGAAAAAAAAATGTGGGAAAATTCCTCTCCGACCTATCCAGGCGATCAAACCTACTCCAGGAGATCACCCTGGCCGTATTCGATTCCTGCAGTACTTACCATCATATCTGCACCAGCCAACAAGAGATTATCCAGTCTAATCCCAATTACCAGTTCTAGGTCCGTAAACTTTTAAATGTGGTGAGGGTTTCTGCATCCCTTCCAGGCAGTGAGTTCCAGACCACCGCAACCCTCTGCGTGAAGAACCCCCCCCCCCCCTCAAATCCCCTCTGAACCTTCCACCAACCACCTTAAAACTATGCCCCTTCATAATAGATCCCTCCACAAATGGAAATAAGCCCTCAATATTTTGTACACCTCAATGAGGTCTCCTCTCAACCTCCTCTGTTCCAATGAGAACAAACCCAACCTATCCAATCTGTCCTCATAACTAAGAATCTCCATTCCAGGCAGCATCCTAGTAAATCTCCTCTACACCCTCTCTAGTGCAATCACGTCTTTCCTTTAGCACGCAGTACTCCAGCTGTGGCCTAACCAGAGTATTATGCAGTTCAAGCATAACCTCCCTGCCTCGGCCAATAAAGACAAGCATTCCGTATGCCTTCTTAATCACCTTATCCACCTGGCCTGCTACTTTCATGGATCTGTGGACAAGCACTCTAAGGTCCCTTTGTTCATCTATTAGCCCTCCCAAAGTGCATTACCTCATACTTCTCTGAATTAAATTTCATTTGCCACTGCTCTGCCCACCTGACCAGTAGATTGATATCCTCCTGCAGCCCATGACTTTACTCTTCATTATCAACCACACAACCAGTTTTAGTGTAGTCTGCAAACTTCTTAACCATACACCCTATATTCCAATCTAAATTGTTGATATATACCGCAAAAAGCAAGGGACTCAGTACTGAGCCCTGCGGAACCCCACTGAAAACATCCTTCCAGTCACAAAAACATCCATCAACTTTTATCCTTTGCTTCCTACCTCTAAGCCAATTTTGGATTCATCTAGCCATTTTGCCCTAGATCCATGGGCTTTTACCTTCATGACCAGTCTAGCATGCGGACCTTATCAAAAGCTTTGCTAAAGTCCATATGCACTACATCATATGCAATACCCTGATCGACCCTCTTGGTTACCGCCTCAAAAAATTCAATCAAGTTCGTCAAACACGATCTTCCCTTAACAAATCCGTGCTGACTGTCCCTAATTAATCCTTGCCTTTACAAATGTAGATTTATCCTGTCTTTTAGGATTTTTTCCAATAATTTTCCCACCACTGAGGTTAGGCTGGCAAGCCTGTAATTACCCGACCTATCCCTTTCTGCCTTCTTAAACAAGAGTACTACATTAGCAGTCCTCCGGCACCATGCCCAAATCCAAAGAGGACTGGAAAATGATGGTCAAGGCCTCTGCTATTTCCTCTTTTACTTCGCTCAGCAATATTAGGTGGATGCCGAGAATCTGATCAGGATGAGGCCGCCTCGGAGAGCAGTTGAGCAGATTGTTGGAGGTGCCGATGTCAGTGCAGTTGACGGACCAGGGGAAAGGGAGTTGGGAATTGCAGAGGTAAAAAGCAAAGGAGTTAGGTGATATTTTGTTCAGCTGTGGAAGGAGAGGCTGGAGATAAAGAGGTCCAGAGGGTAATGTGCAAGAGTGATTAGAGATGCTTACCATTACAGCATCAGTTTGATGGCTTACTCTTGTGTCCAGTATCTTAATTTCACTCCAACAACTGTTTGCCAAATCATTTTTGACCACATTCCACCACAGAACTTCTTTTACCCTGAAAATGTACTCTTGTTTTTTTCCATAAAAATGAAAAGATAACCATCGTCTCATCTCAGTAACTCCTTCACGTGTATTTGCCGTGTCAGGAAATTGAATCGAGGAGACTGCAGATCGTTTGAATGGCCCATCAGCAGTCTTCTGCGGGCACCTTTTATTCCTGTCGAGAAATTGAGTCATTAAATTTAATCTATAGAGATAGAAGAAGGTCATCTCTTTAAGCAGCAAACACAAGTTAGTTTTATGATATAATGCCTTTGCTTTCACTGGCCTTGATCTCTAATTATTTTTAATGGAAATCACTGGAATAAATTGTACCTCGTCAATTATTTAGATTGTATTGCAGTTCCAACAAGTGATTCTGTGCACTATAAAGGATCATGTATGTGTCAATGACTAGACTTTGAGAACGATTCTTTGAAGGTGGTTTCTATTGCAGTGACCATCCTGGTAACATGATCTCTCTAAGAAGGGACATATAAAGATTCAGTAATTGCACTTTCCAGTTAATTGACTGTAGGGCAGTGACGGGATGAATGAAGTGGCAACAGGTACAAGTACAATGAACTAATTATACAGACAAGCATTATGATTATGTATTCGGATGATAGTGTTCCATCACCAGTTAATTTATTGATGAAGCTGATTCCCATATTGATTGTAAATGGCTTTAGATTACAATGTAGATTGGATGAAAATCAATATATGATGGCAAAATAGACTGGAAGTTGAATATAGAGTACAGCTGTTCTTCAAGCTTTATAGACCAAGAGGCTGCAAATAATACCCAAGGATCTTTGGAGCGGAGGCCTTCTCAATGCTATTTTTGGACAGCAGCCATAAGCCTCTGCAGCAGGTGACTGTTATTACTGCTGCAGGCCTTTGAAGTCAGAGGCACTGGCTGGATTTCCATCCCCTTCGATTCTGGATACAGGACACAAAGTACAGGTGGGTCTGCTCCTGGGGCTTGTTGATCCTGTGCAATTAGACCGAACCTGGAAATCCATGTGGCCTCAGTGTCATATATGTAAACCTGTAAATACCATGTTTAACCACCAGAGGGCTCATCCCCTGGAGTTCCAAGGGATCCCACAATCCCGTGGGAGCACTGTACATAAGGAGGCCTCACAGGCTGGAGAGGCACTCTGGAGACCTGTAATAAAAGACTACGGTCACACGTTACTTTGAGCTTCCAGTATCTAGTCAGATTCTTTATGCAGGACATAACACTCAGGTTATATCAAACGGAACACAATTCTATCTGACTGGTATCCTGGTGGGGTAGAGGGAGTGGGAGAAAATCAGGGCTGTTCCACTTGAAAGAAAATGGAACACATTACAAAAATAATAATGTTAAAATGCTAAATAAGTATATGCCCAATTAAATAAAGTCAAATACATCCGCCAAGCTGTTCTAGGGGACCTCTGCAACATCATTCATAGATGCATCAAGAGGACCACTGCATTGCTCACCAAAACAAACATTCATCACTTTCCCCATGTAAAACCAACAGCAGAATGAGAGGGCACTGCAAATTCTATATTGTAGCATTCCCCAAAATCCAGGTTGTTATTGCATGATCATGGAGCCAGAGCTGAGAAATTAAACACCATTAAAACCGATGTTGGGTTGAGATGCACTGGAAACTCCTAAATCAGGCTCTCTTTATGGCATAGTCAAATTTAGAAGTGTCAATATGCACCTTTAGATGGCGCTGTGAAAGGCAATTTGAATGTTAAATGTCATGTAACATTAGATCTAAAACAGTATAGCTGCCACTGTATTTTTGCGATGGGAGACTGAATATATTTACATAGCTTAGTCAGTGGATGTATTTCCCATGTTGTGTTTTAAATAATTTTAAAGAATGTATGATGATACTTCCTAAACTGTATCATGAGTTGTAATAATTGCCTCCCTGACTCGTCTCCTTATCTACATAGTCTCCAGTACTGCGCTCCATATAGATCTATACCTCCCTTGATGTTATATTATCATATCCAGTAATGATAAATCGTGGTTCTGGCAGTGAACTAGAAAAACATGAGCCAATCCTTACAAACTGTAAGATGATCCAGTGCAAAGTTATAGTGATAATGCTGCCAGCCCCTGAATTTCTGAACCTGCACCGACAGCCCTCTGGTACATTATCATTTATCTACCCCAACCACTTGGCCCTCTCCTTTAAATAAAAACTGCCAGCTTGGAACAGGAGCTATTGGATTCTCCATCGCTAGCAGTAGGAAAAGGAGCAGCATTCAGCCCTTTGAGATTGTTCTATCATTTTAATGGTTTATGGGTGATCTTTACCTCAACTCTATTTACCTCTCTTTGCTCCATATCCCTTAATACCATTGCCTTACAAAAGTCTTCACAATCCTGGTCATGAAAATTTCAATTGGCCTGGCATCCACAGCCTTTTAGGGAAAGAGTCCCTGATTTACACTACCCTTTGCCCAATGAATGGGGTCACCCGAAAATTGACCCCTGTACTTCCATCGCATTTAACTTTCTGTCCTCCTAACTCCCATGATTTGTGCCTGCAGGATAGGGAGTGCTGTGTTCCTCAGTGCACTGTCTGCATGTTCCTTTATTTTCCATGGAGTAATTGCCTCCCATCCTCACATCATCCAAACCAACACCCCAAACCCATCACTTAAAAATGCAACCTCCACGCACAACCCCTGTCCCCACACTCCAGGCACTACGTGTTGCCAGAAAAGTATACACCCCTTCGCTAGACTGTACCCATGGCTGGACCCTTCCCTGGCTAAAGTCCATAGGCGTCCACCAACCAGCACCTGTACCTCCAACTGACAAAAAGACAAATTGAGATGGAAGGGGCAAAAGAAAAGAGAATACAGAATGAAACAACAACAACTTGCATTTATATAGCACCTTTAAAGTAGGGAAATGTCCCGAGACACTTCACAGGAGCGTTATCAGATAAAATTTGACACCGACCCACATAATACCGCTTTGTACAGGGCCTTGGTGAGGCCTCACCTGGAATATTGTGTTCAATTTTGGTCTCCTAATCTGAGGAAGGACGCTCTTGCTATTGAGGGAGTGCAGCGAAGGTTCACCAGACTGATTCCAGGGATGGCTGGACTGACAGATGAAGAGAGACTGGATCAACTGGGCCTTTATACACTGGAGTTTAGAAGGATGAGAGGGGATCTCATAGAAACGTATAAGATTCTGACGGGACAGGATATGTTAGATGCGGGAAGAATGTTCCCGATGTTGGGGAAGTCCAGAACCAGGGCACACAGTCTTAGGATAAGGGGTAGGCCATTTAAGACTGAGATGAGGAGAAACTTCTTCACTCAGAGAGTTGTTAACCTGTGGAATTCCCTGCCGCAGAGAGTCGTTGATGCCAGTTCATTGGATATATTCAAGAGGGAGTTAGATGTGGCCCTTATGGCTAAAGGGATCAAGGGGTATGGAGAGATAGCGAGAAAGGAGTACTGAGGTGAATGATCAGCCATGATCATATTGAATGGTGGTGCAGGCTCAAAGGGTCGAATGGCCTACTCCTGCACCTATTTTCTATGTTTTTTTGTTTCTATAAGGAAGTGTTAGGACAGATTTGCTCAAAGAGGTAGGTTTTAAGGAGCATCTTAAAGGAGGAAAGAGAGTTAGAGAGACGGAGAGGTTTAGAGAGGGAATTCCAGAGCTTGGGGCCTCGGCAGCTGAAAGAACAGTCGCCAATAGTGGAATGATTAAAATTGGGGATGCACAAGAGACCAGAATTGGAGGAGTGCAGAGATCTCAAAGTGTTGTAGAGCTGGAGGAGCTGACAAAGAAAGGGAGGGGTGAGACCATGTACATATTTGAGAACAATGATGAGAAATGTTAAATTGAGGTGTTGCTGGACCGGGAGCTAATGTAGGTCAGTGAACACAGGCGTGAGAGGTGAATGGGACTAGGTGTGAGTCAGGATAAGGACAGCAGAGTTTTGGCCAGAAAATAAGACAGGAAAGAAATGAATGGAGACAGAAAGGGAAGCAGGAAAGAGCTAAGAGAGGGAAACAGAAACAAAACAAAGAAAGAAAAGCAACAACACCAAAATGACACAGAGGGATAAGACAAAGATAGTATCCCACAACTCATAATGAGCAAAGCCACAGAGAATCACTAGTAAAAAATACATTTGGATAGCAAACTGGGAGTGAATTTTGAAAATACTTCAGAGTGCGAGGTAAAAGATGGCAAAGATCAGAAATAAAGAAGCAAAATGAATTCAAAGCATAAAAGAATGAAAGAGAAGAATGAAGAAAATATGTGACAGACCTCAAGATTGGAAAGAGAGAAAGATATCAAAATTAAAACAAGCAGTCAAATAAATGCAGAACAGGAGATATTAACTGTATGAGAGCTTTATGCAGAGAGTGGAAGGTATGCAGAAAGGAGAGGAGGCAGAGCAAACAGCAGACTTGCAAAAATAGTGAAAAGAGATAAATTGGTCTGCATAGTGTCTGTTTTTCTGGGTGAAGAATTAGCATGGGGAGGACCAATTTCTGGGCATGAAAGACCATGCCCAATCTCCCACAGAAGTGCACTGAATTCAAAATTAGAATCTGGTGACATCTAAGTGACTAGGCCCCCGGCATGAAACAGGCGTTAGGGCCCTTGTGTGATGAAATGAGTGTTTTACCTGTTTTACACCTGTTTTACCCTCCAAAATTCAGCATAAGAAAGAAAGAAAGACTTGCATTTATATAGCGTTTTTCACGACCACTGGATGTCTCAAAGTGCTTTACAGCCAATTAAGTACTTTTGGGAGTGTAATCATTGTTACAATATGGGAAACGCAGCAGTCCACTTGCACACAGCAAGCTCCCAGACACAGCAATGTGATAATGAGCAGATAGTCTGGTTCCTTTTGTTGATTGAGAGATAAATATTGGACAGTACACTGGGGATAACTCCCCTGCTCTTCTTCGAAATAGTGCCGTGGGATCTTTTACGTCCACCTGAGAGGGCAGTCGGAGCCTCGGTTTAGGCGAGTGTGCTACCCACTGAGCCACAGCTGACACTGTAAGCTAGGTGGAGCATGTGCTGCTCAAGCTCCATTCGATTCTTCCAGGTCTGTAGCATCCTAATTATCAGACTTTGAAAGGACTATTGGAGACTACTGGCAAAAAGCTAAATTTACTTTTAATATGTAGGCTTATGTGGAGCCAGTCGGACTGGGGTGCAACAATACTGCAGGCTGCTGCCCTCCCAGAGCTTTCCTGCATGTAGGCTCGATATTGGAGCTGACAAAATTTCCCAAGACCCGGAGCTGCATCATGATGCACATTTGGCATCGCAGCTCGCTAGTTTTATGGAAATAAAGCCCTAGGCTCAATCTCCAGCAAGCCTCGGGCCAACATATTTACGTGAACGTTCCAGGTGTGTTGCTCATTTGGTGCCAGTTTCCGGCACTACGTGAATCTCTCTGTCAAAGTCTCAGTGACAGACTGATGCAATCATAACGAGAGAAACAGAGAAAGGCAGAGATATTAAAATTGGAGTCAAGTGGAGGAGCCGTTACATAAAGAGAGAGACACACACATTTTCTTTTTTTTTTTGTCTGTGATGTGAGCAATGCTGGAGAACATCAACTAGTCTAAAAATACATTAGGGCAACAGAAGACTGATGGCATTTCCAATACATCACTGTTGAAAATAATTCTCACTTCAATAAAATTATTGGTGAGATTAACAAAGATTGCATGCCTTTCATTTAAATAAGCTAAATTGATAGTTTGTGTGATGAGAATAAAGAGCTGTAACATGTGTGAATATATGGTTACCTGGGAGTGAATTCGAAAGCTGAATCTAATTGTAGAGTTCAGATAACATAACATAATGAATAACAGGACTAAAATGTGAATCATTTATCTGAGCCTTTAAATTGGATTAGTCTTGTACTCTGTCTCTTGCATCTTATTTTTTTTCAAGTAATGCTTTCGTTTTTAATGGGTGGGGTATTTTTTAACAAGATACTTCATAGCTTTCAGATGATGATATTCAGAGAACGGTTTTGAGAATCTAGTTAGTTTACCAGAATTTAGCATACTTGTATATGATATGAGGGGATACATATTTATCATGGAATGAATCCATAATACATATGAGACAGTGTTATCATGAAGTAATGTTGTCCCGGTGTGAGTATTTGTGTCATAAATCTCTGGCGGCACTGGGAGAACTACATCATAAAATAATAGCTCTTTTGGCTAGTACGTGCTATGAGGCTATAATATAACCTCCAGGTTCAAATGACTTTATAAACTGCATGAACATCCCTCTCACAGTTTGACATCATCTCAACTCTAGCATTATGTTTCAAACCCCTGGCCAGCTCTTTGTTTGGAATAAGTAAACCATTGGCAATAAAAAAAGCATTATTTTTAGGAAGAGGGAAAGACCATTAGTCTAACAAGGTCATTAATTTTGGAGAAATAAACCCACTTTGTCACCATATTCCTCAAATCCTTCTCTTTCCAGATACACGTATAATTGGCCCCAAATGTCCACTGGGCCAATAATGCCATTCTTTCCTCTCCAGAGATGAGACTTCTGCTGCCGATGAGGTGCAGTGTTGACCCTGCTGTAATGTGCAGGGTCAGCTCATTGGCATAGCCATTGACATTGAGGCAGTGCAGCATCTGTGTAAACTCTGCTAGGGGAAGTGGAAACTGTTTGGGTTAAATGAAGAGGGGTAGGAGGAGGCTCGTGTGGAGCATAAGCACCAGCATTGACCAGTTGGGCCGAATGGCCTGTTTCTTTATTATGCAATCAGTGTAATTCTATGTAACTTGTTCCAGCTGCCTTTGAAAACAGTCAGTAACTGTGAGGAGCAGCAACAGACTGGAGGAGCAGCAGGAAAATAGTGATAGCGCTAAAGGCGAGGCTTGTATGACAGTTTATATGAATAAATCTGTCAACAGAGAATTTCTGTAATTTTATAAGAATGACTTCATCTTCAACAGCAGCCAACTGAGCCTAAAGAAGGGTACAGTCCACTTCAAAGCAGTTCATATCTTCAATATTCTGACCTAAGACCCTCCAAGATGAAATATAAGTAACAAGGTGGAAGACTGTTGGGTTCTCATAGTAGAAAACCCAAATAAAGATGCTGATCAAACTATGTGAATGGCGTTGGCATTGGCACTGAGAGCCACCTCTCCGATGCCCAGAATGGTAGGCCAGTACAGGAAAAGGTTCTATGGCTTGATGAGAGCAAGTAAGATTAAAGAACTGACATTGTCTCTTTTCTCTCTTGGCCATCATTGGAACCAACACACCTATCACCCTCTATTATTATTTGGAGTACAATCCTTCCTTCATACTGTGTTGTGGCTCAAAAACTCTTCATCTTACAAGATATGCTTCCAATTCCCCTTACAAGATTTACATGCATGCAACAGCTTAAAAATGCTTTAACACAGTTCTACCAGCAGATCTGTAACATCAGATGTCTGTTGCCACCTGGGAGACATCCTTCACCTAATGTACTCAATCTTGTTTAAGGAAAATTTGGCCCACTGTGGCCATGGAAGGCGGGTAGCTGGTGGCAACAATCCTGACATCAAAGAGCATAATCCCCTATGAGAGCAGGCCATCAAGCTCCTGGGGTGGCACTCAACTCTAGCCATTGGAGATGGTGAGTTTGGTGGGACTTTGCAAGCTCTTTGTTAGAGTTGTTATGAAGGCAGGAAAAATGTGTTGCTAAAGTTAAATCTGTAATCAGATGAGAAAGCATCATTAATAATCTCTATATGAATCTACTTTGCAACTGCAATGAAGATTCCTTAAAGTGATGTCCTTCATGAAGTACCATTCCATGTTCTTTTGCCTTTAAAGAATCTGAGCCCACCTCCTTTAGATTCTCCATTTCTGGCCTTTCTGAATTGCATAGTTGCGAAGAGCAAAGCTAGTTATTGGTTTACAGGAAACACACCCGGAAATATACAAGTGCCCCTCCTAATCTGTCCAGAGAAAGCTATCCTTCAGGCACACTGTAGTTCTCAGTGATCACTCGAGTTGATGACTGGCCTTCAATGCAGTGATGTTCCCCTTGAATTCTTGCCACTTGCAGTGTGGTCATGGTCCATGGCACCAAAGGGTAAGCTTTACCACAGAAAATTGAATGTGGTGGTTATTTGAGAGCTACTGGCAGAACCATTTGAACTGATGATCTGGGCTGCAGGTCCTTTTCCAGAAACTGGGAGACTCCATCTGTGGCCTCTACAGTGAACCTTACAATTCCCGTGCAGAGCTCCTCATTCAGATTTGATAAGATTATGTAACATGTAGGCTCTTTTATGGGGAATGATTTCTGGTGGGCTACATTCTCCTTAGCTGTTGCTTTACTCCTCTTCCTTCCCTTTTGTTTTCCTTGTTCTCCATTAATGTAGTGAACAAGGGAATCCCCATGGGGAAACCTCTGTTGATGAATAAATACCCCTTAATCTGTGTGGAAGGTGAAAATTCCCTTTGTCCTAACAAGCCCTCAGTCAATCATACTCAAGCCAATCTCTATATTTACCAAAGGAAAACAAAAGAATTCCAGAAGAATACTTCCAACTCCAGATATAACCATAAATACCTTCTCCATGTTGCAGGCTGCATACAGTGGAGCAATTCTGCCAGTATTAGCTGATGCTGGCAAAAGGTTCACCTCTTATCTTACATTGGACAAGGTGAATTGTGGGATTTCAGCCCAGCTATGCCATCCCCATGATTTGTGTAAACTTAAATGAGCTCTAACAGGAAGGGAAGGACTGAAAAAATTGAACTTCTAAACCAGACCAAAAAATGTGGCAGAAACCCAGGGCAAACGTCCGACTTCAATATGCGATACATTATTATGACTCCAACTCACATATCTTTTAAACCCATAAATTCTCCCTCAGTAACTTGTCCAACAGGACTAATACCCTTTTAATGATGAAGTTCCCCCAGACTTCCTTTCTTATTCTTAACTTCCTAATTTTGATTTTGTATCCTTGATGTTGAATTCTTTGCTAAAATGACAGGTTTGCTGGATCGATTTTGTCAAATCACTTCATGTTTTGGAAAATTTCAATTCGGCCATCTTGAAATCTGTTTCCCAAAAATAAACCCCAACTTCCTCATCCTTTGCTCATAATTTATATTGTAGAAATTCAGAATCATTTTTGCCACCCTCTCCAGACAATTATCTTCTCCCCACGATTAGGTGACCAGAATTGTATTCAATACTCTAGGTGGGCATTGACTAAAACCTTATGCAGCAAAAAAACAACCTTTTTGGATTTCTACCCTTATTGACCCATGCCTTTGGTAATGTACAACAACAACTTGTATTTATATAGTGCCTTTAATGGAGTGAAACGTCTCAAGGCGCTTCACAGCAGTGTTATAAGACAAAAAGAAAAATTGACAACGAGCCACATAAGAAGAAATTACGACAGATGACCAAAAGCTTGGTCAAAGAGGTAAGTTTTATGGAACATCTTAAAGGAAGAAAAAGAGGTCGGGAGGCGTAAATGTTTATGGAGGGAGTTCCAGAACTTAGGGCCCAGGCAGCTGAAGGCACGGCCGCCAATATGTTAGAATCATAGAACCTTACAGCACAGAAGGGGGCCAAACAGTCTGTAGCAGCTGAGCTGGGTCTTTGATAGAGCAGCCATGCTTAGTTTCTGGCCCCGCACCACTAGTCCCCCCCGCTCCTTGTCCATACCCTATAAATTTCTCATCCTCAAAGACCTGTCCAACTCCCTTTTAACATTATTTATGGAATCAGCTTCCAGCAGCGTTTCAGTTAGAGTGTTCCAGATCTCGACAACTCTGAATGAAAAACATTCTCTTCTTCTCCCCTCTAGATCTCTTGCCAGTGATTTTAAATCTATGACTTCTGGTTATTCACTCATTCGCCAGCGGGAATAGCTTTTCTCTATCTACTCTATCAAAACCAGGGACTCTATCAAAACCTCTCATCATCTTGAAAACATCTGTTAGGTCACCTCTTAACCTTGTTTGTTCCAAGGAGAACAGCCCTAACTTTTCCAACCTCTCCTCATAACTGAAGTCTATCATCCCTGGTTGTCGTGTATGAAGCAAATGACTCCACGAGGCAGGTTATGATACTGAACTTGTGTAGACCTGTAGTCATTTATTTGCAGCTCCCAATTGAGGATACCAAGCTGTGAGCTCCTTTATATACTGGGTTACCTGCAGTGTGCAGGTAACCCTCAGGTCTCCAACAGCAGCACCCTTTGGTGTACAGGTAAGGTGTGTACAGTGTAAGGGTACATTCAGTGTTTCATAACAGTGTTACAGACATCCACAGTAAACAGGCATGCATATACAATACTGATAACTCCCAGAATTGTCCACAAACCTCCAGCTGAAGCCCAACCAGTGATTTATATATTTCTAACATGATTTCTGCTTTTATATTCTATTCCTCTATTTATAAAACCAAGCAACCCATATGCTTTTTTGACCATCTTATCAACTTTCTCTGCCTTCTTTAAGGATTTGTGTATATGGACACCAAGTTCTCTCTGCTCATCTACACTTTGCAAAATACTGTCATTCCATATTAGTCCTCCCAAAATGCATCACTTCACACTTCTCCACATTGAACTCCATCTGACATGCATCTGAGCATTTCACCATCCTGTCTATGTCATCCTGAAGTCTACAACTATCCTCATCACTATCTACTACATCGCCAAGTTTCGTATCATCTGCAAACTTACTAATGCTGCTCCATACACCCGAGTCTAGGCCCTTTATAAAAATTGAAAAGAGTAATGGACCCAAAACTTACCCTTGGGGAACACCATTACAAACTACCTCCCAGTCTAAAAACACATCCATCCATCACCACCCTCTGCTTCCTGTCACTGAGCTAATTCCTTATTCATACCGTCACTTTCCTCTTCATTCCATGGGCTTCCATTTTGTTAATCTTTCTTTAATTGCTGATTAATGTTTATCTACTTTACCCCTTAGATCTGTTTCCTGATGAGCATGTTGTACTACTGTTCTTTTAGGTTCCTTTCTCCCATACTATTTTTTTTAAAATATCCATATTGAATTGCATCTGCCACCTATTGCCCCAGTTATTGAATTTGACATATTATTTACTTCCCTTTCTAGTTGGATATCATTTGTAAACTTGGAGATTTTGTTTATGATATGATCATCCAAGTTATTAATAGATATTAAAAATAGACTTCGTTCCAAAGCTGATCTGTCTTCCAGCATTCAATGTATCATCCATAAGATATAAAAAAATGTTTCAGTGGCACTAATTACCTTTTCATCGGCATGGTGATTTTTTTTTGCCAATCTTTCATTGCACTTGACTATATAGTACAATACCATGTTATATAATTACTGTTTATATTGTTCACTCTTACAGAACATTTTAACTATAGCGCAGCTGGTCCTGATCAGGCGTAGACATTTATTTATTTGCATACACAAAGCAGTGATTTTGCAAGATGGATGATGAGATTTAATTCCTTTTGAAATGGAATAAATGTTGACTACCAGTAATTTGCATGCCTTTTCATTTTCTCCATGTATCCCTATGTACATGAAGGAATTTCATTTCTACTTTCTCAGTTTAGTGTAATGTTAGTAATAAATACTTATTGTGCAAAGTAGCAGATGCTGTATGCAGTGAAAAATTAGAATCAAAATTGTGTTTGAAGTTTTCAAGTGTGCAACATGTTTTATATCACAAAAAATTTAAAAGGTTCATACATTTAAATAAACATCCTGTGCCGAGTAATGTCCTCCATTTTCATACCTTTCAAAGACATCACACTGAAAGTATGGCCTCAGAAGCATTGCTTCTTAAAAGTGTTGCATCCCAGATTGTAACACAACAAAAAAGTGTCACATGTCTTAGGACAACAATTTGTGCTTGACTCAAATGACCAATTAAGCTACGAATCAAATATCCAATTGACTAAATGTGAATTAATCAAAATATCAGAGTACCAATGAGTAACAATTAAACAGCAGAAAACCGAGCATATAAACATAGAAACATAGAAAGTAGATGCAAGAGCAGGCCATTCGGCCCTTCTAGCCTGCACCACCATTCAATATGATCATGGCTAATCATGCAACTTCAGTACCCCATTCCTGCTTTCTCTCCATACCCCTTGATCCCTTTAGCCGTAAGGGCTACATCTAACTCTCTTTTAAATATATCTAATGAACTGGCCTCAACAACTTTCTGTGGTAGAGAATTCCACAATTCTCTGAGTGAAGAAGTTTCTCCTCATCTCGGTCCTATATGGCTTACCCCTTATCCTTAGACTGTGTCCCCTGGTTCTGGACTTCCCCAACATCGGGAATATTCTTCCTGCATCTAACCTGTCCAATCCCGTCAGAATTTTATATGTTTCAATGAGATCCCCTCTCATTCTTCTAAATTCCAGTGAATATAAAGCTAGTCGATCCACTCTTTCTTCACATGTCAGTCCTGCCATCCCGGGAATCTGTCTGGTGAACCTTCGCTGAACTCCCTCAATAGCAAGAGTGTCCTTCCTCAGATTAGGAGACCAAAACTGTACACAATATTCCAGGTGTGGACTCACCATGGCCCTGTACAACTGCAGTAAGACCTCCCTGCTCCGATACTCAAATCCTCTCGCTGTGAAGGCCAACATCCCATTTGCCTTCTTCACCGCCTGCTGTATCTGCATGCCAATTTTCAATGACTGATGTACCATGATCAATCATTACAAACCAATAAATATACTAAAATCTACAAATCAAATTGCCATGATAATTCACCCTAGAGGAAGATATTTATGTGGTGTTTTGATGCTGACCTTCAACATTGCAACTAGAGTCAGTCAGCCCATTAAGCTCGGACTCGAAGCTGTGCTAATTGGAGACTGGACAATTGGAAACGTCTCCCTGGG
Source organism: Pristiophorus japonicus (assembly GCF_044704955.1). NCBI lineage: Eukaryota > Metazoa > Chordata > Chondrichthyes > Pristiophoridae > Pristiophorus > Pristiophorus japonicus. The sequence goes on from NC_091979.1 coordinate 309,731,494, forward strand.
CAGTATTACACAAATGTCACCTTCAACGTTATCTTGGAAATTAAGGGGAAAATATTTTTTGTAATCGTTCAATTAATGAGAAAAAGCCAGAAGATTTTGGGGAGGGAGGAGCAAACGAATGTTTCTGGGATTTCTGCCAAAGTTACGGAGAATGAGCAGGAAATATCCAGTTTAAATTCACTCCTGCATATCTATTTTCAATCTGATACAGTGTTTCCAGGCTTTGGAAAAGCTAAGAGAAAAAAAATCAAATGCACCAGAGAAGGAGTATAATTGCCAAAGCTACTTATCAATATTTTTTGTGGAAAAATTGACAGTCACTAAATTTGATCCCAAAACATAAGAACATAAGAATTAGGAACAGGAGTAGGCCATCTGGCCCCTCGAGCCTGCTCAGCCATTCAACAAGATTATGGCTGATATGACCGTGGACTCAGCTCCACTTACCCACCCGCTCACCATAACCCTTAATTCCCGTATTGGTTAAAAATCTGTCTATCTGTGATTTGAATACATTCAATGAGCTAGCCTCAACTGCTTCCTTGAGCAGAGAATTCCACAGATTCACAACCCTCTGGGAGAAGAAATTCCTTCTCAACTCGGTTTTAAATTGGCTCCCCTGTATTTTGAGGCTGTGCCCCCTAGTTCTAGTCTCCCCAACCAGTGGAAACAACCTCTCTGCCTCTATCTTGTCTATCCCTCTCATTATTTTAAATGTTTCTATAAGATCACCCCTCATCCTTCTGAACTCCAACGAGTAAAGACCCAGTCTATTCAATCTATCATCATAAGGTAACCCCCTCATCTCCGGAATCAGCCTAGTGAATCGTCTCTGTACCCCCTCCAAAGCTAGTATAGCCTTCCTTAAGTAAGGTGACCAAAACTGCATGCAGTACTCCAGGTGCGGCCTCACCAATACCCTGTACAGTTGCAGCAGGACCTCCCTGCTTTTGTACTCCATCCCTCTCGCAATGAAGGCCAACATTCCATTCGCCTTCCTGATTACCTGCTGCACCTGCAAACTAACTTTTTGGGATTCATGCACAAGGACTCCCAGGTCCCTCTGCACCGCAGCATGTTGTAATTTCTCCCCATTCAAATAATATTCCCTTTTACTGTTTTTTTTTCCAAGGTGGATGACCTCACATTTTCCGACATTGTATTCCATCTGCCAAACCTTAGCCCATTCGCTTAACCTATCTAAATCTCTTTGCAGCCTCTCTGTGTCCTGTACACAACCTGCTTTCCCACTAATCTTTGTGTCTTCTGTAAATTTTGTTACACAACACTCTGTCCCTTCTTCCAAGTCATCTATGTATATTGTAAACAGTTGTGGTCCCAGCACCGATCCCTGTGGCACATCACTAACCACCGATTTCCAACCCGAAAAGGACCCATTTATCCCGACTCTCTGCTTTCTGTTAGCCAGCCAATTCTCGATCCATGCTAATACATTTCCTCTGACTCCGCGTACCTTTATCTTCTGCAGTAACCTTTTGTGTGACACCTTATCGAATGCCTTTTGGAAATCTAAATACACCACATCCATCAGTACACCTCTATCCACCATGCTCGTTATATCCTCAAAGAATTCCAGTAAATTAGTTAAACATGATTTCCCCTTCATGAATCCATGTTGCGTCTGCTTGATTGCACTATTCCTATCTAGATGCCCCGCTATTTTTTCCTGAATGATAGCTTCAAGCATTTTCCCCACTACAGATGTTAAACTAACACCAAGCATAAAACCCAGAATCCCATGTAAATGTCAATGGAGCATAAAAACTAACAAGGTATAAAGCAGGTGTCTAGTCCAAACCTGCTCATTTCCTGCCAGACGGATTAGGTTAAAATCACCCCCAGAATTTGACTTATTCAGCACTATAAATCATAAGCTTTGGTAACACATTCTATGCTGGATTTTCTGATCCTGTCCGCCTCTGTTTTCACCCCGCAATGGCGGCGGTGAGTTCTTCTGGCTGGGCAGCCAGCTTCCAGTACCCCACCGGGGTTTTTGGGGCCGGTTTCGGTAGGGCACGGAGCATTATTGCCCAGAAGATGCGACCCGGTATGCAACACCCCTGGTTGCGACACCAGGTTGATTTTTGGCTCCTGCCCAAACCGTAGTGCTGTGTAGAGCGCCGTGCCGTGCCTATGCAAACAGGCGGTCTAAGCTTAGCAGCTGCAGTGAGATAAGTAATGTCGACCTCAGGTAAGTGTGATTGTTTTTTTTTTGCGATATATGTAGTGCCGGTGTGACGTATTTTTGGGGAATGTTTTTGGTGCTTTGTGTTCAGGTTTTTTTTTTCTCCCCGGGCCTCTCTTAGAGCGCTCCGAGGCCAGTTCTTTAGCTCAGGATTTTCGCATGCTAAGCCGGCCTAATGCTCTAACAGAGGTGTGCAATGCCTTCCTTCGCGCTCCATCCCACACTCAGGTCCCAGCTGCCTAATTTTGCTGACTGAGATGCAAACTTTTTCAGGATCGCCCTGCCGCCATTAACGCCCCGAAATCTTAAAACCCGAAAATCCATCCCTCTGTGTTATATTGGCATTACAACCCCTGTTGTTATAAAGGAATGTATCCTTTAACTCATTGTGCGCATTGCAGTTGGAGATGTTTCATGTCTGTTATGCCATTCTTTTTAAGTCACACTTTGTTATTTATTAAAAAGCACAATCATAACTCGAATTATCCAGATGCCCCTAACTATGCAGACTTATGAAAATATACCAAACATGAGACTCAACCAAATAAATCACTCGACATAGGTTTTTAGAATTTATTTATATCTGCCTTTGTTCCCCCAAAGTCTGATGACTAAGCGATCTTTTTCCTCCTTTAAGAATCTCCTTAAAACCTACATCTTTGACCAAGCTTTTGGCCATCTGCCCTATGTGGCTTGGTGTCAAATGTTGTTTGTTAACGTTCCTTGGGACATTTTACGATGTTAACACTGTCACTCCTTCACCCCTGCCCCACCATCCTTGAGCGTATCATAGATATCTAGCACATTATGCCTATCAGACAATTGCTGACTACCAGGAGTTTCTGGTTTACTGCAAAACCATTGAGGACAGAACAGTTTGGTTGATCAGTGTCCGTGCCACTGAACTCATTCTCCACATTATCATCACCACTGTGCATTATGGCTGCTCCTTCACCATCCACCATCCCGCCACCCCAGGCCCCAAGGATAAAATCTTCAACTCAGCTCTGGGTCAATGTTCACAGCTCACTGGTAATATTGAAATGAGATCTGGCCCTCAAAATGGATCAGGCCTCTCGGCAGTGTGAGTGGTCTGCCCTCCGCATGTTCGAAGTCCACCAAAGTTAAAATCAACTCCTTACTCATGGATAGGGAAACCTTGTATGCATCTTGGATAAAAAGGCCAAGGGCCTGAACGGGGCTCTTCATTGGGGAACTAAACTCGCAAAAAAAACACTGTACCAGATTCAAAATGAATACCTGTCAAGAAGGCAGGGACAGGTAGAAGATACAGTTAAGTCTAACTAAAACCACCATTAGAACTGTTGAAAAGAGAAAATGGTCACGGATAGAAGTAGTAGCAATGGTACAACTTTTTCAGTTATGCCAGAAGTCAGAAAATGCCTAATGAGTATGTAAGGCCTTTGCGAGATTTTAACAGGGCACGTTAGGTTTGAGGACCAAGATATGGGTGTTCAAATTGTTCAACCCCCGACACCTCCAATCCAGATCTAAGATTGTTCTAACCTCTGTCATTGAATTACAATATGCAGATGATGCTTGCATTTGTGCACACTCGGAGTCCGAACTTCAAACCATCGTTGACACCTTCACTGAAGCGTACGAGAGTCAGGGCCTCACATGACACATCAGCAAGACAAAGGTTCTCTACCAACCTGCCTCCGTCACACAGTACTGCTCCCCGGTTATCAATATCCACGATGAGACCTTAGACAATGTGGACCACTTCCCATACCTTGGGAGCCTACTATCAGCAAGGGCAGACATCGATGATGAAGTCCAACACCGCCTTCAGTGTGCCAGTGCAGCCTTCGGCTGTCTGAGGAAAAGAGTGTTCGAAGACCAGGATCTCAAAACCGGCACCCAGCTCATGGTCTACAGAGCAGCAGTGATACCCGTGGTCCTATATGCTTCAGAGACATAGACTATTTACAGAAGGGACCTCACAGCACTGGAGAAGTATCACCAACACTGCCTCCCCAAAATCCTGCAAATTCATTGGCAGAATATGTGCAGCAATGTCAGTGTTCTCTCTCGAGCCAACATCCCCAGCATCAAGGCATTGACCACGCTTGAACAGCTCTGGTGGGCAGGTCACATTATCCGCATGCCTGATGCTAGATTCCCGAAACAAGCGCTTTACTCCGAGCTACGTCATGGCAGGCGAGCCCCAGGAGGGCAGAGACAATGCTTCAAGCACACCCTCAAAGCCTCCTTGAAAAAACGCAACATCCCCACCGACACTTGGGAATCCCTGGCCCAAGACTGCTCAAAGTGGTGGAAGAGCATCCAAGAAGGCACCGAACATCTCGAATCTCTTCGCCGGGAGCACATAGAAGCCAAGCACAAAAAGCGGAAGGAGCATACGACAAATCAAGCACCCCACCCACCCATCCCTCCAACCACCATCTGCCCCACCTGTGACAGAGATTGTAGATCCCGCATCAGTCTCATCAGTCACCTTAGAACTCATTTTTAGTGTGAAAACAAGTCATCCTCGACTCCGTGGGACTGCCTAAGAAGAAGGATGTGCTAGTAAATACTATGGATGCTGGAAATCTGAAATAAAAAACAGAAAATGCTGGAAATATTCAACATGTCAGGCAGCATCTGTGGAGAGAGAAATAGAGTTAACGTTTCAGGTCGATGACCTTTCATCAGAACTGGAAAAAGAGTAAAGGATCAAGGATAGAAATAGTAGCAATGGTAAAACTTTTTCAGTTATGCCAAAAGTCAGAGAATGTCTAATAAATACTTAAGGTTGGGTGATGTTCTAATGGATATTCTGCATCTGTATTCATGGGTGAAGATGAGTCTGAGATGCCCGTGGTGCTGATAGGGCTCCTCATGAAATTGATTCCACAGAAGTAAATGGAGAAATGGTTTTGGTTACGATTAATGTACTCCAAGTTCATCAAGTTGCTGAGCTTGACGCCATTTACCTCAGAGTGCTGAAGAAAATGAAAGGTTACTCTGTAAGCTACTATATCATACATTTAATAGCTCTTTGAAATTTGGATTAGTTCCAGTGGACTGCAGGGAGGCTCATGTGACTCCAATATTTCAGAAGGAGAAGAAATCAGACTCTGGATATTGTAACCCAGTCTGTTTGATATCAGTTGTAGGGAAGAGGCTTGAAGACATTATAAAGGATGTGATTTATGATCACCTGAGGATTGGCTCCAAGAAATGGAAGTGCTCCCTTGCTGACCTGATTAAATTTTCTGAGGATGTGACTGAATTCGAGTATGATGACAGTAGCTGTTGTACATCGTGATTTCCAGGAAGCCTTTGATAAGTGCTGCGTCAAAGGTTATTGAGTAAGATTTGATTGATTGGGATTGGAGATCAGTTAAACATCTTTACCCAGAGAGTGGTTAGAATGTGGAACTCACTACCACAAGGAGCAGTTAAGGCGACTACCAAGGATGCATTTAAGGGGAAGCTTGATAAACACATGAGGGAGAAAGGAATAGAGGAATTTGTTGATGGGGTTAGATAAAGAAGGGTGGGAGGAGGCTCATGTGGAGCATAAACACTGGCATGGTCCTGTTGGGCTGAATGACCTGTTTCTGTGCTGTAAATACTGTGTAAGTTATTATGCTTGGCAGTTGGACCTGCTCAGTCAGTACTTGCCAAACAAGTCCCAGTACTTTAACAGCTAACTAATCAATAAGTATAATTAGTATCACCCATTCACTCCTGTTCAGGCAAAACTCAACTCACTCAACTGCCTTCTCAATGTGTTGGTTTCTCATAACTTAACAGGGAAAAATTGGTCTGTTCTGCATTTTAACCATTTTTAAGGCTGTAATAGTACCAATGTAATTATGTTAACAAGAACTACAGCAACTCAGAGAGTTTTCAACTTTGATTACTTACTATTCCCAGTTACTATTGCAAATGCATTACTTTTGCAGCAGTTTCACTCACTTCCATCTAGTCGAGAAAAACTACAATGTATGAACCAAATATTATTGTGCTAGTAGTTTGATGACAAACAGTTTTAGTCTCTGCTAAATGTGGCAGTTCAAGCATGTTGGAGTACAGTTGCACATGTATGACGGTCGTTTCTTTTGGTTTACTCACCTCCTTGACTTTTGCTGGGGTGTGTTCCTCGCTGTTCCATGAGCACCAGGGGCAGTTCAGTAATCACTGGTCATTGCCTCCTCAAACAATCATTATTAATGTGTGATCCTTGACAAGAGACTTCAGTAAGCCTTTCATCCTTGGTGTTGTCACAGCAGACCTGATTATGTCCTCACCCAAAATGCACACACAAGCACTTCCAGTAGTGGTTGAGTGTGGGCATCCTGTTTGACTTTCACTTTCTCAACCTCGGAGTGGTGAGGCAAACTGAGTCCATAACTTCACCCCAGCTGAGATCTGCTAACTCAGCATAGACTGGCAATTGAACCTGGCGCTTTCAGGTCTTGGCTGCTTACTGAATAGACTCACTGATCCATGAGGGTGAAAGAAACTTATGGCAGAGAATGTTGTTACAGTATTTATGACATCAGTGATTTATGTGACAAATTTAAAACCAATCCCTTTTCTAACGATAATATATATGCATGACACCTGAAATTAAGCACCAGTTTAGGGCACTGGCTACTTCAACCAATTTATTATTCTTGTCTTTTTCTATGAAGCAAATGATGATTCATTCAAGTTAAATTAAGCAGAATCTTTAAATCCTTGTCTCTTGTAAAGTGGACAATAAAAATGTTACATTTTGATGGCACATAGAGTAGAATAAAGAAAGAAAAGAAGAAAGACTTGCATTTATATAGCCCCTTTCTTGGTCTCAGAACATCCCAAAGAACTTTACAGCCAATGAAGTGTAGTCACTGTTGTAATGTAGGAATAAAACTATTTTTAACAAACTAATTTCCCAGTGAAGCCCTTAAAGATTGTTGGATGAATGAAATCCAGTGTACTTATTCAAACATGTTCTATAATAGATTCCAAAATTCTAAAATTTACTGTTTTTCACCTGACCTTTGAACAGCTGACAAGTATATGACACTTTGTAGAACAATACTCAAGCAAATCCAGAATAAAAGCATTACTTCTATTTTGATTTTCAACGCAGCATGTTGGTATGCTTCTTCTGGATGTCAGTGTGATTTCAACTTTCATTCTTCTCTGTACAAACATCGCTATTCACTGTTATTTGACCCCATGATACACCAAGAATTCGCCACCTTGCTTCCGCTTTCTACAGGTTCTGTAATGAGGAAACTAACTTAACAATCCAAATACAATTACTACACTGAGCAACATTCTGCAGGTGCTGGAAATCCAAAACAACAACAGAAAACGCTGGAGACATTCAGGCAGCATCTGTTGAGAGAAACATAGAAACATAGAAAATTAGAAAATAGGTGCAGGAGTAGGCCATTAATTATGAGCCAGAAGGCTTTTGAGAAACTGTAGGGCAACAAGGCACAAAGGCGAAAACTAAGCTCGATTCATACAAAGCTGCGCATTTACACCAAAGAGCTCATACCAGTCACTGGCAGTGCGGCAGTGAAGGTATCGTACGATGGAGCTGTGCATGATTTGTGGATTGTACCAGGCAATGGCCCAACGCTGTTTGGCAGGAGCTGGCAAGGAAAGATCCGATGGAACTGGGACGACATCAAAGCGCTGTCTTCGGTGGATGATGCCTCGTGCGCTCATGTGCTAAACAAATTTCCATCGCTTTTTGAGCCAGGAATCGGCAATTTCACAGGTCCAAAGTGCAGATCCATGTAGTCCTTGATGCCGGCATGTTCATCACAAGGCCCAAGCGGTTCCATATACGATGAGGGAGAAAGTCGAGATCGAACTGGACAGACTTCAACGAGAGGGATTTATATCGCCAGTCGAGTTCAACGAGTGGGCCAGTCCAATTGTTCTGGTGTTGAAAAGCGATGGCACGGTCAGAATCTGTGGAGATTACAAAGAAACGATCAACTGAGTCTCATTAAAGGACCAGTACCCACTACCCAAAGTGGAGGACCTGTTCGCAATGTTAGCAGGGGGCAAGTCATTCACCAAGTTGGATCTAACCTCTGCTTACATAACAGAGGAGCTAGATGAATCTTCAAAAAGATTGATATGCATCAACACACACAAAAGACTGTTCATATACCACAGATGCCCTTTTGGGATTCGCTCAGCTGCCATCATCTTCCAGAGGAACCATGGAGAGTCTGCTGAAATCGGTTCCGTGCACTGTTGTGTTCCAAGACGACATCCTGATCACTGGTCGTGACACCACCGAACACTTGCACAATCTGGAAGAGGTTCTAAAGCGACTGGACAGAATGGGACTCAGGCTAAAATGCTCCAAGTGTGTTTTCCTGGTGCCAGAGGTCGAATTTTTGGGGAGAAAGATTGCGGCACACGGCATCAGACCCACGGACTCCAAGACGGAGGCCATCAAGAATGCACCCAGACCACAGAATGTGACGGAGCTGTGTTCGTTCCTGGGACTCCTCAACTATTTTGGTAACTTTCTACCCGGGTTGACCACTTTGCTGGAACTATTGCATTTATTGCTATGTAAGGGTGATGACTGGGTTTGGGGTAAATCTCAAGAGACAGCCTTCGATAAGGCCAGAAAGTTACTCGTATTGTATGTCAGGCAAACTGTGTGTCAGGCAAACTGCAACCGGTTGCATATGTGTCCAGAAGTTTATCTAAGGCTGAAAGAGCCGACAGTATGGTTGAGAAAGAAGCATTAGCATGCGTATACGGGGTTAAAAAATGCACCAATACCTATTTGGACTCCGGTTTGAGCTCGAAACCGACCACAAACTGCTCACTGCTGTTTTCAGGAAGCAAAGGTATTAACACCAATGCATCATCCCACATCCAAAGATGGGCATTAACATTATCCCTGTATGACTATGTAATCCGCCACAGATCAGGCACTGAGAACTGTGTTGATGCCCTCAGTCGGCTACCATTGCCTACCACCGGGGTGGAAATGACGCAACCCGCAGACTTGCTTCTTGTAATGGATGCTTTTGAGAGTGAGGGGTCACCCGTCACGGCTCACCAGATCAGGACCTGGACTAACCAAGACCCTGTGCTTTCACGAGCAAAAAACTGCGTCCTTAATGGGAGCTAGTTGGCTGTTCCTGGGGAAACGCAAGACAAAATTAAGCCATTTTCCTGACACAAGGATGAAATGGCCATCCAATCGGATTGTCTCCTAAGGGGGAATCGTGTGGTTTTGCCAAAAAGAGGCAGGGAAATGTTTATACGTGACCTGCACAGTACCCAACCCGGCACAGTCATGATGAAGGCTAGCGCCAGGTCTCACGTTTGGTGGCCCGGCATTGACTCGGAATTGGAGGCATGCATACACCAATGTAACTCATGCTCACAGTTGAGCAATGCACCAAGAGAGGCCCCACTGTCAGTGGTATTGTACCTGTTTTTTGAATAAACTTGTAATTTTGGGTGGTAAGCAGGCGGTAGTGGGCGGTATATCGATGAATTGCGGGCCCTTTGGGTTTACTGAGCCACTTTTCTAGCTGCAGACCAGCCTACCTTTAAGCTAATGCAATGCTGTGTTTTGTGCCGCTTCACCCTTTAAATGCTGCATGTCCGCAGGAAAGTTTGGGCCAATATTTTCTTCTACCATAGGTGTCTTACCAATTTTCGGATGTAGCTGCGATTAGCCCATAAAAAATGACCCCTTTGGACATCGACGCACAAAGCAAAACCTGCTGTTTCACAGCACCACTGTATGTTACATTTCTGACTCTGTCGCTTTGAAATATTCATGTAATCTCAACATGCCATTGACACTACATTGCAAAATGGCCAGCCGCCAATATTGGAGAATATTTTGGATGATGTCGGAGGCAAGTTCACAGGCCCTATCTCTGGAGCAAGAGGCTAACATTTCCAAGCATTCCAACAGAATTCTGCTTCGGTTTTATCCAACCATAACTTACCCATCTGCTGGTCCTACCCCACCTTGGTTCTATGTCACTTGCTCCAGCTTGCTTTCTGTCATCTTATCTGTAGCCTATTTGAATTACTTTATTGTGCTTTAAGTTCAGGTCTCCATGGAGCAATAGTGCCTTGGCTGCTCAGCTCTGCTCCACACCCTGAATAGGATGCAAGAAAAAGCTTTTTGTCTGAATCTTGTTTCAATCACAGCTTGTCATGTCTCTCTATTGAATCAATGCTGCTATGATCACTGCTTCTCTGCAGTGTCGTTTTATGTTAGCTTGGCTCAGTGGTACCACTCTCACTTCTTGACCCTTGACGTTGTGGACTCAGGGCCAACTCAGGGCCAACTGCAGGATTGGAGCACATAACTAGGCTGGCACTTCAGTGCAGCACTGAGCATATGCTGCACGATCAGAGATAAGACGTAATAACATAAGAACATAAGAAATAGGAGAAGGAGTAGGCCAAACGGCCCCTTGAGCCTGCTCCGCCATTCAATAAGATCACGGCTGATCATTGACCTCAACTCCACTTTCCCATCCAATCTCCATATCTCTTGATTGCCCGAAGATTCAAAAAATCGACCTATCTCAGCCTTGAATATATTCAGAGACTCAGCATGCATAGCCCTCTAGGGCAGCAAATTCCAAAGATTCACAACCCTCTGAGTGAAGAAATTGCTCCTCATCTCTGTCTTACTCCTTAATATCCTAAAATCCATTGATCTATATCCTGAATATATTCAACAACAGAGCATCCACAGCCCTCTGGTGCAGAGAATTCCAAAGATTCACAAATCTCTTTTCATCTCTTTTCAGTCCTAAATGGGCAACCCCTTATCCTGAGACTGTGCTCCCTAGTTCTAGACACTCCAGCCAGGGGAAACAACCTCTAAGCATCTACCCTGTCAATCCCCTTCAGAATCTTGCATGTTTAAATGAGATCAACTCTCATTCTTCTAAACTCTGGAGAGTATAGGCCCATTCTACATCATCATAATAGGCAGTCCCTCGGAATCGAGGAACACTTGCTTCCACTCTTAGAATGAGTCCTTAGGTGGCTGAACAGTCCAATATGAGAGCCACAGTCCCTGCCACAGGTGGGACAGACAGTCATTGAGGGTAAGGCAGGGTGGGACAGGTTTGCCTCGCATTCCTTCCGCTGCCTGCACTTGTTTTCTGCATGTACTCAGCCATAAGACTCGAGGTGCACAGCGCCCTCCCGGATGCACTTCCTCTACTCAGGGCGGTCTTTGACCAGGGACTCCCAGGTGTCAGTGGGGCTGCTGCGCTTTATCAGGCAGACTTTGAAGGTGTCCTTGTAACGTTTCCTCTGTCCATCCTTGGCTTGTTTGCCATGAAGCAGTTCTGAGTAGAACGCTTGCTTGGGGAGTCTCGTGTCTGGCATGTGGACAATGTGGCCTGCCCAGCGGACCGGATCAAGTGTGGTAAGTGCTTCACGCTGGGGCTGTTGGCCTGGTCGAGGACGCTAATGTTGGTGCGTCTGTCCTTCCAGGGTATTTGTAGAATCTTGCTGAGACATCGTTGGTGGTATTTCTCAAGCGATTTAAGGGGCCCAAGTTTTGGCCTCAGTTGCTCCTGATTTTTTGGAGCAACTGGTGTAGAACGGAGTATCTTAGAAATTCAAATTCTTGGCATTTAGTTTGCTCCAGTTCTAGTCAATTAGAACAGTTTCACTTTGGAACAGAACTTTTTTTTCAAAGGGGGCGTGTCCGGCTACTTACGCCTGTTTTCAAAGTTTCGGCAGTGAAAACTTATTCCAAACTAACTTAGAATGGAGTAAGTGAAGATTTTTGTACGCTCGAAAAAACCTTGTCTACACTTTAGAAAATCAGGCGTAGGTTACAAATTAGGCGTAGGGAATGAGGTGGGGGGGGGGAAGGGAAGTCATTAAATTCAACAATCAATCCTTAGTTATACTTATACAAATATTATACAAATAAATCCAACCTGAATAAAAATTATTAGCAAAGAAAAGATTAAATAAACCATGTTCCTTCCAGTGTGAAACAGCAGCAGCCTTCGAGCTGCTGTGCTTCAGGCAGGCCTTTCATGTTGGAGACAGGCAGGGGTGTGGCGTCAGTGTCTCAACGGCAGCCCCAAGCAGCCTTCGAGCTGAGCTGCTGGCAGACCTTCATTCTGTTAGTGGCTGGCCGGCAGCCGAAGGATCAACACCGGAGGCACGCAGCTTTCAAGGGGATTGAGGCCATTCGGCCATGGGATAGGAGCGGCGTCAGTGGCTGGCCGGAAGCTGAAGGATCAACACCGGACGCAGGCAGCTTTTCAAGGGGGCTGAGGCCATTCGGCCATGGGATAGGAGCGGCGTCAGTGGCTGGCCGGCAGCCGAAGGATCAACACCGGATGCACGCAGCTTTTCAAGGGGGTTGAGGCCATTCGGCCACACTTAAGGGGTGGCGTCAGTGGCTCGACGGCAACTGAGTCCTTTTAAAAATGGCCGAGTGCCAATGTTTGTTTGACACTGCGCGTGCGCGCACGCTCCAACGCGCACGCGTAGGGTTGCCGGCACCACGTTGGTTCATTTAACTTGGACCCGTCCCGCACTACTTACAGAATCGGCACGAGTGTTTGGCTCTGCCCCACGCTGTGAAGAGCACATCGCGCCAAGCTGAGATCGAGCTCCGAGGAGCCGGAGAATATCGAAGTTTTTTCGAGCGCACATTTAGGCGCGAAGAACAGGCATCCAGCTCGGAGGTGCGCCGTTTTCGTCGCGGGCCGAAACTTGGGCCCAAGGTGTCGACTGTACATGGTCCTTACCTCTGAGCCATACAGGAGGGCGGATGTTACTACAGCCCTGTAGACCATGGGCTTGGTGGTAGATTTGAGGGCCTGGTCTTTGAGCACTTTTCCTCAGACGGACGAAGGCTGCACTGGAGCACTGGAGGCGGTGTTGAATCTTCTCATCAATGTCTGCTTTTGTTGAGAAGAGGCTCCCAGGGTGTGGGAAATGGTCCACATTGTCCAGGGCCGCGCCGTGGATCTTTGATGACTGGGGGGCAGTGCTGTTCGGCGAGGACAGGCTGGTGGAGGACCTTTGTCTTACGGATGTTTAGTGTAAGGCCCATGCTTTCATATGCCTCAGTAAATATGTTGACTATATCCTGGAGTTCAGCCTCTGAATGTGCGCAGATGCAGGCGTCGTCCGCATACTGTAGCTCGCGACAGAGGTTGGGGTGGTCTTGGACCTGGCCTGGAGGCAGCGAAGGTTAAATAGCTTCCCACTGGTTCTGTAGTTTAGTTCCACTCCAGCGGGGAGCTTGTTGACTGTGAAGTGGAGCATGGCAGCGAGGAAGATTGAGAAGAGGGTTGGAGCGATGACGTCGCCCTGTTTGACCCCTTCGGCCCTTCGAGCCTGCACCACCATTCAATGAGTTCATGGCTGAACATGCAACTTCAGTACCCCATTCCTGCTTTCTCACCATACCCGTTGATCCCCCTAGTAGTAAGGACTACATCTAACTCCTTTTTAAATATATTTAGTGAATTGGCCTCAACAACTTTCTGTGGTAGAGAATTCCACAGGTTCACCACTCTCTGGGTGAAGAAGTTTCTCCTCATCTCGGTCCTAAATGGCTTACCCCTTATCCTTAGACTGTGACCTCTGGTTCTGGACTTCCCCAACATTGGGAACATTCTTCCTGTATCTAACCTGTCTAAACCCATCAGAATTTTAAACGTTTCTATGAGGTCCCCTCTCATTCTTCTGAACTCCAGTGAATACAAGCCCAGTTGATCCAGTCTTTCTTGATATGTCAGTCCCGCCATCCCGGCAATCAGTCTGGTGAACCTTCGCTGCACTCCCTCAATTGCAAGAATGTCCTTCATCAAGTTAGGAGACCAAACCTGTACATGATACTCCAGATGTAGCCTCACCAAGGCCCTGTACAACTGCAGCAACACCTCCCTGCCCCTGTACTCAAATTCCCTCGCTATGAAGGCCAACATGCCATTTTCTTTCTTAACCGCCTGCTGTACCTGCATGCCAACCTTCAATGACTGATGTACCATGACACCCAGGTCTCGTTGCACCTCCCCTTTTCCTAATCTGTCACCATTCAGATAATAGTCTGTCTCTCTGTTTTTACCACCAAAGTGGATAACCTCACATTTATCCACATTGTACTTCATCTGCCATGCATTTGCCCACTCACCTAACCTACCCAAGTCACTCTGCAGCCTCATAGCATCCTCCTCGCAGCTCACACTGCCACCCAACTTAGTGTAATCCGCAAATTTGGAGATACTACATTTAATCCCCTCATCTAAATCATTAATGTACAATGTAAACAGCTGGGGCCCCAGCATAGAACCTTGCGGTACCCCACTAGTCACTGCCTGCCATTCTGAAAAGTACCCATTTACTCCTATTCTTTGCTTCCTATCTGCCAACCAGTTCTCAATCCACGTCAGCACACTACCCCCAATCCCATGTGCTTTAACTTTGTACATTAATCTCTTGTGTGGGACCTTGTCGAAAGCCTTCTGAAAGTCCAAATACACCACATCAACTGGTTCTCCCTTGTCCACTCTACTGGAAACATCCTCAAAAAATTCCAGAAAATTTGTCAAGCATGATTTCCCTTTCACAAATCCATGCTGACTTTGACCTATCATGTCACCTCTTTCCAAATGCGCCGCTATGACATCCTTAATAATTGTTTCCATCATTTTACCCACTATCGATGTCAGGCTGACCGGTCTATAATTCCCTGTTTTCTTTCTCCCTCCTTTTATTAAAAAGTGGGGTTACATTGTCTACCCTCCACTCCATAGGAACTGATCCAGAGTCTATGGAATGTTGGAAAATGACTGTCAATGCATCTGCTATTTCCAAGGCCACCTCCTTAAGTACTCTGGGATGCAGTCCATCAGGCCCTGGGGATTTATCGGCCTTCAATCCCATCAATTTCCCCAACACAATTTCCCGACTAATAAGGATTCCCCTCAGTTCCTCCTTCTTACTAGACCCTCTGACCCCTTTTATATCCGGAAGGTTGTTTGTGTCCTCCTTAGTGAATACCGAACCAAAGTACTTATTCAATTGGTCCGCCATTTCTTTGTTCCCCGTTATGACTTCCCCTGATTCTGACTGCAGGGGACCTACATTTGTCTTTACTAACCTTTTTCTCTTTACATATCTATAGAAGCTTTTGCAGTCCGTCTTAATGTTCCCGGCAAGCTTCCTCTCGTACTCTATTTTCCCTGCCCTAATCAAACCCTTTGTCCTCCTCTGCTGAGTTCTAAATTTTTCCCAGTCCCCGGGTTCACTGCTATTTCTGGCCAATTTGTATGCCACTTACTTGGCTTTAATACTATCCCTGATTTCCCTTGATAGCAACGGTTGAGCCACATTCCCTTTTTTATTTTTACGTCAGACAGGGATGTACAATTGTTGTAGTGCATCCATGCGGTCTCTAAATGTCTGCCATTGCTCATCCCCCACTGTCAACCCCTTAACTATCATTTGCCAATCTATCCTAGCCAATTCACGCCTCATACCTCAAAGTTACCCTTCTTTAAGTTCTGGACCATGGTCTCTGAATTAACTGTTTCATTCTCCATCCTGATGTAGAATTCCACCATATTATGGTCACTCTTCCCCAAGGGGCCTCGCACAACGAGATTGCTAATTAATCCTCTCTCATTACACAACACCCAGTCTAAGATGACCTCCCCACTAGTTGGTTCTTCGACATATTGGTCTAAAAAACCATCCCTTTTGCACTCCAGGAAATCCTCCTCCAACGTATTGCTTCCAGTTTGGTTAGCCCAATCTATGTGCATATTAAAGTCACCCATGATAACTGCTGCACCTTTATTGCATGCACCCCTAATTTCCTGTTTAATGCCCTCCCCAACATCACTACTACTGTTTGGAGGTCTGTACACAACTCCCACTAACGTTTTTTGCCCTTTGGTGTTTTGCAGCTCTACCCATATACATTCCACATCATCCAAGCTAATGTCTTTCCTAACTATTGCATTAATCTCCTCTTTAACCAGCAATGTTACCCCACCTCCTTTTCCTTTTATTCTATCCTTCCTGAATGTTGAATACCCTTGGATGTTGAGTTCCTAGCCCTGATCATCCTGGAGCCACGTTTCTGTAATCCCAATCACATCATATCTGTTAACATCTATTTGCACAGTTAATTCATCCACCTTATTATGGATATTCCTTGCATTAAGACACAAAGCCTTTAGGCTTGTTTTTTTAATACCCTTTGTCCTTTTAGAATTATGATGTAGTTTGGCCCTTTTTGTTTCTTGCCTTTGTTTACTCGGCCTTCCACTATTGCTTTTAACCTTTCTACCATCTGTTTCTGACTCCATATTACTTCGCCCTGTCTCGCTGCATAGGTTCCCATCCCCCTGCCATATTAGTTCAAACACTCCCGAGACAAAATCCTCATAGAAACATAGAAACATAGAAAATAGATGCAGGAGTAGGCCATTCAGCCCTTCGAGTCTGCACCGCCATTTCATAAGATCATGGCTGATCATTCCTTCAGTACCCCTTTCCTGCTTTCTCTCCATACCCCTTGATCCCCTTAGCCGTAAGGGCCATATCTAACTCCCTCTTGAATATATCCAATGAGCTGACATCAACAACTCTCTGTGGCAGGGAATTCCATAGGTTAACAACTCTCTAAGTGAAGAAGTTTCTCCACATCTCAGTCCTAAATGGCCTACCTCTTATCCTAAGGCTATGTCCCCAGGTTCTGGACTTCCCCAACATCGGGAACATTCTTCCCGCATCTAAACTGTCGAGTCCCGTCAGAATCTTATACGTTTCTATGAGATCCCCTCTCATCCTTCTAAACTCCAGTGAATAAAGGCTCAGTTGATCCAGTCTCTCCTCATATGTCAGCCCAGCCATTTCTGGAGTCAGTCTGGTGAACCTTCGCTGCACTCCCTCAATAGCAAGAACATTCTTCCTCAGATTAGGAGACCAAAACTGAACGCAATATTCCAGGTGAGGCCTTACCAAGGCCCTGTACAATGGCAGTAAGACCTCCCTGCTCCTGTATTCAAATCCCCTAGCTATGAAGGCCAACATACCATTTGCCTTCTTCACCGCCTGCTGTACCTGCATGCCCACTTTCAATGACTGATGTACCATGACACCCAGGTCTCATTGCACCTTCCCTTTTCCTAATCTGCCGCCATTCAGATAATATTCTGCCTTCGTGTTTTTGCCCCAAAAGTGGATAACCTCACATTTATCCACATTATACTGCATCTGCCATGTATTTGCCCTCTTGCCCAACCTGTCCAAGTCACCCTGCAGCCTCTTAGCGTCCTCCTCACCACTCACACCACCACCCAGTTTAGTGTCATCAGCAAACTTGAAGATATTGCACTCAATCCCATCATCTAAATCATTAATGTATAATGTAAAGAGCTGGGGTCCCAGCACTGAGCTCTGCGGCACACCACTAGTCACTGCCTGCCATTCTGAAAAGGACCCGTTTATCCCGACTCTCTGCTTCCTATCTGCCAACCAGTTCTTTATCCTTGTCAGTACATTACCCCCAATACCATGTGCTTTGATTTTGCACACAAATTTCTTGTGTGGGACCTTGTCAAAAGCCTTTTGAAAGTCCAAATACACAACATCTACTGGTTCTCCCTTGTCCACTCTACTAGTAACATCCTCAAAAAATTCCAGAAGATTTGTCAAGCAGGATTTCTCTTCATAAATCCATGCTGACATGTACCAATCCTATCACTGCTTTCCAAATGCGCTGCTATTTCATCCTTACTGATTGATTGCAACATTTTCCCCACTACTGATGTCAGGCTAACCGGTCTATAATTCCCTGTTTTCTCTCTCCTTCCTTTTTTAAAAAGTGGTGTTACATTAGCAACTCTCCAATCCATAGAAACTGATCCTGAGTCAATAGACTGCTGGAAAATTATCACCAGTGCATCCATTATTTCAAGGGCCACTTCCTTAAGTACTCTGGGATATAGACTATCAGGCCCTGGGGATTTATCGGCCTTCAATCCCGTCAATTTCCCCAACACAATTACTCGCCGAATAAGGATATCCTTCAGTTCCTCCTTCTCACTAGACCCTCGGTCCCCTTGTACATCCGGAAGATTATTTGTGTCTTCCTTTGTGAAGACAGAACCGAAGTACTTGTTCAGTTGGTCTGCCATTTCTTTGTTCCCCATTATAAATTCACCCGAATCCGACTCACGGGTCGCGATACTGAAGAACACCTCCACAACCTGGAGGAGGTGCTACGCTGACTGGACCGGGTAGGGCTGCGACTGAAAAAGGCAAAGTGTGTCTTCTTAGCTCCAGAGGTAGAATTCCTGGGGATGAGGGTAGCAGCATACGGGATCAGACCTACTGCTTCCAAAACAGAAGCGATCCAGAGAGCAACCAGACTCCATAACACGACGGAGCTGCATTCGTTCCTGGGGCTCCTGAAATATTTTGGTAAATTTCTTCCCAAATTGAGCACGCTGTTCGAGCCGCTACATGTGCTCCTACCGGAAATACCGCGATTGGGTCTGGGGGGACAGCCAGGAAAGGGCTTTTGATAGAGCACGCAATTTGTTATGCTCCAACAAACTGTTAACGTTGTATGACTCTTGTAAGAAACTTGTGTTAACGTGCGATGCGTCGTCCTATGGGGTCGGGTGTGTGTTGCAGCATGTGAATGCCAATGGTCAGTTACAGTCGGTAGCTTATGCCTCCAGAAGTCTGTCCCAGGCAGAAAGGGGCTACGGGATGGTAGAAAAGGAAGCAATAGCATGTGTAGATGCAGTAAAAAAAATGCACCAGTACCTGTTTGGTAGGAAATTTGTGCTGGAGACAGATCACAAACCCCTAACGTCCCTTTTGGCCGACAACAAGGCCATAAATGCGAATGCATCGGCCCGTATACAGAGGTGGGCACTTATGTTAGCCACCAATGACTACAATATTTGGCACAGACCGGGCACTGAAAACTGTGCCGATGCACTCAGCAGGCTCCCACTAGCCACCACTAGGGGGCAACTGAGCATGATGCTGAGATGGTCATGGCTGTTGAAGCTTTTGAAAGAGAATGCTCACCGGTATCAGCCCGTCAGATTCAAATAAAGACCCGCTACTGTCTTTAGTTAAGAAATGTGTCCTGAATGCGGACTGGGCAGCCACCTATGGGGCATGCCCTGAGGAATTTAAACCGTTTCATAGGTGCAAGGATGAACTCTGGATTCAGGCCGATTGCCTATTGTGGGGAAACCGAGTAGTCATGCCCCAGATGGGCAGAGAGAGAGGTGTTTATCAGAGAACTTCACAATGAGCACCCGGGCATTGTCATGATGAAGGCAATTGCCAGGTCACATGTTTGGTGGCCAGGGATAGATGCAGATCTGGAACTTTGTGTTCGCAGGTGCAACACATGTGCTCAGCTGGGCAACGCACCCAGGGAAGCCCCCCTTAGCCGCTGGTCCTGGCCTGCCAAGCCATGGTCATGCATCCATGTTTTTGGTTGTAGTAGATGTCTATTCCAAATGGATTGAGTGTGCCATTTTAAATTCAAGCACATCCTCTGCCATGGTAGAAAGTCTACGGGCAATGTTCGCCGCCCATGGTCTACTGGATGTCTTGGTCAGTGACAATGGCCTGTGTTTCACAAGCACTGAATTCCAGGACTTCATGGCAGGCAATGGAATCAACCATGTCAGAACGGCACCGTTCAAGCCGGCCTCAAATGGCCAGGCGGAACGAGCAGTGCAGATAATCAAACAGGGGATGCTCAGAATCCAAGGGGGTTCCCTACAAAGCTGTTTATCACGCCTCCTGTTGGCCAATAGATCCCGACCACGTACGTTCAAAGGGGTCCCACCAACAGAGCTGCTAATGAAAACGACGCTCAAAACCTGGTTATCCCTTATACACCCCACCATGAAAGAAATTGTTGAGAGCAGGCGCCAGTCACAATGTGACTACCATGATGGAAATGCGAGGGCGCGATGTATTGATGTCAATTACCCTGTTTTTGTCCTTAATTACGCTGCAGGGCCTAACTGGCTTGCAGGCACTGTGATTGCCAAAGAGGGGAATAGGATTCTGGTAGTTAAACTTACCAATGGACAAATCTGCCGCAGACACGTGGATCAAACTAAAAGGAGGTTCAGCAACCCCATAGAAGAAGCAGAGGAGGAACACGACGTAGAGTTCACTCCACCACAGGTGACCGAACACCGGAACCAAGTGGAGGAGAGCCCAGTCACTGTGGGCAGTCCGGACAGGCTTGAGGCACCGCAAACAGCAGACACTCAGGCCAGCGCCCAACAACCGGAGCCCCAACTCAGGCGCTGTACAAGGGTGCGTAAACCACCAGAGAGACTTAACCTGTGATCCCAATGAGACTTTGGGGGGGGAGGTGATGTCATGTATTCAACTATCATTGTAACCCATGTATAATCTGACCTAAGTTGTACACCTTGAAAACATTGACCACAAGGCGTGAACTTGTGGGAGACACTCCTAAACCGGACTTTCAGGTATAAAAGGGGAAGCTTCACCCACCTTCATCACTTGAGGTCTTGGTAATAAAAGTAACTGGTCACAGAGTGACCTTCTCTCAAGTATGGGCCTCGTGTGCATTTATACTGTATAGTAAGGACATATCAGAGGGAGTGCAGCAAAGGTTCACCAGACTGATTCCCAGGATGGCAGGACTGACATATGAAGAAAGACTGGATCGACTAGGCTTATATTCACTGGAATTTAGAAGGATGAGAGGGGATCTCATAGAAACATGTAAAATTCTGACGGGACTGAACAGGTTAGATGCAGGAAGAATGTTCCCAATGTTGGGAAAGTCCAGAACCAGGGGTCACAGTCTAAGGATAAGGGGTAAGCCATTTAGGACCGAGATGAGGAGAAACTTCTTCACTCAGGGAATTGTGAACCTGTGGAATTCTCTAGCACTGAAAGTTGTTGAGGCCAGTTCGTTAGATATATTCAAAAGGGAGTTGGATGTATCACTTACGGCTAAAGGGATCAAGGGGTATGGAGAGAAAGCAGGAATAGGGTACTGAAGTTGCATGATCAGCCATGATCATATTGAATGGTGGTGCAGGCTCAGAGGGCTGAATGGCCTACTCCTGCACCTACTTTCTATGTTTCTATGTAAGTGGTACCTTATCGAATGCCTTTTGGAAATGCAAATATACTACATCCACTAGTTCCCTTCTATCTACCACTCTAGTTTCATCCTCAAAAACTCTAATAAATTTGTCAAACATGATTTCACTTTCATAAAACCCTGTTGACTCTGCCAAATCATGTTATGATTTTCTAAGTGCCCTGATAACACTTCCTCAACAATGAATTACAGCATTTTCCCGATAACTGATGTCAGGCTAACTGGTCGGTAATTCTCTGTTTTCTCTCTCCCTCCTTTCTTAAATTGCGGTGTTACATTTTCTACCTTCCAATCCGCTAGGACCGTTCTAGAATCTCGGGAATTTTGAAAGATCAAAACCAATGCATCCACTATCTCTGCAGCCACGTCTTTTAGAACCCTAGGATGTAGGTCGGCAGGTCCAGGGGATTTGTCTGCATTTAGTCCCATTAGTTTCTCTCGTAAATTTTCTCTACTTAAATGAATTGCATTAAGTTTCACACCCTCATTAGACCCTTGGTTTCCCACCATTTTAGGTATGGTTTCTGCATCTTCTACTGTGAAGACCGATACAAAATATTTCTTTAACGTTTCTGCCATTTCCTTATTCCCCAAAATAATTTCTCCTGCCTCAGTCTCGAAGGGACCAATGTTTACTTTTGCTACGCTCTTCCTTTTTACATATTTGTAGAGGCTCTTACAATCTGTTTTTATATTTCTTGTTAGTTTCCTCTCATAGTCTATTTTTTTCCCTTTTTATCAATTTTTTGGTCATCCTTTGCTGGTTTCTGAAATTATCCCAATTCTCAGGCTTACTACTATTCTTCGGAACATTATAAGAACATAAGAAATAGGAGCAGGAGTAGGCCATATGGCCCCTCGAGCCTGCTCCGCCATTTAATACGATCATGGCTGATCCGATCATGGACTCAGCTCCACTTCCCTGTCTGCTCTCCATAACCCCTTATTCCCTTATCGTTTAAGAAACTGTCTATTTATGTCTTAAATTTATTCAATGTCCCAGCTTCCACAGCTCTTGGAGGCAGCGAATTCCACAGATCCACAACCTTCTGAGAGAAGAAATTTCTCTTCTTCTCAGTTTTAAATGGGCGGCCCCTTATTGTAAGATCATGCCCTCTAGTTCTAGTCTCCCCCATCAGTGGAAACATCCTCTCTGCATCCACCTTGTCAAGCTCCCTCATAATCTTATATGTTTCGATAAGATCACCTTTCATTCTTGTGAATTCCAATGAGTAGAGGCCCAAACTACTCAACCTTTCCTCATAAGTCAACCCCGTCATCTCTAGAATCAACCTTGCGAACCTTCTCTGAACTGCCTCCAAAGCAGTTATATCCTTTCGTAAATATGGAAACCAAAACTGCACGCAGTATTCCAGGTGTGGCCTCACCAATACCCTGTACAACTGTAGCAAGACTTCCCTGCTTTTATACTCCATCCCCTTTGCAATAAAGGCCAAGATTCCATTGGCCTTCCTGATCACTTGCTGTACCTCATACTAACCTTTTGTGTTTCATGCACAAGTACCCCCAGGTCTCGCTGTAACGCCGCACTTTGCAATCTTTCTCCATTTAAATAATAACCTGCTCTTTGATTTTTTTTCTGCCAAAGTGCATGACCTCACAGTTTCCAACATTATACTCCATCTGCCAAATTTTCACCCACTCACTTAGCCTGAATATATCCTTTTGCAGATTTTTTGTGTCCTCCTCACACGTTGTTTTTCCTCCCATCTTTGTATCATCAGTAAACTTGGCTACGTTACACCCAGTCCCTTCTTCCAAGTCGTTAATATAGATTGTATATAGTTGGGGTCCCAGCACTGATCTCTGCGGCACCCCACTGGTTACTGATTGTCAACCCGAGAATGAACTATTTATCCCGACTCTCTGTTTTCTGTTTGTTAGCCAATCCTCTATCCATGCTATTGTATTACCCCAACCCCGTGAACTTTTATCTTGTGCAGTAACCTTTTATCTGGCACCTTGTCAAATGCCTTCTGGATGTCCAAATACACCACATCCACTGGTTCTCCTTTATCCACTCTGTTCGTTACATCCTCAAAGAATTTGTCAAACATGACTTCCCCTTCATAAATCCATGCTGACTCTGCCTGACCGAATTTTGCTTTTCCAAATGTCCTGCTATTGCTTCTTTAATAATGGACTCCAACATCTTCCCAACCACAGATGTTAGGCTAACTGGTCTATAGTTTCTTGCTTTTTGTCTGCCTCCTTTTTTAAATAGGGGCGTTATATTTGCAGTTTTCTAATCTGCTGGGAACTCCGCAGAATCCAGGGAATTTTGGTAAATTACAACCAATGCCTCCACTATCCCTGCCGCTCCTTCTCTTACGAACTGAGGATGCAAGCCATCAGGTCCAAGGGATTTATCCACCTTTCGTCCTATTATCTTACTGAGTACCACCTCCTTAGTGATTGTGATTGTATTGAGTTCCTTCACCGCTATAGCCCCTTGAGTGTCCACTGTTGGAATATTGTTAGTGTCCTCTATCGTAAAGACTGATACAAAATATTTGTTCAGAGTTTCTGCCATCTCCATGTTCCCCAGTCTCATCCTCTATGCGATCAACATTTACCCTAGCCACTCTTTTCCTTTTTATATACCTATCGAAAATCTTGCTGTCTGTTTTTTCTATTGTGCTCGTTTACTTTCATAGTCTATCTTCCCTTTCTTAATCATTTTTTGAGTCATTCTTTGTTGGCTTTTAAAAGCTTCCCAATCTTCTGTCCTCCCACAGTTTTGGCCTCATTGTATGCCCTTGTTTTTAATTGGATACCGTCCTTTATTTCTTTAGTTAGCCACGGATGGCTATCTTTTCTTTTATGCCCTTTCCTCCTCACTGGAATATATTTTTCTTGAGAGTTGTGAAATATCTCCTTAAATGTACACCACTGTTCATCAACTGTCCCACACTTTAATCTATTTTGCCAGTCCACTTTAGCCAACTCAGTCCTCATACCTTCATAATCTCCTTTATTTAATCTTTGTATGCTGGTTAGAGATCTGACTTTCTCAACCTCCATCTGAATTTGAAATTCAATCACTTATTCCAAGGAGATCCTTTACTAGGCTTATTCTTTCAATCTAATGCTATCCTTAACTTCTTTAGTTAGCTACTGATGGATTACTTTTCCTGTGAAGTTTTTGTTTCTGAATGGAATGTATTTGTGTTGAGAATTATGAAATATTTATTTAAATGCTAGCCACTGCTTATTTACTGTCATACCTTTTAATCTATTTTTCAAATCTACCTTAGCCAACTCGCCCTTCATACCTATGTAATTGGCTTTATTTAAGTTTAAGACTCTAGTTTCGGATTTAGGCAAGTCACTCTCAACGTAAGTGAAATTTCCATCATATTATGATCACTCTGCCCCCAGAGGATCCTTTACTATGAGATTGCTAATTAATACTGTTTCATTACACAATACAAGATCTAAAATTCTGTTCCTTGGTTGCTTCCATGACGTATTGTTTTAGGAAACTGTCCCGAATGCATTCCGTGAACTCGTCCTCTGGGCTACCTTTGGCAATTTGATTTGTCCAGTCTATATGAAGATTAAATTCCCCCTTGATTATTGCATTACCTTTGTAACAAGCTCGTACTATTTCTTGATTAATATTCTGTCCAACGGTATAGCTACTGTCAGGTGGCCTATCTACTGCTCGCACCAGTGTTTTCTGCCACTTGTTATTCCTTATCTCCACCCATACTGGTTCTACTTCCTGATCTTCTGAGCCGAGATACGTTCTCTCTACTGTCCTTGTGTCATCCTTTATTATTGAGGCTACCCCACTTCCTTTACCATTCTGCCTGCCTTGTAGAAACATTTAAAATAACGAAAGGGATAGACAAGATAGAGGCAGAGAGGTTGTTTCCACTGGTCGGGGAGACTAGAACTAGGGGGCACAGCCTCAAAATACGGGGGAGCCAATTTAAAACCGAGTTGAGAAGGAATTTCTTCTCCCAGAGGGTTGTGAATCTGTGGAATTCTCTGCCCAAGGAAGCAGCTGAGGCTAGCTCATTGAATGTGTTCAAGTCACAGATAGATAGATTTTTAACCAATAAGGGAATTAAGGGTTACGGGGAGAGGGCGGGTAAGTGGAGCTGAGTCCACGGCCAGATCAGCCATGATCTTGTTGAATGGCGGAGCGGGCTCGATGGGCTAGATGGCCTACTCTTGTTCCTAATTCTTATGTTCTTATGTTCAAAACATTTAGTTTGCAACCTTGGTCATCTTGCAACCACGTCTCTGTAATGGCTATTAGATCAAACCCATTTATCTCTATCTGTGCCACTAGTTGTTCTATCTTGTTACGACTCCTCCGTGCATTCAGATAAAGAGACTTGATTTTTTTTTTTAACCATTATTCTCTGCTTTGACCTTATTCTCTGCTGCACTGCTACCATTAAACTCTCTGTCCCTTCCGGTCACACTCTGCTTATTGTTACCCAAATCGCTACACTGCTGTATTGCACTGACCTTTCTCTTTCGGTATCTAAATTACCTCTCACCTGACCCCTCTCCCCCATTTTTTAGTTTAGAGCCCTATCTGCAGCCCTAGTTATTCGATTCGGCAGGACGATGGTCCCAGCCCATTGAGCTCGCCCCAATGGAAAATTCCCTCTTTCCCCAGATGATGTCTTTCGAATGAGATGTTAAACTGGGGCTCCTTCTGCCTTCTGAGGCGGATGTAAAATATCCCATGGCAATATTCGAAGATGAGCAAGTCAGCTCTCCCGGTATCCTTCCCAACATTTATTCCTCAAACCACATCACCAAAAACAAAAGCAGGATTGCTGTTCCATGCATTAAGCTATTGAAATGCTCTCACGTTCCCTGTTAGCACTGCCACTAGTTTTTCTAAGTCTGCACACCACATTAGTGCCCAGCTCAGTCCCATTAAGTTTTTGTTATAGCTCCCTCTCATCATGCCAACACAGAAAATGAGAGTGTTCCTGATAGTTTTATTTCTGGATTTCTCAAGCTCCCTGGTGAGTTCAACAACATTAGCTTGTCTGTTTGTTGTCGTCACTTCTTTTGTAAATTATCTATTTACTTGTTGCTTACCAGATACATCGGCTGTCAAATATTTACAGTACTTGATTTTAATCATTTTGAGGTTGCACTGCAATGTGCACAGCATTCAAAACAAAACGGGGGAACTGGAGGCAATAATTGGTAGTGAGGAGCCAGATGTAGTAGGGAGAACTAAAACATGGCTTAATAAAGAACAGGACTAGCACTGAAATATTGCTGGATATAAAGTATTAAGAAAGTATAGGGAAGCGGGTAGATGTACTAATTAAAGGCAACATAATGGCAGTAGAAAAAAGGGACATAACTACCATTAAGAAAAATACAGAATCCATATAGATTGAGATAAAATATAAGAAAGGATCGATTACGCTAATAAGGTTATTCTACAGACTCCCTAATGCTGGAAGGGAAATGGAGGAAGAAATATGTAAGAAATTCTATAAAATGTGTAAAAGATGTAGAATAATAAGAGAAGATTTCAACTACCCCCCAAGTAAACTGGTAGTAAAAAGAGGTAGTTAAAAGGGAAAAGGGATTGCAGTTTTGTAATGCATTCGGAAGTCTTTTCTTACCCAATACATAAGAATTCCTACAAGAGAGCAATCACTGCTGTATCTAATAATGAGAATTGAACTAGTGCAGATAAGGGAAGTAAGTGTTGGGGAACATCTATGCAATAGCGATCACAATATAATTAACTTTAAATATTAAGGGCCTGAAATTCCGATTGAGATTTTCCCACGGGCAATCGAACTGAAAAAGTTAAAAAAATGTACAACTACTTGTTCCTGCTACGCCCGCTCAAACTTCCGATCCTGAGGCCTTCACTCCCTACGCATCGCAGTGCGTGCACGTTGGGATGTCCAAATACAGGAGCTGGAGTCACATGGCTCTGGGCAGCCAATCAAGGTACGGTATGTCATCATTCATAATAATGGGAACCCCCCCAAACCCACACAACACTAATAAAAAATAGAAAAATACACTACATATTTAAGATTCATTTAAATTAATGTTCTTATAAAAAAATATATTTTCCTGGTTTTTTAAAAAGGTTTTTTAATTATGCCTTAAAATAAACTTACCGTAGTGGGGAGGGTTTTTAAACAGTAAAATGTGTTTTTATAACTTTATTTTAAAATGTTTTTGTGTATTTTTAAACACTTGTGCCTGTAAAAGTAGGGTGGACGCCTGCTTTTTCAGGTGCAAAATTTTTGACGACATTTGCTGGGCAAGATATTCGTAATTATCGCAAATTTTGCCCTGTAAGTATCCTCGCTCCCAATATGCGCGAGATCTGTCAAGCCAGAAACTTGACAGATCGGAAAAGCCGGTTTTCAGCGCATGGATTTTCCCAGCGAAGAATGTCTCCGTTCCACCCGTATTACCACCCCGTCGACCCCTTATTGACCGGTGGCGACCCCCTTTCCGCCCCACGTGGGAAATTGCCGCGCAGGAAGCATAGAAACATGGAAATTAGGTGCAGGAGCAGGTCATTCGGCCCTTCGAGCCAGCACCACCATTCAATAACATCGTGGCTGATCATTCAACTTCAGTACCCCATTCCTGCTTTCTCTCCATACCCCTTGATCCCTTTGGCCATAAGGGCCATATCTAACTCCCTTTTGAATATATCTAACGAACTGGCCTCAACAACCTTCTGCGGTAGAGAATTCCACAGGTTAACCACTCTCTGAGTGAAGAAGTTTTTCCTCATCTCGGTCCTAGATGGCTTACCCATTATTCTTAGACTGTGACCCCTGGTTCTGGAACTCCCCAGCAATGGGAACATTCTTCCTGCATCTAACCTGTCCAATCCCGTCAGAATTTTATATGTTTCAATGAGATCCCCTCTTCTAAACTCCAGTGGATACAAGTCCAGTTGATCCAGTCTTTCCTCATATGTCAGTCCTGCCATCCCAGGAATCAATCTGGTGAACCTTTGCTGTACTCCCTCAATAGCAAGAACGTCCTTCCTCAGATTAGGAGACCAAAACTGAACACAATATTCCAGTTGTGGCCTCAGCAAGGCTCTGTACAACTGCAGTAAGACCTCCCTGCTCCTATACTAAAATCCTCTAGCTATAAAGGCCAACATGCCATTTGCCTTCTTCACCGCCTGCTGTACCTGCATGCCAAACTTCAGTGTCTGATGTACCATGACACCCAGGTCTCGTTGCACCTGCCCTTTTCATAATCTGTCACCATTCAGATAATATTCTGTCTTCCTGTTTTTGCCACCAAAGTGGATAACCTCACATTTATCCACATTATGCTGCATCTGCCATGCATTTGCCCACTCACCTAACCTGTCCAAGTTACCCTGCAACCTCTTAGAGTCCTCCTCACAGCTCACACTGCCACCCAGCTTAGTGTCATCTGCAAACTTGGAGATATTACATTCAATTCTTTCATCTAAATCATTAATGTATATTGTAAATAGCTGGGGTCCCAGCACTGAGCCCTGCGGCACACCACTAGTCACTGCCTGCCATTCTGAAAATGACCTATTTATTCCAACTCTCGCCTTCCTGTCTGTCAATCAGTTCCCTATCCACATCAATACATTACCCCAAATACCATGTGTTTTAATTTTGCACACCAATCTCTTGTGTGGTACCTTGTCAAAAGCCTTTTGACAGTCCAAATACACCACATCCACTGGTTCTCCATTGTCCACTCTTTTAGTTACATCCTCAAAAAATCCGAGAAGATTTGTCAAGCATGATTTCCCTTTCATAATTCCATGCTGACTTGGACCGATCCTGTCACTGCTTTCCAAATGCGCTGCTATTTCATCTTTAATAATTGATTCCAACATTTTCCCTACCACCGATGTCAGGCTAACCGATCTATAATTCCCTGTTTTCTCTCTCCCTCCTTTTTTAAAAAGTGGTATTACATTAGCTGCCCTCCAGAAACTGATCCAGAATCAATAAAATGTTGGAAAATGATCACCAATGCATCCACTAGGGCCACTTCCTTAAATACTCTGGGATGCAGCCTATCAGGCCCTGGGGATTTATTGTCCTTCAATTTCATCAATTTCCCTAACACAATTTCCTGACTAATAAAGATTTCCTTCAGTTCCTCCTTTTTGCCAGAACCTCGAACTCCTCGTATTTCCAGAAGGTTATTTGTGTCTTCCTTAGTGAAAACAGATCCAAAGTATTTGTTCAACTGGTCTGCCATTTCTTTGTTCCCCATTATAAATTCACCTGATTCTGACTGCAAAGGACTTACGTTGGTCTTCACTAATCTTTTTCTCTTCACATATCTATAGAAGCTTTTGCAGGCAGTTTTTATGTTCCCTGCAAGCTGCCTCTCATACTCTATTTCCCCCCTTCCTAATTAGACCCTTTGTCCTCCTCTGCTGAATTCTAAATTTCTCCTAGTCCTTAGGTTTGCTGCTTTTTCTGGTCAATTTATATGCCTCTTCCTTGGATTTAACACTATCCCTAATTAGGCTTGTTAGCCACTGTTGAGCTACCTTCCCCTTTTTAATTTACTCCAGACGGGGATGTACAATTGCTGAAGTTCATCCATTGCCCCGCATTTAATTGCCCCTGCGGGAGTGGAGCGGTCACAGATCGGTGGTGCTGACAGCTTTCCCCGGAGGGAAGTTTCTTGTGGCTGGGCGGCGCGTCCGCATTTAAAGGGGAAGGTGCACTGCCGCAGCCATCATTTCATTTTAATTGTCGGCTGACTACCAGGTTGGCCCGACAATGATAGCCACGGGTTCGGCCGGGCTGCCAACATGAAGCCTGGCATCCCCTCTTGGGCACCGGGCTGCTTGCCCAGCCGAAACCCTCCCTGGTGGCCCAGTGTTTGCCACTAAAGTGGCACTAAGTGCCACTAAGGGGCACAATGGACATGATCTTCACTGTGCAGCAGATACAAGAGAAATGCAGGGAACGGCACCAACTCTTGTACATGGCCTTCTTTGACCTCACAAAAGCCTTCAACACTGTCAACCATGGGGGATTATGGAGTGTCCTCCTCAGATTCGGCTGCCCTCAAAAGTTTGTCACCAGCTTCCGTCTGCTCCACGATGACATGCAAGCCGTAATCCTGACCAACAGATCCATCACAGACCCATTCCACATTCGGACCGGGGTCAAGCAAGGCTGTGTCATTGCACCAACGCTCTTCTCGATCTTCCCTCTCACCCTCAGTAAGCTCCCTGCTGGCGTGGAGATAAATTACTTGATGAACAGGAATCTGTTCAACCTCCGTCGCCTCCAGGCTAGATCCAAAGTCATCCCATCCTTCTTCATTGCATTACAGTACGCAGACGACACTTGCGTCTGCGCACACTTGGAGGCCGAACTCCAAGCCATTGTCAACAACTTCACCGACGTGTACGAGAGCACGGCCTTACACTTAACATCCATAAGACAAACGTCCTCTACCAACCCACCTCCTGCAAACAGCACTGCCCCCCACCCCGGTTATCAAAATCTATGACAAGGCCTTGGACAATGTGGACTATTTTTCGCACCTCGGATGCCGACTGTCAACAAGGGCAGACCTCGACGACGAGGTCCAACACCGCCCTCAGTGTGCCAGTTTCCTGAGGAAGAGTGTGTTTGAAGACCAGGACCTCAAACCCGGCACCAAGCTCAAGGTCTACAGAGCAGTGGTGATACCCGCCCTCCTATATAGCTCAGAGACATGGACTATGTACAACAGGCACCTCAAAACACTGGAGAAGTACCACTAACGCTGCCTCCGCAAGGTCCTGCAAATCCACTGGCAGGATAGGCACACCAATGTCAGTGTTCTCACTTCGGCCACATTGTCCGCATGCCTGACACGAGACTCCCAAAACAAGCACTCTACTTGGAGCTACGACATGGCAAGCAAGCTCCGGTTGGGCAGAGGAAACGCTTCAAGGACACTCTCAAAAGCCTCCCTGAAAAAATGTAACATTTTCACTGACACCTGGGAATCCCTGGCCCAAGACCGCCCAAAGTGGAGGAAAAGCATCCGGGCACCTGGAGTCTCTTTGTCGAGAGCAAGTTGAAGTGAAGCGTAGACAGCAGAAGGACGCTGCAACCCAGGCCCTCCACTCACCCATTCCTTCAACCTGTGACCGAGACTATCGGTCCCGCATTGGACTCTTCTGTCACCTGAGAATTTATTTTTAGTGTTGAAGCATGTCATCCTCGACTCCAAGGGTTTGCCTATGATGACTAAAGTGGCTGCAGATTTCACACCCACACTTTCGCCTCGCTGATGACCTCACATCTGCCCCGTTCCAAAAAAAACCCAAAGAGCTGAATTTTCCCGGATTGTCCGCCACATGCATTGGGGCAGTCGGAACACTTAACGATCAGTACGTGAGCCCTGTTTCGGGCAGAGCGCAATTCCGGCCCCTTTGTTTCCTCCTCACAACTTTTTTTCCCACCTCTCTGTCAACAAATGTGGTTGCAGTACACTCGGTCCCTTCATCCAAGTCATGGATATAGATTGTAAATAGACGAGGCCACAGCAACGATCCCTGCGGCACCCCACTAGTTACAGTTTGCCAACCTGAAAATGACCCATTTATCCTGATTCTCTGTTTTCTGTTAGTCGCCAATCCTCTATCCATGCTAATATATTACCCCCAACACCGTGAGCTGTTATCTTGTGCAATAACCTTTTAGCGCCTTATCGAATGCCTTTTGGAAATCCAAATACACTACATCTGCTGGTCCCCCTTTATGCACCCTACTCGTTACATCCTCAAAGAACTCTAATAAATTTGTCAAACATGATTTCCCTTTCATAAAACCATATTGACTCTGCTTGATTGTATTATGCTTTTCCAAATGTCCTGCTACTACTCCCTTAATAACGAATTCCAGAATTTTCCCAATGACATGTTAGGCTAACTGGCCTATAGATTCCTGCTTTCTGTCTCCCTCCTTTCTTGAATAGTGGTGTTACATTTGCAGTTTAGCAATCCACTGGGATCTTTCCAAAATCAGGGGAATTTAGAAAGATTACAACCAATGCATCCACTTCTTTTGAGACACTAGGATGCAGGCCATCAGGTCCAGGGGACTTGTCCACCTTTAGTCCCATTAGTTTGCCTAGTACTTTTTCTCTAGTGACAGTGATTGTTTTCAGTTGCTCCTTCCCTTTTGCCCCTTGATTATCAACTATTATTGGAATGCTACTGAGAAGACAGATACAAAATATATGTTAAAAGTCTCTGCCATTTCCTTTTTTTCCATTATTAATTCCTCTGTCTCATCCTCTAAGGGGCCAATGTTTACTTTAGCTACTCTCTTCCTTTTTATATACTTGTGGAAGCTCTTACTCTATGTTTTTATATTGTTAGTTTACTCTCATAATCTATTTTCTCCCTATTTATTATTTTTTTTAGTCAACCTTTGCTGGTTTCTAAAAATGTCCCTATCTTCTGGTCTACTACTAATCTTTGCAATATTTTACGTCTTTGTTTTCAATTTTATACCATGCTTAACTTCCTTAGTTAGCCACGGATGGTTCATCCTTCTCGTAGAGTCTTTCTTTCCCACTGGAATATATCTTTGCTCAGAGTTATTAATTATCTCCTGAAATGTTTGCCACTGCTTATTCTACTGTCTTACCTTTAATCTATTTTTCCAATCCACTTTAGCCAACTCTGTCTTCATACATTTGTAATTGCCATTATTCAAGTCTATGACACTAGTTTCAGATTCAAGTTTCTCACCCTCAAACTGAATGTGAAATTCTATCATGTTATGATCACTCTTCCCGAGAGGATCATTACACATTACCAGATCGAAGATAGTCTGCTCCCTGGTTGGTTCCACAATGTATTGTTCAAAGAAACCATCCTGAAAACATTCGATGAACTCATCCTCAAGGCTACCTTTGGTAATCTATATGAAGGTTATAATCGCCCATGATTATTGCAGTACCTTTCTTACAATCCCCCATTATATCTTGATTTATACTCTGTCCTACAGTGTAACTACTGTTCGGGAGCCTATAAACTATTCCCACCAGTGACTTATTTCCCTTATTATTTCTTATCTTCACCCAAACTGATTCTACATCTTGATCTTCTGAACCAATATCATTTCTCACTACTGCCCTGATCTCATCCTTTATTAACAGAGCTACTCCACTTCCTTTTCCTTTTTGCCTATCCTTCTAAAATGTCCAATAACCCTGAATATTCAGTTTCTAGCCTTGGTCACCTTGTAATCACGTCTCTGTTGTTGCTATCAGATCATACCCATTTATTTCTATTTGTGCCGTCAATTCATCTATCTTGTTACGAATGCTGTGTGCATTCAGATAAAGAGCCTTTAATTTTGTCTTTTTATCATTTTTCTCTACTCTAACTTTATTTGCTGGTGAACTCTTATGTTTATACGCTCTGTCCCTTCCTGTCACACTCTGGTCATCATTACCCCTATCGCTACCCTGCATTATTGCCTTCTCCTTTCTCTTTAACTTTCTAAATCTCCCCTCGCCTGAACCCTCCTCCCACCACTATTTAGTTTAAAACCCTATCTACAGCCCTAGTTATTCAATTCGCTAGGACACTGGTCCCAGCCTGGTTCAAGTGAAGCCCGTCCCAGCAGAACAGCTCCCTCTTACCCCAGTACTGGTGCCAGTGCCCCATTAATTGAAATCCATTTCTCCCACACCAATCTTTGAGCTACGCATTCATCTCTGTGATCTTATTGACCCTATGCCAATTTTCTTGTTGCTCAGATAGTTACCCAGAGATTATTATCTTTGTGGTTCCGCATTTTAAATTTGCCCCTAGCTGCTCAAACTCGCTCAGCAGAACCTCTTTCTTACCTGTGTCATTGGTACCTATGTGGACCACGACAACTGGATCCTTCCCCTCCCACTCTACGTTCCTCTCTAGCCCCGAGGAGATGCCATTAACCCTGGCACCAGACAGGCAACCAGCCTTCGGGACTTACGCTCTCAGCTGTGGAGAACAATATTTGTTTCCCTAACTATATTGTCCCCTACCACTACGACATTTCTTTTTATTCCCATAACATGAATGGCCCTCTCTATAAACAGTGCTGTGGTCAGTTTGCTTCTCCCCCCTGCAGTCCCTGCTCTCATCCACACAGAGAGGAAGAACCTCGTACCTGTTGGACAAGTGCAAGGGCTGAGGCTCTTCCAATGCTACCTTCTGGATCCCCATACCTGCCTCATTCATAGTTACACCCTCCTGCTCTGACCACGGACCAGATTTGAAGTATTTAACCTAAGGGGTGTTACTGCCTCCTGGAACAAAGTGTAATCCTCCCCCTCCCTGATGCATCGCAGTGTCCGAAGCTCGAACTCCAGCTCATCAACTCTGAGTCGAAGTTCCGCGAGCTGCACACACTTAATGCAGATGTGGTTGTTGTAGATCACACTGGTGTCCACCAGCTCTTACATGCTATAGGTGCATCACATCACCTGCCCTGCCATCTCTATTGTATTTAATTTAACTTAATTAGGTTTTCAAGTTTTGAAATATCACTCAATTATCAATGTATAGTTTTAATCTATAATCACAGCTCTTAATTTAAACCAATGCCCTAGTTTAGAGATGAAGAGCAAAAAGAGAAAAAAAGAGAAATTGTCACCAACCAATCACTTACCTATTTTTCTGTGATGTCACACTTTGATTCCGCCCCTCCCCCTCACGGGTCTGTTCGCTCCTGCGTAGTAGTGTAGAAGATGGCACTGGGCAAGAGTTAGCTGCTACTTTTACCCCCGCTGCTGCTCCTCTGATCCCACTTTCGCCACTGTTCTCAGACCTCTGGACGGGTTCACCAGACTCCAATTTGCAAGAATGATCCCCCTTGGCACAAAGTTGAAATGAGAGAGACAGCAAAATATTCCAAACACAGTTCATAAAAGTATCTATAAACATACCATACATCAACACATGAATTCCAATAATTAATGACCCTTGTGCTTGCCATAGTTGAATAGCTGTCATTGTGTGCAAGGTGTGAAATGTGGATGTGACTGTTGCTAGGTCGAGATTGTTGGTGGGTGTATGCTGGGGGTGTGGTGCATTGAGCAGTCTGTGAAGCTTGTGATATAGTTGGTGGTATGTAACATTTGTTGAAGCTATCACTCACCCTGCTCATCCGTGTGAGGTCATTAAATTTCTTCCTGCACTATATGTGGGTCCTGGGGACCACAGAGCTACCCATCATGTGTTGTGCCACCTCCCTCCACATAGTTCGGTGGACTTGTGGCGAGGGCCTCCTGCCACTTGATACAGGATAGTCCACCTTCTCTCCACCACTGAAACTAATGCCTCCATAGCTTCCTCGGAAAACCTCCGGACTCTCTCCCTGGAGCGCTCTCTCCTGGGGCAGTGATCTACCATCAGGATTTACAAATAAGTGCTCCTTCTTCTTGTCCTTTTGTATGGCTTGTTAAGTATGAATAAAGAGTCTGACTGGATACTGTGAGCTCAAAGTAAAGTGTGACCTTCGTCCTTTATTGCAGGTCTCCAGAGTGCCTCTGCAGCCTGTGAGGCCTCCTTAAATACCTATGCTCCCAAGGGATTGTGGGATCCCTTGGGACTCCAGGGGATGAGCCCTCTGGTGGCTGTACAAAGTATATACAGATTTACATATATAACAACAACCCCCCTCCCCCCCGCAAAGTCAACACTGTAAGTATTTATTCAAGGTGAGTCGATCTGGGGCCCTTCTTTCCCTGGTTGATCGTCTCGATGCAGAAGCTGGTATTGGTGAATCGTCTGTTGGAACCTTGCTGGGCTGCTGTGCAGCTGGCCTTGCTGGGCTGCCTGGTGTGGTGAGTCCTGCTGGGCTGCTGCGGGTGATGGGTTCTGCTTCGTCGGTTGCCACTGGTGTGTATGTTGGGGGGTCAAAGAAGGTAGGGTCCAAAGTGGGTTGCTCAGGATAATCCGTGAATCTGAGTTTGATTTGGTCCAAGTGTTTATGGTGAATGAGTCCATTTGAAAGTTTGATCCGAAACACTCTTTGGCCACAACGGTGCCAGGAAGCCACTTGGGACCTTGTCCGTAATTCAATACAAATACAGGATCATTGATTTCAATCTCGCGTGACACATTTGCACGATCATGATATGTACTTTGTCAAAGCCGCCTGCTCTCTACCTGTTCATGTCGATCAGGGTGAACTGACGAGAGCCTTGTCTCAAGTGCCCTTTTCATGAGCAGTTCAGCAGGTAGAATCCCAGTGAGCGAGTGGGGTCTCATGCGGTAACTAAGCAGGACTCGGAATAGGTGAGTCTGCAGTGAGCCTTCAGTTACCCTCTTCAAGCTCTGCTTGATAGTTTGCACAACTCTCTCTGCTTGACCATTGGATGCTGGTTTGAACGGGGTAGATGTGGCATGTTTGATCCCGTTGCGAGTCATGAATTCTTTGAACTCTGCACTGGTAAAACATGGCCTGTTGTCACTCACAAGGACATCGGATAGTCTGTGCGTGGCAAACATGGCCCACAGGCTTTCAATAGTGGCAGCGGACATGCTTGCCGACATTATCTCACATTCAATCCATTTGGAGTACGCATCTACAACCACAAGGAACATTTTACCTAAGAACGGACCTGCATAGTCGACATGGACCCTAGACCATGGTTTGGAGGGCCAAGATCATAAACTTAGTGGTGCCTCCCTGAGTGCATTACTTAACTGCGAGCATGTGTTACATCTGTGCATGCAGGACTCGAAGTCTGCATCGATACCGGGCCACCACACGTGGGATCTGGCTGTCGCTTTCATCATTACGATGACTGGGTGGGTATTGTGGAGGTCACTGATGAAGGTGTCTCTGCCCTTCTTGGGAACCACGACCCGATTTCCCCACAGAAGGCAGTCTGCCTGTTATAGATATTTCATCTTTGCGCCGCTGGAACAGCTTTATCTCTTCCTGCATTTCCACTGGGACACTGGACCAGCTCCCGTGATGAACACAGTTTTTGATTAGAGATAATAAGGGGTCCTGGCTCGTCCACGTTCTAATATGTTGGGCTGTGACTGGTGACTGCTCACACTCAAATGCTTCCATAACCATGACTAAATCTGCGGGCTGCACCATTTCTACCCCCGTGGTGGGCAATGTCAGTCTACTGAGAGCATCAGCACAGTTTTCTGTGCCTGGCCTGTGGCGGATGGCATGGTTGTATGCGGACAACGTGAGTGCCCATCTCTGGATGCGGGCCGAAGAATTAGTATTTATTCCCTTACTCTCAGAAAACAGGGATATCAGTGGCTTATGATCAGTTTCCAATTCAAATTTTAGCCCAAACAGATATTGATGCATTTTCTTTACCCGATAGACACATGCAAACTCTTCTTTCTCAATCATGCTGTCGGCTCTCTCAGCCTTAGACAGACTTCTGGATTCATAAGCAACCGGTTGCAGTTTCCCCAAATCATTAGCTTGTTGCAATACACACCCGACGCCATACAACGACACACCACATGCTAGTACCAAACGCTTATGTGGATCATACAACACAATTTGTTTGAGCATAACAATTTTCTAGCTTTTACAAAGGCATTTTCTTGACTTTTGCCCCATACCTATTCGTCTCCTTTACGCAGTAAGACATGCAGTGGTTCTAACAGTGTGCTGAGACCCGGTAAGAAGTAACCAAAATAGTTCAGGAGTCCTAGAAACGACCGCAGCTCCGTCACGTTCTGTGGCATCGGTGGGTTCTCGATTAACTCCGTCTTCGAATCGATGAGCCTGATGCCGTCTGCCACAATTCTTCTCCCCAGGAACTCCACTTCAGGTGCCAGGAAAATGCACTTCGAGCATTTTAACCTGAGCCCCACGTGGTTGAGTCGTTAAAGAATCTCCTCCAGGTTCTGCAGATGCTCACTTGTGTCCCGACCTGTAAACAAGATATCGTCCTGGAAGACCACCGTGCGTGGGACCGACTTCAGTAAGCTTTCCATGTTTCTCTGGAATATCGCCGCCACTGATTGAATTCCAAACGGGCATCTGTTATAAATGAAGAGACCTTTGTGCGTGTTGATGCAGATGAGGCCCTACGAGGATTCCTCCAGCTCCTGCGTCATGTAGGCCGAGGTCAAGTCCAGCTTCGTGAACGTTTTTCCTCCCGCCAGCAGAGCAAAAAGGTCGTCGGCCTTTGATAGCGGGTATTGGTCCTGCAAGGAGAAATGATTGATAGCTACTTTGTAATCACCACAGATTCTGACGGTGCCATCTCCCTTGAGGACAGGAACGATTCAACTGACCCACTCGTTGAATTCAATCGGCGAAATGATACCCTCTCTTTGCAGCCGGTCTAGCTCGATCTCTACCCTTTCTCTCATCATGTATGGTACTGCTCTCGCCTTGTGATGGATGGGTCACGCCCCAGGAATTAGGTGGATCTGCACTTTTGCTCCTTGGAACTTCCCGATGCCTGGTTTGAA
This sequence comes from Pristiophorus japonicus, assembly GCF_044704955.1. NCBI lineage: Eukaryota > Metazoa > Chordata > Chondrichthyes > Pristiophoridae > Pristiophorus > Pristiophorus japonicus. Next base: position 309,770,356 of record NC_091979.1, read on the forward strand.
CAGCGAAGGGAACTTGGTTCAGACCTGGGCACACGAAGTGTCGTCAGCAGACGAGAGCGCTCGGATGTCATCCCAGTTCCAGCGTATCTTTCCCAGCCAGCTCCTGCCGAGCAGCAAGGGACCATCGTCCGGTACCACCCAGAGTGGTAGCTTGTGCACCGCTCCATCGTAGGAGACTTTTATAGTAGCACTGCCGATTACGGGAATCAGTTCCTTTGTGTAAGTTCTCAGTTTTGTGCGAATTGGAGTCAAGACTGGCCTTGAGGCCTTGCTGCATCACAATTTTTCAAAAGTCTTTTTGCTCATAATGAACTGGCTCGTGCCCGTGTCCAGCTCCATTGACACCGGGAGTCCATTTAGTTCAACCTTCAGCATTATCGGGGGACACTTTGTGGTAAACGTGTGCACTCCATATATCTCTGCCTCCTCGGCCTGAGGCTCTGGTTCGTCGTGATCCGCCGTGGATCTGTCCTCCTCTGCAACATGGTGGTTTGCAGGAGTAACAGGATTTGCAGCTCGCCTGCACATACGTTGGACGTGTCCCATTGTTCCACAGCCCTTGCAAACGTACCCTTTGAAGCGGCATGAATGGAAACGATGATCACTCCCGCAGCGCCAACAAGGTGTTAATGGCCTTGCATTCATCACCCTTGATGGTGGACTCTGAGACATCTGCAGACGCGCAGCTGCAGGCATGTGGGACCTGCCCTGTACGTTGCAGTTTGAAAACAACATCACTTTGTTCACAGTACTTGTAGCAGCATTTGTGTGCTGAGAGATTTGCTTAGTATTGTCACTGGTGGCAGTGAACGCCTGGGCTATCCCTGTGGCCTTACTCAAAGTTGGGGTCTTTACAGTCAAAAATTTTCGAAGTATCATTTCATGGCCAATGCCAAGTACGAAAAAGTCTGTGAGCATGTGCTCCAAATGTCTTTCAAACTCGCAATGTCCTGCAAGGCGTCTTAGCTCGGCGACATAACTTGCTACTTCCTGGCCTTCAGACCTTTTGTAAGTGTAGAACCGATACCTCACCATCAGAACGCTTTCCTTTGGATTCAGATGCTCCCAGACCAGTGTGCACAAATCATCGTACGATCTCGCTGTGGGTTTCGCTGGAGCAAGCAGATTTTAAATGAGGCCATACTTTGGTGCCCCGCAGATGGTGAGGAGAATCGCCCTTCGTTTGGCAGCGTTCGCTTCTCCTTCCAACTCATTGGCCACGAAGTATTGGTCGAGTCGCTCCACGAAGGTTTCCCAATCATCTCTCTCCGAAACTTTCTCCAGGATGCCCACTGTTCTCTGCATCATTGCGGTGGGGTTTGTTGTCTGTATCTCGTCACCAGTTGTTAAGTATGAATAAAGAGTCTGACTGGATACTGTGAGCTCAACGTAAAGTGTGAACTTAGTCTTTTATTGCAGGTCTCCAGCCTATGAGGCCTCCTTAAGTACGTGTGCTCCCAAAGGATTATGGGATCCTTTGGAACACCAGGGGATGAGCCCTCTGGTGGCTGTACAAAGTATATACAGGTTTACATATATAACATGGCTGTTGAGGCAGCTTCACACCGAAAAATGCTGAAAATGAAGTGCTGCAGCATTAATGAACCTCCCCTTTAGGTCATGGTGGGAAGATGTGAAACATGAGATTTCACAGGTTTTGTATTGGGACCACTGCAGTTTACATTGCTATTTTACATAATTGGCCTGGATTTAGAAACTCACTGGTCAAGTTTGTTAATGATGCCAAACTGAGAAGTACAATGGAATTGGAGGAAGCATCTCCGAAATGATATAATGAGCTGGATAAAATAAATTTGTGGACAGAACAGTGGCAGATGAAATGTAATGCAGACAGGTGTTAAGTATTGTACATAGGAAGGAAAAATAAGCAGCCCACATACTCTATGAATGGTGCTGCAATAGCTAATGATATGGCTGAAAGAAGCCTAGGAGGCTGAGTAGACTCAACACTAAACAGATCAGTAAAAGCAGCAATGAACAAACCCAATATAATGGTTAATTGCATAGCCAAAACAGTAGAATAAAACGTGGCAGCCAATTTGTGCACAAGCAAGCTCCCACAAACGGCAATGTGATAATGATCAAATAATCTGTTTATTGTGGTGTTGATTGAGGGATAAATATTGGGCAGGACACTGGGGATAACTCCGCTGCTCTTCTTCGAAAATAATGCCATGGGATCTTTTAAAGTCCAATTGAAAGAGCAGATGGGGCCTCGGTTTATCGTCTCATCCGAAGGACGGCACCTCCGACAGTGCGGCGCTCCCTCAACATTGCACTGAAGTGTCAGCTTTGATATTTTTGTGCTCATGTCGCTGGAGCGGGACTTGAACTCACGACCTTCTGACTGCTTCCCACTGAGTAACAGCTGACACTATGCAGGTGAAAAATATAGTCAAGGGAATGGAAATGGTTCATCTGGAATATTATTTATTTATTAAATTGAGAGAGTCGGGCAAGTGGGTACAGGATCAAGATCAATTAGGAAAGATAATGGGAGTGATAACTGAGAGTGATCAACATATGGAATAGACTTCCAGATAGCGTAGTGGAGGCAAAAACTTTGGAAGCATTTAAGAAACAACTGGATGCTGCAATGAGGCCACAACAGGAATTTGCTAGATGGATGAATATAGATGTCCTTCCTCATTTATAATTTATAAAGGTCATCTCGTGACCTTATATATAGCAGCAGTCATTTTGAGACTGCAAGCAATGACGTTAATAAAATCTTCTTACTGGAACATATAGCCTCTGACTCCTTGATATCAAGAACCACAGAGGTATCAAAATTGTATTGAATCTACAAAATCAGAGAAAAGAAGAAAAGGCTGAAAGAAAACAATTTCCAACATTACTGTTTGTTTCTCTCACATTAGCTCGGACTATATACATGTTGGTATCGGTAATTGTGCAGCCTGTGCACCAGATGGTGCTTTTCCAAAGAGTTTGTATTGAAGCTGGTTGTTTAAATAATAATTGGCCTTTCCAGACCTTTTCTTCTATTTCCGTTTTTTTTAAACTAACCGTTGTTTTTCAAAAGTTATGCATGACTTGACCAATTTCCTTCGTGTAGCATTTAGGGCTAATTGTGACCAAAAAAATCAATTTCTGTCTTTGATTTTACATGGTTAAAAATAGTAAGGGTTTGATGTATATGAAGGGTTGTTAACCAGAGGATACAAAGTTGAGATAATTAGCAAAAGAAGCAGAGGTAAGGAGGTGAAAGGGTGGAAGAAGCAGATTCAACAGTCTCTTTCCAAAGGGATTTGGATAAATACTTGGGGAAAAATTTTCAGAGCAATGGGGAATGGAAAGCAGAATGCAACTAATTGGATCGCTCTTTCAAAGAGCTGGCACGGGCATAGAAACATAGAAACATAGAAAATAGGTGCAGGAGTAGGCCATTCGGCCCTTCGAGCCTGCACCGCCATTCAATAAGATCATGGCTGATCATGCATCATTCCAACTATGCTGTATTATTCTATGATTCTAATATAGAAGTTGTGCTCTTTCACTAAAGTTCAAAATGGAAATTAGGATCATTAGAAATTTGAACACACCCTTTTGTGTTCAGAAATCAATTAAGATACAAATAATTGAATGGCTAACAAATGGAGCATTTTGCCAGCTGAGAATGTAATTTTTAGCTACTGTCGTGTATCAAAAATGAAGCCTATTTTGCATTAGAAAGCCAAGCATTGCAAGCGATTACCACTTTGTCTAATACAAAAGCAAAATACTACGGATGCTGGAAGCCTGAAATAAAACCAGAAAATGCTGGAAGTACTCAGCTGGTCAGGCAGCATCTGTGGACAGAGAAACAGAGTTAACGTTTCGGGTCAATGACCCTTCGTCAGAACTGGAAAAAGTTAAAGAGGTAACAGGTTTTTAAGCAAGCGCAGGGGCAGGGAAAGGGAGGAGGGCAGGAAAGAACAAAAGGGAAGGTCTGTGATAGGGTGGGGGGCAGAAGAGATTAAGAGACAAAATGGATGATGGTGCGAGGCAAAAGGAGATGGTAATGGGACATGTTAAGATACAAAAGATGAGTCCTGATAGGGTGTAAATGGAAAAATCATCAACAACTGTCGTGGGAAAGAGAGAGAGAAAAAAAAGGATAATGAAATAATAAATAAATAAAAATAGGGGCAGTGGTTACAGTCTGAAATTGTTGAGCTCGATGTTGAGTCCTGAAGGCTGTAAAGTGCCTAAACGAAAGAGGAGGTGCTGTTCCTCGAGCTTACGTTGAGCTTCGTTGGAATAGTACAAGAGGCCGAGGATGGAGAGATCAGAGTGGGAGTGGAACGGAGAATCAAGTTCAACAATTTGCGACTGGTTCTTTCTAGCCAGCTTCAGGTCACCTGTGCAGCAAAGGCCAAGCAATAGCGCACCACTGCTTATAGAAAGTCAGTGCTCAATGCTCCTCCTGGCTCCACGTTAGGACTGCTGGCCACTGCTTGGCCTCCCTCCTGATCTGCTCCTCTTCCCACCCCCACTGACTTACCAGACCCACCATGGCCCCCATTCCGATTTCCCTGCCGGCCAACCTTAATCCTCTTCAGGATTGACACACTGCCGCCTGAAGCATGACTGTTGCCCCTAGCACGCTGGTTGCATCTTCCTGACATAACAAGAACAACGACAACAACAAATTGTATTTATATAGCACCCTTTAACACAGTAAAATGTCTCAAGGCACTTCACGGGAGTGTTATAAGACAAAAATAAATTGACACCGAGCCACATAAGTAGAAATTAGGACAGATACCTAAAAGCTTGGTCAAAGACGTAGGTTTTAAGGAGCATCTTAAAGGAGGAAAGAGAGATGGAGAGGTTTACACAGGGAATTCCAGAGCTTAGAGCTTAGGCAACAGAAGGCACGGCCGCCAATGGTTGAGCGATTATAATCAGGGATGCTCAAGAGGTCAGAATTAGAAGAGTGCAGATATCTCGGTGGGGATGGCGGTGGGGGGGGGGGACTGGGGGAGATTACAGAGAAAGGGAGGGGCGAGGCCATGGGGGGATTTGAAAACATGGATGAGAATTTTGAAATCGAGGTTCACTTGCGCATCAGTTTCTCCATGGTGGTTGTTGTCGCTGCTCGATTCAGGCGTGAACCAATCTCTTCCACTCTGTATCCAATGTAAATTAAAAACGGTAGTGTCCCAGTATCGATCCTTTGTCCAATGCATCTTTTCCTTCAGCCTGAGTTTTAATCCATTTCTAGATTTTGGGCTGGATTTTTGGCTTTTTGCATTTTTGCCTGTTTCTGGACGCAATTCGCGTCAAAATCAAAAATATAGCGCCGGGTTAGCGTAAGCGCCGGAGCGCGCAACTTTTGCCAAATTAAACTTCACGAGGAGCAATAGCACTAACTCTGGTACAATTTGCGCGCCGCACTTTTGGTCTGCTGACCAATCGCAAACGCTAATGCAGGGCGCGGCCGCGTGCATGCGCAGTACACCTGGGGCTGCTTCAGCCATTTTAAATTTTGATTATCATGATGGAGGACGAGGAAGCAAGACAGCGTGCAGGCGATTCAGCCAGGAGGCTAACAAAGCTCTAGTGGGGACTGTGGAGAGAAGATGGCAGGAGTTACATCGTAGGGGTGGATCAAGGCCACTGCCATCCATTTTCAAACGCATTTGGAGGGAAATCGCTAAGGAGGTTTCTGCCTCAGACACAGTGGTCAGGACTGGTACACAGTGCCGAAAGAAGTTCAATGATCTTTCGAGGGTCATTAGAGTGAGTACAATTTTAATTCATGCACTCCTTCATTACTTCAATTATAAATCTGACACATTATTTGTTTTCATGCTTTTGGTGTCTGTCAGCAGTCTATGGGTGTTCTCATGCTGTTGGTGTCTCTCAGCACTCTGTGGGTTGTCTCCTAAAATACATGACACATAGGTAGGCTAAGTTTGGCACCCTTTTTGCCATGAATGATATTTACACATTATTAAGATTGCTTTCTGAGATCTCATAAGAATTCTCCGCACTCCGATGTCCTCCTGATGAACCACGTGCAACTTCCAAGGCTATTAAACAGAGGACTGTATTACATTCAGACAGTATGGTATAAGTGCTTTGGTGGCTACCTGTGTGTGCCACAAGAGCAGATGGCCCTCTTGTAACCATTCCCATTTTCATCTTTGCAGGCAAAGAAGTCACATAATCTACACAAGGAGGTGCGGACAGGCGGTGGCCCACCTCAGACCCTGCCACTCACTGACATTGAAGAATGAGTGGCAGGACTCATCGGCGTCTTAGGTCGGGCAACTGCCACTGGGGGTGCTGACCCCCACTCGGAAACTGAGGGTAAGTCCTGCACACTCCCTGGTCTGCGTTGGGGCAATGTGATGCAGTGTCTGTGGACTAGACATAATGGAGTAGCGATGGTCCTTCAAATGAGCATGTGCTATGTGACCTTCCTCATGTCACCCTGCCCCTCCCCTGCTGCTAACCACTCGTCTGTTGCTTTCTACTTCCAGATGACGAGACATTGGCGCCGCATCCCTCAAGGCAACACTCCATGTCGGGCCATCGTGTGGAGGAGGAGGAAGAAGAGGAGGAGTTTACCGATCAGCCGACTTCGGCACCGATGCAATCCACCTCTCTTTTACCACCGGCGCTGACCTCCGCTGAGGACGATGACGTAATTTTCTCGGGGTTAGACAACTCCGAGGCTCCTGGGACTAGTGACATGCAGCAACACAGTTCTGGGGTCGAATCCCTTATGCTATTTGTCTGGAGGGTTAGTCGGCAAAGTCGGTCTGCTGACAGACAGGCAGACGTGGAGCTGAACATGGTGGGAATGTCCAGGGAGAGCATCCAGGTTACTCGTCAGCTCCTTGATGTCTTGGATAGGATACCGGCACTCATCGAGAGTCTCACTGGGACCATTACAGAGGTAAGGTCGCAGATTGTCAGCACGAGCCGTGAAACCAGCGAGGCCATCAATGGCCACACGAGGCTAGTGGCCTCCAGCAGTGACAGTGGAGTCCCAGAGAGTGTTGCGCGAACCCTTGCGGAATATGACGCATCACAGGCTCAAGCTCTGCTCCAGCTTGGGCAGGTGATGCTGTCCATGCCTGCTGCCATACTCTCTGCGTTCCCCACTTTCACACCCAAACCCAAACCACCTGCGATTGTCGACGCCAATGAAGAGGCTCGACAGTCAGAAACCGGGCCTTCCACACCATGAGCTGGTCCAGTATGTCCCCAGGTGTCGTCTCCATTGTCTCTCCCCCCAACACAGCAGTGCTCTGACAATGTTGCTGCATGCCATCTTGGTACCACTTGGGTTAGGAGCAGCAGGCAAGGGAGGGGGATAAGGTAAGGGGGGGAAAAGCCGATGGTTAAAGATAGTGGGGCAGTGGTTGCTGGATACGTCCTATGTTTTATGTTTTATTATTATTTTGGCATACAGGTACAGCAGGCAGTGAAGAAGGCAAATGGTATGTTGGCCTTCATAGCTAGAGGATTTGTGTATAGGAGCAGGGAGGTCTCACCTGAAATATTGTGTTCAGTTTTGGTCTCCAAATCTGAGGAAGGACGTTCTTGCTATTGAGGGAGTGCAGCGAAGGTTCACCAGACTGATTCCAGGGATGGCTAGACTGACATATGAGTAGAGACTGGATCAATTGGGCCTTTATACATTGGAGTTTAGAAAGATGAGAGGGGATCTCGTAGAAACATAAAAGATTCTGATGGGATGGGACAGGTTAGATGCAGGTAGAATGTTCCCGATGTTGGGGAAGTCCAGAACCAGGGGACACTGTTTTAGGATAAGGGGTATGCCACTTAGGACTGAGATGAGGAGAAACTTCTTCACTCAGAGAGTTGTTAACCTGTGGAATTCCCTGCCGCAGAGAGTTGTTGATGCCAGTTCATTGGATATATTCAAGAGGGAATTAGATATGGTCCTTATGACTAAGGGGATCAAGGGATATGGAGAGAAAGCAGGAAAGAGGTACTGAGGGAATGATCAGCCATGATCTTATTGAATGGTGGTGCAGACTCGAAGGGCCGAATGGCCTACACCTGCACCTATTTTCTATGTTTCCATGTTCGGATTTATGTTATTCATAATGTTGTTGTTGTTGAATGATCACATTGCTGAATGCAGCTAATTTATGTTATTTTATTAAAGTTTCACAATTAAGTTTACAAAGTTTACAATGTTTAATAAATTATTTTGTTCACCTTAACCATTCTTGTGTTGTGTCTCATTTGCAGAATAAGAGGGGGAATAGTCAACATGGTGGGATAGAGTGGGTAGGCAATGATCAAACCTGCCGTTCACTTTTCAAGCAAAGTGTTCAATTATGAGCTGCTGATGTAAGGCTTTTGCAGTGGCAAAATTTCCACGATGCCTCCGCTGTGGTTGTGGTGGTGGTGGTGGCATGGGTTCCTCGCCAGGCTCCTCTTCCTCGTCTTCCTCTTCCTCCTCCTCCTCCTCCCCCCCCCCCCCTCATCCCCTCTCTCCTGAGGTGGTCCTGCAGTCACCATTGGCAATCCCTGTCCCCTCATGATGGCTAAGTTGTATAGCATGCAGCACACCACAATGAACTTGGTGAGGGGAGTATTACAGGTAGCCTCCAGAGTGATCCAGGCATCGTAAATGCTACTTGAGCACTACACTTGTCTGTTCGACAATGTCGCAAACAATCTGTACGTTCATGGAGTGGAATCCCTTTCGGATTCAGTAAACCTCTAGATTCTCTAAAGTTGCTCGCAAGGTGATGTGCATACAGTCAAGGGCAACCTGAACCTTGGGGCACCAAGCAAATTGTCCAAAACCTACAGCCCTCTCACTTTGGGTCTCATTGGTCATTGGGAAGTTTATGAAGTCCATCCTGCATGCGTACAGTGTAGTAGTCACCTGGTACTTGCTGACCTCACCTGCGTGAGACCTTCAGCAGCAGGTCGGGGCCATAAAAGGGGTGGCATGGAGGCTTCTTCAGGGAGCTGGTGCAGGAGAGCGACGGCAGCGAAGAGTGACGTCATCGAGGTCCAGGTCAGTGATTGGAACATGGGCAGATACAGAAGGAGCGGCGAGGTCGGTGCGAAGGAGCGGCAAGAGACTGTAGAGAGACATGATCGGGGCCCAGGGGAGGCCTGAGTTCGGGGTCAGTGACCCAGAGGCAGCACGGGCCAACCCATACTGCGATATGTGTGCACTAGATCCGTGCAGCAGAGCAGGTCCCCAGTCATCTTGGTTAATCCTTGCCACTGGACGAAGACCTAGCTCTGTCAAGCCCGTGTGGTGGCTGGTGTGCAACGGCCATCCCACATTAAAAAGATTCACGCACAGGCATCTTCCACCCTTTGACGATGTAGTTTGGGTCCTTCATTGAAACACCTGTAAACTCACCCTTTTTTTGGCGTGGAAGCAAGTCATCCTCGTTTCGAGGGACCGCCTATGATGATGGAGTCACCTGGTGAATGCAGCGACGTGTAGCGTGCTGCGAGATGGAGCATATGTCCCCCGCTGATGCCTGAAAGAAGCCGGAGGCATAGAAGGCAAGTGTCACAGTCAGCTTTACCTCACTGGGAGTGCAGTCCTGTTGCCGCTGGTCTGTAGGTCTGTCTCTATGAGCTGGCATATCTCTGTGACCACCTCTTTTCGGAAGCGCAGCCTTCTAACGCACTGTGCCTCAGAGAGATTGGAGGGATGAGCGATGTTCCCTGTAAACTCGTGGTAAGGCCTCCTCCCCATAAGTCTGTGACCTCTTCGATTACCTTGCAAATTATCATCAATTAGCCTTCTTCCAGCTCAACGCCATTTGAATGTAGCAGCCAGGATTACTGGCTCCCGACCTAGCATGGCACCCATCTTTTAAAATGTCCTTAAAAGTCCTTGATAAAACAAACTAGAAACTCCCAAAAACTTCACAATCAAAAGTATTCAGTAACGGAGCGTTCTTCTCCCAATCCTTTTAATCTCTCACAATTGCGACTTTCCCCTCCGTTTTCAAGATGGAGCCGTTAGTGCCTGGTGCGCCCTGGGTCCGACGGGTATTTCTGGGTGAGTTCCCGGGCGATGCTAAATTAGGCGACATGGTCGCAAGTTCACTGCATTTGAAAGCGCAGCGATGCACGACAATTTACGTCATTCAATCGGTCAAAAATTCCACCCGGGCGCAAAATCTTGCGTGCCTCGTTTCACGTCCCCAAAAAAATCATTTTTGCACCCCACCGAGGCACTAAATGGGGCGCAAATGAGCTGAAAATCCAACCCAATTATCTTGAAGACCCACTGCTTTAAGCTTACATAGTAGTCTTTTGTAAGAAATGCAATCAAATGCTTTCTGGAGGTCCTGGTACACGATATCCTTGTGCACTGAGGATACTGCATTCTCAAAAAAGTCAATGAGATTGGTCAGCAAGGATTTCACTCTTTGGAAGCCACATGGGCTGCTATTTATTAGGTTATTACGGTGCAAATATTCCTCAAATTTGCTTTTGATAATTGATTTCATTGTTTTCATAGAATCATGCAACACAGCAGGAAGCCATTCAACCCACCGCGGTGAACCGGCTCTCTGAAGGAGTTATCCAATTCGTCCCATTGCAAATTTTTCCTTTTTAAGTATATATTCCATTCCCTTTTGAAAGTTATTGTTGAACTTTACCTTTTATTGATGTGAGACAAATGGATCTGAAGTTTCCCAGATTAAGTTTGCCACTTTCAGTTGAATATGGTCACCATGTTATCTTGTTTCGAAACCAGCAGACTTCCCCAACATTCAGTAATTCTCTCACGTTCCTTGCCAAAACTTCACTAATCTCCTCCCCTGTCTCCTTTAGTACCTTGGTCCTCTAGGATATTTTGTTTTGATCCCTTTTGGGGGTTTTCAATTTCACTGCCTGGGCAGTAACCTGACATCACGGATCAATTATTCATTGTAGAACTCTCCTGATTTCCTTCATATTGATTCCAATGAACATATATTCAGGTGAGTTCTATGACGGGATGGCGATCCACTATGCCAGGTGAGGTGAAGTTGAAAATGACCTTTTTTAAGTCTGTCTGCTAGCTCCAATTTAGTCCTGTCAAAGAGTGTAAATATACTTGAATTATCCCCATTTGTGGGGTGTCATGGTACAGGTGCTATCATCTTCAGTGAATACTTCAAGGACGGAGTCATTGAATATTTTAACTATTGATGTTCATCCAGTTTTGTATCCATTAAAATTTTTCAAGATTCTTATCCACTTCCTGACACCGCTTTTGCTGTGGAAGATTTTTTTTGCTGTTGTGTTTAGTGTCTTTCTCGGCTCCTCTTTGCCAATTTCACTACAGGTTTATCATGTCGCTGAAGACTGCTGCATTCTTCCCATTGGACACATCAATGTTCTTCAAAGTACAGGCTGGGAATTTCCTCAGACTGCTGTCGCTCTGCCACAGTAACTTTGCCAGAAATTAGGCGGTATCTCCGTTTACCAGCGTTAGCAGGGCGTCTATTTTAACGGGGGTTGATCAGAGGAGGGGAGATGGAAGCCAAAGACATTGCAGGCCCGAGGTTTCCCTGTGGGGCCCGGAGGAACACTCCTGTTCCTTCTGGCCCACAAAGAAACGTAAAAAAAAATGAGCTTACTGAGCCTCCGTTGGCCCACGATGCAGCTTTTTTTTAAATCGTTCCTGGGATTTGGGCATCACTGGCAAGGCCAGCATTTATTGCCCATCCCTAATTGCCCTTGACAAGGTGAGCCGCCTTCTTGAACTGCTGCAGTCCGTGTGGTGAATGTGCTCCCACAGTGCTGTTATACAGGGAGTTCCAGGATTTTGACCCAGCGACAATGAAGCAATGATTATAGATTTCCAAGTCAGGATGGTGTGTGACTTGATGGGGAACTTGGAGCTGATGGTGTTACAATGCACCTGCTGCCCTTATCCTTGCAGGTGGTAGAGGTTGCGGGTTTTGGAGATGCTGTCGAAGAAACATTGGGTATTGCTGCAGTGCATCTTGTGGATGGTACACACTGCAGCCATGGTGCGCCGGTGGTGGAAGGATTGACTGTTTAAGATGGTGGATGAGGCTGCTCCCAGTAGGTCTAGGTAGACCGCCTCTGCCCCCCCAACTCAGGCCTCAGGTTAAAATTGCACAGCGGGCTCCGATGAAGTAATCGAATCCCGATCTGCAAAGTTAAAGAGGACCCCACCGGCTTTGAGCGGGTGTCTTTACTGCCAGCTTACCATCATCACATCAAGCTTAGAGGTGCCCCTCGTGGCTTCCCTAATGCACTGATCGGGCATTACAGCTCCTAAACCACCTGGGCATTTCCAATTATTATATGGTTGGTTGAAATCCCTCATTAAAAGAACCTTTCTGTTTTCACACACCTTTTTTTAATCTCTTTATCGTGTAAACGGTCCATTTTATTATTCTAACGGCAGCCTTAACAAGGCTCAAGTCTTACTTTTGCTCTCTTTGAATTAAAAACATCCAGCCGGAGTTATTTGTTTCGTCGCCTTTCATTTTCCGCTGGATCCACATCTTTTAGCTCCTTTGTGTCCCTGCACCTCTTCCTTTCCTCGCCATTATGGGGTGAAATTGTGTTTCGCTCCATTCGCGGGGCAGGGCTTCCTTCGCCTGGCGCGGAGGTCCCGCCCCGTGAACTGAGTTCTGGTTACCGCCCCCGAGAGGAAGTGGAGCGCAATGTCGGTCGCTCCACTTCCTCTCTGGGACGGGTCTGGGGCGGCAACTATGCGAAACTTGGAGCGCCACGCGGCCTCGCCACATAGCGTTGACGTGATCACAGGGTCCTCCCCTGCGAGCTCTGCCAAGGTTTTGAGGGGACTTCACTAGGTCACCGGGGATGCGGGATGCTGTGGCCACAGCCCGGTTCTGTACCGGAGTGCTGGGCTGCACCATCGTGGCACCAAGTCGGCTGACAAAACGAACTGGCGGCGCGCACCTCCCCTTTAATTTTTGCCCCGCGAGCGGAGTGCGGCCCAGTTTTCGACCCGAGAGGCTGGCGCTGACATCGCCCACAGTGGCCTCACAGGTAGCACTGCCCAATTTCTGCTGCGGGGCAAAAACTGGTTGTTGTGCATGGCGATGATGTCATCGCCGGAGGCACAGCAGCCCGGGGCGCTACTGGTGGGAGTGGTGCGCTACTGGTTCTGAGCCTCTGCTCACTTCCACGCAATATTGTGGGCGCTGGCAGCACCCACCCCACCTCTCCCGGGTGAGAAATGGTTTGTGCCCTCCTAGCATCCCCTGGGGGCGATAACACGAGTCTCAAACCATGCGGATTTCTCCCCCTTCCTGAAAAATATATACCTTTTGCATTTGGATCCACCTCCATCTTCTGGAATGAGCCATATTTTTGTTATTCCAGTCACATTATGCTTTTCTTGTGCTAAATCAGACTCAAATTAGTGTATCTTATTTTGTAAAGAATTAGATTTGAGTATATGGAATGGTATTTCCCTGCAGAAAGACATTCATTTGTGATCAATAACTCTTATCACAAAGTGAAACTTTTCTATCAAGAAAATTACCCTTTTATGTGAACTCAGGCTGCACATCTTCAGCAATTAGAGCAATTAGACCTTGTACCCTTAACGCGATATGTTAGATTTCACACAGCTTCATACTAGCAGCTGAACAACATTCCGTTATAGGAAATCACTGCTCTCATGAAATAGCGGTTTATGTTTACCTTGAGCAATGCCACGTGAGATCTGCTAATATCAAATATATGGCTAAAATGTGCACTATTATTGTGATGGATATCTATTGGATATGACGGCTTTCCAAAAATAATAGTATTTTTTCATATTTGCTTTATTTACAGTACGCTGTAAAATTAGGTTAAAATTGATTTTAATATTTTACTCCTCACCAGCCGTATTAACAATTCAATAGAAAAATACAATTTATTTTTAGTGGGCAGCTCGTATGCATACTCTATTATAAATTTGCTGATTTATTCATTAGCGTCGTGTACACATTAATTATAACTATCGTTATCTGAATCGATTTTTTTTTTAAGGTCAATTCTTCTGACATTAATTTTTGTATGTGGGAGGTACCACATGTAAACCAACCAGCAGAATATAGGTCTTCATCCTCAAGAGATCAGCTGGTGTCTCGCAGGGAGATGTGTGACTCATTGCTTTTCTAATCTATCGAATTCATTATACGGAATGTTCAGCTGTTTGTGGATTTGTAAAATTGTATATTCAGAGTCGTATTACAACCGATTAAAGCATTTTATAAATTTGAATAATTAATTTTATTCAGAAAGTACTTCTTCGTTGCTATATAATATGTCTCAGTTGCAGAGCACCAGAGTGAAGCCAGTAGTATATATTTTTGGGGGAGGATGTACATATTTAGTAAATTGTAGGGGACAATTTATACTTTTGTTTACAATTTCTGTATTTTGGCCCATTCTTTGGGCTTTGGTTTTGAGAGTAAACATAAGTTGGTACTATAGATGGCAGAGACAAAGCTTAGAGAGCAGGTAGTCATCTCATGTGTTAGAACCAGAGAGCATTCACGATTAAGCTGAGAACCGGGGCTATGTAGGAGCACCAGAGAAACAGCAGGAGAGAAAAACTGGTAAAAGCTGTAGTGAATTGCAGTCCTACTCACAGGCAAATGCTCACCTTTATCTAGAAACAAACTCAGTAAGAGCAGAAATGAAGGGTGGCCTTAAAAAATACTTCTGCAATTCACTGAAATATATGTCCTATGTTGCTGAACTGAGGAAGAATAACCATAAGAACATAAAAAATAGGAGCAGGAGTAGGCCATTTGGCCCTCAAGTCTGCTCCACCATTCAATAAGATCATGGCTGATCTGAGATCTCAACTTCACTTCCCACACTATCCCTATATCCCTTGATTCCCTTAATATCCAAAAATCTATCGATCTCTGTGTTGAATATACTCAACGACAGAGCATCCACAGCCTTCTAGTGTAGAGAATTCCAAAGATTCACAAATTTTTGATTGAAGAAATCTCTTCCCATCTCAGTCCTAAATGGGCGACTCCAGATCCTGAGACTGTGTCCCCTAGTTCTAGACACTTCAGCCAGAGGAAACAACCTTTCAGCATCTACCCTGTTAATCCCCTTCAGAATCTTGTATGTTTCAAGGAGATCACCTCTCATTCTTTTAAACTCTGGAAGAGTATAGGTCTATTCTACACAATCTCTCATCATACAAACAGCCCTCTCATCCCAGAAGTCAATCGAGTGAACCTTTGTTGCACCGCCTCCAAGGCAAGTATATCCTTCTTTAGATAAGGAGAACAAAACTGTGCACAGTTCTCCGGGTGTGGTCTCACCAAGGCCCTGTACAATTGTAGCAAGACTTCCTTACTCTTGTACTCCAACCCCCCTTGCATAAGAACATAAAGACATAAGAAATAGGAGCAGGAGTAGGCCACTTGGCCCCTCAAGCCTGCTCTGCCATTTAATAATTGCAATAAAGGACAACATGCCATTTGCTTTCCTAATTGCTCCCTCTACCTGCACGGTAGCTTTCTGTGTTTCTTGCACAAGCATACCCAAATCTCTCTGAACAGCAACATTTAAAGTTTTTCACCATTTAAAAAATATTCTGTTTCTCTATTTTTCCTACCGAAGTGAATAACGCTACATTTCCCTATACAGGTGCGGCGGGCAGAATCCGAAAACCTCGGGACCGAGGCCCTTCTGGATTCTGTGTTTTTACGGACTTTGGTTCATCTTTCTGACGTCATGTTTCCGGAAACACCCGAGCCCAGGTTCAGGTATTTACGGATTTCGGAACGTCAGAAAGGGGGTCTCCACCGAGCAGCTATTCAAGGCAGGGCCACGCCGAGGACGAGCTGTTCGGACTGGGCCCCACCGAGGTGGAGCTGTTCTTGTGGGGCCCCACCGAGGAGAAGGTGTTTGGGTGGGCCCCGCCATGTCGGAGCTGTTTGGGCGGGGCACCGCTGCCAAGGAGGTGTTCGGGTGGGCCCTGCCACCAAGGAAGTGTTCAGGCCAGTGGGCCCCGTCACAGAGGAGGTGTTGGGGCAGCCTGGTGAGGAGGCCCCGAGGCAAGGACAGCAATGCTGAGTGGGGCGAGGTAAGCCGTGATGAGGTAAGGGCAGCGGCGGGGCTTCAAGGTCGGCAGCTCGGCGGGTCTGGATTCCGGAACATTTTACGGATTCCGGACAATCCTGCCACGGGTCAGTCCGGAGTCCAGATTCCAGAACATTCCGGATTCCAGAAGTCCGGATTTTGGATGCTGCACCTGTATTATACTCCATCTGGCACCTCACTGCCCACTCTCTTAGTCTATCTATATCCCTTTGCAGACACTTTTTGTTCTCCTCACAGCTTACCGTCCCACCTCGCTTTGTATCATCAGCAAACGTGGATACATTATACAGAAACATAGAAACATAGAAAATAGGTGCAGGAGAAGGCCATTCGGCCCTTCGAGCCTGCACCACCATTCAATAAGATCATGGCTGATCATTCCCTCAATAGCCCTTTCCTGCTTTCTCTCCATACCCCTTGATCCCCTTAGCCATAAGGGCCATATCTAACTCCCTCTGGAATATATCCAATGAACTGGCATCAACAACTCTCTGTGGCAGGGAATTCCACAGGTTAACAACTCTCTGAGTGAAGAAGTTTCTCCTCATCTCAGTCCTAAATGGCCTACCGCTTATCCTAAGACTGTATCCCCTGGTTCTGGACTTCCCCAACATCGGGAACATTCTACCCGCATCTAACCTGTCCCGTCCCGTCAGAATGTTATATGTTTCTATGAGATCCCCCCTCATCCTTCTAAACTCCAATGTATAAAGGCCCAGTTGATCAAGTCTCTCCTCATATGTCAGTCCTGCCATCCCGGAATCAGTCTGGTGAATCTTCGCTGCACTCCCTCAATAGCAAGAATGTCCTTCCTCAGATTAGGAGACCAAAACTGAACACAATATTCCAGGTGAGGCCTCACCAAGGTCCTGTACAACTGCACCTATACTCCTATACTCCTATACTCAAATCCTGTAGCTATGAAGGCCAACATACCATTTGCCTTCTTCACCGCTTACTGTACCACTATGCCAACTTTCAATGACTGATGAACCATGACACCCAGGTCTCGTTGCAGCTCCCGTTTTCCTAATCTGCCGCCATTCAGGTAATATTCTGTCTTTGCGTTTTGCCCCTAAAATAGATAACCTCACATTTATCCACATTATACTGCATCTGCCATGCATTTGCCCACTCACCTAACCTGTCCAAGCCCCCCTGCAGCCTCCTAGTGTCCCCCTCACAGCTTACCATGCCACCCAGTTGAGTGTCATCTGCAAACTTGGAAATATTACACTCAATTCCTTCATCCAAATCATTGATGTATATTGTAAAGAGCTGGGGTCCCAGCACTGAGCTCTGCGGGACTCCACTAGTCACTGCCTGCCATTCTGAAAAGGACCCATTTATTCCGACTCTCTGCTTCCTGTCTGCCAACCAGTTCTCTATCCACGTCAGTATATTACCCCCAATACCATGTGCTTTGACTTTGCACACCAATCTGTTGTGTGGGAACTTGTCAAAAGCCTTTTGAAAGTCCAAATACACCACATCCACTGGTTCTCCCTTGTCCACTCTACTAGTTACATCCTCAAAACATTCCAGAAGATTTGTCAAGCATGATTTCCCCTTCATAAATCGATGCTAACTTGGACCGATCCTGTCACTGCTTTCCAAATGCGCTGCTATTTCATCCTTAATAATTGATTCCAACATTTTCCCCACTACTGATGTCAGGCTAACCGGTCTATAATTACTCGCTTTCTCTCTCCCTCCCTTTTTAAAAAGTGATGTTACATTAGCTACCCTCCAGTCCATAGGAACTGATCCAGAGTCAATCGACTGTTGGAAAATGATCACCAATGCATCCACTATTTCTAGGGCCACTTCCTTAAGTACTCTGGGATGCAGACTATCAGGCCCCAGGGATTTATCGGCCTTCAATCCCATCAATTTCCCTAACACAATTTCCCTCCTAATAAGGATATCCTTCAGTTCCTCCTTCTCATTAGACCCTTGGTCTCCGAGTACTTCCGGAAGGTTATTTGTGACTTCCTTCGTGAAGATAGAAACAAAGTATTTGTTCAATTGATCTGCCATTTTTTGTTCCCCATTATAAATTCACCTGAATCCGACCTCAAAGGACCTACGTTTGTCTTCACTAATATTTTTCTCTTCGCATATCTATAGAAGCTTTATCGATCCCTTTATCTATATCATTTGTATATATTGTAAATAGCAGTGGCCCCAGCACTAACCTTGTGGCACCCCACTAGTTACAGCCTGTCAACCTGAAAAAGACCCGTTTATCCCTACTCTCTGTTTTCTGTCCATCAACCAATCCTCTATCCATGCTAATATATTTCCTCCAATCCCATGATCCCTTATCTGGTGTAATAACCTTTTACGTGGCACCTTATCGAATGCCTTTTGGAAATCCAAATATAGTACCTCCACTGGTTCTCCTTTATCTACTCTGTTAGTTACATCCTCAAAAAACTCGAATAAATTTGCCAAACCAGTTTTCCTTTCATAAAACTATGTTGACTCTGCCTAATCATGTTATGATTTTCTAAGTGACTTGATACCACTTCCTTAACAATGGATTCCAGCATTTTCCCGACATTTGAGGTCAGGCTAACTGGCCTGTCGGTCCCTGTTTTCTCTCTCCCTCCTTTCTTGAATAGCGGTATTACATTTTCTACCTTCCAATTCGCTAGGACCGTTCTAGAATCTAGGGAATTTTGAAAGATCAAAACCAATGCATCCACTATCTCTGCAGCCACCTCTTTTAGAACCCTAGGATGTAGGCCGTCAGGTCCAGGGGATTTGTTGGCTTTTAGTCCCATTAGTTTCTCTAGTACTTTTTCTCTACTTATAGTCATTACATTAAGTTCCTCACCCTCCTTAGACCCTTGGTACCCCACCATTTTAGGTATGCTCTTT
The DNA here is from genome assembly GCF_044704955.1 of Pristiophorus japonicus. Lineage (NCBI taxonomy): Eukaryota > Metazoa > Chordata > Chondrichthyes > Pristiophoridae > Pristiophorus > Pristiophorus japonicus. The sequence continues at coordinate 309,789,355 of NC_091979.1, forward strand.
GCATCTTCTACTGTGAAGACAGGTACAAAATATTTGTTTAACGTTTCTGTCATTTCCTTATTCCCCATGATAATTTCTCCTGCCTCAGCCTCATCGGGATCAATGATTACTTTTCCTGCTCTCTTCCTTTTTACATATTTGTAGAAGCTCGTACAATCTGTTTTTATATTTCTTGCTAGTTTTCTCTCCAAGTCTATTTTTTCCCATTTTATCAAGATTTTGGTCATCCTTTGCTGGTTTCTAAATTCTCCCAATCCTCAGGCTTACGACTATTTATCGTAACATTATAAGCTTCTTCTTTCAATCTAATGCTATCCTTAACTTCTTTAGTTCGCCACAGATGGACCACAAGGGCTGAAATCTGCATTTTTTTACTTCATTTTAATACTTATTCGTTCTGAGCCCCTTTAATTAATAGCCCTTTTAATTGCCCACAATTCCTTGTGTTGCTCCCAGAGGCTGTGCGAAGCTTGAACTCCACTTCAAGACAGGAACTTCACCTCAGAGGTCTCCACTACTGCCACCAGGAGGGCGTTGCACAGAAGGTTAGCGCTGCGCTAACAATCTCCAGCTCCCCAGACCAATTTATTCTCCTTAGCATTGCGGCCATTTTCAGCGACTTTTAATGCCAGTTGCTGGTGACACTGGCAACATTTGTGCTGAATACAAATTTGCCTGTACACAGTATTCCAGCTGTGGTCTCACCAAGGCCCTATATAATCACAGTAAGACACTTGTTTACTCTTATACTTCAATCTTTTTGTAACAATGGCTAACATGCCATTTGCTTTCCGAATTGCTTGCTGTACCTACATGCTAGCTTTTAATGATTCGTGTAAAAGGACACCCAGGTCCCTCTGAATACCAACATTACCCAGTCTCTCACCATTTAAAAAATATTCTGCTTTTCTAGTTTTCCTACCAAAGTGAATAACTTCATATTTCTCCGCATTATATTCCATTTGCCACGTTTTTGCTCACTCACTTAACCTGTCTATATCCTTTGCCGCCTCTTTGCGTCCTCTTCGTAATTTACTTCTCCATCTGTAACGGAGCTCTTGAATTCAGGAAACTTAAATATTGGCTACCCAAGAATCTCTTACCAGACAAATTATATGAACCTGAAATAAATTCTGCGGCGAGATTGTTTGAAGTCATGGAAGCACTTCTTTAGCAAGGCAACAATCATAATCAGCTTTAGTTCTCATTTTCAGTTGGGGAGGGAGGAGACACTGCAGAAATCTGTTCATAGGATACCGAAACACATCTGCAAATTGTAATGTGTTATTTAATTTTTGTTCTCTTACTTTTCCAACTAGTCCATAACTGAGCAACTTGTATAATTTTTCTATTTACATTTTTACCCATACCGGGTGTTTCATTCTTTTTTTAAACATGAATTTCCATATTTGGCACCCCATGTGCCACAATCGTACAAGTTGGGTAAAAAAGGTAGCTATTAATATTTTATTGACTGTGTGTCTGGGTGAAGCAACCTTTTCTTTGCATGAAGTTCATGCTTGGTAGGTGTCCTTTATTAATACTGCTTTGAATAACATCAGCTGGCCATCAGAGTTTGTATTTTATAATTGGATTTGCATGAGTTCTCTTTTTAGATTGAAATGTACTTTTATCGAATTTAGACCAGGTATCAAAAAACACTATGGGCTTGTTTGGTAACTCAACCAGTTAAATTAAATGCTTAACTTTTAACCCAAAATATTCCAGACTTAAGCACCGCCATTTAAGTTACTTGTTTAGAACTGAACTATCAGATTGAATTGGGTAAGAACTTCTTAACTAAAGGAGGAAGAATGATGTTTACAACTGCGCTGGTTATTTCATGCGCCCTCAAATAATCTTTTTCAGCATTGGAAGGTCATATTAGATGAAAATAATAGGATCTGTAAATGGTTTCCCTCAGGTGTTTCGAAGCACAATAGTTCTAGAGCTGGGAGTGATTACTGTGCTGAACAGATGAATGAGTCAGGGACAGATACCTTGGTCCGAGTACCGGCAATGATTTTATTAAAGTTAAAACACATACCTGCACCCAGTAAAACCACACACACCCTGGTGTGTAAAACAAACAAATACAGTACAATGCACAGTCTGGCCCGTCTAAACAGGCCCCTAGCGCAAAGTACCCACGTCTAAAACCTCCCCTGAAAACCCATAAGATATTGGTTGGGAGAACCCATGATACCCCCTCACACCGTGGCTGTGATCTTAAAAGATGTGTGTGCAGAGATGATGTTCACCGATTTGTTGGCTTATTCGTTGCTTCGCCTGATGAAAACGTGTCTCTTCTGGTTTCTTCTCTCCATCCCATACGGAGGGCTTGGTCCTTGTAGAGGTGAGCGAGAGCAAGAGAGCGATGTGTGGCCACACGGCCTCTTTTATATCCCAATACTGTCCGCCTTTTCAGGCTGAATAATGTTTGTTGTTGTTTCGAGACTTCCTGTGGGTGTGTCTTCTTTTCGCCCAATAAAGTTTCCTTGTTTTTGAGGCTTCCTGTTTTGAGTCCAGTGATGGGTTTTCACTTCCGACCAGTCTGGGCTTAATGGCTTTCTATTATTCTGGTATCTCATCCAGGTAATGGCTTGATCACTGATCAGTTCAGCTAATCTACCTTTGACGAGTTCACATTGCTTAACAATGGACTCTCCATTTGCTCATCACCTGCGATGAATTGCCTTACCTTGACCATTGTCTTCCCAGACCCCCTGCCCATCATTCTAAATCCAACATGGAGAAGCAACGGGGCCCCTCCCTCAAACAGCTTCCAGCTTTTTCTGCGGTGAGAAAAATATTAAAACGCAATGTCCAGACAATGTCCAATAAATCCATGGGGAATCGATGCTTACAATCCACTTCAGGTGAGTTAGACAGAGGCCACTGTTGATGGTGATGTATTTAGCCACTGCATTGAGCAGTTGTCGAGAGGACTATTCATGGACTGGTTGAATGGAACAATTTTTAAAAATTAATTCTTGGGATATGGGTGTCGCTAGCAAGGCATGCGTTTATTGGCATTTATAGGGCAGTCCCTAGTTGCCCTTGAGAAGGTGGTAGTGAGCTGCCTGCCTGAATCAATGCAGTCCATGTGATGAAAGTACACACACATCGATATTAGGTCGGGAATTCCAGAATTTTGATCCAGCGACGATGAAAGAACAGTGATATATTCCCAAGTCAGGATGGTGTGTGATTTGAAGTGGAACTTGGAGGTGATGGTGTTACAATGCGCCTGCTGCCCTTGTCCTTCTAGGTGGTAGAGGTTGCGGGTTTGGGAGGTGCTGCCGAAGAAGCCTTGGGGAGTTGTTGCCGTGCATCTTGTAGATGGTACACACTGCAGCCACAATGCCTCAGTGGTGAAGGGAGTGGCTGTTTAAGATGGTGGATGAAGCATCTCCAGGTAGGTTTAGCCTGACAGAGAGACCCCCTCTGCCCCCCCCCAACTCAGGCCTCAGGTTAAACTTGCGCAGTGGACTCCAATGAAGTAAGTGAAGCCTAATCTGCAACGTTAACGAGACCCCCACCAGCTTCGAGCGGGTGTCTTTACCGCCTGCAGGGCCACTTACTATCATCAGCAAGCTCAGAGGTGCCCCTCATGGCTTCCCTGATGCACTGACGAACATTACATTGGTTAACTCAGCTCCGAGACCACAAACTTCAGTTAATATTAAAATTAAAATCTGGCAGTCAAAAGTCTAAGGGCTGGATTCTCGGTCTTCTGCCACCCCTCTTGGCACCGCGGAGGGCGGCAAAGGCGGCGGAAAGCTCTTGTCCCCGGACGGCCAGTTTCCAGCAGCCCGCCGGGACATTCGGTGCTGGGTGACGGAGCATTACCGCCCAGAAGTGGCGAGCCGATGTGCAACACCACTGTTTGTGACACCGGCTCGATGTTTGGTTGCCGCCCAACCCTTAGCGTTCCTTCTGGGAATGCCTGTGAAAGCAGGTATTCCAAGCTGTAGCGGCCAAGTGAGGGAAGTCATGCTGACCTCAGGTAAGTGTGATTGTGGGGGGTTTTTTTGCGATTTATGTTGTAGTGGCCTGAGCTATGTCTTGGGAATGTTTTGGTGGGTTTTTTTTCAGGGTTTTTTTTCCTCCGAAGCCTCTGTTATGGTGCTCAGAGGCCGCCTCTTTAGCTCAGGATTTTCTCTTGCTCAGCTAGCCTAGCACCCTAAAACAGGCATGCAACGGCTCCCTTAGCACCCTGATCGAAACTCTGGGCCCAGCTGATGAATTTTGCGATGGCAGACGCAAACCATTTGCCACGCAAAATTTACCGCTCCGTCCAGGACACTGCCCCAACTAAGGCGCGATTGAATTTCCCCCCCAAAGAAAATAACCTGACACGAAATAGCACTAACTGAAAATGACATCTAGTATTAATCGAATGATAAATTCCACTATCAGATATTCTTTTTCAAAAACAGCAGATGTCCCTTTAAATGCTTCCTTCCAGCTGGCTTACAACATGCCTGTCCCCAAAGCGAGTTTTATTAGGGGACCTCAGGACATAGTGTTAAATTTTCCTCTTCGCTACCTGGGTGTTAATCTGACGGGGTGGGGGGGGGGGGGGGGGGGGCGTTGCCTGCCCATAGTACAACCCACCCAAGTCTAATTTCTATCAGATGAACATAAGGTGGGTTCTACAATGGGAGGACGATCTGCACTATCAGATTACCATCATCCTCATCATCATCTTGCTTCCACTCCTGAAGTGAGTTCTTTCGTGGCTGAACAGTCCAATACGAGAGCCACAGACTCTGTCACAGGTGGGACAGACAGTCGGTGAGGGAAGGGGTGGGTGGGACTGGTTTGCTGCACGCTCTTTCCGCTGCCTGCGCTTGGTTTCTGCACGCTCTCGGCGATGAGACTCGAGGTGCTCAGCGCCTCCCCCGGATGCACTTCCTCCACTTAGGGCGATCTTTGGCCAGGGTCTCCCAGGTGTCAGTGGGGATGTCGCACTTTATCAGGGAGGCTTTGAGGGTGTCCTTGTAATGGTTCCTCTGCCCACCTTTTGCTCGTTTGCCGTGAAGGAGCTCCGAGTAGAGCACTTGCTTTGGGAGTCTTGTGTCTGGCATGCGAACTATGTGGCCTGCCCAGCGGAGCTGATCGAGTGTGGTCAGTGCTTCGATGCTGGGGATGTTGGCCTGGATGAGGACGCAGATTACCACCTAGGTGATGAAGATGAAAATCGACCTCACAGTATGCTAATAAACATCTCAATAATATTAAAATGATACTCTTGCCTATTTTTCGCAAGAATTTGTAAGCCTACTTTAAGGTTCATCAGGAAGTTTGTGACAGGCTTAGAATGGACAAAGATCCATGAAGATAGATCTCTGCCCAATTTTTTGAAACACCACCCACCCCTCTCCATCCCCACATCCATTTTACTCTCCGCCACTATAATGGCGATCAGAACATTTTCCCTATTGTGCTGAATTTTATGCTCCCACTTTACAGTGAAGATTCGTCTGAATAATAATTAGAATGAAGCAATTTAGCTATAATGGGGGTTTGAGTAAACTCAATTTATATTCCCTGAATGAGATGAGATGAAGAGTAATGTGATTGAGGTGTTTAAATTAGTGAAGGACAGGGCAGATAGGGAATGACTTAAGTGGGGGGAATCCAGAACCTAAATGGGCAAAAATAAATCCAGAAAAAGATTTCTTCACACAAAGGGTTATGAGACTGTAATGAACCAGCTCAGAAGGCCAAATATATGGGATCAATTGATGTTTTTTGAAAGGGAGATAGATAATTTGGATAGTAAGAGTATTAAAGGATATGGAGAACGGGCATAGATTTGGAATTTTAAAATAGAGCTAACAAAATGGTGATGCAAGATTAATTGTTCTTGCAGACTGTTCCTGCTCTTATTTTCCTTTTATTGCAACATCAATAATGTGCAGTGGAGATCTCAGGTTATCAATACAGTTGGAACATTTCTCATGATTGTTCCCACTGCTGTTACAGAATCTTTAGGGTTCAAAAACCAAGAAGTCGGCATTATTGGTTTTGCTTACTACCCCAGATAGGACCAGCAACTTCTCCTTCCTCACTTGCGCGATGAATCGATTGCTAATGTGTACACTTTCTTCTTTGTTGCCATCATCGCCCATCCTCCGTTACCCAACAATATAGGGCTCAATTTTCCCCAAAGCTTTTTTTTGATGTACTTGAAGAGTACGCCCGTTTTTTTGGGGCCCAAGTACGCCGAAAAAAAATGTTCGAAGTTTCCCCATTGAATTTCTTCATTTTGGTGCAGCCGAATTTGTCCCTTAGTTTTGGGGGTGGAGCCTTGATTTGCGCCAAAAAGATCGGGTTGCCATGCAAACCAGGGACACAATGCAAGCTGAGGCTGGAAAGTGAAACATACACCGAGCTCACAACACATTGAAACACATTGCATCAACATAAATGCACATTAAAACACATTGCATTAACTTAAAAAACACATTAAAATATATAACAGCAACTTACCTCCAATTATTAATGTCCCCCCTCCCCCTCCCCCCATGCCTCCCAATGCCGGTGCCGATCCCCGCCCCTAACCCAGGCCGAAGGGCCTCAGGGTCTGTAACCCCCGCCCGCCTTGAGTCTCAAGTGCCTTGCTGGTGTCGGTCCCGCTCCCCCGCCCCGAGCCCTTGCCGAAGGGCTTGCCGGTTCCGTTCCCCACCACCCCTCCAACCCTCGAGTGCCTTGCCAGTGCCTGTGTCAGTCTTGCTCCCCCTCCCTAGCCCTGGCAGAAAGGCTTGCCAGTCCCGTTTCCCCCCCCCCCCACCCCCGAGCCCCTTGCCGGTGCCGGTCCAGCTACAGCTCCCCCCCTCCCCCAGCTCCGAGTGCCTTGCCGGTCCCGCCCTTAGCCCAGACCGAATGGCCTCCCGGTCTGCTCCCCTGTCCCTATCCCAGGCCGAATGGCCTCCTCCCTCCCAGTCCCCACACCTAACTATACCCAAAAGGCTTCCCTCCACCCCGTCTCTCTCCCCCCCACACCCACACCCCCACGCCTCCCCTCTCCCTGTCCCCCCTGTCACTCCCCCACCCCTCTCCCTCTCTCACCCCTCCTCTCTCTCTCTCTCCCGCTCTCTCTTACCTTTCCTGCTGTTGCTGTCCGGGCATCTGCTGCACTTAACTGCGCCGATTTCCTGACCTGCACCGATTTCTTTAACTCTCCAGATGGTTTTTCTGCAGAGGCCACATACGCTGGCCGAAGCAGAACTGGAGTAACTCTCGGCTGCCCAAACTTGCCTAAATGGCCAGAATTGGCGCGGGTGGCAGGTTACGCCTCCTTTGGCTGAAAAAAAAACGTACCTAAAAAAATTGTAACTAACTGAGTTACGTTGGTGCAAATTGATTGGGGAAACTGTTTTTTTAACTTAGACCAAAAAAGCAACCTGCTCCAAAAATATGGCGCAATTCACCGGGGAAAATTGAACGCATTGTAATACCATTGAAAGTGACCAATGATATGCTTTAAGTTAGAATGGTTGTGCCATGCTCAATGTAAGTGAGCACCTTTAGTATTCTTGCACTTTATAAAGTAAGAGACAGAAAAAAATTCTGACTTGCTACAAGCAAGGTAGATTTATCATTTAATGATGACTTCCTATTTTACAACACGCGTTTGCCAGTAAATGGCTAAGAAAGCTTACACGGGTGGTATGCTAAAAGTATGCCATTATTCTGGCTCCTTGTGTTGCCACATATTCTTCTTGTCATAAAACTTTGGAACTGTTGCCCAGATTTGGCAACCCGTGAACATGGCATTCACCTCGGACATAACATTCACCTTGTTGGACATACCATTCACCTCGAACATAACATTCACCTTGTTGGACATACCATTCACCTCGGACATAGCATTTAACTTCTCTGTTAGTTCATATCCTGTCTGTCTGGTTTTCCTCCAACCTAAAGATTTACATTTCTACAGTCATAGCCTGTCAAATAGTACTTGCAGGATAGTGTCTTCGATGCAGACTTTTCTGAATTTCATCCCTATTTCTAGCTTTGGAAATTCCCCCTTGCAACACCTTTCTTCATGTACGAACTGGTATATGCACTACTTAAGTCACCAGTTGTAAGATTGTTGAGGGGATTAACTACCTAACAGCCAGCATTATATTCCCATGTGAAAATATAACGGTGAACTATTGATATAAATTTATTTTATTTAGCAGCTACACCTGCTCAGACACATTTATTCTGGCTGAGTTATTTATTTTGAATAATTGGCAATGATGGATTTATTTGCCATGATTGATCAGTGCTTCGAAATTATGTATATAAAAAGGAAAAGAGTGGCTAAAGTAAATGTTGGTCCCTTAGAGGACAAGACCGGGGAATTAGTAATGGGGAACGTGGAGATGGCAGAAACTCTGAACAAATATTTTGCATCATTCTTTATGGTAGAGGACACTAACAATATCCCAACAGTGGAGTGTCAAGGGGCTATCGGGAGGGATGAACTTAACACAATCACAATCACGAAGGAGGCGGTACTCAGTAAGATACTAGGACTAAAGGCAGATAAATCCCCTGGAACTGATGGCTTGCATCCTAGGGTCTTAAGAGAAGTAGCGGCAGGGATTATGGATGCATTGGTTGTAATTTACCAAAATTCTCTGGATTCTATGGAGGTCCCAGCAGATTGGAAAACTGCAAATGTAACACCCCTATTTAAAAAAGGAGGCAGACAAAAAGCAGGAAACTATAGACCAGTTAGCATAACATCTGTGGTTGGGAAAATGTTGCAGTCCATTATTAAAGAATTTGGAAAAGCAAAATTTGGTCAGGCAGAGTCAGCATGGATTTATGAAAGGGAAGTCATGTTTGACAAATTTGCTGGGGTTCTTTGAAGATGTAACAAACAGGGTGGAACCAGTGGATGTGGTGTATTTGGACTTCCAGAAGGCATTTGACAAGGTGCCACATAAAAGCATCGAGGAGGTCCGTTGGTGAGGCCGATAAAAGGCACAGCAGGGAGTCCGGGGCCCAGCGTCAGCGGCAGTCGGGAGCAGCGTCGAGGAGGTGTGTGGAGAGGCCTATAAAAGGCACAGCAGGGAGTCCAGGGCCCAGCGTCGGCGGCAGTCGGGAGCAGCGTGAGGAGGTGCGTGGTGAGGCGTACTTGTGCAGCGACAGGGAGAAGGCAAAAAAGAAATAGAAAGAAACACAAAGGTGACATCACAGCCAAGGGGATAAGTGATTGGCTGGATTGGTGAGTAGTTTTTCTTTTTTCTCTCCTATAACAGTAAGTAACTTGTTAACATTGTTGTTGCCAATTTAAGTGTATCTAAGGGTTAAGTCATGGCAGGAGAGCTCGGTCACGTGATATGCTCCTCCTGTACCATGTGGGAACTCAGGGACACTTCCGGTGTCCCTGACGACTACGTGTGTGAGAAGTGTATCCGTCTCCAGCTCCTGACGGTCTGCGTTGCGGAATTGGAGCTGAGGGTGGATTCACTCTGGAGCATCCACGATGCTGAGAATGACGTGAGTATCACGTGTAGTGAGCTGGTCTTATCACAGGTGAAGGGTCCACAGCCAGCTAGGGAATGGAAGACCAGCAGGAAGAGCAGTGCAAGGAAGGTAGTGCAGGGATCCCCCGCGGTCATCCCACTGCAAAACAGATACACCGTTTTGAGTACTGTTGGGGGGATGACTCATCAGGGGAGGGCAGCAGCAGCCAAGTTCATGGCACCGTGGCTGGCTCTGCTGCACAGGAGGGCAGGAAAAAGAGTGGGAGAGCGATAGTGATAGGGGATTCGATTGTAAGGGGAATAGATAGGCGTTTCTGCGGCCACAACTGAGACTCTAGGATGGTATGTTGCCTCCCTGGTGCAAGGGTCAAGGATGTCTTGGAGCGGGTGCAGGACATTCTAAAAAGGGAGGGAGAACAGCCAGTTGTCATGGTGCACATTGGTACCAACGACATAGGTAAAAAAAGGGATGAGGTCCTACGAGACGAACTTAAGGAGCTAGGAGCTAAATTAAAAAGTAGGACCTTAAAAGTAGTAATCTCGGGATTGCTGCCAGTGCCACGTGCTAGTCAGAGTAGGAATCGCAGGATAGCTCAGATGAATACGTGGCTTGAGCAGTGGTGCAGCAGGGAGGGATTCAAAGGTTCTGGGGGAGGTGGGACCAGTACAAACCGGACAGTCTGCACCTGGGCAGGACTGGAACCAATGTCCTAGGGGGTGTGTTTGTTAGTGCTGTTGGGGAGGAGTTAAATGAATATGGCAGGGGGATGGGAACCAATGCAGGGAGACAGAGAGAAACAAAAAGGAGACAAAAGCAAAAGACAGAAAGGAGATGAGTAAAAGTGGAGGGCAGAGAAACCCAAGGCAAAAAACAAAAAGGGCCACTGAATATAAAGGGGCTGCAGGAGGGGTCAAAACTAAAAATCATGGTTTAAAAACTAGGATTAAAACACTCTACCTAAACGCACGCAGCATTCGAAATAAAGTAAATGAGTTGACGGCACAAATCATTACAAATGGGTATGATTTGGTGGCCATTACAGAAACATGGTTGCAGGGTGGCCAATACTGGGAATTAAACATACAGGGGTATCTGATGATTCGGAAAGATAGACAAGAAGGGAAAGGAGGTGGGGTAGCTCTGTTAATAAAGGATGATATCAGGGCAGTTGTGAGAGACGATATTGGCTCGAATGAACAAAACGTTGAATCATTGTGGGTGGAGATTAGAGATAGTAAGGGGAAAAAGTCACTGGTGGGCGTAGTTTATAGGCCCCCAAATAATAACTTCACGGTGAGGCGGGCAATAATCAAGGGAATAATGGACGCATGTGAAAAAGGAACGGCAGTAGTCATAGGGGATTTTAACCTACATATCGATTGGTCAATTCAAATCGCACGGGGTAGCCTGGAGGAGGAATTCATAGAATGCATATGGGATTGTTTCTTTGAACAGTATGTTACAGAACCTACAAGGGAGCAAGCTATCTTAGATCTGGTCCTGTGTAATGAGACAGGAAAAATAAACGATCTCCTAGTAAAAGATCCTCTCGGAATGAGTGATCACAGTATGATTGAATTTGTAATACAGATTGAGGGTGAGGAAGTTGTGTCAGAAACAAGCGTACTATGCTTAAACAAAGGGGACTACAGTGGGATGAGGGCAAAGTTGGCTCGAGCAGACTGGAAACACAGACTAAACGGTGGCACAATTGAGGAACAGTGGAGGACTTTTAAGGAGCTCTTTTATCGTGCGCAACAAAAATATATTCCAGTGAAAAAGAAGGGTGGTAAGAGAAGGGATAACCAGCCATGGATAACCAAGGAAATAAAGGAGAGTATCAAATCAAAGACCAATGTGTATAAGGTGGCCAAGGTTAGTGGGAAACTAGAAGATTGGAAAAATTTTAAACAACAGCAAAGAATGACTAAAACAACAATAAAGAAAGGAAAGATAGATTATGAAGGTAAACTTGCGCAAAACATAAAAACAGATAGTAAAAGCTTTTACAGATATATAAAACGGAAAAGAGTGACTAAAGTAAATGTTGGTCCCTTAGAAGATGAGAAGGGGGATTTAATAATGGGAAATGTGGAAATGGCTGAGACTTTAAACAATTATTTTACTTCGGTCTTCACAGTGGAAGACACAAAAACCATGCCAAAAATTGCTGGTCACAGGAATGTGGGAAGGGAGGACCTTGAGACAATCACTATCACTAGGGGGGTAGTTCAGGACAGGCTAATGGGACTCAAGGTAGACAAGTCCCCTGGTCCTGATGAAATGCATCCCAGGGTATTAAAAGAGATGGCGGGAGTTATAGCAGATATAATCTACCAAAATTCTCTGGAATCTGGGGAGGTACCAGCGGATTGGAAAGCAGCTAATGTAACGCCTCTGTTTAAAAAAGGGGGCAGACAAAAGGCAGGTAACTATAGGCCGGCTAGTTTAACATCTGTAGTAGGGAAAATGCTTGAAACTATCATGAAGGAAGAAATAGTGGGACATCTAGATAGGAATAGTGCAATCAAGCAGACGCAGCATGGATTCATGAAGGGGAAATCATGTTTAACAAATTTACTGGAATTCTTTGAGGATATAACAAGCATGGTGGATAGAGGTGTACCGATGGATGTGGTGTATTTAGATTTCCAAAAGGCATTCGATAAGATGCCACACAAAAGGTTACTGCAGAAGATAAAGGTACGCGGAGTCAGAGGAAATGTATTAGCATGGATCGAGAATTGACTGGCGAACAGAAAGTAGAGAGTCGGAATAAATGGGTCCTTTTCGGGTTGGAAATCGGTGGTTAGTGGTGTGCCACAGGGATCGGTGCTGGGACCACAACTGTTTACAATATACATCGATGACCTGGAAGAGGGGACAGAGTGTAGTGTAACAAAACTTGCAGATGACACAAAGATTATTGGGAAAGCGGGTTGTGTAGAGGACACAAAGAGGCTGCAAAGAGATTTAGATAGGTTAAGCGAATGGGCGAAGGTTTGGCAGATGGAATACAATGTCGGAAAGTGTGAGGTCATCCACCTTGGGAAAAAAAACAGTAAAAGGGAATATTATTTGAATGGGGAGAAATTACAACATGCTGAGGTGCAGAAGGACCTGGGGGTTCTTGTGCATGAATCCCAAAAAGTCAGTTTGCAGGTGCAGCAGGTAATCAGGAAGGCGAATGGAATGTTGGCCTTCATTGCGAGAGAGATGGAGTACAAAAGCAGGGAGGTCCTGCTGCAACTATATAGGGTATTGGTGAGGCCGCATCTGGAGTACTGCGTGCAGTTTTGGTCACCTTACTTAAGGAAGGATATACTGGCTTTGGAGGGGGTACAGAGACGATTCACGAGGCTGATTCTGGAGATGAGGGGTTTACCTTATAATGATAGATTGAGTAGACTGGGTCTTCACTCGTTGGAGTTCAGAAGGATGAGGGGTGATCTTATAGAAACATTTAAAATAATGAAAGGGATAGACAAGATAGAGGCGGAGAGGTTGTTTCCACTGGTCGGGGAGACTAGAACTAGGGGGCACAGCCTCAAAATTCGGGGGAGCCAATTTAAAACCGAGTTGAGAAAGAATTTCTTCTCCCAGAGGGTTGTGAATCTGTGGAATTCTCTGCCCAAGGAAGCAGTTGAGGCTGGCTCATTGAATGTGTTCAAGTCACAGATAGATAGATTTTTAACCAATAAGGGAATTAAGGGTTATGGGGAGCGGGCGGGTAAGTGGAGCTGAGTCCACAGCCAGATCAGCCATGATCCTATTGAATGGCGGAGCAGGCTCGAGGGGCTAGATGGCCTAATCCTGTTCCTAATTCTTATGTTCTTATGTTAAAGGTTACTGCACAAAATAAAAGTTCACAGGGTTGGGGGCAATATATTTGCATGGATAGAGGTCTGGCTAACTAACAGAGAACAGAGAGTCAGGATAAATGGTTCATTCTCTGGTTGGCAACCAGTAACTAGTGGGGTGCCGCCAGGATCAGTGCTGGGACCCCAACTATTTACAATCTATATTAACAATTTTGAAGAAGGGACTGAGTGTAACATAGCCAAGTTTTCTGACCATACAAAGATGGAAGGAAAAGCAATGTGTGAGGAGGACACAAAAAAACTGCAATTGGACATTGACAGGCTAAGTTAGTGGGCATAAATTTGGCAGATGGAGTATAATGTTGGAAAGTGTGAGGTCATGCATTTTGGCAGAAAAAATCAAAAAGCAAGTTATTATTTGAATGGAGAAAGATTGCAAAGTGCTGCAGTACAGCGGGACTTCGGGGTACTTGTGCATGAAAAGCAAAAGGATAGTATGCAGGTACTGCAAGTGATCAGGAAGGCCAATGGTATCTTGGCCTTTATTACAAAGGGGATGGAGTATAAAAGCAAGGAAGTCTTGCTACAGCAATATCAGGTATTGGTGAGGTCAACCTGGAATACTGCTTGCAGTTTTGATTTCCATATTTAGGAAATACTTGCTTTGAAGGCAGTTCAGAGAAGGTTCACTAGGTTGATTCCTGGAATGAGGGGGTTGACTTATGAGGAAAAGTTGAGTAGGTTGGGCCTCTCCTCTTTGGAATTCAAATGAGAGGTGATTTTATCGAAACGTATAAGATTATGACTTGACAAGGTGGATGCAGAGAGAATGTTTCCACTGATGGGGGAAACTAGAACTGGAGGGCATGATCTTAGAATAAGGTGCCGCCCATTTAAAACAGAGATGAGGAGAAATGTATTTTCTCAGAGGGTTGTAAATCTGTGGAATTCGCTACATCAGAGTGCTGTGGAAGCTGGGACATTGAATAAATTTAAGACAGAAATAGACAGTTTCTTAAACGATAAGGGGATAAGGGGTTATGGGGAGCGGATGGGGAAGTGGAGTTGAGTCCATGATCAGATCAGCCATGATCTTACTGTATGGCAGAGCAGGCTCGAGGGGCCATATGGCCACTCATGTTCCTATTTCTTATATTCTTATTATGTTTATTTACAGTGGGCTAATGTTTTAAGCTTGAACATTACTCACATAATTGGAAGACCGTAGAAAGTTGTTGCACATTTGAAGTTTAATTTTTGAGAAGAACTTAAGATGGTTTTGCTAGGTTTAAGTTGTTTGGATCACATTAAAAGCAGAGAATTATATGTGTTTTCTAATAATTTACTTGATGCACAAGATATAGTACAATGGGCCCTGGTGCACTCAAGCTATTCACTAAAAAACCAGGAAAGGACAAAGAAGAATGATTAACGAGGAAAGACAACCACAGGTGACCATTTGCCACAGAAATGCCCCAGAGATAGAAGTAGCATTGTAGAGGGAGACAGGACTGTCTAATGCAACAGATAATTTGCTACCACATGAAATCTTGTGCATAGATTTCTGAATCTGATGCAGCTGAGAGAGCATATTGAGAATTCAGATACGTGAAACTCTGCATTGCAAACGAAAATTTGTCAAAACTACTATTGAGTTGCAGCTACTTTTACTGTAATCTTTAATACTATATAAATATAAGTTGTTGTTGTTGTTGTACTAAACCTTATGAAAGTTTCAGCAGTGTTTTGTTGGTCAACCAAGTGTCTGATGCACGGAAATCTATCATGATGTTTAAAGGTTCTGAGATAAAGCTACTAAAGCTACCCATCTGCTGGATTTCTGTTTGCCCAATGCACACTCTGCGAAGAACTACATGCGCAGACAGACATCACAGCTATTTCATTCCCCCCCACCCTCATTGAGATGAGCAACCCAATGGTGGTGCAGATACCAACATGTAAATAAGCCTAAGCTCCATAGGTCCACCAGGGTTGTTCACTGGGATGGGTCTTCAAACTTTAAATTTGGCAAAATTGCATTATCTTTAAATGGCTGCTGCAGCCCTTCTAGTAGTTTCAGTAGCCCAGTAAAATACTGATTTAATTCCTGGATTTTGCCGTGCATATCAAATGAAGACCAATGTTGACTAGAAGCTTGCCACACATATCAAACCTTGGGAAATCCCATGAGATTGGTTAGATTGTTGTTACTTACCTTGTTTTATCTCATTTTAGTACCAGCAGAAAATTAAGTCGAGTAGATTTCATAAGAGGCTATTAACTAACTGCACAAAATACATTTTGCCATACAAAACTTTCTAATTTTGTTGCTGAAAAATTGCTGCATGATTTCAACTTTTTTATGGAGCCATCATATAGTTAAATAGTTATGTAAGATCTTGGGAACTCTTTTGACCTGTAATACAATATGGCAGAAATGTATTATTCATATGGTTTGAACGGCGTGGTTTAATATTGCACATGTGATTTTTTTACATGTTTGAATCAAATGCAGTGATTAGAAACATTTTGAAGTTGATTTCTGGGATGATTTATATTGATAAAATAAACAGAGGGAAGCACTTCTCCCTATCATGCCTCATTCAAGACTTGTGTCGAGTCAGAGTAGGAATCGCAGGATAGCTCAGATGAATACGTGGCTTGAGGAGTGGTGCAGAAGGGAGGGATTCAAATTCCTGGGACATTGGAACCGGTTCTGGGGGAGGTGGGACCAGTCCAAACTGGATGGTCTGCACCTGGGCAGGACCGGAACCAATGTCCTAGAGGGAGTGTTTGCTAGTGCTGTTGAGGAGGAGTTAAACTAATATGGCAGGGGGATGGGAACTTATGCAGGGAGACAGAGGGAAGTAGAATGAAGGCAGAAGCAAAAGATAGAAAGAAGAAAAGTAAAAGTGGAGGGCAGAGAAACCTAAGGCAAAAAGCAGAAAGGGCCACATTACAGCAAAATTCTAAAGAGGAAAAGTGTGTTAAAAAGACAAGCCTGAAGGCTCTGTGCCTCAATGCGAGGAGTATTCGGAATAAGGTGGATGAATTAACTGCGCAGATAGCAGTTAACGGGTATGATGTAATTGGCATCACGGAGACATGGCTCCAGGGTGACCAAGGCTGGGAACTCAACATCCAGGGGCATTCAACATTTAGGAAGGATAGACAGAAAGGAAAAGGAGGTGGGGTGGCATTGCTGGTTAAAGAGGAAATTAATGCAATCGTAAGGAAGGACATTAGCTTGGACGATGTGGAATCAGTATTGGTGGAGCTACGGAATACCAAAGGGCAGAAAACGCTATTGGGAGTTATGTACAGACCACCAAACAGTAGTAGTGAGGTTGGGGACAGCATCAAACAAGAAATTAGGGATGCGTGCAATAAAGGTGCAGCAGTTATCATGGGCGACTTTAATCTACATATTGATTGGGCTAACCAAACTGGTAGCAATGCGGTGGAGGAGGATTTCCTGGAGTGTATTAGGGATGGTTTTCCAGACCAATATGTCGAGGAAACAACTCGAGGGCTGGCCATCTGAGACTGGGTGATGTGTAATGAGAAAGGGCTAATTAGTAATCTTGTTGTGCGAGGCCCCTTGGGGAAGAGTGACCATAATAAGGTAGAATTCTTTATTAAGATGGAGAGCGACACAGTTAATTCAGAGACTGGGATGCTGAACTTAAGGAAAGGTAACTTCGATGGTATGAGACGTGAATTGGCTGGAATAGACTGGCGAGTGATATTAAAGGATTGACGGTGGATAGGCAATGGCAAACATTTAAAGATCATATGGATGAACTTCAGCAATTGTACATTCCTGTCTGGAGTAAAAATAAAACAGGAAAGCTGGCTTAAACGTGGCTAACAAGGGAAATTAAAGATAGTGTTAAATCCAAGGAAGAGGCATATAAATTGGCCAGAAAAAGCAACAAACCTCAGGACTGGGAGAATTTTATAATACAGCAGAGGAGGACAAAGGGTTTAATTAGCAGGGGGAAAATAGAGTATGAGAGGAAGCTTGCTGGGAACATAAAAACTGACTGCAAAAGCTTCTTTCGATATGTGAAGAGAAAAAGAATAGTGAAACAAATGTAGGTCCCTTGCAGTCAGATTTGGGTGAATTTATAACGGGGAACAAAGAAATGGCGGACCAGTTAAACAAATACTTTGGTTCTATCTTCACGAAGGAAGACACAAATAGCTTTCCGGAAATACGAGGGGACCGAGGGTCTAGTGAGAAGGAGGAACTGAAGGAAATCCTTATTAGGCGAGAAATTGTGTTCGGGAAATTGATGGGATTGAAGGGCCTTAAATCCCCGGGGCCTGATGGTCTGCATCCCTGAGTACTTAAGGAAGTAGCCCTAGAAATAGTGGATGCATTGGTGATAATTTTCCAACAGTCTATCGAATCTGGATCAGTTCCTTTGGACTGGAGGGTAGCTAATGTAACACCACTTTTTAAGAAAGGAGGGAGAGAGAAAACGGGTAATTATAGACCAGTTAGCCTGACATCGGTAGTGGGGAAAATGTTGGAATCAATTATTAAAGATGAAATAGCAGCACATTTGGAAAGCAATGACGGAATCGGTCCAAGTTAGCATGAATTTATGAAAGGGAAATCCTGCTTGATAAATCTTCTCGAATTTTTTAAGGATGTAACTGGTAGAGAGGACAAGGGAGGACCAGTGTATTTGGACTTTCAAAATGGTTTTGACAAGGTCCCACACAAGAGATTGGTGTGCAAAATTAAAGCACATGGTATTGGGGGTAATGTATTGACATGGATAGAGAACTGGTTGGCAGACAGGAAGCAGAGAGTCGGGAAAAATAGGTCCTTTTCAGAATGGCAGGCAGTGACTAGTGGGGTGCCGCAGGGCTCAGTGCTGGGACCCCAGCTCTTTACAATATTCATTAATGATTTGGATGAGGGAATTGAGTGTAATATCTCCAATTTTGCAGATGCCACTAAGCTGGGTGGCGGTGTGAGCTGTGAGGAGGAGGCTAAAAGGCTGCAGGGTGATTTGGACAGGTTAGGTGAATGGGCAAATGCATGGCAGATGCAGTATAATGTGGATAAATGTGAGGTTATGCAGTTTGGTGGCAAAAACACGAAGGCAGAATATTATCTGAATGGCGGCAGATTCAGAAAAGAGGAAGTGCAATGAGACCTGGGTGTCATGGTACATCAGTCATTGAAAGTTGGCATGCAGGTACAGCAGGCGGTGAAGAAGGCAAATGGTATGTTGGCCTTCATAGTAAGGGGATTTGAGTATAGGAGCAGGGAGGTCTTACTGCAGTTGTACAGGGCCTTAGTGAGGCGTCACCTGGAATATTGTGTTCAGTTTTGGTCTCCTAATCTGAGGAAGGACATTCTTGCTATTGAGGGAGTGCCGTGAAGGTTCACCAGACTGATTCCCGGGATGCAGGACTGACATATGAGGAGAGACTGGATCGACTGGTCCTGTATTCACTGGAATTTAGAAGGATGAGAGGGGATCTCATAGAAACATATAAAATTCTGATGGGACTGGACAGGTTAGATGCAGGAAGAATGTTCCTGATGTTGGGGAAGTCCAGAACCAGGGAACATAATCTGAGGATAAGGGGTAAGCCATTTAGGACTGAGATGAGGAGAAATATCTTCACTCAGAGTTGTTAACCTGTGGAATTCCCTACCGCAGAGAGTTGTTGATGCCAGTTCATTGGATATATTCAAGAGGGAGTTAGATATGGCCCTTATGGCTAAAGAGATCAAGGGATATGGAGAGAAAGCAGGAAAGGGGTACCTAGGTGAATGATCAGCCATGATCTTATTGAATGGTGGTGCAGGCTCGAAGGGCCGAATGGCCTACTGCTGCACCTATTTTCGATGTTTCTATGTCTGAGGAGGAGGTGGGTAATTACATCTATCTGCCAAAGGTTACAACTCTTTTGGCTAGCATAGAGTGCAATGAAAGATACTTTGATATTTGTGAACCAGGACACGTGTGGTCGAGCAAAATAATCAAAATCTATCAGGTTCTACAATGGGCGGGAGATCTGCCCTGTCAGATTGAAAGTGCTATACAATTAGTTCCACTCCCCTACTCATTCCCAGAGCCCTGCAATTTTTTTTTCATTTTTAAGTATATATCAAATTCCCTTTTGAAAATTACCATTGAATCTGCTTCCACCATCCTTTTCGACAGTACATTTTAGATCATAACAAATCACTGCATAAAAACAAGCCTCCTCATGTCCCCCTCTGGTTCTTTTGTCAATTATCTTAAATCTCTGTCCTCTGTTTACTGACCCTCCTGTCAGTGGAAACAGTTTTTTTATTTACTCTATCGAAATATTTCATTTTGAACACCTCTCGCAAATGCTCTCTTAACCTTCTCTGCTCTAAAGAGAATATCCCATGAGTGTGAAATAAAAACATAGATTTCTGAAGGTGTATTCCATTTCCTATTTCATTTTAGATGTATATTGGAGAAAGTCTCTAAACAGAGAGGAGGAGGATTAATGTTTGGATGTGACCATCATTTGAATTGTTGAAGGATTGCACCAACGGTGCTAACCCTCGCTTTCTGATTCAGATACAAACCGATCTGCTGTGCATTCCCAAAATGTCACATTGCCATCATTTGCAATGAATTTCTAAAGTATGCACTTAATTTTCACCTTCACCAACTCCCGCCCATTGTAGAACCTGATAGATTTTGATCCCATTGTTTTACCACACAAACGTCCTGGTTCACAAATATCAAATTATCTTTCATTGCACAGTCTATGCTAGCCAAGAGAGCTGTGACTTTTGGCTGATAGGTGTAATTTCCCCACCTCCTCCTCAGACACAAGTCTTGAAGGAGCTAACCAACTATGTGAATATCATTTCCACCATTCCCTCAGAATAAAGTGAAAGGCCCTGACTGCACAAGTTACCTTCCACCACCAGCAGACAATTTATTTGTATAAATATTTTATGATCTACACTCTGATGACCAGAGTCTGGCAGATATCTTTTCTGATACCTGTGAATCTGCTTGGATCTTGATTGTTGCCTTCATTTGTAACATTTTCAACAGTGCTTTCATCTCTCTCACTTAAAAAGAAAGGCATTAAAATAATCAAGTAGTTTTGATACAGATAGATAAGAATAATAAAATTAAATCCAAATTAAATAAGGATCCACCAAGACATCAGTGTTGCGTCTTCTCCTTGCTGACAGCGCATATCCAATTATACACCGATTCCTGTCAGAAAAGTTTCTTGAAGACAGAGAGGCTGTCTTTCCTGTGTCCGGTTTCCCATCTAGTTATTGGCAGATTAGCCATGGCAGTTGCATGCTGCTCATTCATTGCTGGTCTCTTAAAATTTCAGCATTGTAGCTACGATGAAGACAATGCGGGGAAAGGGAGAGATAATTTCCAAGAAAAACTGCAACATATTGATGTCAAGATAATTTTAATCTAAAGAAAACAGAAAGAAATGACCTCATTTTGCCTCCCTCTCCTAAAATGTCATTCATTTATTTCTTAACTACCCATACTTAAAGACTAATTTGCAGAGTATCAAAATTTCTTCGAGAATGAGAAGGTCCATATGAGAATTAACCAAGCTTCCCCATAATATAGCTGTTATCCTATGGAAATCTGAGAATCCTTGGTAATATACAATGCAATTCACCTTGGGACATTCCTGGCAGATGTGATAAGGCGCGATATAAATGAAAGTTCTTTCTTTCGTATGTTAGCAAGCAAGCGTTTATTTAAACCCTTACTTTTATTTCCTACTCTAGTGGCATTTTTATACCATTTCACCTGTTTGAGGTTAACATTATTGATATGAGAAAACAGCTACATGTAATACAATTCCATGTTATAAATAGGAGAGTACCAGAGAAATTGGCTGAATTTTTTTGGGGGTTAGCGGGTGGGATCGGTGGCAGGATGGGTGGGAAATTTGATTTTCTTTTGACAGTGGGTCAGCACCACGATGTCAGCCCGCCTAAAACTGCCTTTCTCAATGTCGAGCCTATCAGTGCTGAGCAGACCCGACAGGCGATCCAATTAAACTCATTAACATCTAATTAACAGGTTTTTTTAAGTTACCTTTTTACTTCAACTTCATTGCCACGTGAGCCAAGCTGTTCAGGGATCGTGGCTGTCAACCTGAGGAGGATGTTCAGTGGCCTTTGTTCCAGCTGAGTACTTGACAGCTTCAAACGTACAGTAAAAACTCCCACCAAACAGATCATCACTTTCCTCAGCCACAAGCTGTTTCTCAGTCCATTTTCCAGGACAATTTCTGTAGACTTTCCACCCTCCATTCACTCTTACCTCCTTGGAAGAACTCTCTCACCATTGACAGAATGGTTCTGTCAACTCTACTTCACCTGCCATCTATTCCATCAACATAGGTACCCTTCATGATCTCTCACCTTGGACCTCAGAATCCGACCACATTGCTGCCCGGGATGGCCTCACCATGGCCACATTTACTTTACTTGACGCTGTACACCCTGGCTGCCACATGATGCGCCAGGTTGGCACTGTTATGTATGTAACCCGAGGCAACCTGTATCATACCACCACCAGAGGGCCTACCTGTTGGAGTCCCAAGGGATCGAGCACTGTATATAAGCAGGCCTCCCATGCTGTACCAACACTCTGGAGTTTGAATAAAGGAGCTAAGGTCACACTTACTCATTGTCTACAATACTCAGCTGCATTACTTTATTGCGAACTGAACAGGCACCACCCCATACCTGCACCATAACGCATCCCTACAATGTCCAAGCCATTCCTTTCACACTCATCACCATTGCAGGCAGTACCGTTATGTCTCACCATTCACTGCAACTAACTAAGCCTCTTCCAAAGGTGCACACAAATCTGCCCAAGAGTGGAAAGTGTTGAAAATAAAGGCTTCAGTGTTTGACAGCACATTAACAGAAAGCAGTGACAGGATCGGTCCAAGTCAGCATGGATTTATGAAAGACAAATCCTGCTTGACAAATCTTCTAGAAATTTTTGAGGATGTAACTTGTAGCGTGGATAAGGGAGAACCACTGGATGTGGTGTATTTGGACTTTCAAAAGGCTTTTGACAAGGCCCCACACAAGAGATTAGTGTGCAAAATTAAGGCACATGGGATTGGGGGCAATGTATTGACGTGGATAGAGAACTGGTTGGCAGGCAGGAAGCAAAGAGTGGGAATAAACGGGTCCTTTTCAGAATGGCAGGCAGTGACTAGTGGGGTGCCGCAAGATTCAGTGCTGGGAACCCAGCTATTTACAATATATATTAATGATTTAGACGAAGGAATTGAATGTAATATTTCCAAGTTTGCAAATGGCACTAAGCTGGGTGGCAGTGTGAGCTGTGAGAAGGATGCTAAGAGGCTGCAGGGTGAATTGGACAGGTTAGGTGAGTGGGCAAATGCATGGCTGATGCAGTATAATGTGTGAGGTTATCCACTTTGGTGGCAAAAACAGGAAGGCAGAATATTATCTGAATGGTGACAGATTAGTAAAAGGGGAGGTACAATGAGACCTGGGTGTCATGGTACATCAGTCATTGAAAGTAGGTAGGCATGCAGGTACAGCATGTTGACCTTCATAGCGAGAGGATTTGAGTTTAGGAGCAGGGAGGCCTTGTTGCAGTTGTACAGGGCCTTGGTAAGACCACACCTTGAATATTATGAGCTGTTTTGGTCTCCTAATCTAAGGAAGGACATTCTTGCTATTGAGGGAGTGCAGCGAAGGTTCACCAGGCTGATTCCCGGGATGGCAGGACTGACAAATGAAGAAAGACTGGATCGACTAGGCTTATATTCACTGGAATTTAGAAGAATGAGAGAGGATCTCATAGAAGCATATACAATTCTGAAGGGATTGGACAGGTTAGATGCAGGAAGAATATTCCCGATGTTGGGGAAGTCCAGAAACAGTGGTCACAGTCTAAGGATAATGGGTAAACCATCTAGGACCGAGATGAGGAGAAACTTTTTCACCCAGAGAATTATGTACTTGTGGAATTCTCTACTGTTGAGTCCAGTTCGTTAGACATATTCAAAAGGGAGTTAGATGTGGCCCTTACGGCTAAAGGGATCAGGGGGTATGAAGAGAAGGCAGGAGTGGGGTACTGAAGTTGCATGATCGGCCATGATCATATTGAATGGAACTGTAGGCTCGAAGGACCGAATGGCCTGCTTCTGCACCTATTTTCTATGTTTCTATAACATTTGGCGATGAGAATACAAGAAACTTTTGTTGAGTCCTTAACTCTTAAACATAATCACACGAGGCACGTACTGCAAACACAGTCACTCTGTGACCTTCACCTTTATTACCTGGACCAAGGAATGCTGGCCCTGTGAGGGAGCTCCCCTTTTATACCTGAATCTCCAGGTAAGGAGTGTCTCCCACAAGTACACCCCCTGTGGTCAAGGTGTGCATTTCTAGTAAGTATGTATAGTGTGTAGTGGTTACATGAGGGTTACAATTGTATAAGGGTTACAGTAGTATGCTGG
Organism: Pristiophorus japonicus; assembly: GCF_044704955.1. Taxonomy (NCBI): domain Eukaryota; kingdom Metazoa; phylum Chordata; class Chondrichthyes; family Pristiophoridae; genus Pristiophorus; species Pristiophorus japonicus. The sequence continues at coordinate 309,813,198 of NC_091979.1, forward strand.
TTACACACATGACATAACCTCCCCCCTCACGTCTTTTTGACTCAAAGGTTAAGTCTATCAGGTGGTTGACGCTCTCTCGTGGAGCGCCGTAGTTGAGGCTCTGGTGGCTGAGCGTTGGCATGCGTTTCTGTCACCTGAGGTGATTCCGGCCTGTCCGGGCTGGCCGCAGGGAATGTGCATGCTGGTGATTGTCCTTGTTGCTCGTCCACTGGCAGTGGTGTGGTTGACATCTCATGCTCTTCTTCATGTTCATCAGTGTCTGTGCTGAACCTTTTCTTTACTTGGTCCAAGTGTTTGCAGCATTTCTGCCCATTATTGAGTCTGATCACTATGACCCTGTTTCCCTCTTTACCAATTACGGTGCCCTCCAGCCACTTGGGTCCCAATGCATGGTTAAGTACAATTACCGGATCATCCATTTCTATACACCTCTCCCTTGAGTTACGATCGTGGCACTCGGTTTGGGGCTGGCGCTTGCCCTCAACAATGTCTGCCAGGGTTGGGTGGATGAGGGACAGCCGCGTTTTGAGCGTACGTTTCATGAGGAGTTCCGGAACTCCCGTGAGCGAGTGCGGCCGGGACCTATAGGCGGTACTGCAGAGAGGGTCCTTGAATGCGGAGCATGCCTTGCTTTATGACTTGGACCGCACGTTGCGCCTGGTAATTGGAAGCCGGCTTGAACGGCGCCGTCAGGACATGTTTGATGCCATTACCCGACATAAAGTCCTGGAATTCATGGCTGGTGAAACACGAGCCATTGTCGCTGACCAGAATGTCCGGTAAGCCGCGGGTCACGAAAACCGTGCGCAGGCTCTCCACGGTAATGGATGTCGTGCACGAGTTTAATATGATGCACTCGATCCATTTCGAGTATGCATCGACAATTATCAAGAAAATTTTTCCCATGAACGGGCCCGCATAGTTCACGTGAATGCGTGACCAAGGCTTTGGTGGGTCAGGGCCACAGGCTGAGCGGGGCCTCCCTCGGGGCATTGCCCAACTGGGCACACGTTGTGCACCTGCGAACCCAGTGTTCCAGGTCTGAGTCAATCCCTGGCCACCATACATGTGACCGGGCAATAGCCTTCATTCGCACAATGCCTGGAGTTCCCTGATGAATGCTTCCCTCCCCTTCTGGGGCATGACCACTCGGCTGCCCCATAGCAGGCAGTCGGCTTGGATGGAGAGCTCATCCATCCGTCTCTGCAACGGTCTGACCTCCTCGGGGCTCGCCCCGTGCGTGGGCGCCCAATCCCCCGTCAGGACACATTTCTTTATCATGGATAGGAGGGGGTCCCTGTTGGTCGAGAGTTTGATCTGGCGGGCTGTGATGGGGGAGCCTGCAGTGTCAAAAGCCTCAATGGCCATGACCATCTCAGCGCTTTGCTCCGCCACCCCCTCGGTGGTGGCAAGGGGAAGCCTGCTGAGCGCGTCAGCACAGTTTTCGGTGCCTGGCCGGTGCCGTATGGTGTAGTCATACGCAGCCAGCGTGAGTGCCCATCGCTGTATGCGAGCTGACGCATTTGCATTGACCGCCTTGCTGTCGGACAACAGAGAAGTTAACGGTTTGTGGTCCATTTCTAACTCAAACGGTCTGCCGAAAAGGTATTGGTGCATTTTTTTCACACCATAAATGCAAGCGAGTGCTTCCTTTTCGACCATGCCATACCCACGCTCTGCCTGGGAGAGCGACCTAGAGGCATAAGCCACAGGTTGGAGTTGTCCGTCTCCATTACCCTGCTGCAAGCTGCAACACACCCCCAACCCCATATGATGATGCATCACATGTTAAAACTAGTTTTTTACAGGGGTCATACAACGTTAACAGTTTGTTAGAACAAAGCAGGTTCCGCGCCCTGTTGAAAGCCCATTCTTGACAGTCCCCCCAAAACCATTCGCAACCCTTACGCAGGAGCACGTGTAACGGCTCCAACACTGTACTTAAGTTCGGCAGGAAGTTCCCGAAATAGTTCAAAAGTCCCAGGAGCGGTCGCAACTCCGATGTGTTGCCGGGCCAGGGCACACGACGGATCGCCTCCGTTTTGGATTCGGTAGGCCGGATCCCGTCTGCGGCAACCCTCCTGCCCAAAAACTTGACCTCTGGGGCCAAAAACACACACTTGGCCTTCTTCAGCCGCAGATCTACCCGGTCTAGTCGGCGAAGCACCTCCTCCAGGTTGTGAAGGTGTTCCTCGGTGTCTCGACCCGTTATTAGGATGTCGTCCTGGAATACGATTGTGCCGGGAATGGATTTCAGCAAGCTTTCCATGTTTCTCTGAAAAATGGCGGCCGCTGAACGGATGCCAAAAGGACACCTGTTGTAGATGAATAAACCCTTGTGCGTCGTGATGGTGGTCAGAAGCTTGGATTCTTCAGTCAGTTCCTGAGTCATGTAGGCCGAAGTGAGGTCCAATTTAGTGAACAACTTGCCACCTGCCAACATGGCAAAAAGGTCCTCCGCCCTCGGGAGTGGGTATTGGTCCTGCAGGGACACCCGGTTGATGGTGACTTTGTAGTCACCGCAGATCCTAACCGAGCCATCTGCTTTCAGGACAGGAACAATGGGACTTGCCCAGTCATTGAATTCAATGGACAAAATTATGCCCTTTCTGAGCAGCCTGTCCAGTTCACTTTTTCAATTTTCTCACGCATCACATACGGCACCGCTCTGGCTTTGTGGTGCACTGGTCTGGCGTCCGGGGTGATGCGTATAACTACTTGTGTGCCCTTGAACGTTCCGACACCGGGTTGAAACAGTGACCCGAATTTTTGAAGTACCTGTGAGCATGAGCTTCGCTCCACAGATGAAATGGCGTGCACATCCCCCCAGTTCCAGTTCATCTCAGCTAGTCAGCTCCTTCCCAAAAGCGCGGGGCCATTTTCCGGAATAATCCAGAGTGGCAGCCGGTTCTGTGACCCATTGTGTGTTACCACCAAGTTTGCACTGCTCAGCACTAGAATGATCTCTTGGATGTACGTCCCTAGCTGCGTATTAATTCGTTCCAGTTTGGGCCTGCTAGCTCTGTGTGGCCATAGTTTCTCAAATTGTTGCGCACTCATGAGGGACTGGCTAGCTCCATGCGCACCGGGATGCCATTCAATAAAACTTTTATCATCATGGGTGGTGTTTTGGTGTATGAACTGTGGACGTCAGCCACATGAACCTGCTGAACTTCAGCATCCATGGTTTTACCCCAGACATTGTCCTGCACTGCAAGCCCCTCACTTGATTCCTCTGTCTCATAGATTAGCCTCGCTACTGGCTGTTTGCAAACCCTAGCCAAATGTCCTTTGGCATTACAATTCCTACAGACAAACTGCTGAAATTTGCAGCTTTTCGCATAATGTCTGCCCCCATTGGCTGAGATCATTGTTCACAAAAGGACTGTTAGCAGGCATTCCTCTCTGATTGTTCCCTTGGTTGTTTCTCAACACTCTGATGGTGGGTGTTAATGGACCCTTGATGGCATGAATTGCCGCTGCCCTCTCCATTGTCCCTGTTGGGGGCCCACCTTAGAGTTGGTTTCAGCTTGGGCAGTTTCAAAATGCCTTTGCCTGACTGCTGCAGTTTCAAATTGCCTTTGCCTGATCTTGAGCCGCATTTATCATGTTAATTCCTTGGTCCGTCGCTGCGTTGGACCCAGGACTACTCGCGTAAATTAGCTTGGTCTCTTCTTCCCTGGCTATGAAAGTTTGAGCTATCAATGCTGCCCATTCTAGAGTTAAGTCCTTGGTCTCTATGAGCTTCCTGAAGATCCCAGCATGGCTAATACCCTCACTGAAAAAATCCCTTCACATCTCCCCCCTGCAGGCATCTGAGAACTTACAGAGGCTGGCCAAGCGCCGCAAGTCTGCCACGAAGTCTGAGATGTTTCGCCCTTCCCGATGTCGGTGTGTGTCGAACCGGTGCTGGGCCATGTGTATGCTGCTCGCCGGTTTTAAGTATTCGCTGATCAGCCGGCTGAGTTTTCAAAAGACTTGTCGGCCAGTTTGTGGGGTGCGAGCAGATCCTTCATCAGCGCGTACGTTTTTGTCCCGCAGCTTGTTAGCAGATGCACCCTCCGCTTGTCCGCCATATCCTCTCCCAGCCAGTCCTTCGTGACAAAGGTCTGATGGAGTCTCTCCACAAAATCATCCCAGTCTTCACCCACACAGTAACGTTCCTCTGAGCTACCGGTGGCCATCCTCTGGGTTCAGTGATTCCCGTTTCCCGTCGCCAGGTATTGAGTCCTTAACTCTTAAACATAATCACACGAGGCACGTACTGCAGACACAGTCACTCTGTGACCTTCACCTTTATTACCGGGACCAAGGAATGCTGGCCCTGTGAGGGACCTCCCCTTATATATCTGAATCTCCAGGTAAGGAATGTCTCTTACAAGTATACCCCCTGTGGTCAAGGTGTGCATTTCTAGTAAGTATGTACAGTGTATAGTGGTTACATGAGGGTTACAATTGTATAAGGGTTACAGTAGTATGCTGGTTACATACATGACACCTTTGTTTGCAAAATGAGCACGATTGGATTTTTAGAGTGATTCATGGAAGATTGGACAGACTTTGTGAGCCATTTGAACCAGTACTTCGTGGCCAACAAAATGAAGGGTGTTGATGATGCAGATCGGCGCCGGGCTTTGTTCCTCACTGTGTGTGGTTCAAAGATCTGCGGTCTGATAAAGAATCTACTCATGCCTAGTGGTCCAACAGAGAAAACATACAAGGAGTTCTGTACATTGGTACGGGAGCACCTCAAGCCAGATGACGGCATCATCATCTCAAGATACAAGTTTTATACACACATTCGATCAGAGGGCCAGAGCGTGGCGGAATTCATTGCCGACCTGAGAGGTCTAGCAGGACCGTGCAAGTTCGGCACGGGGTTGGCAGACATGCTGTGGGACTTCTTTGTTATCGGTATCAACCACAAGCTGATCCTGCGCAAACCTCTGGTGATGGAGGAGTTGGATTTAAAAAGGGCCATCCAGATTACTCAATCATGTACGACGGCAGACAAGAGTTTAAAGCAAATGTCGGTGAAGAACCAAACCTCGGCAAGTACTGTAAATGCGATTGATTTGTCATTCGGCAGAGCGGCACATGGCAGGGCCTATCCGGCTGCGTTCGCGAAACCTGTGGCTGCTCAAAGTCCGCCAGCGGGAATGTATCCGACTTCTCCGTGTTGGCGTTGCAGGGGAAATCATCGGCACCAGCAGTGCCGATTTAAGCAATATAGTTGCAAAGGCTGTCTGAGAGTGCGGCATCTCCAGTGTAAGCATCTGCAGATGAGCAAGTGAGCTGCGACACACCATGTGGAGGATGAGAGTCAGACTAGCACGGAACGGGATACGCAATCCGAGATGCCAGAGGAGGAAGTGTATGGACTGTACTCTTTCATAACCAAGAGTAAACCAATTTTGATTAACGTGAAGTTTAACGGGATACCGATTTCGCTGGAACTGAACACGGGGGCGAGTCAATCGATCATGAACGAGAGGGCATTTAATAAGTTGTGGGATACTAAGACTGCGAGGCCCAGGCTGAGCCCTGTTAATGCCAAGCTGCTCACATACACCAAAGAACTGATAAAGATGATTGGCAGTGCACAAACTAGCGTGTCGCATAACGGTGCAGTTCACGAGTTACCTCTGTGGATTATTCCAGGCAATGGCCCAACGCTGCTCGGCTGGAGCTGGTTGGAGAAAATCAGATATGACTGGAATGACATAAAGACATTGTCGTCGGAGGAAGATACATGTGCCCAATTATTGAGCAAGTTCTCCTCGCTATTCAAACCAGGTATTGGCAACTTCACGGGAGCCAAGGTGCAGATCCACGTGGACTCAGATGCAAGACCCATCCATCATAAAGCTCGGGCAGTGCCGTATATGATGAGGGAGAAGGTCGAAATAGAACTGGACAGACCCCAGCGTGAAGGGATCATATCACCAGTCGGATTTAATGAATGGACCAGCCCCATTGTTCCTGTGCTGAAAAGTGATGGCACAGTCAGCATCTGTGGAGACTACAAGGTTACGACCAACAGGGTTTTGAAACAAGATCAGTACCCATTACCGAAGGCTGATGACTTGTTTGCGATGGTAGTGGGAGAGAAGTCGTTCACAAAACTGGACTTGATGTCAGCTTATATGACGCAGGAGTTGATTGAGACGTCGAAGAGACTTATGTGCATTAACATGCACAAAGGACTGTTTATTTACCACAGGTGCATGTTTGGAATTCGCTCGGCTGCAGCAATATTCCAGAGGAATATGGAAAGTCTACTGAAGTCCATTCCCAGAACCGTTGTGTTCCAAGATGTCATCCTGATCACCGGTCATGACTCCAAGGAACATCTGAACAACCTGGAAGAGGTTCTACTGCATTAGGACAGAGTGGGACTCAGACTTAAATGCTCAAAGTGCGTCTTCATGGCACCGGAGGTCAAATTCCTCAGGAGGAAAATCGCCGCTGATGGCATCAGACCTACTGACGTGAAAACCAAAGTCATCAAGAATGCACCCAAGCCACAGAATGTGATGGAGCTGCTTCATTCCTGGGTCTACTTAACTACTTTGGTAAGTTCCTACCCAAATTGAGCACCTTACTTGAACCACTGCACATGCTATTGAGAAAAGGCAACAACTGGGTGTGGGGCGCATTGCAAGACAGAGCTTTCGAGAAAGCCACCAATCTGCTTTGCTCGAACAAGCTGCTGGTACATTATGACCCATGTAAATGTTTAGTTTTGGCCTGTGATGCATCGTCATTTGGAATTGGTTGCATGTTACAACAAGCCAATGAGTCGGGGAAACTTCAACCTGTCGCGTATGCATCCAAAGGTTTGTCTAAAGCAGAAAGAGCCTACAGTATGGTAGAAAAAGAAGATTTAGCGTGTAGGTGCGGTGTTAAAAAGATGCATCAATACCTGTTCGGTCTGAGGTTGGAATTAGAGACCGATCACAAGCCGCTCATTTCGTTGTTTTCCGAGAGCAAAGGTATTAATACCAACACTTCATCCCGCATCCAAAGGTGAGCGCTGACCTTATCTGCCTATGATTATGTCATTCGCCACAGCTCTGGCACAGAGAATTGTGCCAATGCTTTGAGTCGGTGCAGATTTAATGTTAATCATGGATGCTTTTGAGAGTGAAGGTACCCCTGTCACGGCTCAACAAGTTAAGACCTGGACCAGCCAGGACCCGATATTATCTGTAGTAAAGGGTTGCATCCTCAAAGGGGATTGGTTTGCCATACCTAAGCAAATGTGCGAGGAGGCCAAGCTGTATATTCATCGCAAGAACGAACTGTCTATTCAAGCAGATTGCATATTGTGGGCAATCGCGTTGTAATGCCCGAGAAAGGGAGAGAGAAGTTTGTGCGTGAATTACATAGCGCACATCCTGGTATAGTGATGATGAAGGCCATCGCCAGGTCCCACGTATGGTGGTCAGGAATTGATTCTGAGCTAGAAGCATGCCTGCATCAGTGCAACACCTGCATGCAGCTCAGCAAAGCACCAGTGGAATCGCCGCTGAGTCTGTGGTCATGGCCATCCAAACCTTGGTCCAGGATCCATGTAGATTTTGCAGGTCCCTTCCTGGGCAAGATGTTTTTAGTGGTGGTGGATGCTTATTCAAAGTGGATAGAATGCATAATCATGTCATCCAGCACGTCCACGGCAACCATAGAGAATTTCAATGTCATGTTCGCGACACATGGTCTGCCTGACATAGTGGTGAGCGACAATGGATCGTGCTTCACCAGTCAGGAGTTTCAGGAGTTTGTAAAACTTAACGGCATAAAACATGTAAGGTCAACCCCATTCAAGCCTGTGTCCAACGGGCAAGCAGAATGTGCAGTACAAATTATCAACCAAAGCATGAGAGTAACCCAAGGGTCACTGCAGACCCGCTTGTCTTGCATACTGCTGAGTTACAGGACAAGACCCCACACACTCACAGAAGTTTCGCCTGCTGAACTCATGATGAAAAGAGGTCTTAAGACCAAGTTATTTCTTGTGCACCCAGATTTAAGTAATCATGTTGAATACAGAAGACAGAGTCAACAAGGGTACCATGATCATGCAACTGTGTCACACAAAATTTCTGTTAATGATCCTGTATATGTGTTGAATTATGGTCAGGGTCCCAAATGGATTGCTGGTACGGTCATGGCCAAGGAGGGCAATACAGTATTTGTTATTAAGCTCAAGAATGGACAAACTTGCAGGAAACACATGGATCAAACAAAGCTGAGGCACACAGATGAGCCAGAGCAGTCGGACGAAGAAACCGTCGACGACCAACCAAACTACCAGCAGCCTTCAGTGAACTCAAGGGTCATCAGTGAAACCAGAATTTCCATCACGGACTTGTTCAATAAAAATGGACTTGCAATTCCTGACACGGCCACTGCCAGCTCCAACAAGTCAGCCATCCAGCCACAAGAGATCCTGCACACTCACCCAAGGCCGGAATCAAACTGAGACGGTCAACCCGGGAGCGTAAAGCACCGGACTGTCTCAACCTGTGAAAGATTGTGATAAGATCTCAGAGGAGGGTATTGTCATATACGTACATGCTGTTTGTAGCCACCAGATGGTGTCATTGTTGGAGGCCACTGAGTAGCATGCACATGTTGCTGCTCTGGTATAAAAGGCCAGCCATTTTGTGAGTCAGGCACCTTGGGACTAAATAAAGCACAGGCAAAGTCGTACCTTGCTTAGTTAAACAATACTCAGTTTGAACCTTTATTGCATACATAACAGCTTTGTACTAATGGTTTGTGATCAAATGAGGTCATTGAAAGATTTGTGCCACTGCAGCCAGGTCCTCCTGACGACATCCCTGCTTGTGCCCTCCTGTGCAATGTGCAACCAGGCTGTGTTGGTCTCCTGGGGAGGTCACTTCCGCCCATGGGAAGGGAAAAGGACCTCCCTGTGTGCTGTGACTCCCTCCAGAAGTCCATGTGAGACATGGCCCAAAAAAGCAATTAACAGAAATATTAATGTTATGGGAAAGCCATGGGAGAGTCATGGGAGAGCTTAGGTGCAGTCCTGCACCTCTGTGCAGTCATTGTCAGTGTTCAATGTTGTAGAACACTGGCAGCACAAATGTTAATAGAAAGTAGCCATGGTCCCTTTAAGGAAACCGGCTGATGACGTGTCATGAATTATGTCACCAGACCCGATTCCTCTAATTGGACCGGGAAACAAGCCCCATCAACGTAAAATCATTTTCCAGAGCGGGGTGGAGCCAGCAGCCTGGTCACCAACATTGCCTGCCCCGGACCCACCGAGGTAAGGAAAATGTCGGCCTTTATTTCTATTTATTATTAATTACCTCTAATATTTCTGTTAATTGCTTTGTTGGACCATGTTTCACAAACTTCTTAATAGCACGTCTAGATTATCAGAATTAATTTGTTCTGAAGATCAGATGTGAATTTCCTGCTGGTTGTGCTGACCTGTGATTTAAGTGGTTTAAATTCCTGAATTGCGCATAATCACAGCGCTGCTGACAGGAAACGGCTGTGTTGCCATGTGTCTAGATGTTGCATGCACAGTTCCTCCATGAAGGGCCTGTCACAATCTTCAGGTCTTCCTTCGGTATTCTCTCGGTTCCAGCCTTGGCTCAGTGGTAGTGTTCTCACTTCTGAGTCAGAAGGTTGTGTGTTCAAGTCACCCTTCAGAGACGTGGGGGAAGGAAAGTCAGCTGCATTCCTTCTGAACCAAAGTTGGTTCTGGGCCTCAATTAAATGCTGCCAGCGAGCTGTGGGTGCCAAATGGGTGCCCTCCCCCTGAAATGGGTGCCCTCCCCCTGATTGTCGGTCAGGGAAGGTGGGAAAGTAGCTGGCCGCTCAGGTCTGGAACGGTGGGGCAGATGAAGAGGTTGCGGGGTGGGTTGGTCTAAAGCAGCAAGCCTGAGCTTTTTTTTGTGGGCAGTGTAATGAAAAGGTGAACACTATCATCATCATCATAGGCAGTCCCTCAAAGCGAGGATGACTTGCTTCCACGCCAAAAAGGAATGAGTTCACAGGTGTTTCAATGAAGGACCTAATATTCCAGGTCCCGAACTACATCGTGAAGGGTGAAAGATGCCTGTGCGTTGATTTTTTTTAACGTGTGGTGGCCGTTGCATACCAGCCATTACACGGGCTTGACAGAGCTAGGTCTTGGTCCAGTGGCAAGGGTTAACCAAGACTAACTGAAGACCAGCTCTGCTGCACAGACGTAGTGCGCACACATATCGCAGTGTGGGCTGGCTCGTGCTGCCCCTGGGCCCTTGGCTCTTCTAGGCCCCAGGTGAACACTAAGTAAACTAGTGTGAGCTGTTGGACCACATTATGTGTAAACTGTGCTGGATAAATGTTCCTTTCAGAATAAGTTTGAAATTAAATAATTTGCTGAAAAATTAAACAGCTCGTTTTCATACAGATGGATACTGTTTGATGTCCTATCCTATTGCTGACACTTTATAATATATCTTCAAAACATTGTTGTTTGCAGGAGGCTTAGCTTTCAATAGTGTGAGAAACATTGAAGAATTTGTTCATGTCATTTACATAAATTGTTTGGCTCCATTGATAAAAACACAGTCTTCAGCATAAATACAATGCAGGCAGCAAATGCAGTTCATTTTTATTTTTATGGTTAAAATCCTTATTTTGCCTCTCAGGTAAATTATTCTACAGAGGATTTGAACTGCGGAAAATACTCTCAGCTGTAAATCATGGGCCAAGTCTTCCTGGAAAAATAATGGCATGATAGCAATGCATGCCTTTGTTAATGCACACATTGGCCAACAGGTTCGGGGATTAAGAGATACGCGGGAGTTGCCAATCTCCAAAACCTGCTGGTTGATTTATGCCACGCTGCCGTTTGCCTCCCACAAACAGCATCTCGCCGTTAGCCTCCCCATTATTTTTAAGAACTTGCTGAATTTGCACATTAATTTTCCATTAAACTTGCTGCAGAAAGATAGGGCTGATAATTAACAGCATAAATACCCTTTCAACACCGTGATAATTGTTAATGCAATGCCAATCAATCTCTCCAGCCCAGAAAGGAAACAATTTAAACCAATGAGTCTCCTGCATGTAGTAAATTGTCAGAGATTTAGAAATATTTTAATATTTTTTCTTTTCTTTTCTGTCTCTTATTTCTCCCTCTTAATCCAATCTTTCCTTTTCTCTTTCTCTTTCTGTGTCTGATTTGACTAATTCACCGTACTTCTCGGTCATTTTGTTCTCAATCTTTAAATCTCATTGGTTAAGGAGATAGACTATTGGCTGCCTGAGACGAGGGGCAAGATGACTATCAGCAGTAACAGCAGGCTGATGTGGAGAAACTTGCAGGTGGTCAGCAGAGATAGGAGCAGCAGCAGAGAGGGGAGCAGTTGTGGGGTCAAGCTTGCAGGAGGCACTACCCGCATACTCGTGTGTACAGGCAGAGGTTCAGCTTCCTTGACCACTCATGAGAGCAGTGCTTCCGCAGGCTGAGGCTGTGGTGGCAGTTACCTTGAAGCTTCCGCGAAGAAGACCTGCGCCCTGCAGGACCTGGTGACCACACATTACTAGTGGTGTGAAAGTGACCACCAACCTCACCATTTCTGCCTCTGGATCCTTCCAGGGTGCTACCAGAGACATATCCAGGATCTCTCAGTCGGCTGCACATAAATGTATAAGGCAGGGCACTGATGAATTGTTTGCCAGGACTGGCAATGATGTCAACTTCTCCTGTGATGACGCTAGTCAAAATGAACAGGTGCTCAGGTTTGCGTCTCTGGCTGGCTTCCCACAGATGCAGGGCATCATGACTGCACACAGGTGGCAATCCACGCAGCCCGAGATGAACCAGGAGTAGTCGTAAAGCGCAAGGTGTTCCATTCCATGAACGGCCAGCTGGTGTGCAACCACAAGGAAAGGTTTATGCAGATGTGGGCCAGATCCCGGGAAGCAGATATGATGCTTTCATCCTGCAGCAGTCTAAGTTTCCTGACCTCTGTAAGCAGACTTAAGGGGTGGCTGCTCGGAGACAAAGAATACCCCCTTCAAACTTGGCTGATGACACTCATGAGAAACCCCACCAATGAAACTCGAGAGTGGTACAACGAAAGGCCTTCGACAACCAGATGCGTTATTGAGCAAGCATTTGGCATGATGAAGATGCGCTTCAGGTGCCTGGACAGATCTGGAGATGGCGTTCAGTACTATTCAGCCAGGGTCTCCAGAATGGTCATGGTGTGCTGCACTCTGCACAATATTACACAGCAGCGAGGATGGGAGCTGCAGGAGGAACAAGGCGCTGAGCACACATCATTGGTGGATGCATTAATGACGGGAAGGAGGAGTAGGAGATGGCAACCCCAAAGCAGCTGCTCACATTGCTGCCCAGGATGCCAAGGGTTCCCTTATAGCTGTAAGGTTCAGTTAGTCACTACCGCTGGACTGATATAACAATCACATCCAATGACCACTGTCCCCTCCACCCTCACCCAAAGCCACTGACACAAACCAGTCCTGTAACCAACCGTCCTCCATTCCACATCACTCCCACTGGTCCATGTCTATTCATGTCTTCTCATTCATCAACAAGCAACTGAAAAGGCCAGAATGAACAACACGGGAAAGTACTGCAAAGTAATGGGATGAAATTTGCCGTCGGAGGTTTCCCACGGGCAGAATCTCTGACCAGCAAATAAATTTACGAACCTACCTTCTTCCTCGGGATCTACGGAGACTTGTGCTACTTGACCTCTAATCACAGACATACAGAGAGGCCCATGTACCCAGGGACGCATGCAGTGCACAAGCACCCCTGGGATCACATGGGCTGGCCCAACCAAAGAAGGGGTTCCCCATTCATGCTATTTGCATTAATCCCCATTCCATTTGTACAGAATCCCCATAAGCAAAAAAATATATTTACATAACAAATTAAAAAAAGCATTACAAATTTAAAATTAATTAAAATAAAATATAATTGAACATTTAAAACAAAAATGTAATTTTTTGAAAAATAAATTTAAATGTTTTAAATTGGTTAAAAATAACCTTGTGTTTAATGTTTAAGTGAATGAAACTCTTATACTGGTAAAAGCCTGCCTTATGCTTGGTTTTACCAGGTGTAAAAATGTTATGGGCATTCGCTGGACAGAAGTTTGGTAAATAGACCAACTCTCCACCCATGGAGGCCCTTTCCCAGATCACAAGTTCAGGGTTTGAGCACATGCACAGCGCCTGCCTATACCCGGAACTTGCGTGGCCACCCCTGGCACTTGCACACATCGTATGTGCCCGTAGATGCCGCAAATTACGGCCCAATATATTTTACGTGATTGTACTAAACAACGAAAACTTAACAACATAACATTTTCTCAAGCACTCTTGTGTATCTGCAAAGCTTTACTCTTCCTTTTCCCATCGCTCCTACATCGTGCAAGGCCTGTGGCTTGAGCAGAGATAGAGGCAGGCTGCTTAGATGCTATTAGCTGATGATATCTGGATTTTGGAGCCTCTGAGTGCCCCACCAAAGGCTGCTTCACTTGCACCCATGCAGGGGTAAACTCGGCCATCAGAAGAGGAGGCAGCATGTCAGTTACTGACTGAAGCAACGGCAACGGGTGAGAAGTGGGAGCACTTTGAGTGAAGTTCCTACTTCCATGTACCCTTTCACCATCATCCCTCTCATGGGGCACCGCACTTCATTCCTACCACTCTGCTGGAGAGCAGCTTAGTGCAGATCAGTGACGTGCTGAAAGACCAAGGCTATTTAAGGTGTCAGACATGTTGGCATCCAGAGTCTGCATGGCTGTGGTCGAGGCCTTCATAGACTCATTTGATTGTCATGATTAATGTTCCATGGAGTTGGACAATCTATCCATGGAAGTACACATCGTCACAATGCCCTGTGACTTCAACCCATTCATACCTGAGCTGGACTCCTCCATTCTCTTTGCAATGCTGGACAGCGTGCATGGAAACCCTCCCAGCACATCATAGATTTTCTATTACCCCTTAATGATTATCCTTTTCATCGATGGCATCCGGGGTACAGCATCTGTGTCCAGTTGTACAGAGCTTGGACAGGGTGGCACACTCCTATGTGGACTCTCCACAGCTGTCCCTGCCACCACCATCTTGTGAACTGAGTTACCAGGTGAAATCCCAACTAACTTCCTAGCTGGACACATCGAAGTGCGAGTATCTACGCTGATGCATGGTAAGCATGAATCCGGTAACGCTGCACCCTCAGAAGGAATCAACTCCTCTGAGTATTCGACGTCCGGGAGCTCCACGGACTGTTGCTGTACACATGAAGGCCCTGGCGGAGAGAAAATACATGCATTTGTACTGGCACGGTAAGAATATTGCCACTTAGCATTATGAAGATAATCATAATTCACAACAATACTGAAATCAAATCAACATGACTGAGTGTTGGATGACATGTGGGTCACTATTATTTAATTCTGTCACCAGATATCTGGGAGGTCTCAATCTCCCCATCTCTGATGGTCAGGGACATGGAGATGCCACTGATCTCCAACGCTTCCTTCTCTGCAGTTGTCAACTGAGAAATCTGTGGAGGACCACCTCCAGTCCTCTCCCTCTCTATAGTGTTCTGTGCTCTCTTCTCCTCCAATGGGGGAAAGAACAGACCTATGAGTGACTGTAATGGCTTGTAGTGCATTTGGTGAGTGTGACTATCATGAAATTGCTGTGGGTGAGTGACCGTGGTAGATAGATAGATGCGAGGAAGTGCATCGAAAGAGAAAGATGGAATAATTTGCAAGGTATGTGGGTGTGAGCAGTTGCGTGATAGAACAGGCTTGAAAAGGCCGAGCGAGGGGGTGGGGTGATGCACACCACTGGATGTAGATGAATTTACAACTGTACTCATCTTCCTGACCTAGTTAGGTCATTAAAGCACTTCCTGCACTGAATCCAGGAAATGTGGCACAATGCTCCTACTGCTGACCTCCTGAGCCACCTCTATCCACACCTTCTTTGTTGCAGCGGCAAGCTTCTTCCCTCCGTTGCTGGCGAAGATGATCTCCTTCCTATTCCTCACTGCCCCCAGCAATACATCAAGTGAGGCATTGTTAAAAAGGGGTTCAGCCTTTGAGCGTCCTGAGTCCATCTTGCACCAGTGCCGTCTTTACGTGAGACGTCCCAACTCCTGCACATTCCATCCTTGGGGTCCGCTCCACGTCTGCTGCGGCAGAATTGGACCACAGACCTGGAAATAATATTAGAAGTAGATGGCTGCGTTAAAATGCCACGGTCAAACATGATGAAATGTCTTCCGGTTTCCCACCCGATATCGCACACCCTCCCTGCTCTAAACACACCTCGGAGTTATTATCAGGGCCAAAGTTTCTCGATTGCCTAAAAAGGGCACCATTCAGAATTCATGAAAAAGGAGTGGAAAGTAAAGGGGTAGATTTTAATTTTGTATGATAGCATAAACAAGTGATTGTGGACTGTTTTACATCTCTCTTGATTTTTATTTTCATTGAAATCAATAGAAATAATGGGCCTCCGAATAGCTATCACCCGTTTTACATTATTGCACAAATCTACCAGCAAATGTTCCTCAACAAAAATATTTGCACCCTGGGAGTTGGCAAGAACAGGAGATGACAGTTGACTATGTTTCAACATTATCCAAAGAATTATATTAAAGACATATTTCAACAATAACAACTTATAGTTATATAGTGCCTTTAACATAGTAAAACATCCCAATGCACTTCACAGGGGCGTTATCAAAATAAATTTGTCACTGAGCCACATAAGGAGATATTAGGATAAATGACCCGAAGCTTGGTTAAAGAGGTAGGTTTTAAGGAGCATCTAAAAGAAGGAAGGAGAGGTTTAGTGAGGGAATTCCAGAGCTTAGGGCCTTGACAGCTGATGGCACAGTCGCCAATTGTAGAGCGATTAAAATCGGGGATTTGCAAGAGGCCAGAATTGAAGGAGTGCAGATAACTCAGAGGGTTGTATGGCTGCAGGAGGTTACAGAGATAGAGAGGGGTGAGGTCATTGAGGAATTTGAAAAGAAGGATAAGAATTTTAATATTGAGGCCTTGCTTAACTGGGAATCAATGTAGGCCAGTGAGCACAGAGGTGATGGGTGAACATCCCCAGCATTGAAGGACTGACCACACTTGATCAGCTCCGCTGGGCAAGCCACATTGTTCGCATGCCAGACACGAGACTCCCAAAGCAAGTGCTCTACTCGAAACTCCTTCACGGCAAACGAGCCAAAGGTGGGCAGAGGAAATGTTACAAGGACACCCTCAAAGCCTCCCTGATAAAGTGCAACATCCCCAATGACACCTTGGAGTCCCTGGCCAAAGACCGCCCTAAGTGGAGGTAGTGCATCCGGGAGGGCGCTGAGCACCTTGAGTCTCATCGCCGAGAGCGTGCAGAAATCAAGCGCAGGCAGCGGAACGAGCGTGCTGCAAACCAGTCCCACCCACCCTTTCCCTCAACGACTATCTGTCCCACCTGTGCAAGGGACTGTGGTTCTCGTATTGGACTGTTCAGTCACCTAAGGACTCATTTTTAGAGTTGAAGCAAATCTTCCTCGATTCCGAGGGACTGCCTATGATGATGATGATGGGTGAAAGGAACTTGGTGCGAGTTAGGACATGGGCAGCCGGGTTTTGGATGACCTCAAGTTAATGGAGGGTGGAAAATGGGAGGCCAGCCAGGGGTGCATTGGAATAGTCCAGTATAGAGGTAACAAAGGTATGGATGAGTGTTTCAGCAGCAGATGAACTGATACAGGGGCAGAGTCAGGCGATGTTGAAGAGGGAAAATAAGCGTTCTTAGTGATGGCGCGGATATGTGGTCGGAAGCTCATCTCAGGGTCAAATACGACACCAAGGTTGCAAACAATCTGGTTTAGTTCAAAAATTCGCCAGGGAGAGAGATGGAGTCGGTGACTATGGAACAGATTTTGTGGCAGGAACCAAAGACAATGACTTTGGTCTTTCCAATATTTAATTGGAGGACATTTCTGCTCATCCAGTACTGAATGTTGGACGAGCATTCAGACAATTTAAAGACAGTGGCAGGGTTGATAGAGGTGGTTATGAGGTAGAGTTGGGTGTCTTCAGCATATATGTAGAAACTCGGGCTGTGTTTTCAGATGATGTCGCCGAGGGGCAGCATGTAGATGATAAATAGGAAGGAGCCAAGGATAGATCCTTGGGGGACACCAGAGGTAACATCAGGCAGCTAATACCTGGGAATTACACTGTGTGATATCATACAACTGCTTAATGTGTCTGTATCAAATTCCTTTGTCCTGCATTTTAACTGAGGTAGTAACCCATTTAAAAAAAAATAGCTTAATGCCTCTGTTAAAATTACACAAAAATGACAAATCACTTATTTCATTTCCTGTTTGAAGAAATTTGATACAGATGTGTTCATTGTACTAGCAAAATTATTGCATAGCACAATTTCAAGGCTTAGATATCATCGTTCATTGTCCTTTTGCCTTTGGAGCACGAGTTTGAATTCAGCCCCGTCAAATGGCATAAAAAGGGTCAATTTTGCAAAGCTAGCAGAACTTAACGACAGGGACTCATTAACATTTTTTTTGTTCTGTTTCCTGCACGGTGTAAAGACAAATGGAGAGCCTAACTGGTGGCTGGGTGGGAAAACCAACAGCAGAATGCCACAGCCGGAGAGCCTTGGGCAATCAGGGGCAAGGGACAAAGGCCAGAATCAGTCCGGGAGGGGTGGGGAGAGAGGCCGTGAACGGCGCTGGGGGAGGCTGAAAGCTTTCTTGAGGAGCTGTGGGGAACATTCCTGCTCTTTCCTGGCCCACAAGAAATGTTGGAAAAGGCACTTCCCTTGTGGAGCCGGTAGCACTGTGAGTGCCCTCTTTAAATATGTTAGTGCACATTCCACCTCTCCAGTGCAGGACACTCAGACACCTCGATATCTGCCACCACAAATAAGGCAGCAGGTGCGTGAGGGGCCTGTTGGGGACCCATTCACTATATTTAAGTCTTTCGCCCCATCTCCACCCTGAATCTCTTCTGCCCATCGTTGCGGGGCAGGAGGGGGAAGAGTAATATTGAGGCCATTGTTTCATTCATGCCTTAGTGCTTCTGTCCATTAATTGACTGAGATGATCTGTTATATCATTTCACTCATCAGTCCTCTCTGTTTTTTTCTGAGAAAGAAAGAAATGAATAATGATTTTCTTCCTCCATTTTCTCTGATTGTGTTAACATGTCAGTTCGCTCTTGCTTTTTAACTTTGAAGAAGGCGTCAAATTGTTTGTTCTCTCCACGGACGCTGACTAACCTGATCTGCAAGGGTGATTTTAATTCTCCCCAATTGACAGAAATGGAGCGGAGGAACAGTTAAAATGAACTGGGTGCATTTCCTGCTCCCTTCCTGACAATCTGTGATTTTAACATGGCTGGTTTTGGCAGCCTCAGATTTAAACTGCTTTTCAGGTTTAACCCTGGCCGACCGGGTTTCCCAGGCTTCAGGAAACCCGGCCACTGAAGGCAGGTGAGGACAGATTCGGGTAGAAAGTAGATGTCTTTACAGTGCTGCCTGTGGGCCTGGAGGAGCAGGAGTACTTCCTCCCCACCACCCAAACTCCCCCCTCCAATATAAAGACCAACAGGATCGGACTCTCCGCCGGGATTGGACCCTCCCCCAGGGATTGGACAACCCCCGGATTTCAGGGATCAGATCCCCGCCCCTTGGGATTGAACCCCCGGGACAGCCCCCCTGGTCAGAAATCGGACCCGCTCCCATACAAAAGACCCACGGGTGGACTTCTGGGTTTCCTGACCGAAACTCCGCTCCCCCACCTACATAACCCATCCCTGTTAATATCCAGGCCATAGAATCTACAGCACAGAAACTGGTCATTCGGCCAAACTAGTTTATGTCAGTGTTTATGTTTCACACAAGCCTCCTCCAACCCTACTTTATTGCACCCTATCAACATATGCTTCTATTGTTTTCAGACTCATGTGTTTATCTAACTTCCCCTTAAATGCCTCTATGCTATTTGTCTCAACTATTCCTTGTGATAGCGAGCTCCACATTCTAACCAGTCACTGGGTAAAGAAATTGCTCCTGAATTCCCTACTTGGTTTATTAGACGTGGTCTGATACTTATGACACCTAGTTTTTGGTCTGCTCCACTAGTGGAAATATCTTCCCTTATTCTGTCTTATCAAAACCTTTCACAATCTTAGAGATCTCTATCAGGTCAACTAGAGAAAAGAGCCCCAGTCTGTTTGATCGTTACTGATCTCGGTTCTGTTATCATCCTTGTAAATCTTTCATACACCTTCTCCAGTGCCTCGACAACTTTTTTTATAATATGGAAATCAGAACAGTGCACAGTACTCCAAGTGTGGTCTAATCCAGATTTTATGTAAGTTTATTATATCTTCTTTGCTTTCCAATTTTAATCCCTTTCGAAATTGCTATATTAATGGCCTAAATAATCCATGTCACTACGTTTAGTGATTTGTGTATGTGCACACCTAGATCCCTTTGCTCAACTACCCCATTCAGAGCTATAACTTTCCAGGGAATATATGCTTCCTTATTCTTTCTGCCAAAATGCACCGCCTCACATTTATCTATATTGAAATTTGTTTGCTATTTACACGTCCATTCTGCAAGTTTATTGTAAGTCAAATTTAGCTGTTGGATAGACTGTCGTGTGAATAGGATTGGGGAGGGGGAAGTATTGCAGTGCAGAAAGTCAGGGCCAGAAACAGTAGCAATTCATGAAACAGTCAGAATGTAACTAAACAAATCTAAAAAAAAAGAAAACTTTTCAGTGAACATGTGAACGAAGGCAACAGAAACAGTCCAGTGCACTTTTAAGAGCCCTGTTCCCACAGAGGATCAATGCCCTTCATATAAGTGGGCTGCACAATGGGGGGTGAAGTGGCATAAAACATGTGACATTTGCACAAGAAGCAAAGGTTAAATAAGACTTGTGCCAATCGGCAGTGTGGACTCCAAGGGACCGAATTTGGTCAAGGCCGCCCGCCCAAGTGCCGCCCAAAGTGCCGCCGAGGTACCGGATGGTACTTTGGGCGGGATATTCATCGCCGAGGTCCCTCAAAGGTCGGCGGGCGGCAAATGAACAACATACACCGCCAATCTGGGCAGCACCAGGTGGGAGGTCTCATTCTCGGCGGTAGAGACGCTTGCCGTCCAAGTGCTGCCGAGGATGGAGTCGGGCCTATGGAGGGTCGAACAACTGGGGGAAAAAAATCATCAGGAAAAAAATAAAACAACTAACGACAGACCTTCAGGGGACCCCATCCAGGTGAGTCGCTGTGGAAAAAAAAAATATATATATAAAACATTCACTGACCTTTTTTTCAGGATCTTCACAATTACCATCGGGGACAGACCAGCCTCCAGCCAATGGTCCACCCCCATTCTGCCGCCGAGTCCCGCCTGCAGGAATCTGGGAGCTCAGCAGGCGGGAGGTCAGTTGCGTCGCGGGCGGTTCCCGGCAGCTCGCCCCTCCCGCCCACTCCAGCCCACCCCGAAAGTGGCACTGGGCGGATCTTGCAGAGGAATGTCGGTAGCAGCCGGCGAAAGTGGCTGGTAAGTTGATCAATTTCGGCCCCCAAAAAACTGCACTTAGAAACGTGGCATTCTGCGAGCGGAACCTTGCAAAGTTTACCCTTATTTTTCTGCCTTTATTTACATTTGTCGTATTGAATCACACTGGAATATTTGCACCATATTTTGAGACATTTGATGTTATACATGCTTGGCTGCATGCCAATCGCTGATTATTTTTTTTCTTGCAGCTTGTGGTTCAGTCTTGTTTAAATTGTGTGTGTCTGGAGGTTAGGAAAGGGCTGTTTTTAGCACTTTGCTTTATTGGTTGATGCATCCTTGGGCATTTTAACTTGCCCCCAAAACTCCAGGGAGTCTCTGCTGTGTTTGCCTGAGAGCCCCTTAACTGAGCAGTCCAGTGACTGATCTTCACTGATGTCTGTAAGAATCTTAAATGAAATAAGTTTGGATGCCACAAACCAGTTCTCACTGTGCAGTAATCTGTATTATAAAACATCCCTTAATTCGGCAATAAAGTGGCAGTAATTGATATTGTTACTTAAGCTACTGTTTGTAAGATTTAGAAGATTCAACACCAAACACCACACGCCAGTCCATGCGTGTTTGGATTGAACATAGTTGGTCCAAGGCAGTGAGTAAAATTTAAAAGACTTGCATTTATATAGCACCTGTCACGACCTCAGGATGTCCCAAAGAGCTTTATAGCCAATTAAATACTGTAGTAACTGTTGCAATGTAGGAAATCTGGCAATCAATTTGCGCACAGCAAGGTCCCACAATGATCAGATATTCTGTTTTAGGAATGCTGGTTGATGGATAAATATTGGCCAGGAAATCACCTACTCTTCCTTGAAATAGTCCCATGGGATCTTTTACATCAACCTGAGAAACCAGGTGAGACCAGGCTTTGATGTCGCAATCGAAAGACGACATTGTCGACAACATTAAACTCCCCCCTCCTGTGACAGCACATGGAAGTGTTGGCGTAGACTTTGTGCTCAAGTCTCTAGATTTGGACTTGAACCTACAATCTCATGACTCAGAGAGGGAAAAGTGCTACCCCTGTGTCACGGCTGAAACCTTAAGGGGGCGAAACGGGGAGCTAACTTTTGAAATTAATAAATTGGGTGTTAGCGCCCCATGAAGGAAGGAAGGAAGTGGAGCGCTAAATCACCGCTAATGACCTCAGTAGGGTTCTACCAGCAGAGCAATAATTAATTTCAGATGCAATGCATTCAGCAATGATCCTTCACACTGGCTCATTCCAGCTCTTAAAGGGGAGGTTGTGTCATTGTGCACATGCTCATTTTCAGCATTTATGGCTCAGAAGACGACCTACGAGCGACTGAATCCCCTGATGGTAATGGCTGATCCCACTCCCAGGGAGAGAGCTCGTCATTTCACAGACGTGGCATTGGAGGCATTGGTGGCTGGAGTGGAGCGAAGGAGGGCAGTGCTGTTCCCAGCCACTGGAAGGAGGCCTTTGCCCCAGGTCTTCAGGGCAATGTGAGGGGAAGTGGCCCAAGAGGTATTGGCTAGTAGTATGGTGCAACGCAGCCTGACACAGTGCCGGAAGAAATTCATGTGGTGGCTGAAGAAGGCTGGCACACTGGTCTGGCGCAGGATGAAAGCATCATGGCTGCTGCCAGGATAGCGGCCATTGACGCTGTAATTCACCGTGTGTGGTCGCACACCAACTGCACATTAAATGAGTGGTAGCCTTTGCGGTTACGGAATAACTCAGGATTATTATGAGGTGCCCGCAAAGTGACATGGGTGCAGTCAATGGCGCCCTGCACCATGGGAAAGCCCGCTATCCTGGCAAAGCCACATGCACGCACATGCTGCTTCTCTCTGGTCGAGGGGAAGGAACTGTAATCCCTTCTCCTTCTGTACAGAGCATCGGTGACCAGGCGGATGGAGCAATGGATGGCAAACTGGGGAAATGTTGGAAATATCGCCTGTTGCACAATGGAAGGATCCGTTGGCGTAGAAATTGAGCGCGAAGGTGACCTTGACTGCCACACAGAGCCGTGGTCACCTGGTCTGTGGCTCAAGGTGTGGCTGCAGGAGGTGGCAGAACTCTTGCTGAAGCGGAGCCTTTGAACACACTGTTCCTCAGTGAAATTCATGCAGGAGAACTGCTGCCGGAATACCCTGGATGGGTAAGGCCTCCTGTTGAGAGCCCTGTTGGCTCTCCTACCTCTCTGGCCACATTTTGCACTCTTTCTCTGTGCCTCAGTTGCCTCCGACGTTGATGCTGGAGGGCGAGGTCCACTGCCAGTACATCCCCAATGAAAGGATCCAAATATTGCAGTTTCAAATCTCCCCTCAATGAAACTCAAGAATCTTTATGTCAGAACACTGGTTAAACTCCAACACACTCAAATTGGTCAAAAGACGTGTTTGCCTATGTGAAAGTAACAAGGCAGTATTGTTGGCCGACAAGAACTAAACCAGATGTTGACACCTTTAAATAGAACTCCTCCAGCAGACATCCGACTGACAGCCGTCTCCTCTACTTGTCACTCAAACAGGGGGCGAGAGAGAATTTAGCATCCGGGCCCGGCACTACTGGGGCACTGCGGACAATGACATCACGATTTACGGGCGCAGGAGATCAGGGCGCAACTCCTTACCGCCATTGTAAAACTCCCAACGAATTTAGCGGGAGTTGCTGATTTCGGCACGCCCGGCCGCAAACCCATTGTGCCCCGTTACCGCACCCCCCCCCCCCCCACCCCAAAAACGGGAGGCGCAAAGGAGCAGGTAAGGGTTTCTAATGAGCCAGCTGCCCCCTGGCATTTTTAATGGCCAGGGTTTGCAGCAAGGCCATGAGGGGGAGAAGGAGTTTGGAAGGATGGCTGGTGTAAGAGGTGCAAGAAGAGCCAATAGGTTCACTGATATGGAGCTGGAGACACTGATGGATGATGTACAGGACAGAAGAAGAATACTGTTTCCTGATGTGCGGAGACCTGGCAGACCGCCAGTACATAGTGCATGGAGGAAGATTGTAGGGGAGGTGCCAGGCACCTCTGTATATGTGACGACGCACCCTCCCAGGAGCATGCTGGCCAGTCTGCACCCGGCACTTCTCGGGTGGTGATGAGTCAACACCTCCTAGCTCTGAGGCGACGGGGATCCTCCTCCTCCTCCTCAGGTGGTGCTGCTGGCTCGACCTCCAGTGGCTGTCCCTTCATGATGGCCAGCTTGTGCAGCATGCAGCTGGCCACAACGATTATGGAGACCCATTGAGAGTACTGCAAGGTGCCACCAGAGTAGTCCAGGCAGCGGAATCTCTGCTTAAGGATGCCTATGCACTGCTCGATGATGCACTTGGTGACGCAATGAGCGTCATTGGATGCATGGTCTGGCGCTGTCCTGGGGTTCCGCAGAGAAGTGAGCAGCCAAGTGGACAGGGGATATCCCTTGTCCCCAAGCAGCCAACCACAATACTGATTTGGGCCTGTGAAGTTGGCGGGCACACTGGTCTGGCGCAGAATGAACGAATCATGGCTGCTGCCTCCCTTGCCCGCTGCCCGTCTGCACGTTGCTGATGGCGACGCCTTCTCCTGCATGCCACCTGCTTCTGAGCTGGTGTGACCCTCCCAACACTCCTCCCCTCCTCAGGGTGAACACTGCCAAGCAGGTCTCTGCAGCCCACAGGACTCCACGAAAGAGCCAGACCTGAAAGTTGTACAAAAGTACAGGGGTATGTGCAAACCTCTGAGCAACACTCAGCAGGTTGAATGGAGCCAAAACAATTAATAAAACTATTAAAAGATAAATACAGTGGATGCTGTAATCTTAAATAAAATCACTAATTATTAATAAAACTATTAAAGGATAAATATAGTGGATACTGTAATCTTAAATAAAAATACTAAAATTAATGAACCTATTTCCCTACCAAAGGGCCTCAATCACGACAACACTCCAGTGGTGTCCCATTCGAGCACCGACGCGAATACCTTGCGGGGGCACTGCTGGGAAAAGGCTGACCTTTGGCAGCTGAAAATCCCGATCCTTGCCGCTCTCCGCTGGAATAGTTCCTTTACAGCGGCTTCACCGCGCCATTTCCGGCAGAAGTGCAGACCGCTCAAATCCCGCCCCCGAGCTGAATATGGCTCGGGGAGGGAAAATCATCCGACTGCGGCAGTTGATCAATTTTATCAATCGCCCGCCCAAACTCCGTGGTAGCCGTCCCTTTGGGGACGGTGAATTTCGGCCCCATGGTTACTGCTTCAATGGTGAACTTTACCTTCTTTGCTATGCCTGGATTATTCCCGTGCTGCTATGTAAGGGTTCTGAGAAAGTCCAAAAATTGGTCAACTTTACATTGTGTAGTTAATTGCCTTTGGACCAAGGTTGCTGTTAACTTCTACATAATTAACTGATGGGAGGCACAGGATAGTGGTGGATGAATATTAATAGAGCCAGTCTAAGCCACCAATTTACAAGGGTTGACTCACTACAAAGGGAACCAGCTTCTAAATCAGCAATTCCCATCTTATTGTTTGACTCTCCAGGGTCTCTAATACAAATAGTGCTTTAACAGTATTGTGTTTGGTGCAGTTACAGCTCAACATTCTGTATCAATCTAACAGTCAGCAAAGAATAGCAGCCGCGAAATTTCACACGTTACCTCTGATTGTGAAACTCACCATCAATGTCATCCTTTAGAATACTGAAGTCTATACACAGAAGTTCAAATGCAGAGCTAGCCATCAATGACTGAACCGGAATTGTTGCAATGTGAATATGCCTTTTCTATTGACATCACAACACAATTTCCCATTTTTCTGTGCTTGTAGCATCTTCCAAGTTTCGATTTGTGAGACGCCTCTTACTGTTGCCTCTGTCTGCACTCTTGTACCACCTAATGTGAAAAATAATTAACTCAGCCAGAGAGTATGGTGGAGGTGAATTAATACTGACACAATCATAAAAAATTCATGGGCTATTTATTGTAGCTCTGCTTATATTTACGTTTTTTTTAAATCTTTATTGGGTGCAATAACTTCTTTAAGCCAGTCCCCTTGACATTCTATATTTGAATAAAATACAAGTAGAAGTAAGAAAGCAAAAAGAAAAACACAGTACTCATGATGACGCTCCTTCTCTGTCAGCAAATGAAATATTCAAAGCTCTTTGGCTGTGGGATCATTCTTGACAGACAGTCTAGAATAATCCATCCACAGTAGAAGGAGCTAAACCATTAATTGGCTATCTTGAGATTACAGTTGCTATAAAGATCATCGCAACTTCTGTCTAGGTAAATATTGCACATTCTTTGATTTGCTGAGGATAAAATACCATTATCCAGTGTGTTACACTACTTACCATATCCTCGTCTCTTTGAGACCTGTGCCTGCAGGACAATCTATCAACATATCCTTCCCATGAGAGATTTTAAAGTCTCGCTGTTGTCTTGTGGCATTGCTCATTGGTAGTCCCAGGTCGAGTCCACGAGACGTGTTTAGCCTACTTTCATTCCAAGCTGGGGAATGCCACACAGTGGGGAGCTGGGAAATACAGCAGACTGGTGGCCCGCATGTATGCTTAAAAATTTCCCAACCAAACAACTAAAAGATCCACAAAGACACCCATTTCCCGCTCCTGTCCTTGCCCTTACTTTTGTGTTCCCCACTTTCCACGACTTCCTGCTGACCTCTCGTATGTTTGGACTGGGACTCAGTCAGTGGTACGTTAATGAGGTCTGGCTAATATTGCCTCACATTGCTGCTGCCAGACGGGCCAGCCATTCACGAGACCACTTTCCCGTCTGGTTGTTAAAATTTCCACCTATGATGCTGTACCAAGCATTAACAAAGAATCTTGGCAGGACAACCTGTTGGGCATGGCTCCATATTTATCTTGGCAACCTTGTTTCGGCCAAAGCATTTCTTCTTCATCTGTCCCCAGGTTTGTCACTTCCATCCATCATCCATGGTACTCAGGCTGTACTTTTAATGCAGAGTGCACATCTCCACCAAATAGAGCCACTGTTTGCTACAGGGGCTTCCTACTGCAGGGCACCCAAAGCCTGATCACTGATGGGGGGGCAAATTTGCCCCCAAACATTTTTTGGGGAAAACAAATATACCTGTAATTAACACCTTAACAGCTGTTGGTTGAGGAAATCACATCCCCTGTCCTCAGCACACTCGCAAAGCCATATCCATTATGAGTAAAAATAACTATTTTTTCTTATTGTTTAGTGTAATCCAATTTTTTTTTTCATAAATGATACAGGCAGGTGAAAAATTCAACATGGCTGCTCAAACCAGCTTCATAAAATTATTTGAACAATTTAATAGGTTTGTTTCTTCAACTTTCCAGTTTGGGATTCATAGTTTTCGGAGAAAAATCATTGAACAATCTGAAGTTTCAGTTTTCTGCTGCTTATTTCTGTATCATTGGTGCTACTGACTACATCTAAGTGTTTTGATTCGTTTGCATTAATTTTAGCCCTATGTACATACAAGTGTGACACTTGAAAGTGTGATAATTTCCGATATCTTTGAAAGGCATGACTCAATAAATGTATGGTAGACATTCCAAACTCAAACAATTTGAAAGGCTTATCATCTCAAAAGCACTGAAATTGGACGTTAAATCCAGGGTGCGTCTGCTCGCTCTTGAAGGTGCCCTATTTCAGATGAGCCCTTAAACTGAGGCCTTGTCAGCTCTCTTGGATGTAAAAGATACCATGGTATTATTTGAAGAAAAGCAGGGGAGTTCATCCAGTTTTCCATCCAGTTGAGAGAGCAGAAGGACCCTGGATTTAACATCTCATCCTAAAAGGTGCTCCCTCAGCACTGAATTGAAAAGTGTGATAATTTCCGATATCTTTGAAAGGCATGACAAAGAGCGGAATTTCGCGCAAGAGGCCACCACATCTACCGTGGCGCTGAAAACAGTCGAATCATGTTGGGTGCGCCCCGTTCTCGGCGGGAGGCAATTTCAGCCCTTTATTCTTGTATTGCCTGGCCCTTTGTGGGGTAGTTCAGTTGGCACTCACATTCCTGGCCACCTCCTTCCATTTTATTGGGCAACTTTTCTTGGTTCCCTGTAGCACTCCTGCCAGAGAAGGTCTCCTTCCTCTGCTTTACTTTCTGCAATATCACTTCCATTAACAAATTAAAGCCCATGATCCTCTTGCAGGTCTATCATAAGAACATAAGAATTAGGAGCAGGAGTAGGTCATACGGTCCCTCGAGCCTGCTCCACCATTCAATGAGATCATGGCTGAACATCTACCTCAACTCCACTTTCCTACACTATCCCCATATCCCTTAATATCCCCAAATCTATCTATCTCTGTCTTGAATTACTCAAAGACTGAGGGGCTGAAATCCACTGCCCCCCCCCACCGCCCCCGACAGAAAGTAGGCACACCTACTGTTTCTGAAGATTTTTCTCCACCCCAATTCATGGGGCGGAGAGCAGAGCGATAGAGGACATTCAAACATTTTTCATCTCTGGGCGTTATTCGGGTTGGCTGCGGGGTGGAATGGGTCGGACGCCGGTCTGTGTCATCAGCACCTAGCTGATGACGTCAGCACGACGCGTTACAACGTCCCTCTCGTTCAGTTAAAGGGGAGTGCCGCTGCGAGCTCTGCATTAACTTCAGTGGTGCCCATTGGGCTACCAGGGAGAGTTTCGGCTGGGCTAGCAGCCTGCTACCCAAGAGGGGGTACCGGGCTGCCTGATAGCGGCCCAGCCGAACCCATGGCCACCATTGTCTGGCCGACCTCAGAGTCGCCCGACTATTAAAATAAAATAAAATGTCAGTAGCACTGACCAGGCGGCAGTGGTAATGGAGTTTAAGGAGTGGTTCAATTTTGGCCCCAGAGCCTCCACATCCCTCGGGGGTAGAGAATTCCTAAGATTCATCACCGTCTGAGTGAAGAAGTTTCTCCTCATCTCAGTCCTAAATGGCCGACCCCTTATTCTGAGACTGTGACCCCTGATTCTAGACTCCTCAGCCAGAGGAAACATCCTCCCTGCATCTACCCTGTCAAGCCCTGTAAGAATTTTGTATGTTTCAATGATATCACCTCTCATTCTTCTAAACTCCACAGAATATAGCCCTAGTCTACTCAACCTCTCCTCATAGGACATAAGAGTTACATATGTAAACTTGTATTTACTCTGTATAGCCAGCAGAGGGCTCATCCCCTGGTGTCCCAAGGGATTCCATAATCCCTTGGGAGCACAGATATTTAAGGAGGCCTCACAGGTTGGAGAGGAACTCTGGAGACCTGCAATAAAAGATTAAGGTCACACTTTACTTTGAGCTCACAGTGTTCAGTCTGATTCTTTCTCCATACATAACAATAAGAACATAAGAAATAGGAGCAGGAGTAGGCCATACAGCCCCTTGAGCCTGCTCCACCATTTAACATGATCATGGCTGATCCGATCATGGACTCAGCTCCACTTCCCTGCCCGTTCCCTATAACCCCTTAATCCCTTATCGGTTAAGAAGCTGTCTATATCTGTCTTAAATTTATTCAATGTCCCGGCTTCCACAGTTTTCTAAGGCAGTGAATTCCACCGATTTACAACATTCTGAGAGAAGAAATTCCTCCTCATCTCAGTTTTAAATGGGCGGCCCCGTATTCTAAGATTATGCCCCCTAGTTCTTGTCTCCCCTATCAGTGGAAACATCCCCTCTGCATCCACCCTGTCAAGCCCCCTCATAATCTGATATGTTTCGATAAGATTATCTGTTATTCTTCTGAATTCCAATGAGTAGAGGCCCAACCTACTCAACCTTTCCTCATAAGTTAACACCCTCATCCCCAGAATCAACCTAGTGAACCTTCTCTGAACTGCCTCCAAAGCAAGTATATCCTTTCGTAAATAAGGAAACCAAAACTGTATGAAGTATTCCAGGTGTGGCCTCACAAATAACTGTATAACTGTAGTAAGACTTCCCTGCTTTTATACTCCATCCCCTTTGTAATAAAGGCCAAGATTCCATCGGCCTTCCTGATCACTTGCTGTACCTGCGTACTAACCTTTTGTGTTTCATGCACAAGTACCTCCAGGTCCCGCTGTACTGCAGCACTTTGCAATCTTTCTCCATTTAAATAATAACTTGCTCTTGGATTTTTTTCTGCCGAAGTGCATGACCTCACACTTTCCAACATTATACTCCATCTGCCAAATTTTTGCCCACTCACTTAGCTATGTCCTTTTGCAGATTTTGTGTGTCCTCCTCACACATTGCTTTTTCTCCCATCTTTGTATCGTCAGCAAACTTGGCTACATTACACTCGGTATCTTCTTCCAAGTCGTTAATATAGATTGTAAATAGTTGGGGTCCCAGCACTGATCCTTGCGGCACCCCACTAGTTACTGGTTGCCAACCAGAGAATGAACCATTTATCCCGACTCTCTGTTTTCTGTTAGTTAGCCAATCCTCTAGCCATGCTAATATATTACCCCCAACCCCGGGAACTTTTATCTTCTGTAATAACCTTTTATGTAGCACCTAGTCAAATGCCTTCTGGAAGTCCAAATACACCACCTCCACTGGTTCCTCTTTATCCACCCTGTTTGTTACATCCTCAAAGAATTCCAGGAAATTTGTCAAACATGACTTCCCCCTCATAAATTCATGCTGACTTTGCCTGACCGAATTATGCTTTTCCAAATGTCCTGCTACTGCTTCTCTAATAATGGACTCCAACGTTTTCCCAACCACAGATGTTAGGCTAACTGGTCTATGGCTTCCTGCTTTTTGTCTGCCTCCTTTTTTAAATAGGGGCATTACATTTGCCGTTTTCCAATCTGCTGGGACTTCCCCAGAATCCAGAAATGTTAGCAAACTACAACCAATGCATCCACTATCCCTGACGTTACTTCTCTTAAGACCCTAGGATGTAAGCCATCAGGTCCAAGGGATTTTTCTGCCTTTAGACCCATTATCTTACTGAGTACAACCTCCTTAGTGATTGTGATTGTGTTAAGTTCCTCCCACCCTATAGCCCCTTGACTATCCACTGTTGGAATATTGTTGGTGTCTTCTACCGTAAAGACTGCTACAAAATATTTGTTCAGAGTTTCTGCCATCTCCATGTTCCCCATTACTAATTCCCGGTCTCGTCCTCTAATGGACCAACATTTACTTTAGCCACTGTTTTTCTTTGTTTATACCTTGAGAAACTCTTGTTATCTGTTTTTATAGTTCGTGCTAGTTTACTTTCATAGTCTATCTTCACTTGCTTAATCATTTTTTTTGTCATTCTTTGCTGGCTTTTAAAAACTTCCCAATCTTCTGTCCTCCCACTAGTTTTGGCCACTTTGTATGTCTTTGTTTTTAATTCGAATCTGTCCTTTATTTCTTTAGTGAGCCACGGATGGCTATCTTTTCTTTTACACTCTTTTCTCCTCACTGGAATATATTTTTCTTGAGAGTTGTGAAATTTCTCCTTGAATGTACACCACTGTTCATCAACCATCCTACACTTTAATCTATTTTCCCAGTCCACTGTAGGCAACTCTGCCCTCATATCTTCATAGTCTCCTTTATTTAAGCTTAGTACGCTGGTTAGAGATCCAACTTTCTCACCCTCCATCTGAATTTGAAATTCAACCATGCTATGATCACTCATTCCAAGGGAATCCTTTACTAGGAGATTATTTATTAATCCTGACTCATTACACAGGACCAGATTTAAGATAGCCTGCCCCCTGGTTGGTTCTGTTACATACTGCTCAAGGAACCTGTCCCTTATGCACTCTATGAACTCTTCCTCAAGGCTACCCTGACCAATTTGATTTGTCCAATCAATATGGTGGTTAAAATCACCCATGATTATTTCTGTTCCCGTTTTACAAGCCCCCACTATTTCCTGGTTTATACTCTGACCAACAGAGCTGCTACTGTTAGGGGGTCTATAGCCGATGCCCACCAGTGACTTTTTCCCCTTATTGTTCCTTATCTCCACCCAAACTGTTTCAACATCCTGATCATTTGAGCCAATATCATTTCTCACTATTGCAGTGATTCCATCCTTTATCAATAGAGCTACCCCATCTCCTTTTCCTTTCTGTCTGTCCTTCCGGATTGTCAAATACCCCTGAATATTTAATTCCCAGTCCTGGTCAGCTTGCAACCACGTCTCCGTGATATCTATCAGATCATCCCCATTTGTATCTATTTTTGCCATCAACTCATCTATTTTGTTATGAATGCTACATGCATTTAGACAAAGTGCTTTTAAATTTGTTTTTTTAACCCTTTTTTCCTGCTTGTTTCCTCTCTCCTTCAAGCTCACGTTCTTTATTTTTGTTTTCTAATTCCAGCTTTACTCCCCTCGCTACTGAATCTATTTTCAGGACAATCCCCCCATCCCAGGAATCAGTCTGGAGAATCTCATTGTACTCCCTCTATGGCAAGTATATTCTTCCCTAGGTAAGGAGACCAAAACTGTACACAATACTCCAGGTGTGGTCTCACCAGGGCCCTATTATAATTGCAGTAAGATGTCTTTACTCTAATACTCAAATCCTCTTTTGATAAAAGGCCAACATTCCATTTGCTTTCTTAATTGCTTGCTGTACCTGCATGTTAACTTTTAGTGATTTATGTACAAGGACACCCAGGTCCCATGAACACCAACATTTTCCAATCTCTCACCATTTAAAAAAATACTCTGCTTTTCTATTTTTCCTACCAAAGTGGATAACTTCACATTTCTCCACATTATATTCCATTTGCCATGTTCTTGCCCACTTACTTAGCCTGTCTATATCCCCTTGAAGCCTCTTTGCATCCTCCTCATAATGTACATTCCCACCTAGCTTAGTATCATCAGCAAACTTGTATATATTACATTTGGTCTCCTATCCAAATCATTGATATAGATTGTGAATAGCTGGGGCCCAAGCACCGATCCTTGCGGCACCCCACTAGTTATAGCCTGCCAACCTGAAAATGACCCATTTATTCCTATTCATATATGCTTCCTGCTCCGAACCTTGATTGCTACAGCAGAAATAATTATAAATGTTCCTTTAAACTACTGCAGGTCTTTAAATCCTGCAACAGCAGGATATACCATATCCCCCAACAGGCAAACTCCCAATCTGTCGTTTCTGATTCCCAGAGCCTGACCTGGACATCAGAACGACATTATAATGGCGTTGACCCTGGAAATTATGCCTGCATGAGCACTCATGACATTGAATGGACACAAATAGTGCTCTATCCCACTTCTGCTTGGGTTCATGCCGATCCAGAAATGCACACTTTATGACATCTGAAGTTGTAATGCTTTATTGCTTCCTGAAGACTGGAGGAATCCAATGGAGATGCACAATACTTCCAGACGCTAAATTAATGGAAAGGTTGTTCATTATCCTGGGCATGTTGCCAAAAGCTTACCTTGCTATCAAGGCTCGAGTAGATGCTCTCAGGAGGCATAAGTGGAACTCGCCTATGAGAGTGACTAGAAATGACATGGCTGAAAAAGTCTGGAATAAGAAAGGTTGAAAATAACCAAGAATGTTACATTCTTAAATACTGCTTCCAGATCTGGATTTCAGAATAATTTGATTGTAATATTGAACCTTTGAAGGCAATGGAGAAAATAAGGCCAATGTTAGAAAATATAAAGAAATATAAACGAGAGATTGTTAGATCAATAATTATAAAACACAAAACAAAAGCTACACCAACTGTGTAATCTTTTTCTTATTCTCTCATCTTTAATAATAACAAACTTGGAAGGTCATATAAAATGACATTCGTATGTACTAGCATAGTTTAGCTATGATTTATTGAAGCTTTAACAATGCCACTTACAGCGTTTTGGCCAATTAAAGGGCAAAACTGATTGATCACTTAAAAAGAACTTCCTTGGCTGTGAAATACTTTGGGGCATCCCAAGACCTTGCAAGGCATAATATAAATGCAAGTCTTTCTTTTAGTTGTGTGTCTTATGATTCAGGCTTTTAAAATAGAATTTTTGTTTCCTTTCAAATATGCGCCTAAGATCTGGAAATCAATATATTGTTGCTACCCTGTCCTTGCAGGCAGTCCGTGATCCAGGGCTAGCAATTGCAGTAACTGTACAAATGGCTTTATGTTGACTCAATACATGTTTTTCAGTTACTCCGGTAGACAAAACATTGCCACATAGCTTGAAATTTCCCACACTAAAATTAACTGAAATAAATCTATCATGCATTACATTCAGAATGTGAGGAGTGTGTTTTATTGCAAATTTATTGGAATATTTGTATAGCATATGCACCATAGTAGTTTTTCGACAAATAATTTTGAAAAACAACAGAACATTATTGAGGTAAAAATTATATTGAGTCTTTTTTTTTTAAAAAGATGAAAGAATGAGAAAAGGATTACACACTTGCAGCTTTTGTTTTGTGTTTTATAAACTCCAGAAAGTGCAAGGAAATTGGGAGGGGGAGAGAATGAGTCTTAATTTTAATGTTAATTCAATTTGTTTAAAAAGTTGCATTTTGAAGCCAACTAATTATCCGCCTGTGTTTTTCTGATGATTAGAAAAGTTAATGACTAATTCCTTATAGTTAGTTGTGAGACAGATTCTAATACCTGACATCTATGAGACAGAGAGAGATGGGCAGTTAGAGAGAAAGACAGACTTGGAATGTCTGTCTTCATTGTAACTTGATTTCAGGTTTCAAAACAGGTAGTTTGACATTTGAATGCAAACAAAGCCCCTTTTGAGGGAAACAGAGGGGAAGGAAGAGAAGGAAGGGAACAGGTTGAAAGTTAGGAAGCCTCTGGCCTCTTGTCACCTGTCCTGGGTGGGAGCGAGTGGGAGTAAGAGGAGAGAGTTACGAGTGAGACGAATGACTGTAGAGCAAGGAGGAGAGCAGATGCAGGGGTCGAGTTGGGAGTGAAGGGGTGATAAGAAGGTGAGGTGATAGTGGAACATTGAAGGGGTAGGAGATGCAATGAGTGGGGTGGGGGGGGGTGCATGAGTAATTAGGGGAGGGCATGGGAAGGGAGCCACACTTTCTCCACACTTTCTCCACAATACAACCCCAAATAAAGCGTGCTACCATTGATGGCTCCTTTCCCTGCTATACCATGCCACACTATCCATCACCTTCAATCTGAAAGAAATGAAGAAAGAGTGAGAAATAGAAGAGGACAGAGAAGTGGGGGTGGGTGGGCGAGTGTGGGGGGAGAATCAGAAGCAAAAAGAGAGAAAGAAGAAAGTCAGGGAGATACAGCACCACAAAGACATCAGAGACAGGTAGGAGAGTGACCATATTCTCTGACTGACTGTCAATGCCACAGGAGGCTGACATGCATTTATGTAAGGCTTAAACAGCTCCTAAAACACAAAGACTATGATTAGCCAATATTAGAGAGTACCACAATTAATCCTAAAAATGCTATACAAAAAAAATCGCAAAGGGTTAATATACACTGTCCAAAGAGTATCTCCCTGCAGATCATGGGGAAATTATGTTTTTCTCAGTTTATACCAGATAAACATTCCCGCAGTACTATATCTTGGTTCCTTGGCATGCACTCTCAAACAGCAAAATCTTCCATTTTATAAACTATCATTCCTTTTGAACCACAGAGGCATGTCATGAATCCCAGTTTATTCACAAATTAGGGTATCCTACCAGAACTAAAACTGTTATGTCTGTAATGTACTTATGAATGACTCCACGAGGCAATGTGTTGTACTCAAACTGCAGTGACCTTGGTCCTTTATTCGTAACTCCAGAGTGAGGCATAAGCATGGTGAGCAGCCTTTTATACTGGGCCCTGCACACCTATGCAGCTGACGCTCAGGTCTCCCACCACAGTGCCCCCTGGTGGATAGCCTCTGCCACAGGGGCAGGAAACTGCGGTCTCCACCAGTTGCACCCTCTAGTGGTGCCAGCATAGTATATACACAGTGTAAACCTTATTGATAGTACATCAGGTAACATGTCTCCATCTTATGCAACTATACAGTGACCACACAGAGTATATCTATAGGCTGCATATATAACAAAAACTACGTAAACAAAGGTGTGATTTATTCCGTGTGACATGTTTATGTTAAGCAAACAGTTTACAGATCTCAGGTGAGGTGTTAGTTTATGAACAAAGGGCTTGACCATGTCCAACTCACTTTGAACCTGGAATAAAGCTCTGTATCCTGACTAACTTTCAGGTCAATCAACATTTCTTATTTCCTGGAAACAATCCATCTCCCAACCTCCCTTTTTAAAATTGGTGAGGAAAGACAGCTTCTATTATAAGACAAGCTCTTTCAAAACTGTATGAAATAAAGCACAAAATTTGCTCACTTGATGCATATGTGTTTGACACAGTCCAGAAGCATCATCGATGATTCTGCTACACAGGTCTATAAATTGTGAAGTGACACTTGTGGAGCTGAATCTATTTTTGCTGAAAAAAATGACTGACACGGGGATATCTCGAAGTGGGAGAATGAGATAATGTAATTGCAGGAAGTCATTTAACTTGGGCTGCGAATACAAAAAAAGGACTCAAATTCAAATGCCTGGAATTTCCACAGTGGTTCCGCTGATTTGCCTTCATAATTTCATAACCCCAAAATTATAGTCGGAAATCAGGAGAACAGAAGAACTAGGAGCAGGAGTAGGCCATTTTGCCCCTCGAGCCTGCTCCGCCATTCAATAAGATCATAGTTGATCTGATCCTGGCCTCAAATCCACTTCCCCACCCGCTCCCAATGACTCCCTTATCATTCAATAATCTCCACCTTAAATATATTCAAAGACCCAGCCTCCACAGCTCTCTGGGGTAGAGAATTCCAAAGATTCACCACCCTGAGAGTAGAAATTCCTCCTCATTTCGGTTTTAAATGGGTGGCCCCTTATTCTGAAGCTATGTCACCTAGTTCTAGATTCCCCCCATGAGGGGAAACATCCTCTCTGCCTCTGCCTTGTCAAGGCTCCTCAGAAGCTTATGTTTCAATAAGATCACCTCTCATTCTTCTAAACTCCAAGGCGTATAGGCCCAACCTTTCTTCATATGTCAATCCCTTCATCTCTGGAAACAACATCATGAACCTTCTTTGAACTGCTCCAATGCCAGTATATCCTTCCTTAAATGAGGAGACCAAAAAAGAACGCAGTACTCCAGGTGTGGTCTTACCAATGCCCTGTACAGTTGTAGCAGGATTTCCCTACTTTTATACTCCATCCCCTTTGCAATAAAGGCCAGCATTCCATTTGCCTTCCTGATTACTTGCTGTACCTGCATGCTAACTTTTTGCGTTTCATGCACAAGAACCCCCAGAGCCCTCTGTACTACAGCATTTTGTAATCAAGCCCCATTTAAATAATAATTAGCTTTTTTATTTTTCCTACCAAAGTGGAAACCTCACATTTTCCCACATTATAGTCCATCTGCCAAATTTTTGCCCACTCACCAAACCTATCCATGTCCCTTTGTAGATTCTTTGCATCATCTTTACAACTTACTTTCCCACCTATCTTTGTATCATCAGCAAATTTGGCTATGTTACATTCAATCCCTTCATCCAAGTCATTAATGTAAATTGTAAATAGTTGAGGCCCCAACACTAATCCCTGTGGCTCTCCACTAGTTACTGTTTGCCAACCTGAAAATGACCCATTTATCCCAACTCTCTGTTTTCTGTTAGTTAGCCAATCCACTATCCATGCTAATATATTACCCCCAACACCGTGACCTCTTATCTTGTGTGGTAACCTTTTGTGTGACACCTTATCGAATGCTTTCTGGAAATCCAAATGTACGACATCAACTAGTTCTCCTTTATCCACTCTGCTTGTTACATCCTCAAATAGCTCCAGCAGATTTGTCAAACATGATTTCCCTTTCATAAAACCATGCTGACTCTGCTTGACTGCATTATGATTTTCTAAATGTCTTGCTTTCTGTCTCCATCCTTTCTTAAATAGAGGTGTTACATTTGCGGTTTTACACAGCTGGGACCTCTCCAAAATTCAGGGAATTTTGGTAGATTACAACCAATGCATCCACTATCTCTGCAGCCACTTCTTTTAAGACCATAGGTTGCATGCCATCATAGTCCCATTAGTTTGCCTAGTACTTTATCTTTAAGTGATAGTGATTGTCAATTATGGGGATGTTTTTAGTGTCCTCTACCCTGAAGACTAATACAAAATATTTGTTCAAAGTCTCTGCCATTTCACTGTTTCCCATTATTAATTCTCCAGTCCCATCCTCTAAGGAACCTGTAGAAACTTTTACTGTCTGTTTTTATATTTCTTGCTAGTTTGCTCTCCTCTGCTATCTTCTCTGTCTTTACCATTTCTTTAGTCTTCCTTTGCCGGTTTCTAAAATTTTTCCAATCCTCTGGCCTTCCACTGTCCTTCACAACATTGTATGCCTTTGTTTTCAATTTGGTACTATTCTTTATTTCTATAGTTAGCCAGGGATGGTTCATCCTTCTCTTAGCATCTTTATGTCTCACTGGAATAAATATTTGCTGAGAGTTATGAAATATCTCCTTAAATGTTTGTCACTGCGTTTCTACAGTCTTATTCTAATATATTTTCCCAGTTCACTTTAAGCAACTCTGCCTTCATACCTTTGCAATTACCTTTATTTAGGTTCAGGATACTAGTTTGAGATCGAGCTTTCTCGCCCTCAAAGTGAATTTGAAATTCTACCATGTTATGATTACTCTTCACAAGAGGATCCCTCAATACAAGATCATTAATTAATCCAGATTCGTTACACATTACCACATCTAAAATAGTTTGCTCCCTGGTTAATTCCACAACATATTGTTCCAAGAAACCATCCTGCATACAGTCTATGAACTCTTCCTCAAAGTTACCATTGTCAAATTGATTTGTCCACTCAAAATGAAGATTAAAATCACCCATGATTATTACTGTACTTTTATTACCAGCCTCCATTATTTCTTGATTTATACACTGCCAAAGAGTGGCTACTGTTTGGGGGTCTGTTGACCATTCCCACTAGTAACTTCCTTCCCTTATTACTTCTTATCTCCATCCAAACTGATTATACATCTTGATCTTCTGAGCCAATATAATTTCTCACTACTGCACTGATCTCATCCTTTATTAACAGACCTACCCCACCTCCTTTTCATTTCTGCCTATCCTTACAAAATGGCAAATACCGCTGAATATTTAGTTCCCAGCCTTGGTCACCTTGCAACCACATCTCTTTAATGGCAATCTGATCATACCTATTTACTTCTATTTGTGCCATCAACTAATCTATCTTGTTATGATATAGAGCTTTTAATTTGAACGTATTTGTCTACGCTACCCAATACATACCTATATACTCTCTACACACACACTCTACACACAGTCTATACACACACACACACACACTCTATACACACACACACACACTACACACACGCACACATGCACTCTACACACACTATTTAGTTTAAAGCCCTTTCTGCAGCCCTAGTTATTCGATTCGCCAGGTCGCTGGTTCCAACCTGATTCAAGTGAAGTCCATCTCGATGGAACAGCTCCCTCCTATCCCAGTAATGGTGCCGGTGCCCCATCAATTGAAACCCATTCCTCCCACACCAATCTTTGAGCCGCTCTTTCATATCTCTGATCCTATTTACCTTATGCAAATTTGCTTGTGGTTTGGATAATCCAGGAGATTATTACCCTTGTGGTTCTGCTTTTGAATTTAATCCCTAGCTGCTCGTACTCCATCAGCAGAACCTCTTTCTTTTTTCTACCTATAACGTGGACCACGACAACTGGACCTTCTCCCTCCCACTCCAAGTTCCTCTCCAGCCCAGAGGAGATTTCCTTAACCCTGGCACCAGGCAGGCAACATAGCCTTCGGGACATGCTCTTGGCTTCAGAGAACAATGATACTGTCCCCTACCACAACAACATTTCTTTTTACTCCTCCCACTCAATTTATCCCCCGTACCACGGTGCTGTGGTCAGTTTGCTCATCCTCCCTGCAGTCCCTGCTCGCGTCCACACAGAGAGCAAAAATTTCGGACCTTCGGGACAAGAGCAAGGGCTGAGGCTTCTCCATGACTATCTGCTGGGTTCCCATACCTGCCTCGTAGTCACACCTTCCTGTCCCTGGCCACGGTCCAAATTTGAGTTAATCTAATTGGTCTTACTGTTTCCTGGAACAGAGCGTCCCTGATGTGTTGCAGCGTCCGCAGCTTGGACTCCAACTCATCAACACGGAGCCAAAGTTCCTCGAGCTGCAGACACTTGCCTTAGATGTGGTCACTGTGGACCTCAATGGTGTCCACCAGCTCCCAGATGCAACAACAGAAACACACCACCTGCCCTGCCATCTCTAATGTATTCAATTAGTTAAGGTTTGAGGTTTTGAATGTTTAGTTTCCAATCTCAGCTCTTAATTTAAACTAATGCCCAAGAAAAGAGAGAAAAACTGACCCACCAAACTGACCAACTCGGTAGCTAGTGAAATATCACTTACCTATTTTTACTTTTTAAAATGTTTTCCCTATCTCCGAATTCCTACTCTTTCTAAATTCCCGTTTAACTCCACTCCCTTTAAGACTTCTCTGTGCAGATCATTCTGTGCTCTGAAAAACTGTTGACTTTTATACCTTTCAGAGCTACACCCAATTTGCAAGTGTTGACTCAACACACCTTTTGTCTGTGATTAGCACCTATTCAAGAAAAGCAATTTCAGCTGACTGACAGTTAAATTTCTAGGTTTAAATCAAAATGTTAAACTAGATTTCACTGTGTCATAGACATTTCACACCCCATAGACATTCTACCCCAAAAGGAATAAGGAGCAAATGGGACCAAGAAGAGATATCAAAGGGTTGTAGAACGGAAGGAGGTTACAGAGCTAGAGTTGGGTGAGGCCATGGATGAATTTGAATCTTGTGAACATCACATGACTGGCTAAGCCACTCACAATGCAACAGCTCTACAACTATTTTAGTTGCACCTATAAAACAATAAATAATTGAATCAAGTTCCCCCTGATTAAAGGGAGTTGGGGGGTGAGGGGGGTCACTAAACCCGACAAACTTAAAACAAATGATACTTTATACATTACGTGGTTCAAATTAAAATTTGGTTGCCGGGGGTGATGATGCACTCCAGTCCCTCCGGCGCCCGCCTCTCGCGGAAGGCCACAAGCGTACCGGTGGACACCGCGTGCTCCAAATCCAGGGACACCCTGGCTCGGATGTCACCGTGGAAGAGAGGCAGGCAGTCAGGCTGAGCAATCCCCTCGACCGCCCGCCGCCTGGCCCGGTTGATGGGAAATCATTGGCTGTTCTAGGGGCGGCTCGAACACATAACCTCGACATTTTGTGAACAAGTACTTTCATATAAGTACCCCGTGCTAACTGATTGAGCCACTAGACCCGAGCCATAGATGAATTTGAAGACAAGGATGAGAATTTTAAAATTGAGGTGTTGCCGGACCGGGAGCACAGCGAGCACAGGGGTGATGGGTGAATAGGACTTGGTGCAAGTTAGAACATGGGCAACAGAGATTTTCATGATCTCAGGTTTATTTAGGATGGAAGATAGGAGGCTGGCTAGGAGAGCATTGGAAAAGTCAAGTCTAGAGGTAACAAAGGCGTGGATGAGGGTTTCAGCAGCAGATGAGTTGAAGCAGGGGAGGAGATGAGCAATGTTACGGAGGTAGAAGTAGGTGGTCTTGAGGTTGGAG
Source organism: Pristiophorus japonicus (assembly GCF_044704955.1). Taxonomy (NCBI): domain Eukaryota; kingdom Metazoa; phylum Chordata; class Chondrichthyes; family Pristiophoridae; genus Pristiophorus; species Pristiophorus japonicus. Next base: position 309,854,512 of record NC_091979.1, read on the forward strand.
TGAATATGTAGTCGGAAGCTCATCTCGGGGTTAAATACGACATCACACAGAGTCATGGATAAGCAGCAAGTGAACCCCCAAGAAGCCTTTATTTTCTTCACCTACAGAGTATGGCCATGGAAAATGAATCACAGAAATAGCAATTAACGACTTACCGATTACCTTCTTCAATAAAAGAATGGGATAAATAGGTTAGCAATGTAATTGAAATTTATTGGGACAAGTATGAATTGAGATAATTAAATGCTACATTGGACACAATGGAGTTAATTTTGGTCTCGCGGTGTGAAACCAGTGCGAGGTGGTTGGGGCAAGAGCAGTGGCCACCCAGAGGCAATCCAATTTCTGGGTTGATTTACATGCTTTATTTGAGCTGCCAGTATGAGGCAAGCTTCCCATGTGCAACTCACCAATTAGGAGGTTGAAAATTGGGCACTGCTGCAGTTTCATAAGGCAGCAGTTTAAAGTAGAGGTGTTTTTTTGTGATCGTCATAGAGAAGCAACACTATGATGCTGCAGGAAGATGGCTGGGGGCAAGTAGTGTCCCAGCCGGCCCCCAAAGTTTTCAAATACACCTGGGGCGATGCCGATGAAACACGTTTGCCAGAGGAAGGAGATAATTTTCCCCTCGCATAATTGACAGGTGCAAAGGTGAGTTGTGGCAAAACGTGAATGCCAAGCAACATTTTCTCCAGGACCTGGCTGCAGTGCAGAAAGAAATGCTGCTGTAACCAAGGAAATGCCATCTGTGGAAAGTACAATGGAGACAATGGTAGCTGTTCTGCAGATTTTCTTGGTCATTGTGAGAGCATGAAAGAGGAAGATTTGTAATTATTTTTTTCTCTCGATTAAGTAAGTCGAGCAGAATCTCTGTTTGGAGAGATTGCATATGGTCTTTGGGAGTAATGGTTGATGGTTTGAGATCTTTAAAAGTGGGGATAGGTCATGAAAAGGCATATTGGATTCTGGGTTTATGCAAGGGGCATCGGATATTAGCATAAGAAAATGATGTTGAATTTGTGCAAGTCATGGTTACCCACAGTTCTGGGCATCCCATTATCGAAGGATAGCCATGGAAAAAAAAGAAAGAACCATAGAAGGGATGCAGCAAACATTCAATAGAATGATCCAAGGAATGAGAGGTTATAGCTATCAATAAAGGGTAAAAAAATAGAACTTTTTTCATTGGAACAAATATAATTAAGAAGGGAATTTAATAGCGTTTTTCAAAATTCTAAAAGGTTCTGACAGGATAAAGATTGAAAGACCGTTTTCACTGATTTGCCAAATTGGCTAACACGCAAACAAATATTTACATTTTTTCCCCTGTGAGTTATTAGAACATGGAATATTTCACCACAAATTGCTATTGAGGCAGAGATTACAATCTCATTTAAAATTGAATTGAATAAGTATTTGAAAAGGAAGAATACAAAAGGATGCAGGGAAGGAGCAGAGGAATGGAATTACAGTACATAGCACCAGTTGAAGAACTAACATCAGGAGACATGATGGCCTGAATGGTCTTTTGCTGTGCTGTCGTCTCCATGATTCTATGCTTTCATCCATTCTAAAATTAAAGCCACAGCACGACTCCAGAATTATGGCCCTCAAAGTTGTCAATACTTTGTGATTTAAGATGCCCATTTTGTGTCACACAGACTATGTTCTTCAACTCCACATAACCCTTTACAAAACGTACAGTACATTTTTTTTAGTGGTTGTTGCAATGTGCAGTTTCTGAAAGTAAGGCCCAGAAATCCCGGTTTCTTCTTCCCGCGGGCGTTCGACTAAAAATAGGACAGAAGATACGCACCTACCTTTTGGTCGAATACTCACTGGCCTCCTCTTCTTGTGCAACGGAGTGTGTTCATGTTGGGACGTGCGCAGGTCTGGAGCTGGAGTCACATGGCTCTGGGCAGCCAATCAGTTATAGTATATTCTCATTCATCATAATGAGAACTCCGTAAGTTGGAGTTCCCATTATTATGAATGAGAAACAACCCCCAAAACACTAATATACAATAATAAAAAATAGAAAAAATGCACAACATATTTTTATTAATTTAAATTAAAGATATTTATGTATTTAAAAAATATATATTTTTCCAATTTTTAAAAACGTTTTTTTAATTATGGTTTAAAATTTAATTACCGTAGTGGGGAGGGTTTTTAACAATAATGTGTTTTTAAAATTTTATTTTACAATGCTTTTGTGTGTTTTAAAACTCTTATGCCTGTAAAAGTAGGCTATGCCCCTGCTTTTATCAGGCGCAAGAGTTGCGAGGACATTTGCCGGGCAAGATATGGGTAAGTCCCGCAATCTTGCCCTTGCAAATGTCCTCGCTCACGATATGCGCGAGATCTGTCAAGCCAGAAACTTAACAGATCAGAAAAAACAGTTTTCAGCGCATGAGCATTGTACGCTGAAAACCGTCTTTTCCAATGCATTCCCGGGTCCATAGAAACTCCGTACAGACCCAGGGAGGCCGGGATTTCTGGGCCTATGGGCTAGACTTTCCATTAGTTTTGCATCACTACCACCCACTTGATGTCCATTTAAACGCTGAGATGAGGTATACTGCCCAGATATCACCCATTTCACAATAAAATGGAAACTATCGCCATTTATCGCTCACTTATTGCCGAGCGTTACTTTCAGCATTTAGTTAACGCTGAGAATTAATAAAACTGCCCGCCCTTTTTTTTTGCCATAAAGATCAGAATAGCCGTGAGTAATGCCCATAATATCGCTGAGTGTAACTTTCGGCATCTCGCCCACATAGCACCGAAAATATCGCTCGGCGAAAAAAACGCTGAGAAAAAGTTGCTCTGATCTGACCTTAACCCAGCGGTATGGACGCGATTTTGTAAGTCGGAGGACGTTTCATATAAAAGACTGTTTCAATTTCTAGGGAGTTTTGATGTCCTCTGGAGGTCTTTTAAGGTGAGTTGAACATCTGAACAAACACCTTATCATACTGTGGACGATTTGAATTTATTTTAGGTGTTTTAGTTGGTAAATTTAGTGTTTGTGAACAATAGATGTAATACTGATTATTATTGTAATGGGGCTTGTAATTTCTCAGCCTGTCTTGATGACTACGCATATGCGGCAGACTAGAGATGTCAGAAGGTATATTAAAGAGCATTATGTGCCCAATCAAAGAGGTGGAAGACTGCTGAGGAGGACAAAACTTATACCCCATGCACTTACAGGGAGAAGCGATCTTACCTGAACTGTCCGATAACACGTGCCGTAGGAGACTGCGCTTCCGGAAAGAGGTTATCAGTGAGATATGCCAGCTCATCAGGAGGAATCTGCAGCCTACCAGCACCATCAGGACCGCACTGTCCGTTGAGGTCAAGGTAACTGCGGTACTTTCCTTCTATGCATCGGGTTCCTTTCAGGCCTCAGCAGGCGACATTTGTGCTATATCTCAGCATGCCACACATTGCTGCCTTCGACAGGTGACTGAAGCCCTTTATGCACACAGGATGGACTTTATCAGCTTCCCTATGACCAGGGAGGCACAGACTGAAAGGGCTATAGGATTCTCCAGAATAGCAAATTTCCTCTAGGTGGAGGGAGCAATAGACTGTACGCACATCACCATGCAGGCACCTTTTCAGGATGCAGAAGTTTTTCGGAACCGAAAGGGATTCCACTCTCTGAATGTGCAACTCATTGTCGACCACAAGCCAATTATAATGGCAGTAAATGCAAAATTTCCGGGCAGCAGCGATGATGCGCACATCCTGCGTGAGAGCACTGTATCTGCCATGTTTACCAATCAGCCACAAGGTCAGTGCTGGATGCTTGGTGACACCTGGCTGATGGCCCCCACTGCGTTACACCCACACCGAAGCCGAGAGGCAATACAACGAGAGCCACAGAGCCACTCGCAATATCGTCGTGAAAACCATTGGAGTGCTTAAGCAGCGCTTTAGATGCCTGAACCACTCAAGAGGCGAGTTACAATACCACCCTGAGCAGGTAGCGTGCTCCATGCTGCACAACTTGGCTATCTGGAGGGGACAAGAACTGCCAGAAGGGACTGACAGTTCACCTCAAGAGAGAGAGAAAGAAGAAGACGAGGGAGGTGGACGATGACCTCAGGGCAGACAATCAGGCTGATGATGAAACCATGCCCCCGCCCCCCCTGTAGACCACAGGAAAGGGCCCGTGGTGGTATGATAGCTGCAAGACTCTTACGTCAGCAGCTCATAAATGAGTACTTTGCTTGAAATAACGTTGGTGGTATTTACGAAGCTGAAAGACTGCTGTGTCTACAGCTCATAAATGAATGGTGTGCATTACCTTGGTGACAGTTAAAGTTAAAGTTGGTTCAAGTTTTGTTGAATTATCCCCTTTCATGTTAAGGAATCACCAGTGTTTAACGTTACAGCTATCTTAAAAAAATTTGCAATAATGTTATCTTAAATTTAAAAAAATTTATGATAACATTTGTATAAATTCATAATTATAACTCTAAAAAACACCCCACCCCACAACAAATTTATATAATTTATAAAATTTTTAACATTTTCAATAAGACTACGAACACAAATAACACAAATGCAAAAAAACAAGGTACCCCCCCTCCCCCACTTCCCCCAACATTTATTCACTAGCAACAAAAGCAACATCAATACTGTCACAACTCCAACTCCTGCGGCCATGCACCTCACTTTTCTTTCCCCGCCCCCCCCGCGACCTCGCTTCTCCTCCCCACCTCTCCTCCTTCCCGTTCCCCTCCCAACTCCAAGCTGCCTTGCCGCAGTGCTCCTCAGGCACTGCTTCATTGGGGGGGATGACGGCAGATCCGCTGCTTGGACGGATACAGGAGAGGACGGTCCCGAGGAGGGAACGTGCTCCGAGCCAGAAGCAAGAGCTTCCTCCTGGCTCGCATGTGTCATTGGCAATGGGGGGGTGCGGCACCCTGGGGTTCAATGCTGCATTCCGGGAACACTGGTAGCCCTCTGGCACCAGTGTTCTGGCTATCACCTCCAGGGCCACTGCCATCCGCGGCACGTACTCTGTCATTGGATATTGTGGGCAGCTGTTGTTATTTGCCCCCCATTGTCTGGAGGATCTGCTGACCTATGTCAACACTCCTCCTGGACAAATCTACCATGTCCCCGCTGAGATCTGACGATCGTGGAGCAGTCCTGCTGCGTCGAACCAACCTCTGCGGGGTCGGTTGCCGCCATGGAGACACCTGCGGCAAAGTGCTTGGGTCCGCTCCCTCCACGGTGGAGGAGGACAGGACCGCAGGAGCACTAAATGTCATCGGTGTACTTGACATGGAGCTTGTTGCTGCAGGCTCCTCCAACTCCTCACTGTCATCAGTGGAGAGGACACCCTGTAACTCAACGGGCGATATTCGGGGCTCCTCACCACCAGAAGCACAATCCACCGCCAACATCGACACAGGATCTGCACCTTGCCTCGGTGCTGCTTCCAGTCTCGGCTGGGCTACAAAACATAAATGAGGTTATTAGAGGAGAAGGGTGTGCTAGGGTGACAGGGTGATTCAAACACTGCACACAGCATATGCACGAGAACAGCACTACCACTACTAAAACAATCACAGACATCACAGACATAACCAAATTCTGCATTACAGTGATTTTCATGAGCCCATCATTAATTACATGACACTTTCATCAATCATCCATCATATATTGAATGGATATGAGTGGATGTGGCATCTGTTGACTTTACATCATGCAATGGTGTATACTTTACTCACGTGGCATCACAACAGGATCTGCTGCTGCACACATGGCCAATCGGGTGTGGATCCACTAGTGCCAGTGCCCGCTCCTCAATGTCCGTCAGCTCACACATCACTGGTGGGCCGCTGTCCATGCGCCGCTGCTCAGTCCTATTCTTCGAAAGCTTCTTCTGCAAAAGGTAACAACAGCACGACATGGCATAAGATCATTGCATAAGTTCATTGCTGGGTACTGTCACAGATACTGATACAACACATAACCGACAGATGTTATAATTATTATTCTTTTTATCATTATTAGCCTGAAGACGTGCACCATAAATGTAGGATTTGAGTAACACATTACCGGTCTAACTGCAGTACATCAGATCTGAATTTATTTACTCATTACACTGACAATTCAAATTATATAAATGATAAAAGTAAATGTAACTAAATATAAGACTTACTCTGCCAGAACCGACAAGGTCGTTCCAGCGCTTGTGGCACTCGTTGCCCTCACGCATCTCATGCGTTGCCGACGAGACCTCTTCAGCGATCTCAGCCCAAATCTTCTGATAGACCTTCGGGTGGGCTTTCCACATCCAGCCCGGGTCAATTGACCCTAACGTGACTCCACCTCCTGCAGGAGGGCAGCATTAGTCTCGTCGGTGAATCTCCTCGCTCGTTTTCGTCCTCCCAACTCCACTTCCTCTCCAGGCTCACTGCTCTCACCAGCCTCTTCCCCCTCCACACTGTGCTCTCTCACCTTCTCCATGCCTTCCATGTTACTATTTTTATTTTTTCCGATATTTCTGTCTCACTCAACTAAATACTGCTATATTTTATTATTACTCCTCACAAAAACCATTCCACACTCTCACAACAGTCAAATAAACCACAAAGAACCAGACAAGAAAACCACACATGCTTTCTCTTCCTCTCTGCTCTCTCTATCTCTCTCTCCTACGCATGTATTGATGACCCCTGACCTCCTGAAACGCAGGAAATGACTGTTGCTATGGACACCGACATTTTATGACAGAAGAAAAAAAATACCGCTAATGGCCATTTCACATCGCTCCCGCTAACGCCCATTTTATAAAGTGGTAACTCAGGGTTTTCAAAATGGGTGATAATCCGGCGATCTCAAAACCCATAATAAATGCCAACACTGTAAATAATGCCCATTTTTGGGCGATCTGCACAATAATGGAAAGTCTAGCCCTATGTTTTTTTTTAAATCACCATTTCCCTGCTACATATACTAAAATTTCAGAATTTACAGTCCGGAATCCGTTTGCAGTCCCAAACTGTGGTTTTACTGTTCAAACATTTGTTTCATACTTGTCTCATTGTAACGGACAAAAAGGTAATGTACAAAGAAATAATTACCTGACTATCCTTGCAATAAACCAGCTAAGGCAGTTCAGTAATAGTAATTTTATTGATTTTTATTTGAAAGCCCAACACATCATAGCTACTGATGTTTTATTAGTTAAAGTGTTTGCATTTCTGTAAGCCTTAAAATGAGGACCATTTTCAACAGAATGCTTTGGTTAGTTTTTTTTCTGTGTGTGTAAAGAGCAATGCGATGAATTACATTTTATTGTTACAACTGCTACAATCTCTGACAGGTAATTAAATATCAGGCAAACAATTGGCCAGTGGATTCATATGTCCCATAATTCTTCATTATCTTACCCATACAGACATTCAACCCTAAAAGATATGAAAGTTTTTTTTAATAGTGTGCTGAAGGCCTCACAGCTGTGTAATGAAACGTGTGAGTATCAAGGGAAAGGAAAAAATGCATTTCTGAAATAGCTTGTGGTCAAAGTTTTCAATTTTAATACGGTAATTAGGATTTTGTTGAGGAAATGAGTAGTAAATATGTTGGTCTTTTCCAATCTAAGTTAACTGGTTGATCATAGCAGTATTTAAGTTAAGATTATTTTGACATCGCAGAGAATTTCAGCAACATTGGAGCCATGCAGTGGTTTATTTATTTATTGATTCATCGGGACAAATATAGTAATATGCAAAATGCATTGATTTAATCACTTTACAAACAAATTGCTTTTGTAGGTCATGAAAATTATACGTTATATATCAGAACCTAAATGGATTAATGCATTTGAAAGAACAATTTGATTTCATTGTAGGTTATTTTATTGTTTTTAATCAGGCTGTGGTAAAGATTTTTGAAAGTTGTGTTCTCCAGGCATATTTCAGAATAAAACAAGTTCCATTAATGGTATTACAAATTGTGCAACAAGATTGGAGCTCGTGAAAAGTACTGAAATTGCGCTAGGACATAAGCCAATACTTTGTAGAATGCACCATATCTAAAATAAAACTAAATGTGACATCTCCCAGAAAACTATAGATTAGCTGATATAATAGACAAGGTTTCACTGGCAGAATGAAGGAGAAATTAAATATATATAGTCCTTCTCTCATTTTCCTAACAGCTTTTTTAAATATTAAAGAGCTCCTGTTAATATCACCAATGCCTATATAAAAACAAGTTACAAAGAATGTTGTCAACCTTTTGTTTATTTGTTCAAATATAAAAGCATATTGCTTGGGAGTGCTGATTGCATCACTGGCTCAGAATTACTAAGCCCAACAACACAAGGTAGCAGAATTAACAACAGTAGAGATACGATAACTCATTTCGTAGTGCTTCAGTTGTGTAGATTAATTAGGCTCCTTCATGCTGTCTGGCTCAGTAAATCTTCCAAATCAGTAAACCTACAATGTCATTAGTATCAGCACTCACTTTAAAATAAGCATATTTAAAATAAAAATCAAAGAAGACTGAAGTGAACAAAAGGATATCAGATTTGTTTTCATTAACTATTTTTCTATTCATTAAAGCATGCAACACTTTCCTATTTTGGGCATTTAAGAGTATATTTTACAAATCTACGCTCCTGGGCAGAGACACTGGCAAATCATGGATGTGCTCTCCACAATTTATCATCCGTTAATTTTCTCCAAGCAGTTTGAGGAGAATTAATTGTGGTAAGTTAGTCTCCATGTCCAACTCCTCTACCACCAGTGCACTGTTGCTGCAGTATGTGCCAACTTTAGGATGCACTGCAGCAACTCAGCAAGCTTACTTCGACAGTGCCTCCAAAGCCCCATAACCTATATCACAGAAAAGATCAGGAGCGCCAATGTCCTGGGAACACCATTGCCTCCGAGCTTCCTTTCAAGCCACACACGATGCTGACTTGGACACATATCGCTGTTCCTTCATCATCACTGTGTCAATATTCTGTAATTCCCCACTCAGCACTATCATGTGAGCACCACCACGTACAGTGGTTCCAGAAGAAGGCCCATCACCACCTTTTCGAGGCAACCAGTGATTGGCAATAACTGTAATCTTGCCAGCGTCGCACACATCCCAAAAACAAACTAAAAAAATAATTAAATCACATCACATGCCAGCATGCCCACCTTTCCTCTCCGCTATACCTTGATATATCTTAAGTCTGAGAACATATGCTGTGTTTCATTTTGTTTGCAGTAGTGTATTAAAGAGCTGTGTTTTAAATTAAAATATTTTGATTTTGGTTTTAGTTATTTAAAAAAAAATTATGCTTGAGAGATCTATCTACTACTATACTACTACTAATATATTTAAGGGGAGGCTAGAAAAGCATATGAGGGAGAAGAGTATAGAAGGTTATGCTGATAGATTTAGATGAGGAATAACAGGAGGAGGCTCAAGTGGAGCATAAACGCCGGCATGGACCGGTTGGGCCGAATGCATGTTTCTGTGTCGTATATCCTATATAACCCGAATATAATATGACACCTAGATCCATTTACAGATCTTCCTTGGTTATTATTTTCACAATAATTCTGTAATCTTCCTGCCTATTCCCTATCTCTAAGTGCACGTGTCCATACTTATGAATATAGGAAAAGGAGTATCTGTTCTGCCATTCAGTTAGATCATGGCCTTAGTTCCATATCCCTTAATTCTCTGGCCATTAAAAAATCTATCTATCTCAATTTTAACATTTTCAATTGACCCCAGCCTCAAAGTTTTTTGGGGGAGGGAGTTCCAGATTTCCAGTAGGCTTTGTGTGAAGAAGCCCTTCCTGACATCACCACTTATTTTGGAGTGCCCACCAGAGGAAATAATTTCCAGCTATAAATTAAACTGCATCTGGTTACTGTTTAGCCCTCAGCTGGAGTATTGTAGACAATTCTGGCCACCACTCCACAGGAAAGATGTAAAGACGTTAGAAAGGGTACAGATGAGGTTTTCCAGGATGGTCCTAGGGATGAGGGATTTCAGTTATGAGGAGAAGTTGGAAAAGTTAGGACTGTTCTTCTTGGAACAGAGAAGGTTAAGAGGTGACCTAATAGAGGTTTTGAAGATGATGATAAGTTTTGAGAGAGTAAATACAGAAACACTATTCCCTCTGGCAAATGGATCAATAACTAGACTAGTCATAGACTCAAAGGCAAGAATTTTCCAGGGGGGGTCTGTGGGCAGGATTGGTGGCGGGTCAGGTGGGAAAGGTTTTTTTCTTGACCGCGGGTCGAGACCTCGCTGTCAACCCGCTGCAATGCACCTTTTCCAAGTACTGAGCAGACCCAACAGGCAGCGGCGGGTGACCCAATTAAACTCATTAACATCTGGTTGACAGATCATTAACAGGCTTTTTTAACTTATCTTTTCCCTTCAACTTCATGGTCATGGGAATCAAGCTGTTCAGGGACCAAGGCTGTCAACCTGAGGTGGGAGTTCAGTGGCCATTGGTCCAGCTGATTACTAGACTGCTTCAAATGTACAGTAGAAGCTCCCACCTGACAGATCTTCACGTGCTTCAGCGACAAGCTGTTTTTCAATCCATTTCCAACACAGATTCTGCAGGATTTTCACTTCCCAATCTCCATCCACTCTTACTTCATTAGATAAACTCTCTCACCATTAATGGAATGCTTCTGTCATCTGTACTTCACCTGCCATCTATTCCATCAATGTGAATGTCTCACCTTGGTCCGAAGAATCTGACCATGATCAGCCCCAACACCAGCAGCACCAGGGACACCAGCAGCACCAACAACAGCACAAACCTACAACACAATCACCTGATGCTGCACAGGACAGAGGACATCAGCACCCAAGCAAATTGCTGCCCGGGAGGCCAGGGATGGCCTCACCATGGCTGGATTTACTTCACTTGATGCTGTACACACTGGCTGTCACTTGATGTGGCAGGTTGGCACATTCCACACCATCACCATTATGAATACCTACAATGTCCAAGCCATTCCTGTCACACACATCACCATCGTGGTGGGTACCGTTATGTCCCACCATTCATTGTAACTCACTAAGCCCCTTCCAAAGGTGCACACAAATCTGTCCTAGCAACACAAAGTGTTGAAAATAAAGGTTTCAATTTTTGACAGCACATTAACAGAAACTTTACAGGAACATTGGCTAAAACACCCAAGTGGCTACCCTTGTGCGTTGTTAATTGGTAAGATTGCACTAGGGTAAGGGTGGCTAGTGAGATGTTTTGTGATAATGTAGATAGAGAGGGATGGTTGGAGGTCAAGATAAGTTTGTGAAAGGATGTGCAATGGTAGGGCAAGGAAGGCAGAGTGATGGGTATGCGATGAGAGGCACAGCAGGATAAAGGTGAGTGCAGTTTTGGACTAACGCTTCATGATCTAATGAGATCATTGAAAGGTTTGCGCTACTACACCCAGGTCCTCCTGACAACATCCCTGCTTGTGTCCTCCTCTGCAATGTGCAACCAGGCTGCGTTGGTCTCCTGGAGAGGTCTCTTCCACCCATTCGAAAGGAAGAGAAACTCCCTACATGCTCTGACTCCCTCCATAAGCATATGGAGGGAATCATCAGAGAACATAAGAACATAAGAAATAGGAACAGGAGTAGGCCATACGGCCCCTCGAGCCTGCTCCACCATTCAATAAGATCATGGCTGATCTGATCAAAGACTCAGCTACACTTCCCCGCCCGCTCCCCATAACCCCTTATCCCCTTATCATTTAAGAAACTGTCTATTTCTGTCTTAAATTTATTCAATGTCGCAGCCTCCACAGCTCTCTGAGGCAGCGTATTCCACAGATTTACAACCCTCTGAGAGAAGAAATTTCTCCTCATCTCTGTTTTAAATGGGCAGCCCCTTATTCTAAGATCATGCCCTGTAGTTCTAGTCTCCCCCATCAGTGGAAACATCCTCTCTGCATCCACCTTGTCAAACCCCCTCATAAACTTATATGTTTCGATAAGATCACCTCTCATTCTTCTGAATTCCAATGAGTAGAGGCCCAACCTACTCAATCTTTCCTCATAAGTCAACCCCCTCATTCGCGGAATCAACCTTGTGAACTTTCTCTGAACTGCCTCCAAAGCAAGTATATCCTTTCGTAAATATGGAAACCAAAACTGCATGCAGTATTCCAGGTGTGGCCTCATCAATACCTTATATAGCTGTAGCAAGACTTCCCTGCTTTTATACTCCATCCCCTTTGCAATAAAGGCCAAGATACCATTTTGGTGTCATGTACAAGTACCCCCAGGTCTCGCTGTACTGTGACACTTTGCAATCTTTCTCCATTTAAATAATAACTTGCTCTTTGATTTTTTTTCTGCCATAGTGCATGACCTCACATTTTCCAACATTATACTCCATCTGCCAAATTTTTGCCCACTCACTTAGCCTGTCTATGTCCTTTTGAAGATTTTTTGTGTCCTCCTCACACATTGCTTTTCCTCCCATCTTTGTATCATCAGCAAACTTGGCTACGTTACACTCGGTCCCTTCTTCCAAGTTGTTAATATAGATTGTAAATAGTTGGGATCCCAGCACTGATCCCTGCGGCACCCCACTAGTTACTGGTTGCCAACCAGAGAATGAACCATTTATCCCGACTCTCTGTTTTCTGTTAGTTAGCCAATCCTCTAGCCATGCTAATATATTACCCCCAACCCCGGGAACTTTTATCTTCTGCAATAACCTTTTATGTGGCACCTAGTCAAATGCCTTCTGGAAGTCCAAATACACCACCTCCACTGGTTCCTCTTTATCCACCCTGTTTGTTACATCCTTGAAGAACTCCAGCAAATTTGTCAAACATGACTTCCCCCTCATAAATCCATGCTGACTCTGCCTGACTGAATTTTGCTTTTCCAAATGTCCTGCTACTGCTTCTTTAATAATGGACTCCAACATTTTCCTAACCACAGATGTTAGGCTAACTGTTCTATAGTTTCCTGCTTTTTGTCTGCCTCCTTTTTTAAACAGGGGCTTTACATTTGCAGTTTTCCAATCTGCTGGGACGTCCCCAGAATCCAGGTAATTTTGGTAAATTGCAATCAATACATCCACAATCCCTGCCGCTACTTCTCTTAAGACCCGAGGATGCAAGCCATCAAGTCCAGGGGATTTATCTGCCCTTAGTCCCATTATCTTACTGAGTACCACCTCCTTAGTGATTGTGATTGTGTTAACTACCTCCCCCTCTATAGCCCCTTGACTATCCACTGTTGGAATATTATTAGTGTCCTCTACCGTAAAGACTGATACAAAATATTTGTTCAGAGTTTCTGCCATCTCCATGTTCCCCATTACGAATTCCCCAGTCTCATCCTCTAAGGGACCAACATTTACTTTAGCCACTCTTTTCCTTTTTATATACCTATAGAAACTCTTGCTGGATGCAGCCCTGCACCTCTGTGCAGTAATTGTAAGTGTTTGCAGCACTTTAGTGCTGTAGAACACTGACAGCACAAATGTTAAAATAAAGTTGACCATGGTTCCTTTAAGGAAACCAGCTGATGATGCGGCATGAAATCTCGTCACCAATCCTGCTTCCTCTAATTGGACCGGCAAATGCACTCGGCGGGCTTATCAAGCCCCATCAATGCAAAATAATTTCCAGAGTGGGATGGAGCAAGCAGCAGAGTGAGACCCACCACCGAAGGCACCTGCCCGGAGCCGCTGTGGTAAAGAAAATCCAATCCAAAATCATTGGAAAAATATCTAGAGGGGAGAAGTTTCTTCACTCAGAGAGTTGTCAGGATCGGGATCGCTTTACCTGAAAAGGTGGTGGAAGCTGATTCTATAAATAACTTTAAAAGGGAGTTGAACAGGTCCTTGAGGATGAGGAACTTATAAGGTTATAGACAAGAAGCGGGGATGTTGGACTAAGCTCGACTGCTGTTTCAAAGAGTTAGCACAGATGCAATGGGCCGATTGGCCTCCTTCTGTGCTGTAAGTTTCTCTGATTCTATCTATTTATTGTCTGCCCATCTCCCAAACAGCCCCCTCTAGCATGATCGCATCTTTCATCATACTAAGTACCCCTGCTATTTTGGTGTAATCCACAGGGATAACACACCACCCCATCACTGCCACTTCCCCCAATCACCACCACTCCAACCCCCCCCCCGCCATCGCTGCCACTCCACCCCTGGCCCTATTGCCGCCATTCTGCCCATGCATTCGCCAGCCCTGCGATTCCCACACCCAAAACCAAAGCCGATTGCGGACCTACTTAGCTGAGGGCCGCTTCGGCGGTGGGCCTCAGCATTCAGGAGCAGGGAACATACCCTGTACCCTCTACATGCCCAAGAGGAAGAGGACCGTCGGCCTGACTTTCTTGCTCCAACCTTCCTAATTTTTAAACTTGTATTCGCTGCCATTATGAACAACCTAAATGTTGACAGTTTCGTACTATATTATCCAGGGATTATGGACTGTCCTTCTCAAATTCAGCTGCCCTCAAAAGTTTGTCTTCATCCTCCACCTGCTTCACGATGACATGCAAGCCTGAGTAATGGATTCACCACAGACCCAGTATAGGTGCGGACCGGGGTCAAGCATGGCTGTGTCATCGCACCAATGCTCTTCTCGGTCTTCCTTGCCGCAATCTCACCCTCAATAAGCTCTCCGCTGGAGTGGAGTTAATCTGCAGCACATACGGGAAATTGTTCAACCTCCAAGCTAGATCCAAGGTCGTCCCATCCTCTGTCACTGAAATGCAGTATGCAGACGACGCTTGCATTTATGCACACTCGGAGGTCGAACTCCAAACACCTTCACCGAATTGTACGAGTGTATGGGCCTTACACTAAACATCTGCAAGACAAAGGTTATCTACCAACCTGACCCTGTCACGCAGTACTGCCCCCCGCAATTATCGAGATCCATGATGAGGCATTGGACAACGTGGACCACTTTCCATTCCTTGGGAGCTTACTGTCAACAAGGGCAGACATCGATGACGAAGTCCAACACCACCTTCAGTCTGACAGTGCAGCCTTCAGTCGCCTGAGGAAAAGAGTGTTTCAAGACCAGGATCTCAAACCCGGCACCAAGCTCATGGTCTACAGAGCAGTAGTGATACTCACCCTCATATATGCTTCAGAGGCATGGATTATGTACAGCAGGCACCTCAAAGCACTGGAGTAGTACCACCAACACTGCCTCCACAAGATCCTGCAAATCCATTGGCAGGATAGGCACACCAACGTCAGTGTTCTCGCTCAGGCTGACATCCCCAACATCGAGGCATTCACCACCCTTGATCAGCTCCGATGGACGGACCACATCG
This sequence comes from Pristiophorus japonicus, assembly GCF_044704955.1. Classification (NCBI taxonomy): domain Eukaryota; kingdom Metazoa; phylum Chordata; class Chondrichthyes; family Pristiophoridae; genus Pristiophorus; species Pristiophorus japonicus. The sequence continues at coordinate 309,869,853 of NC_091979.1, forward strand.
TCCACATACCTGACACGAGACTCCCAAAGCAAGCGTTCTACTCAGTGCTCCGATACGGAAAGCGAGCCCCAGGTGCGCAGAGGAAATGCTTCAAGGACACCCTCAAAGCCTCCTTGAAAAAGTGCAACATTCCCACCGACACCTGGGAATCCCTGGCCCAAGACCGCTCAAAGTGGAGGAGAAGCATCTGGGAAGGTGCCGGACACCTCGAGTCTCTTCGCTGGGAACATGTGGTAGCCAAGCGCAAATAACGGAAGAAACGCACGACAACCCAAGCACCCCATCCACCCGTCCCTCCAACCACCACCTGCCTCCCCTGTCTCAGAGTCTGTAGATTCTGCATTGTTCTCAGCAGACACCTGAGAACTCATATTAGTGTGGAAGCAAGTCATCCTCGACTCCGAGGGACTGCCTAAGAAGAAGATATTTTCCTTTCACCTTAGCTCCATCATAATAAAGTTCATGAAACTTATTTGTGATAGATTTTATTTAAAGAGGACTATGCTGACAGTAGCTTTTCAATTTCTGTTTGCTGTTAAAGAAGTTTAACTTTTACAAATTCAACTTTTAACAGATTTGCACATAAATTGTTCCATACATATATGAAAGAAATAACTTGCATTAATATAGCATCTATCAGTTCCCCAAGACATCCCAAAGTATTTCACGGCCAACTAATTATTTTTGAAATGCAATGACTGAATGACTGTTGTTTAGTGGGCAGCCACTTGCTACACAGCAAGAGCCCTCAAACAGCAGTGAGATGAATGACCAATTTATGTGTTTTGGTGGCTTTGGTTGAGCGATGAATATTGGCCAGAACATGAGGAGAACTCCCTGTTTTTTTCCCAATGACTTCCATCGGACGATTATGTTCACTGGAACATAATTGGCTGGACTTCCTTTTAACACCTTACTCAAAATGTTACAACTCCAAAAATGCAGCATTCCAGCAGTATATGTGGAAAAATACTGTCCATAATGGATAAATGTTAGTCTTTTATACTCTTTCAAAAATTAATTTTAATGTGAAGTACAGTTTAAAGACACACTTATTTTTGCATTAATTAGCATGATTAAATCATGATAAATTCATGATTTTTGAATGAATGCATGACATTTTGAGTGAAAAACACAAAGGTTAGTTATAAATAGTGAAAATTTTAATTGCATAATTTTTTTTGAATTAGAGGTTGATTAAAAAATTGGATTGATTTATATTGTCTTCCTGAATTCAAAAAAACAAGTGCTAAAACTTGAAAAATGAATGTACTGGAATGCCTTAAGGCATGTGCAGATTCTGCAGAGCAAATTATACTTGACAAAGATTAGGGCTGCCTTACTCTCATGCTGTCAAATATTGTCATTTCATCATTGTTTTCTTATTTTGTTCAATTCATTATTCACTTTTTTTTTAAATCACAGGGGTTTTTTATGTGGGAGTTCCACTTGCTGATTTACTGCTCTTTATTAATGCATTAAATACAGCAGTAATCAATAGAAGTATAATATAGCAATCGTTGGCTTTTGTTAATCACCATTATTTCACATCCACAGTTCAGATGGGATTATTTACCTTGGAACTTGTTGATTTTCAACAGTTTTTTGTTCTGAATAGAATTGAATAATTCTGCCCAAAACACTTTCTCAGATGAGTGCAAGGTTATTTTTTAGCAATAACTGGGAAAGGAAGAGTGGAGGTTTTCAGCTGCCACTTGTTTATATCTCGCTTGAAAATCAGGTGACTGGCAGACTAAAATCTCTGAGCACCTTGGACACCCCACAACCCCTAGCTTTTCTTGAATAGTTTTCGAAAAAAAACCAAAGAGATTTTCTTACTGTCTGAGAGAGAAGTCGTCTACCATTTAACTATCTTAAATGTTCCCGAAGCATCCTGGGAAATTGAGCAGGCTGCATGTGCTCAAACTGCAAGACCTCCCACCAATTAACAGTCACCATTCACGACAAAAATATCAGGGGTAATTTTAACCTAATCCGCTGGGAGGGAAACCCATGGGATCAGGTGGAACTTCAGCAACGTAAAATCAGGCAGGCTGTAAAACCAGTCCTGCACCCGATCCCGCCAGTTTTCCGACGAGTGGGCCAGGTTAAAATTGCCCCCGGCTCTAGTCCAAACTCCACATTTTAGGAGAGCCTGAAACTTTGAAGTAAAAACTTCAAAGGGCAATAAAGGATACAAAAATAATTCAGCTGATAAATACATTCACATTATTGTGAAATCTGTAATATTTAGAATTTTTTATTTTCTTTCATGCTTTACTTTGGAAATTAGAGGCTCGATTTTAACCCCCCACGCCAGACATGAATGGGGCGAGTGAGATGATGAAACATCATCAGTGCGGCCCACACCTTGTCCACACTGCACTCATGCCCCATGCTGATTTTAACAGGTGCGTTTTGGGCAACATGCGAGCTGCTTGCTCCAGGAAGGCAAGGGCCTCACTGAAATGCAAAAGTCGGGCTCTGATGATGTCATTCCATCCCCGCGTCATTTTGACTGTTTTTCAGCCAGGTTGGCACCTGATGCCAGCCTTACCAGGAAAACCTGATGCCAATGAGCAGCACGCTCAGAATAAGGCTGAGAAGGTCAGTTTGTTATTGTCTTTCTGATTTTCCTGTGGGCCGGAAGAAGCAGGAATACCGGGCTTCCCCTGCACTGGCCCAATTGTGATTGACTTTTCCCCCAACCCCTTATCGAACCCCTTATACTCTTATCTTAGTGCCAGGGACTGCTCCCGTAGTCCCCAGCGGTGAACTCCTACCCATTCACTCTGCTTCTATCCGTTGATGACATAATTGACGCCGGTTTCTGGCTGGAGTCTGGGTGTTACAATGGCCTGAGTCGCTTGTCGACGAGCCTGGTTAGCTTGATGCTAGCCCTGCTGACCCCTCGCACGCAGCCCACCCCCCCCAGTTAAAATCGGCACTTAGAGATTTTAGTTACTGAGAAAAAATGTTGGGAATTTTTCTCAAAGAGTAATTTGAGTCATTCAATTGGACCAGCAACAAACTGTGACACGCAACGGTATACATAGGGAAATGCCATTTTAAATTGGTTATTTTAACTACACCCGCCTGGAAGAAACCGGGAGAGAGGGGCAGTTAAAATGGAGCAAGACCTTACCCACAGGCTTCTGCTTCAATCTAATCAAGTGGCAGGGACACCAGCCCATAGCCGGCGAGGTCCTTCTTTAAATACACGGATCGAGCTCTGATTAAGTCATTAAGGCCCAACTGCAATATAAACCTGTTGGCAGCCGAGCCAAAAGAGGCCCAGGTAAATTATTTTAAAACATTCTTTGTAGTGTTTCCTTAATGGACAGGAGGAGCAAGAATGCTCCCTGGGCCCCTTGGTCCCACAAGGATAACTTGGGCCTCCTCACCCCCCACACCCCCGCTCCCCGCCATCCCCCAACCCCTCCAACCCCTGGCTGCGATCACTTCTTGAAAAAAGAAAGACTTACATTTCTTCAGTGCCTTTCACTACTTCAGGACATCTCAAAGTGCTTAAAAGCAATTAAGTATTTTTTGAAGTATAGTCATTGTTGTAATGTAGTTATTGCGGCAGCCACTTGTTCACAGCAAGGTCTCAAATAGCAATGTGATACTGAACAGATATTTTGTATTAGTGATGTTGAATGAGGAATAAACATAGGTAGTGTAATGTATTTGCTTCATGGGTTCTTTGCTGAAGAAATCATAGCAACACATTTGTATTAAAAACTAGCTGGTTTATTAACAAAGGTTTAACAATCATACTACACATTACCACTTCATCCACTCATCTCATAGGCAGTCCCTCGGAATCGAGGAAGACTTGCTCCCAAAGTGAGTTCTTTGATGGCTGAACAGTCCGATACGAGAGCCACAGAGCCTGTTACAGGCGGGACAGACATTCGTCGAGGGAAAGGGTGGGTGGGGCTGGTTTGCCGCGTGTTCCTTCCGCTGCCAGTGTTTGGCCTCTTCATGCTCTTTGCGTTGGGACTCGAAGAGTTCGACGCCCTCCTGGATGTACTTTCTCCACCTCGGCCAGGGTCCCCCAGGTGTCAGTGGTGATGTCGCACTTTACCAGGGAGACTTTGAGGGTGTCCTTATAACGTTTCCGCTGTCCTCCTTTGGCTCGTTTACCATGAAGGAGCTCCGCATAAAGCATTTGCTTAGGGAGTCTCGTATCTAGCATGAGAACTATGTGGCCTGCCCAGCGAAGCTGATCGAGTGTGGTCAGTGCTTCAATACCGGGGATGTTAGCCTGGTCGAGGACACTGATGTTGGTGCGCCTGTCCTCCCAGGGGATTTGCAGGATCTTGCGGAGACATCGTTGGTGATATATCTCCAGCGACTTGAGGTACCTTCTATACATCGTCCATGCCTCAGATCTATACAGGAGGGCAGGTATTACTACAGCCCTGTAGACCATGAGCTTGGTGGAAGGTTTGAGGGCCTGTTTTTCAAACACTCTTTTCCTCAGATGGCCGAAGGCTGCACTGGCGCACTGGAGGCGATGTTGAATCTCCGCATCAATGTCTGCCTTTGTTGATAAGAGGCTCCCGAGATATGGGAAATGGTCCACGTTGTCCAGGGCCGCGCCGTGGATCTTGATGATTGGAGGGCAGTGCTATGCGGCGGTGACAGGCTGGTGGAGGACCTTTGTCTTACGGATATTAAGCGTAAGGCCCATGCTTTCATATGCCTCAGTGAATACATTGACTATATCCTGGAGTTCAGCCTCAGAATGTGCGCAGACGCAGGCGTCATCCGCATACTACAGCTCAATGACAGAGTTTGGGGTGATCTTGGACCTGGCCTGGAGGCGGCGTAGGTTAAACAGCTTCCCACTGGTCCTGTAGTTTAGTTCCACTCCAGCGGGGAGCTTGTTGATTGTGAGGTGGAACATGGCGGCGAGGAAGATTGAGAAGAGGGTTGGAGCAATGAAGCAGCCCTGTTTGACCCCGGTCCAGACGTGTATTGGATCTGTAATGGATCTGTTGGTAAGGATCACGGCCTGCATGTCGTCGTGAAGCAGGCGAAGGATGTTGACAAACTTTTGGGGGCATTCGAAACGGTTAACAGTGTCAAAGGCCTTTGTAAGATCGAAAGGGCTGGCGCTGCTCCCTGCATTTTTCCTGCAACTGTCGCGCTGCAAAGATCATGTCTGTTTTGCCCCGTAGGGGATGAAATCCGCATTGTGATTCCGGGAGGAGCTCCTCGGCCACAGGGAGAAGACGATTGAGGAGAAGTCAAGCGACAACTTTCCCAGTGGTTCTTAGCAGGGAGATTCCCCTGTCGTTGCCACAGTCAGACTTGTCCCCTTTTTAAAAAATGGTCACAATCACTGCATCTCTGAGATCACCCGGCATGCTCTCCTCCCTCCAGATGAGAGAGATGAGATCATGTATCCACGCTAACAGCGCCTCTCTGCCATACTTAAGCGCCTAAGCAGGGATTCCATCTGCTCCCGTAGCCTTGTTTTTCTTGAGAAGTTTTATGGCTTTTCCTACCTCGTGCAACGTTGGGGTCTCACTGAGGTGGTGGCGGGTCGTGTGTTGCGGGATGGAGTCGAGAACACTCGAGTTAATGGCAGAGTCTCGACTGAGGAGATCTTCAAAGTGCTCCTTCCATCGGGCCTTGACTGCCTCGGTGTCCTTGATGAGTGTTTCCCCGTTCTTGGCCATGAGTGGGGTGGGGCCTTGGGAGTTTGGACCGTAGGTGGCCTTGACTGCAGCGAAGAATCCTCGCACATCATGGCTGTTGGCCAGCTGTTGTATCTCCTGTGCTTTCTCCATCCACCACCTGTTCTTTAGATCCTGGGTTTTTTGTTGGACCTGAGCCTTGAGCCGTCTGTAATGTTGTTTTGCAGCTCCCGAGTTGGGTTGTCGCTTGAGGCTCAGAAATGCTTTGCGCTACGACCTATTAGCTCTTCGATCTCCTGATCATTTTCATCAAACCAGTCCTGATGTTTTCTGGTTGAGTTACCAAGTGTCTCTTCACAGGCACTGGTTACAGAGGCCTGGAGGGCAGACCAAGCGCTGTGGGCATTCAGCATCTCAGGGTCATGCAAGGCACGTCAGATTGGCTGTGAGGTGCTGGCTGCATAGGGCTCTCTTAGCTGGGTCTCTAAATGCCCCGGCATTAACTTTTTGCGGAACTGCTTCTGCTGTCCCCTCTGCTTTGGGGCAATGTTAATGTTGATGATGGATCGGATTAAGCGGTCGTCCGTCCAGCAGTCGTCAGCTCCTGTCATGGCGCGGGTGATGCGCACATCTTGCGACCCCTGGCTCGGACGATGACATAGTTAAGCAGGTGCCAGTGTTTGGAGCGAGGGTGTTGCCATGATGCCTTGTAATTGTCCCTCTGGCGGAACAGGGTTTGGTGATGAGGAGTTCATGTTCTAGACATTTTGTCAGGAGTAGGGTACCGCTGGAGTTGGCTTTCCCTACCCCCTCTCTGCCAATCATGCGCCCCAGAGGGCTGTGTCTTTGCTGACGCTGGCATTAAAATCACCCAGGAGGATCAATTTGTCGCCTGTGGGGACGTGGGACAAGGATGTCTCAAGGTTGGAATAAAAACCCTCTTTAGCCTCATCCGTTGCATCGAGTGTAGGGACATGCACACTGATGATTGTAGCACATTGGTTCCGGGATAAGGAATACGAAGTGTCATGAGACGCCCATTAACCCCACAGGGGGAGTCTTTGAGGCGGTCAACCAGCTCATTCTTGACGGCAAAGCCGACTCCATGAAGGCGGCGTTCTACCTCTAGTTTCCCTTTCCAGAAGAAGGTGTAACCTCCACCATGTTCCTTCAACTGGCCTTCTCCTGCCCGCCGGGTCTCGCTTAGGGCGGCGATGTCAATGTCAAAGCGTCTGAGTTCCCGGGCAACTATGGCGGCGCGGCGTTCCGGCCTGTTGCTGTTGGGATTGTCCATGAGGGTCCTCATGTTCCAGGTCCCGAACTTCATACTAACGGAGTGGATGATGCTTGTGCGTGAGTTCTTTTAACGTGGGGTAGCCGTTGCACACCTAAAACCATACGGGCTTAGCTGAACAAGGCCTTGATCCAGTGGCAAGGGGGTCCAAGACAACTGGAGACCAGGCACAGCTCTATAACCTAATTGCCTATGGCAAAGTGTTGGCCGCAAGCTCGGCCATTGATGGTAGATGGCCCGAGGCTTGGTTGGGGGCCAGGCATTAGGAAGGTGACTTCCAAAGTTATTTTAAAAGTTAAAGTTTGATAAAGATTCCCAATTTATTTTAAAAGTTTTGAAGAGTTGTTAAAAAGTCTAAGATGTAAATCAATAATAGGTTATAAAAGTTTCCCCAGTTTAAAAAGTTTCTAAAGGTTGTTAAAAAGTCAAGGATGTAGATTAATAATAGATGTTTAAAAGTATTTTGATTAAAATGTAAGTTTTCAAAGTTCTCCCAAATTGTTTAAAAAGTTTAAAAGTTGATTAAAAGTTTAAAAATTAATAAAAAGTTGGTTAGGAGTTTAAGACATTGGGTTGAACGCTGCCACTGTGGTCCCTTCAGCCGGTTCCACGTCCCCCCAAAATCTGTTCATCCACTAGGCTCACAACTGCATACCTCATTGTGCATAATCTAGACCCAACTGACTGGAGTTTTATTGAGTCTTGTGAACATCATATGACTGGCTAAGCCACTCACAATGCAACAGCTCAACAACTCTTTTTGGTTGTAAACAAAAATGAATATTAAATCAAGTGCCCCCTGATTAAAAGGGGGGGACACTCCAAACACATTTCAAGTACCCTTTATTTGGGGTTTTTTTGGGACACCAAAAACACAAATTATACAAGTGCCCCCTGGCTAAAAGGGAGGGGACACTAAAACCCGGCAATAATATAAATTAAACTTTAACCACTAATAATCAAATTAAAATTTGGTTGCCAGGGGTGATAATGCACTCCAGTCCCTCCGGCGCCCACCTCTCGCAGAGGCCGCTAGTGTACCGGTGGACACCGCATGCTCCATCTCCAGGGACACCCTGACTCGGATGTAACCGCGGAAGAGAGGCAGGCAGTCGGGTTGAACAACCCCCTCGACCGCCCGCTGCCTGGACCAGCTGATGGCCCCCTTGGCCATGCCCAGGAGCAGCCCTACAAGGCAACAGCTTGGTTGGACAAAATTAAACAGTTAAATCAAGTGCCCCCTTATCTTGGGGACACTTCAAACACTTATCAAGACCCTTTTTTTTTGTTTTTTTGTGGGGGTTTTTTGTGTTTTTTGTGGGGGGGTTTTTGTGTGGTTTTTTGGGCACTAAAAGCATACATTTTTTTACAAGTGCCCTCTATAAAAGGGGAGGGGGACACTTGCAACAGCTCTACAAACCTATGAGCATGCTCACAGGTGCATATATTACAGCTGGAACATCAGGGAGAACTCCCCTGCTCCCCTTTGAAATAGTGCCATGGGATATTTAATGTCCACCTGAGAGAGCAGACCCTCCGTTTAGTGCCTCCTCTGAAAAAGAAAACGGCACCTCCAACAGTGCTGCACGCCCTCAGTGCTGCACTGGAGTGTCAGCCTAGAATTTGTGCTCAAGTCTCTGGAGTGGGACTTGAACCCTCGGCCTTCTGACTCAAACAAGAGAGTGCCACACACCCTTTCTTACAATAGTGCCGGGAACCGTTCTATTGGGTCCCTGAAAAGCTGTCTCCTACCAACCAAAATCTCAGTCCCTCTCACCTATTAATTCCTGCCAGGTTCAGATGGGAGTCTGAATTTCCTTATTAAAACGAGTTTTGGGAGTTAAAATAAATCCGGGTCTTCCTCAAAGTTATGTGATTTTTCCGCTTTACCCTCCCCCGCACTGATCCTACATACGCATTTGAGTGTTAGTCTGGAGTATATGAATATCAAACAATGCTAAAGAAGAAGATTAAAATCTAGAAATTGATATTAACCGATGAAGAATATGGGCTGCTGAGGGTATTTTGAGGGATTAGGCATTGCAAGAATTAAATGACCCTAAGCTTTTCTCTAAAGCTACCATTCTACAAAAATGCACTGCTTCAGACTGTTTGCTGACTTCTGGCAGATGCAGTATCACAAGTGATTGCAAAAGCTAATTATTTTTGTTCGAAGAGAATGGAAGAGAACAGAGTGAGACAAAGCTATCTACAGCCTTATCTCTTATCTCTTTCTATGTCTGTGGCATTGCGCAAACTTTTGTAAGTTGCTGAAATATAATCAAATATAATTTCCTTTCACTAGTTTTCAACATTATGCTTTGCTCGATTGCAGTTTAATATTAAGGTTACCAGTTTATAGGTTTATTACTTTAGATTTATCTTTCATCTGTTAGAATTAGGGAAAAGTATGTTAAAACTTCCAATTGGAACTCTTGTTGTCCTCAAGGGTCTGGGTTGCATCATCAACCACGGAAACAGAAAACAAGGACAGAAAAAGCTTGTGCTAAGGCTAAAAAGCAGATAATGAGGCCCAAGCCTGTGCTGGGACATCGAACTTGCTGTACCACTGCTTGGATGGATTTGGGGGTATATCTGGGGGTGGGGGTTGTGTCAATCTCATTATAGTAGTGTGAGGAAGGTCACCAGACAGGTGTAGATGTGTATGTGAGTAGAAGGTATGAGGAATGGGCCACACTTTCTATCCAAAGGACAATAATAGATAATATAATTCTCAATTGTACTTTATAAACTGCTGCTTGAATACTGTGTGTATTAAGTCTCACTTCTGCTTAAATAAAAATCATACTGTTATCAATATGGAGTCAGCTTCAAACCATTGAACAGACAGTCCACATGGTCCAAATTTATTGCACGTTTTATTTCCTTTTCTTCATTTCTATGCAATTTTTTTTCTCCCCTCTGCTCTTGATCCTCTGCTGGTGACAATGGTTACCCTACAATGGCTTACCCAGTTGGCCATTATTGATCTGCGAGTCTTGACAAAGAATGTCACCAGCCTATTTGGCTGTGCTTGTATTGACCTCACCAGATGTACATAATATTAACATGATTGTTGTCTACTGGGGTCTGGATCCCTGTTTTCGAACAGCTAGGAGTACATGTGGAGAGCTACGATGACAATGTGACCGGTATTAATTTTATCTACCTCAGGGAGATGGAAGACTGAGTCAACCCTGTCAGGACTCAAACCCAGAAACCTCTGGATACTCTAACACTCAATATTTAACAATCAAACAAGGCCTTTTAGCCTAATGTCGACACCAGGCAAAATCATGGAAATCGTTCTAAAGGCTCGGCTGTTGCAGTACCAGTATACAAATAACTTTACAAGAAATAGTCAACATGGTTTTTGAAGGGAAAGATTATGATTGTCAAATTCACTTGACATCTTTGAGGAGATTGCAGATATAGGGGGTGAAATTGGCCTTTTTTACAGCCCCGTTAGCGCCTGTAGGGCGCAAGACACTTTTTGCCTGGGGGAGGGGAGCGTTACCGCCTCCCGAGATATTGCCCGGAAGGTTTGAGCAACCGGGGACGACATCATCGCCATGCGCGGCGACCCCTCATCGCCCTGCGCTGACCCCTTAACGTCCCACGGGGGAAATTGCCTCGTGACCCGCACAGCTGTGGGACATCCACTCTCGGGGCGCTCCTTAAAGGGGAGGGTGCCAACGCCCCGGGTTGCCATCATTTTTGTCTGCCGACACTCGGGTCGGCTCAGCGATGGCGGAGCTAGCATGGTCAAGGCCGCCATCGTGGAGCCCGGCACTCCATCTTGGATGCAGGGCTGCAGGCCCAGTTGCACACTGCGCTGGTGGCCGTGGAGGTCATCAGAGGTCTTGCAGAGTGCGACATCCTGTATCTGTGGATGAAGGAGGGGCAGGAGGCCCATCAGACATATGCTCAGGAGATAATGGGAAGAAGTAACAGTAGAGGTAAATGGCAAGAGTATAGCTCCAAGAACATGGATGCAGTGAATGAAGAAGTTTAATGATCTGACATGAGTGGTCAAGGTGAATGAGTTCATCTTCAAATGGCATATCCTACCAACTCCACCATTAGCCTCATCCACTGCTCAATTCTCTACACCCCCATCACCCACCTACCAACAATCTCCATCAATTAGTATTCAGCCCTTCAATTCATATGCATTACCTCACTCTCATGCACCATTGCAAGCATCGAAACCACAACTGACATCTCTCACACACTGGCAGCTATTCAACCATGACAGCCGTATTACCCAAACATATTGCAGGACATTAACTGACACACTTCCCTCTTTTTTGCAGGAGAAGGTAGTGCATAATAAGAGGTAGCAGGACAGAACCAGAGGAGGGTAAGCATGCCTACATGTTTTAACCACCATGGAGGAGGCAATGCTGGCCTTCATGGGAGGGGGCATCGTTGAGGCCGAGACCACTGGCGGCACTGGAGGAATCAATAATGAGGGTATCTGCACACCTAATCCTCCTCTTTTCCCACTTCTCCCTCATCACACAATCTGTACTGACTCACAAGCTGCAGATGGAGTAAGCACACACATCTTACTTTCTCCTTTTCCCTCACCACAACCCAATCCTTGACCGATTTTCATTTCAGATACCCAAGAACTGGCACCTTCTCTGTCAGAGGATAAAGAGAAAGAAGACAATGATGATGAAGAGACACATTAACTTGATCTTATACTCGTAGCCACCAGCTCAGAGACTGCATGGCGGAGGGATTTGCATGTGGTGAGACACCAAGCACAAGTGCACAGGAGCCAGGCTGAGGTGAAAGAGCAAGGTCGCACACTATTTCTGCTGCAGAGGACTCAGATGAGGACCGCGATGGGCCAGGCTACAGAAGAAGACTGACGGGTGTACACAACCAAATGCTTGGTGCTCTGGAGAGCCTGCCAGAAAGCCTACGTACAATTTCAAGGAGCGTGAAGGAGTCCAGCACCATCTTGGCGCAAGTCTTTGTGCAGAGCATGGAGCCCATTCTCTCCAACATGGAACTTTTGGTCACATCTAACCATACACCTGTTGAACCCACCATGATGTAGCACCCGATGGCCGATGTCACAGCTTCCATTGCAGCACAAATAGCTTCCATCAAAGGTCTGAGTGCTGCAGTGGAATCTCACACTGCTGCCAACATGGCTCTGGGTACCACTGTTCAAATCGGCTTCTAGTCTTCACAGCAGTCCATCAATCTGTGCTCCAACTGATCAGCATGATTGCTGAGGCCCCATCCCAGGAGAGTGGCAGTGGCTCCATGGATCACAAACCTGCTTTCCTCTCTCAGGATGACAGCATTCATGCTCTCACCACTTCCCCTCCAACAGTGCCCTTGCTGTTGCCTGTCAGACAGCTAGGCCAGACTGCTGCTGCCCAGGCTGAGATCGTGCAGAACGAAGCCCCCTCGGCCCAGAGCTGCGAGAGCTCATCCTAAAAGGCTATCTGCAGTCTTCTCAATTGAAGGTCAGCAGCCTTCCACCAGCCATGCAGTAGCCACTGGGCAACACCACCTAGGAGCACTAGGATAGGCAAAGGCACACGGAAGACAAGCACTAAGGCAATGCGCAAGGGTGATTAGGATTTTTTTAATGCATTATGTAGTGAGTGAATTAAAATGTAATGAGTGAATTATGAGATCAGATTGGAATGTGAATTTTCTGGTTGTTTTTATTTTTGTGTTGTCGGAAAGAGGGCAATCTGGTGGTCAGTGATCGAGGAACGGTAAGGTGTGTGGGACTGTTGGTGAATGGGGAGTTGTGCTTGATGTTATTGGTGTCGCTCCTGAATAATCTGATTATGTAGAATCCAGGCAGAAAGGGGCTGTCTACGTTGTGGCCTCCCTTTTTATCTTCCTGCACTTTCTCCTCCTCCTCTTCCTTCTGCTCCTTAGTTTATGCATGATAGGTTGTGGCAAGGGCTGTTCCCTCATAATGGGCAGGATTTGCAGCAGGCACCATATTACCCCAAATATTGATACCCGCTTACCTGAATACTGCAGGGCTCCTCCGTGCGGTCCAGGCAGCGGAAGCATTGTTTGAGGACGCCAATGGTGTGCTCTATAAATGTTCCTCTGGCAGCATGGCTCGCATTGTAGGCCTGCTGTGCACTTGTGCCTGGGTTCTGGACTGGAGTCATGAGCCATGTTATGAATGGATAACACTTATCGCCCATTAGCCAGCCTTTGACTGGTGGGTCAAATACAGGTGGCTTAGGCTAGACACCTGCTGCAAAATGAAAGAATCTTTACAGCTACTAGGATACCAGACATTCACCTGCATAATGTGCTGCCTGTAGTCGCATACCAGCTGCACGTTGAGGGAGTGGAATCTCTTTTGGTTCCAGAAAATGGCCAAGTTCATACGAGGCGCACAAAAGGCAGTGTGCACGCAGTCAGTAGCACCATGCACCACAGGAATACCTGCAATCCATCAAAACCATGTGCCCACCCTGCTTGCAAGAGGGAATGAGATGAAAGTGTATTTTTCCATGTATAGAGAGCCTCAATGACATTCCTTATGTAGCGGTATATGGCAAACTGCGTGAAGTTGCTTACATCTCAAGTAGCAGCCTTAAAGGGAGCCAGATGCATAAAAGTTAAGAGCCTCGGTCTCCTTGACAGTCACAGGCAATGCTGTCTTTACCCTGCTTTGAGGTTGCAGTTGTGGCTGCAGCAGTTTGGCAGATGTCAGTCACAACCTCTTTTGTGAAGCGAAGACGGTTCAAGTATTGGTGATTGGAATAAGAGGATTGCTCCCTAAAGACCCTCGATGGTTTATGGCCTCCTGCTTCCCCTCCGCTGCCCTCTTCTAGCAGCTTGTCCTGATCCGTGGGCCTCTGTCATTCTCCGTGATGTTCAATTCCCAGAGGAAGCCCTACCAAGCCACGTCTGGAAGCAACTTGTTTTTCAGCACAAGAAATACTTCCAGACCACTCAAACCACTCCTTGCAGAGTATTTAAACTTTAGCCAAGTATAGGAAAGCTCCAAAAATACTTACAATTGCATCAGCAGCCAGACAGAAATAATCAAGCAACTAACCTGTATGTAGTTCATGAACCCTTTACATAGGGCTGGTGGAGTCCCTTCATTCCGTTTAATGTTGTGTTCAGCTGTGTGAGGTTAGTACAGGGCAGTGGCTGGAGTGTGGAGTGTGAAAATAGCAGCATTCAAACATAGAAACATGGAAAATAGGTGCAGGAGTAGGCCATTCGGTCCTTCGAGCCTGCACCACCATTCAACATCAACTGAGCATTGCAACCTGATTTTCGTCATAATCTCGCTGCTTTACACGTTGGCAGTGATCGTTAGATGCACATGTGCATGCGTAAACCCCTTTACCAAGGTTGCATTTTGAACACTTCCCATCAGGAGTGCGCGCGCACATCCTGGACCCCATTTTTGATTTTTATGTGGAGCTACACTGCCCCATTTGACCGCCTACAACTATGATCTGGAATGCACTGCCTGTAAAGGTGGGGGAAGCAGATTCAACAATAACTTTCAAAAGTTCATTGGATAAATACTTGGATAAATATTTCAGGGCTGTGGGAAAAGAGCAGGAGGGTAGGATTAATTGGATAGCTCCTTCAACGAGCCGGCACAGGCACAGCACAGTGACTGAATGACCTCCTTCTGTGCTGGACGATTCTATGATTTCCTTAGAGATCTTGACCTGACCTAATAAAGCTAACATAGGGGAAGAAATTGGTGTGCATTGCATCTGTATTTTCGGTTGTAAAACAGGTACAAAGCAAAACAATTTCATGCTGGGGCAGCAGGCATTTCATGGGGATCATTTGTGAGGTGCCCCTGGTAGATACCAAAAACAGGCCCTAGCTCCCTGATGGGCCCAAGTTTCGGCTCGAGTTGCTACTATTTTTTTAGAGCAACTATTTTGGTAGGGAGTATCTTAGAAATCGCAATTCTCGGCATTTAGCTTGCTCCGGTTTAAGTGAGTTGGTATAGTTTCGTTTTAGTACAGTTTTCTTTTTCAAAAGGGGTTGTTACCAGCCACTTATGCCTGTTTTGCAAGTTTAGGCAGCGAAAAGTTACTCCAAACTTAGTTACAACAGAGTAAGTGCCCACTTTTGTACGCTCTGAAAAACCTTGCGGAGACTTTAGAAATCAGGCGCGGGTATCCAGAGATAGGGGGGGAAAAGGGAAGTTAAAGGATTTTCCAAAGCATTAAACACTTCACTTTTAAAAATAAAGAACCATCGTCAATAAAAAATGATAAATAAATCAATAAAGCAATAAACAACATTTAAAAAAAAATCATTCAATGAATCAATAAATAAAAAATACAAAGTTCCTACCTCACCTACCCGTTTGGGAGCACCGGGAGCCCGGCCAGGGCTAGGGGCTGGTGCTGCAGGCAGCAAATCGTCACTCTGGCCGCTCCAGAAGCCCATTCGGCCAGGGGCTGCATGCTTCGGGCCCCTCCCACACAGCCAGCAGCACACACACACACAGAATCTGGGGGCCAGGAGCTACTGCGCACGCACGCAGACTCCACTGCTCACACACGCAGCTGCTGGCATTCTTTTTGGCCCAGGGCTGTAGCTCCGCCCCCAGCTGATGGTGTTGCGCTGCGTTGACTATGAAACAAGCCTGCAGGACTCGGAGAATCGTGAGGTAAGTTTTAGGCGCTTTTTTTATTCTAAAAAATTGGCGGGTCTCTCGGAGTGCACCGTTCTGGGAGGACATCCGAAACTTGGGCCCTATAGTGTGACCATATGTCCTCATTTTACAGGGACAGTACCAGGATTAGGTACTGTGACCCCGGGCAAACAATGTCCCTGGAAGAGTCCACGGATAACGAAACGCATCCCCGAATACCCATTTTATTTGAATGAGTCCCATTGAGCCTAATTGCAGCTCACGTAAATCGACGCCCGCACTCAAGGACACAGAGACTGACCAATCAACAGGGTCCACTACTAATTGGTCAGCGACGGACCAATGAAAGGGCGGATCACCATTTGCGGCAAGAGTTTGGCTTTGACTGGATAGGCTTCGGTTTGGACCAATGGAAGGACAGGGTGCGGTTGAGTGCTGGCCAATGGGGCGGCTGTGTTTGCACAGGCGGTCTGATGACGGTGCGTCTGTGAGCCAGAGCCTGGGGACAGGTAACACTGAGGGTGCGTTAATGCGTGGAGTGGAAGGGTTTTAGTGTCTGCCTGTAACTCGGCGGACAGGGCTTAATACCTCCTTCTCACTCAGTCCAATGAGAACAATGCCAGTCTGAGGCTAAACATGGCTCTGTGTGTATGTGTATGTAGAAGCTACACGCTATTCCCATTATTATAACGCCACAGCCAAGCAGCGTGGTGACCACCTCTCTCAACTATCTCTGTGCCAGGGTAACCCCCCCCCCCCACCCCCCACCTTCCCCAGTCTGTTTGTGACAGGAGGGCCCCTTTCCCTCATTGTGCCAAGTGATCCCCTCTCCACTAATCTTTTCTTGAAATATGGAGATAGCACAGCAATTATTAATAAATCTGTGAAAAATAAATGGCTTGGGCAGTGATGTGAAGAAAGAGATTTTCTGAATAGACGATATAGACAGTGGGCACGAAAAGCGACGTTCCTGAACAGGGTTATTGTATTTATTTATAAACGGTGCCTGAATGTGTTTCAATTATTAAGGATGTCATAGCAGCACATTTGGAAAATGGTGACATGATAGGTCCAAGTCAGCATGGATTTGTGAAAGGGAGATCATGCTTGACAAATCTTCTGGAATTTTTTGAGGATGTTTCCAATAAAGTGGACAAAGGAGTACCAGTTGATGTGGTATATTTGGACTTTCAGAAGGCTTTCGACAAGGTCCCACACAGGAGATTAATGTGCAAAGTTAAAGCACATGGGATTGGGGCTAGTGTGCTGACATGGATTGAGAACTGGTTGTCAGACAGGAAGCAAAGAGTAGGAGTAAATGGGTACTTTTCGGAATGGCAGGCAGTGACTAGTGGGGTACTGCAGGGTTCTGTGCTGGGGCCCCAGTTGTTTACATTGTACATTAATTATTTAGACGAGGGGATTAAATGTAGTATCTCCAAATTTGCGGATGACACTAAGTTGGGTGGCAGTGTGAGCTGCGAGGAGGATGCTATGAGGCTGCAGAGTGACTTGGATAGGTTAGGTGAGTGGGCAAATGCGTGGCAGATGAAGTATAATGTGGATAAATGTGAGGTTATCCACTTTGGTGGTAAAAACAGAGAGACAGACTATTATCTGAATGGTGACAGATTAGGAAAAGGGAAGGTGCAACGAGACCTGGGTGTCATGGTACATCAGTCATTGAAGGTTGGCATGCAGGTATAGCAGGCGGTTAAGAATGCAAATGGCATGTTGGCCTTCATAGCGAGGGGATTTGAGTACAGGGGCAGGGAGGTGTTGCTACAGTTGTACAGGGCCTTGGTGAGGCCACACCTGGAGTATTGTGTACAGTTTTGGTCTCCTAACTTGAGGAAGGACATTCTTGCTATTGAGGGAGTGCAGCGAAGATTCACCAGACTGATTCCCGGGATGGTGGGACTGACCTATCAAGAAAGACTAGATCAACTGGGCTTGTATTCACTGGAGTTCAGAAGAGTGAGAGGGGACCTCATAGAAACGTTTAAAATTCTGACGGGTTTGGACAGGTTGGATGCAGGAAGAATGTTCCCAATATTGGGGAAGTCCAGAACCAGAGGTCACAGTCTAAGGATAAGGGGTAAGCCATTTAGGACCGAGATAAGGAGAAACTTCTTCACCCAGAGAGTGGTGAACCTGTGGAATTCTCTACCACAGAAAGTAGTTGAGGCCAATTCACTAAATATATTCAAAAGGGAGTTAGATGAAGTCCTTACTACTAGGGGGATCAAGGGGTATGGTGAGAAAGCAGGAATGGGGTACTGAAGTTTCATGTTCAGCCATGAACTCATTGAATGGCGGTGCAGGCTAGAAGGGCTGAATGGCCTGCTCCTGCACCTATTTTCTATGTTTAGTAGTGTGACGTCACATCTGTGGTCATTATATCCGCATTTGTAGTGTATGTGCAACCATTAAAATATAGGTTGCTAAAAAATGTAGCCTCGTTACACTGCGCAACCTACATTTTCTGTCATGGCTATTTTGCTGTGCTTCCACCCGGTGTGATCCCGGATTTGGTTTAGAAAATATGGTCACCCTGCTGAAATATCTTAATGAGGGCCCTACCGCCTGTTACAAGGACCCCTTTATAGAATTAGTTATGATGAGCGAGAGCAGGCATCAGGCTCAGGATTATTCAGCAGCAGACGACCAAGGTAGGTGTGCTTTATAATAACATTTTCTGTGGAGCCAGGAGCTGCGGGAGGGCTCCATAGGCCACCGCCCCCGCATTACTTGATCCAATCCCATCCCAGACCTCGGGCCTCCCTATGCTGAGCCTGGGCCCGAAAACAAGCCTAGGCTAATTTTTTCCCCATAATCTCAGATCATGTCCCCGCCCCCAGCTTACCCAAAATAATCTTTGAAGAGTTAAGGGTCTTCATAGTTACTCAACACTGTCTACGCAATGACTGATCAGGGGCTAAGGTATCTGCTTCAGTAGTGCAAGGCAACATCACTGACAAGTGAAGAGATTAGTGCTGGCCTGAGGCAGGTCACAACTTTCATTGATCAGTAATTCTACTTTGTGTGCCACACATTTTAATGGCAAAAACGAAAACAATCACTACAAGAGCTCTAGAACTGTAGAAATTTAAAGCACAGAAGGAGGCCATTCAGCATATCGTGTCTTTGCTAGAGAAATCCAAAACTAATCCAAGTGTCCTTTCTCTGCGTAGCTCTGTATCTTTCTTTGCTTCAAATAGAGATCCACTTTTCCCTGAAAAGATGCAATTGTCTGTGCCTCAACCATTCCCTCTAGCAAAACAATGCATGCTCCAACTGTGCAAATTTCTTCCAATATCTCCTCTCACACTTTCAATGATAATTTTAAATTGATGATCCCGTGTCACTAATGTTAAGTCTGGAGAAAGAGTCATACTGAACACTGTGAGCTCAAAGTAAAGTGTGACCTTAGTCTTTCATTGCAGGTCTCCAGAGTGCCTCTCCAACCTGTGAGGCCTCCTTAAATACCTGTGCTCCCAAGGGATTATGGGATCCCTTGGGACTTCAGGGGATGAGCCCTCTGGTGGCTGTACAGAGTAAATACAAGTTTACATATAAAACAACTTACTCCCCAATCAAAGGACATATTCTTTCCCTATTACTTTTATCAAAACCCTTCAAGATGTTAAAAGCTCCAATTAAATATCCTCTAGTGGTTTTCTGTGTGTCAAGATAAGACATGTTGATGCTTACAGACAACAGGGTAGCTAGCTTCTTACAAGGAACCAAAACCTGCTACCCCACAGGAATGTTGCTTTTTATTGCTGGAACAAACCTGGCAACCATCAGCTTCTACGAAGGACCGTGCCTTTGCTCAAGTTGCAGGGTAGCAGCAGCACTGCAAAGGTCAAGTTATCGTTGCCCATAAACCAGTTCAACTGTGAGAGCATTAGAGCCCAACTGAAGAATGTGGCTGCCGATTAGTAAAACCTCAGCCACAGCAGCCTTGTTCTTGGTCTCCTTTTTATCCTGCTGCAGCCTGGGAAGCTGCAGCTCATCATTTTCCTGCATACTGACGCTTGAATAGTTGTCTCTGTAAAGATATTATTCAGCAGGCAGTACTCCATCATTACCTTGTGTGCCTTATTTGATTTATCCTGTATTGCACTTCCCCGAGTGATCTAGGCAACAGAATTGTTGCTTCAAGATTCCAAAGCACTGCTTATTGAGTACCTTGGTTTTGCACTGTGTCTGTTACATTTCTAGCCTTTTATCCTTTTTACACTAGATATTTTTGCTTCCAATTTGCTGACTACTGTTGTACCTTAGCTTCCTACACCCTGAAGACTTGTTCCAGCTGATCTGATATCTAGATGAAAAATCATAGTGTTCCCATGATAACAAATAGAGAACTCCTTTTTATTTTAAGATTATTTCAGTTATCGCTTCTATTTCATGCCTCCCCACAGGACTATCCTTGTCTTTGGAAGACAGCAGACTAACAGTACGTGTTGTTTAAGGTTTTAACGACCAAACAAATTTAATAAACAGTGATGAAATAAGCGAATAGTAGCAACAATAAAACGTATTTTTACAGTCATTGCTAAACTTTGCTGCCTCCTCAGTCAGCAGAAAATAATAAATAATTTGCAACTCTTGGGTTACTCAATGCTATAATTAGTTTTCTTATTTAGTTGGTTCTTTGTCATTTTCTCAGCAACTACGGCTAAGCTATTATTTTTCAGAGGACTCAGACAGACCATTTGTCTTTCAAGACACCAGATAAAACTTTCATCTCTTAGGAAACCACAGATAGATCCAATGATTAGAAAAGGCAGGGTAACAAATGTCTTGGAAATTGTTCCCAGACATTTGCAAATTTAAATAGCTGTCTGTTAAATGAATAAGAAGCCATCAAGCAAACAGATATTTGAACTATTCATGCCTAATGTTTGTGTTTGTATTGTATGTCCTGGTCACTCCTTCGAACATTTGATTTTCATACAAATTTGTCGGAAAAACAAGAGTCTAAAGGTGGAACCAAACCACTCAATTCAAATACAGGAAGCTGGAACATTCTTCTGTGAGTGAAGCTGATTTTTAAGTTCATATATACTGCATTAGAGGAGGCAATATCATGCTGAACATTCGATCAATAGTGGCATGAGTCAATATCAAAGAAAACAGCTGTAATCCACCATCCATACAACTTGAGATCTCTGTGGAATAGATCCTGAATGTTGGACTGTTGCAGGAAATAAGAGTCATGGCATCTCCCAGGATATCCAGCATTAACCCAGCATGGTGGATTCTCAGGGTGACATCGCATACTCTGCTTGGCCTGATGAAGCCTGAATGTACAGTCAATGATGGCTTGCTCACTTGGGAAACGATCAATATTAAAGAGAATTTGTTGCCTGCTGCTGCAGCTTGACATCAAAGTGCACAGAGCGGGACGCATGTCATAGTAGAGCCTCTGTGACATTGTAGATGCATTGCTGCACTGATGAAAACATGTTTTGCCTAAGCTCCTGTTGCAGCTTGGAAGGCTCTTGATGTATTAAATAGAAATCAGCACCAAGTGTTACAGGCACAGCTGTGTTCCTCGTGGATTACAGCTGCAAATTGAATGCCACAAGATGGCACAACTTAATTACCATCTTACTGGATTACCCCAGTATGGCATGCTGCGTTTTCTTTAGTTATATCCAGTTAATTAGTCTAGAGGTGGTAGAATCACTCCCGTGGGTTTTGATGCTAGGAATAGTGAGGCTCCTATTTCAGCCCTCTGCTTTCTGTACCTGTATGCATTTGCTACACTCCAGTTCAAAGCAAAAGCAAGTAGTGACTACTGGAGTATTTAAAACAGTGGTATTTAATGCCAATTGAACCGCTTATGTTTTAATCAAGCCTCAATTGGTCTTAACAAGTTTCATATTGGCAAATAGAAAAGTTCTCATGAAAATTGGAACTCCAGTTTGGTGCAAATTCCAAAGCTACCTCAACTCTCCTGTTCTCTGCAAGGATTAATGCCGACTCAAAAATGCAGTGGAGAACTTAAGTCCTGAAGTGTCATGCTCATGGCTTTCATTAGCTCCTTTCCTGTGCCTGTCCTGAAAAAAAACCGTTGAAGAATCTTATAGAAATAACTTTTTAAAAATAATTTAAGAAATCAGAATTGTAATTAAATATTATCTCTTTGAAAATATGACACTAAAAACAGCTTAATATTCTTTGTTCTATTTGAGAGGATGACGGCACAAATTACAGATTGATTAATAACGTGATTTGTGATCTATCTCAATATTAGAATAAAAATCACTATCAAGCAGTTTTACACACAGCATGCTGTATTTATGTAAGTGGGTTCAAAAATAGCCAGATAACCAGTTATCATTTGGTATATGTTTAATTGTGTTCAGAACTGCATTTCCCACCAGATGTTATTAATTTAAAATCACCAGCAGTTTTTTTCACTGAAGGCTGCAAGCTTCATTACATTTGTTCCAAACATCATGTAATTAAGAGTTGAGTGTTCTTTTAGAGTTCAATTTCAGATTCAGCGTCTAAGTTCCAATCAGTAGGTTTTCATGAAAGTGATCCCAATGGTCTGATCTGAATTGCTTTCCCCAAGATCGATCACTAAAGATAGAACTTGAATTTATTATAGTGCCTTATCACATTCTCAAGGTGACCCAAAGTACGCTATATCCAGTGACCACGACCCCAATTCCCCTTTCAACATTAGTCCCACACTTTGCCTTCCCTCTGTTACTGATCATCACAACATCCTCTTGGCCACGATGCTGAAATAAAAGCCACCACAAAGCAAACTTTCCAATCCCAATTTATACACCTATCCATCCAATATGTCAGCAAGAAATCAACCCTAATGCATTCCCTTAGTATGTCTTTGCCTACCCTACTGATGTTACACAATGCTATCCTAGTGACTGCAGCATGGCTATTGGAAGGCTGCTGACGTTTAGTGGGGAACACTTTAAAAAAATTTGTTCCTGGGAAGTGGGCTTCGCTGGTAAGGCCAGCATTTATTGCCCATCCATAATTGCCCTTGAGAAGGTGATGGTGAGCCACCTTCTTGAACTGCTGAAGTCCAAGTGGTGAAAGTACTCCCACAGTGCTGTTAGGGAGGGAGTTCCAGGATTTTGACCCAGCGACGATGAAGGAACAGCGATACATTTCCAAGTCAGGGTGGGCAATAACTTGGCAGGGAACTTGGAGGTGGTGGTGTTCCCATGCACCTGTTTCCCTTGTCCTTCTAGGTGGTAAAGGTCATGAGTTTGGGAAGTGCTGTTGAAGAAGCCTTGGCGAGTTGTTGCAGTGCATCTTGTAGATGGTACACACTGCAGCCACGGTGTGCTGGTGATGGAGGGAGTGAATGTTTAAGGTGGTGGATGGGGTGCCAATCAAGCGGGCTGCTTTGTCCTGGATGGTGTCAAGATTCTTGAGTGTTGTTGCAACTGCACTCATCCAGGCAAGTGGAGAGTATTCCATCACACTCCTGGCTTGTGCCTTATAGATGGTGGAAAGGCTTTGGGGAGTCAGGAGGCGAGACACTCGCCACAGAATACCCAGCCTTTGACCTGCTCTTGTTGCCATAGTATTTATGTGGCTGATCCAGTTAAGTTTCAGGTCAGTGGTGACTCCCAGGATGTTGGTGATGGGGGTTTCGGTGACAGTAATGCCGTTGACAGTCAAGGGACGGTGGTTAGACTCTCGCTTGTTGAAGATAGTCATTGCCTGGCACTTGTGTGGCGCAAATGTTACATGCCACTTATCAGCCCAAGCCTGAATGTCATCCAGGTCTTGCTGCATACAGGCATGTAGTGCTTCATTATCTGAGGAGTTGCAAATAGAACTGAACACTGTGCATCAGCGAACTTCCCCACTTATGACCTTATGATGGAGGGAAGGTCATTGATGAAGCAGTTGAAGATGGTTGGGCAGAGGACACTGCCCTGAGGAACTCCCCGTAGTGCTGTCCTATAGCTGAGATTATTGACCTCCAATACCACAACCATCTTTCTTTGTGTTAAGTATGACTCCAGCCAGTGGAGAGTTTTTCCCCTCATTCCATTTGACCTCAAATTTACTAGGGCTCCTTGATACCACACTCGGTCAAATAAGAGCATAAGAACATAAGAAATAGGAACAGGAGTAGGCTATACGGCCCCTCAAGCCTGCTCCGCCATTCAATAAGCTCATGGCTGATCTGATCATGGACTCAGCTCCACTTCCCTGCCCACTCCCCATAACCCATTATCCCCTTATTATTTAAGTAACTGTCTATTTCCGTCTTAAATTTAATCAATGTCCCAGGTTCCACAGCTCTCTGAGGCAGTGAATTCCACAGATTTACAACCCTCTGAGAGAAGAAATTTCTCGTCATCTCAATTTTAAATGGGCGGCCCCTTATTCTAAGATCATGCCCTCTAGTTCTAGTCTCCCCCATCAGTGGAAACATCCTCTCGGCATCCACCTTGTCAAACCCCCTCATAATCTTATACGTTTCGATAAGATCACCTCTCATTCTTCTGAATTCCAATGAGTAGAGGCCCAAACTACTCAACCTTTCCTCATAAATTAACCTGGTGAACCTTCTCTGAACTGCCTCCAAAATAAGTATATCCTTTTTTAAATATGGAAACCAAAACTGCACGCAGTACTCCAGGTGTGGCCTCACCAATACCCTGTATAGCTGTAGCAAGACTTCCCTGCTTTTATACTCCATCCCCTTTGCAACAAAAGCCAAGATTCCATTGGCCTTCCTGATCACTTGCTGTACCTACATACTATCCTTTTGTGCTTCATGCACAACTACCTCCAGGTCCCACCTTGATATCAAAGGTAGTCAGTTTCACCTCACCTTTGGAATTCAGCCATGTTTGGACCAAAGCTGTATTGAAGTCTGGAGCCGAGTGGTCTGGGCAGAACCCAAACTGAACATTGGTGAGTAAGTGCTGCTTGATAGCATTGTTGACAACACCTTCCATCACTTTGCTGATGATTGAGAGTAGACTGATGGGGCGATAATTGGCCAGATTCAATTTGTCCTGCTTTTTGTGAACAGAACACACCTGGGCAGTTTTCCACAGTGTTGTATCTGTACTGCAACAACTTGGCTAGAGGTGCGGCTAGTTCTGGACCACAAGTCTTCAGCACGATAGCCTTTGCTATACTCAGTGTGCTCAGCCATTTCTTGATATCACACGGAGTGAATCGAATTGGTTGAAGACTGGTTTCTGTGATGGCAGGGACCTGAGGAGGAGGCTGCTATGGATCATCCACTTGGCACTCCTGGCTGAAGATGGATGCAAATGCTTCAACCTTGATTTTTGCGCACATGTGCTGGTTTCCGCCATCACTGAGGATGGTGATATTCATGGATCCTCCTCTCCTTAGTTATTTAATTGTCCACCACCATTCACGACTGGGTGCGCCGGACTGCAGAGCTTTTATCTTATCTGTTGGTTGTGGGATCGCTTAGCTCTGTCTATAGCATGCTGCTTCCACTGCTTGGCATGCATGTAGTCCTGTGTTGCAGCTTCCCCAGGTTGGCACCTTATTTTTAGATATGCCTGGTGCTGCTCCTGACATACTCTTCTGCACTCCTCATTGAACCATGGTTGGTCCTCTGGCTTGCTGGTAAGAGTGAGTGATATGCCGGGCCATGAGGTTACAGATTGTGGTGGAATACAACTCTGCTCTTGATGGACCACAGCGCCTCATGGATGCCCAGTTTTGAGCTGTGCGATTTGTTCTGAATTTATCCCATTTAGCACGGTGGTAGTGCCACACAACACGATGGAGGGTGTCCTCAGTGCAAAGACGGGACTTTGTCTCATTACAGAGAACGTGCGGTGATCAATCCTACCAATACTGTCATGGACAGATGCATCTGTGACAGGTAGATTTGTGAGGATAAAGTTGTTGTTTTTTCCTCTGTGCTGGTTCTCTCACCATCTGCCACAGGCCCAGTCTGGCAGCTTGTCCTTCAGGACTCAGCCAGCTCAGTCACTAGCATTGTTACCGAGCCACTCTTGGTGATGAACACTGAAGTCCCCCACCCAGAGCACATTCTGTGCCTTTGCTACTTTCAGTGCTTCTTCCAGGTGGTGATCAACATGGAGGAGTACTGATTCATCAGCTGAGGGAGGGCGGTAGGTGGTAATCAGCAGGAGGATTCCTTGCCCATGCTTGACCTGGAGCCATGAGGCTTCACGGTGTCTGGAGTCAATCTTGAGCACTGCCAGGGCCACTCTCTCCCAACTGTAGACCACTGTGTCGCCACCTCGGGTGGGTTTGTCCTGCCGGTGGAACAGGATATACCCAGGTGATGGAGGAGCCTGGGACTTGGACTAATAGATATGATTCTGTGAGTATGACTATGTGCCCGGCTGTTGCTTTACTAGCCTGTAGGACAGCTCTCCCAATTTTGGCACAAGTCCCCAGATGTTAGGGCTCAATTTATGCCGAGCCCGTTTTTTTAGCGTACTTGCCCGAGTTGCGCCGCTTCATTGCGTCAGTCGATGCTCCAGAAAACAATCTTCCCACTTTCGCCATGTTTGGCCTCTACTCTGCAGCCGTGTAACGTGGCCAGTCGCCTCAGGGGGTGGAGCCTGCGGTCTGTGCTGGGAAAATGTGTCGGGCCATCTGCGCAGGCGCGGTGGAAAAAAGTGACGTTCCTGACGTCTCTGAAATGGCCGCGCATGCGCAGTAGCGCTGCCTTCCTGGTCCGCTGCGGTGACTACCCTCCCACCGCCCCAACCCCCCCCACCCGCCAGCCTCTGTTGAATTGCAGCCGCTCTGTGGCCCCGATGCCGGCCAGTTTGCTCCCTCCCGCCCCGAGCCCAGGCCGAGTGGCCTCCCACATTGGCCGGCTGCCTTCCCGGGCCGAGTGCAGAAAGGTGAATTGGAGTTTGATGCTGAAGGTACGACTTCAATTTTTCATTTCTTATAGAATTGCGGTAATGATTATTTCTTGATTATTTGAATTGTGCGAAGGATGGTTTTGCAAGTCTGTTCCCTCTGAGAAGTAGTGTTTTAATTGAATGGATTTTATTTTTCAATCTCTCGTTAGTAGTTTTTGTTTGCAAATCCACTCCGCATGAATTTATTTAACATTGCTAAAGCTTGGTTGGTTTATATAGTAAGTGTTGGTTTAGTTCAGAGCTGCTTTTTTTTCCAACTGGGCCCCGATGTCTCGTTTGAACTGGAATCCCGACCTTTTGAGGGGTCTCTTGTTAAGCTGCATATGTTTTTCCCTACACGTTTTGCTTGATGCATACTCCCATTGTTTCCTTTTATGCGGGGGACTGTTCAATCTTGTTCTTTTTCTAGTTATGTTGTAGCCTTCCGTCTTCAGCCACGTGGTCTGCTCCTAGCCCTGGCCGAAGGGCTTGCCGGTGCGTTCTCCCGCCCCTAGCCCAGGCCGTGTGGTCTCCTACCTCCCGGTCAAAAGCTTCCCCCCACCCTCTCTCCCTCCCTCCTACCTCTCTCTTCCTCCCCCATCTCTCTCTCCCGCTCTCTCTTACCTCTCCTGCTGCTGCTGTCCGGGCATCTGCTGCACTTACCTGGGCCGATTTCCTTACCTGCGCCGATTTCCGCAAGGGTTTTCTCGAGTGGCCACGTACGCTGGTCTAAGTAAAACTGGAGTAACTATTAGCTGGCTAAAGTTGCCTAAATGGGCAGAATTGGTGTAGGGTGGCTGGTAACGCCCCCTTTGGAGCAAAAAAAAACTTACCTAAAAAAAAAAAGTTACTAACAAACATAGTTACGCTGGTGCAAATTAATTGGGGAAAATGGGGATTTTTAAGTTAGGCCAGAAAATGCAGCCTTTTCCAAAAAAAAAATGGAGCAAATACTGGGGAAAATTGAGCCCTTAGTGAGGAGGACTTTGCAAGGTCGACTGGGCTGGATGTGCCATTGTTGTGTCAGAAGCAGGTGCTGAGGTCGATGTCAGATGGTCCGCCCAGTTTTGTTCTGATTATTGTTTTTCCTAGCGGTTTGTTATAACTCAGTGGCTTGCTAGGTCATTTCAGAATGCAATTAAAAGCCAACCACATTGGTGTGGGCCTGGAGTAACAAAAAAGCCAGACCAGGTAAGGTCGGCAGATTTCCTTTCCGAAAGGACATTAGTAAACCAGATGGATTTTTACGACAATCCGATAGCTTTTTGTTCTAAATTTATTTAATTAACTGAATTTAAATTCCCCAGCTGCTATTGTGGGATTTGAATTCACATCTTTAGATCATTAGTCTAGGCCTCTGGATTACGAGTCCGGTAACATAAGCACTATGCTACCGTTCCCTAATATTGGTACTTTAAGTTTGACTCCAATACGAGGAAATGCAGCAAGCTGCGATACTTGCCGAAATATGGCTTTATTGCCAAAATGATGAAAGGGGCACTTAAACTATGAATAGCCAAATTTGTGGATCGAGAACATATACACTGAATTTAATGAAGCTTCAGTATGTGAGTTCTTATTTTAGACAATAGATCCATACAAGTCATAATCATTTTCTTTTCATTTAGGCAACATGAGTATATCTGGAACACAGCTGCTTGGGGCACATACTGTGATTATAAGTGATAGTATTACAAGCTGAAGCCCAAGGATTTTGCATATCATGCGCTGGATCTCCTGTTGCTTATATAAACTTTCTAACAGCAGAATGGTTGCAGGACCATTTGTGGACTATCACGTAATGAAATAACAGATGGTAGAAACAGCAGAGAGAGAGTATTGAGGTCATAGGAGACCCAGCACTCTGCCGACCAGCTGCCCCAGGCCAAGATGCTTCTGTGCAAGGTACAGCTACCTAGAGCTCACTTTGAAACAATGTCTGTTGAGGCTTTCGCGAAGCTACGAAACCTGTTCGTGTGCTGCTTGCTGCAGGAAAATGTGCAGTCATAATCAACAAGAGCTGTGGAAATTACTGAGCCAAATTCTTTTTATTAGTCTCACTTATAAACTTCAATATGTTTCCCTCTTCCTAAACCCAGATCATTTATGTTGGGGTCCCAACACTGATCCCTGGGGGACATCACTTGGCCTTGCCAATATGTCATTGTTTCTTTTATCCCACTTTGCAGCCAGAATCTTGCCAGCGCTCAGAGGGCAGGTTTTGGAGACGAGTTCACTGTCAAAATCTAAAAGATTGATAGCGGGGTTGTATCCCGCTCTGAACCCACCACCTTGTTAATTTCCCAAGTGCCGGCTGTGCCACTAGTTTGCAGACCCAGCACCAAGTGGTGGGTTAGGCAATTGAAACACTTACGAAGTTGTTTAAGGGTATTTAAGCAGCACTTTACCAGGTCCTTACCATTTTCCAACTTTTTCATGAGGTTCACGTCCCTCGGGGATTACGTCAGGTAAGTGTGTCGGGTTCTCAATGACTCTCCATTGCTGTGAATAGTTGACAGCTGCAAAAGTGAGAAAAAAGCTACTATTTCACAGCTGTACAATTTTAAATCTTAGTAGCTGGAGCTTCAGGATTTGGACAGTTTTCAGCTTTATGGAGATTTGAAGTGTTTGGAATGAACTCTCTATCCAGTTTCACCTCCCTGGACCAACCTCTCTCACCATTGACCGATTGCTTCTGTAATTTCAACTTCGGCTGCCATCTATTCCATCCGCATCGGGCCGTTGAAAATATCTCACCTTGGACCTCAGAATCCCACCATGATCAGCTCCAACACCAACATCACCAGGCACATCAGCATCACCTGCACACCAGCAGCACCAACAACAACACCAACCTTCACCGTAATCATCTGATGCTGCACAGGACGCAGGGCATCAGCACCTGGCCACATTGCTGCCCGGGAGGCCAGGGATGGCCTCACCATGGCTGCATTAACTTCACTTGATGCTGCACACCCTG
The DNA here is from genome assembly GCF_044704955.1 of Pristiophorus japonicus. Lineage (NCBI taxonomy): Eukaryota > Metazoa > Chordata > Chondrichthyes > Pristiophoridae > Pristiophorus > Pristiophorus japonicus. The sequence continues at coordinate 309,899,317 of NC_091979.1, forward strand.
GGTGCCACATGATGCGCCAGGTTGGTACCACCTCACATCAGACCCATAAAGCATCCCTACAATGTCCAAGCCATTCCTTTCACACTCATCACTATTGGGGAGGGGGGGGGGGGAAACGACATTATTTCTCACCATTCACTGCAACTCACTGATATACTTCCAAAGGTGTACACAAATCTGCCGAAGAAGGCAAAGTGATGAAAATAAAGATTTCAATGTTTGGCAACATATTAGCAGAAACTCGACATGAACATTGGCTAAAACACCCAAGTGCCTACCCTTGTGCGTTGTTAGTTGGTATGATTGGACAAAGAGGGTAGGGAAGGCAGAGTGACGGGGATGTGATGAGTGGCACAGCAGGAGAGGCAACACCTCAATGCTGCAGAACACTGACGACAGTACTGTCAAAATAAATGTGGACATAGTCCCTTTAAGGAAAATGGCTGATGACGCATCATCAAATGACGTCATCAGACCCACTTCCTTTTAATTGGCCGGGGACCTTATAAAATCATGTCGGAGGCTGGGTTCGGGACAGCTGCAGCGTCGGGACCTGCCAAGGAGCTCGCACGCCCCGGACCCACCAAGGTTGGTAAAATCCAGCCCTCAGTCTCCTTCCTACACAATTTCCTATCCATGATACCAGATTGCCTTCAATTACATGTTTTAGCAAGCAATCATGGATCAAATGTATTATAAAAATTTACGTAAAAAACATCCATTAATCCTCTGCACAACACCTCAGCGAGGCTGTCAAAGAACTCTATTAGGTTAGTTAGACCTGACTTACCTTTTGCAAATGTGCTGGCTCTCCCTAATTAGCTTTCAAATGCTTTCTTACCATGTTTCTGATGATGGATTCTAGCAATTTTGCCACTAACATTAAACTCACTGATTAATAATTACTTTGTTCGGCCCTGCCTCCTTTTTGCTACTTTCTAATGCTCATGTGTCCGCTAATCTAGTGAATTTTGCAAGATTATAGCTAATACAGCCAAACTTCATCGCCTACTTTAATGCCCTTCTTTCCTTCACTAATGTATAACCTTCCCTGTATGTCAGGTATTGTATCCTCCTTCTTCATTGTGATTATCAAAACAACTGTAGCACCTTTTGCTACATCTCTATCATGTACAATGGTCATACTCAAGTCTGTTTTTAATCTCTTAACCACCTCCATTACAGCTCTCTGTTGTATTGAAAAAACCTTTGCTATTATCCTTGATAGCACCTGCAAGTTATTTTTCATATTCCCTTTTTGTGTTCCTTATTATTTTTCTGGTTGCTTTTGTTGCTTTCTATAATCCTCCTGGTTCTCATTCTTGCCACTATTATTCATCTTTTTAAGCCTTTTGCTTAACACTGGTTCTAATTACTCGAGTAGGCCATGGTTGCATCTCCCCGTAAGTGTCCCTTTTGCCTTTCAGGGGAATATATTTTCAGAATTCACCAATCGCCTTCTTGAATAAATCTGTAGATTTACAAAATATGCCAATTTATTCCTAATCCTTTCAACGTTAACACTGATAAAATCCAACGCCTTGGTTAATGTCTCTCCTTTCTTCCCTTCAAGCCTGACAGTGAATTAAATTAAATGATGGCTCAGAAATCCCGGTCAGCTGCTTCCCGTGGGCAATCGGGTAAAACACTTTAAAAAGAAGCGCACTTACCTGTTCCTGCTGCATCCATGCGAGTTCCCGGTCCTGCGGCCTCAACTGACTGCATCGCAGCGCGTGCACCTCAGGACATGCGCAGGGCTGGAGCTGCAGTCACATAGCTCCGGGCAGCCAATCAGGTAAAATATGATCTCATTCATAATAATGGGAACTCTGTAAGTTCCCATTATTATGAATGAGAAACCCCACAACACACAAAACATTAATAAAAATTAGAAAAAATACACTACATATTTGACATTAATTTAAATTAAAGTTATTTATGTATTTTTAAAAATATATATTTTTCCAATTTTTAAAAAAGTTTTTACAATTATGCTTTAAAATAAACTTAACATAGTGGGGAGGTTTTTAAAAATAAAATGTGTTTTTTAAATTTTATTTTTTATGTTTTAATTGCGTTTTAAAACTCTTATTGTAAAAGTAGGCTATGCGTCTGCTTTTATCAGGCGCAAGAGTTTTCAGGACATTTGCTGGGCAAGATATGGGTAAATACCGCAATCTTGCCCATGTGAATGTACTGGTAGCTGAGATATGGAAGATCTGTCAAGCTCCAGCTTGACACAGCGGAAAAGCTGGTTTTCAGCGCATGCGCATTGTGTGCTGAGTGTGTACGGACCCGGGAAGGCCAGAATTTCTGCCCCGATGTTCATTATTTCCAAGATGTTGTCTATTAGATGCCGAACAATTTTTCATTCATTGCTTGTAAATAAATCAAGAAGCGCCTGCTTACTTGTTGGGTTGGAGAAATATTGCTGAAGGTAACTTTCTTAAACCGATTCATCCCCTTTCCTATTTGTTCTGTTATTTCTCTCCCAATCGAGATGGAAGTTACAATCTCCCATTATTACCACACTTTTCTAATTATAGGCCTGATCCATACATACATTAGGTCATCAAAGTCAGGTGGTCTGTAAAATACTCACATCAGAACTTTGCATTATTTACTGTTCCTTCACTCTTTCCATAATAATTCCACCTACTGACATTTAGATCCCTGCTTTCTGCTGTCATGCTGGTGTTTTTTTTTTAAATTAAGGCTGCCACTCACCCTTTCCTATTTCATCAAAATATTCTTAAGATTTTGTATCCTAGCATATTTCTCTCCTAATCTAATCCAGGTTGCAGCCAGAACTCTGTAATTGTTGTCACATAATACCCTGTAGCTGGACTCACAACAACAATAACAATTATTTATATCGCGCCTTTAATGTAATAAGACATCCTAAGGCGCTTCAAAGGAATATTATGACAAAAAGTTGACACCGAGCCACACAAAGAGAAATTAGGGCAGGTGACCAAAAGCTTGGTCAAAGAGATAGGTTTTAAGGAGCATCTTAAAGGACGAAAGAGAGGTAGAGAGGCGGAGAGGTTTCGGCAGGGATTCCAGAGCTTAGGGCCCAGGCAACAGAGGCACGGCCACCAATGGTTGAGTGATTACAATCAGGGATGCTCCAGAGGGAAGAATTAGAGGAGCGCAGCTATCACGGAGGATTGTGGGGCTGGAGAAGATTACAGGGATAGGGAGGAGGCAAAGCCATGGAGGGATTTGAAAACAAAGATGAGAATTTTGAAAATCGAGGTGTTGCTTAACCGGGAGCCAATGACTCATACTTCTCGATCCTTTATTTTATTTATATTATTCTTAGCACTGGCAGAAATAAACTCAATTGGTTTAAAGCTTCCCTTCTTGGTTTTGCTATCTACTGCCTCCTTTTGGCTACTGATTCATTATCTTGCTTCATTTCTGTAAAACTTCCCACCCTGCCACCTCAATATTTTTCTCCCCACGATGCTACGTATTTTAACATTTTGATTTGGCCCTTCCAACTGTCTTGCGAGTTGAAATCCTTTCCTTAACTTTCATAGCAAGTAGCACTGGGAGCAATTGTGAGATTACCATCTTTTAGATCTTGCTCTTTAATCGACAGCTCCTTAAAATCCCTTTGCAAGACATCTACTCGATTTCCTATTTCATTGTTTTCCCACTTCAACAATCACTTATTGATGTTATCCCTCTTTTCCCAGCAATGTTTCCGCCTACTCTATTATGCCCATTATCTTAGCACCTGGGAGACAACATATTATTTGAAACTGCAAGGTCACAGCTGCAAAAAAGATTGTCTATTCCTTTAATCAAAAAGTCACCCGGAACTACCACTTGCCTCTTCTTCTGAGATCCTGCACTTCTTCCTCATGGGTAGCAACTCATTTCATGATAGCACTGTGTTGCTTGTGATTGCTCTCGAGTTTCATCTCGTCCATATCAGAGACATCAAACACTGTATACCTGTTAGGCAACTTCCGACTTACAGAGGATCCCTCTACCTGCTGTTTCTGTCTCCTCTTCCCTTCATGATTGATGGTCACCATCCTTTGCCTCATACTATCTTTCTACTAGAGACTGGCCATATTCTAGAATGTACATTCCAAAACCCTGTATATGTATACTGGGGAGTGTCTCCAGCTGTTGCTCATTTCTGTTGATTTTGGAGTTTCATGGGTTACACCTGTGAGACAGAGGGGGCAATTTTAACCCAACCTGTAAAGTCCTGTCCCCTCAGTACAGATTCACACGAGGCATGTAGTGAAGTCAAAGTCACTCTGCACCTTTTATTTCAAAGCTCTGGAATGCAGCACTTGCCTGAGACCTGTGCTTATATACCTGTCTCTTGCAAGTGCACCACCGGTGGTAAGGTATGCTGGTGGTTACAGGTCATATCTTATTACAGTCATGTATAGCATGTTAGGATACAGTTATATATAATAATGTAAGATACATGACATCACCCTCCCCCAAGGTCTTATTGTCTTTATAGGTTCAGTCTCTCAGATGGTCTACGCTCTCGCATGGAGCGTCTGAGTTGTGGTTCAGTTGTTTGCCTTGGTGTCTGTTTTTCTTTGGGTGTGGTTGCTGGTATCTCGCCTGGGCTGTCTGTTTCGATTGGTGTGATTGTTGTTGACTCACCTGGACTGTCTGTTGGGATTGCCCTTTCCTCAGGTTGTTCCCTCTGTCTGTCCACCAGGTGCGGTGCGAGTTCCACATTGTAGTCTGCCTCTGGTTCCGCAGTGTTGTTGGTAAATCTGCTTTTGACTTGGTCTACATGCTCCGGCAGGTTTTGCCATTGTCCATTTGTACTACCAGTAGCCTGTTTCCTTCCTTGCTCGTTACTGTCCCTGCAACCATTGGGACCCCTGCCATAGTTTAGTACAAACACTTTGTCCCCGATCTCATTCCATCTCCCCCTCGAATTTCTGTCATGATACTCAGTCAGCTTACGGCGCTTTGCCTCAATGATTTCGTGCATGTCTGGGAGGATTAATGAGAGCCTTGTTTTTAAAGTCCTTTACATCAACAGTTGCGCAGGGGGGGATCCCAGTCAGTGAATGCGGACGAGATCTGTATGCCAGCAGCAGTCGTGACAGGTGACCCTGCAGCGTAGGACCTTGGATTTTAAGCATGCCTTGTTTAATGATTTGCACTGCTCTCTCCGCCTGGCCCTTGGACGCCAGTTTGAACGGTGGTGTCTTGACGTGATTTATGCCGTGGTCAATTATAAAGTCTTGGAATTCTGCGCTGGTGAAGCACGGACCATTGTCACTGACCAATATGTCATGGATTCCGTGCATTGCAAACATGGTTGCGAGGCTCTCCACAGTGGTGGAGGTTGTGCTCGAGTTTAAAATGGTGCATTCGATCCACTTTGAAAATGCATCTACAACTACGAGGAACATTTTTCCCATGAATGGGCCCGCATAGTCTACGCGCACCCGCGACCACGGTTTGGTAGGCCAGGGCCAGGGGCTCAGTGGAGCCTCCCTGGGGGCATTGCTGAGTTGGGCACAAATGGTGCACCTTCTAACGCAGAGCTCTAAGTCCGCATCAATACCAGGCCACCAGACGTGGGATCTGGCTATGGCCTTCATGAGAATGATCCCCGGGTGCTCGCGGTGGAGCTCCCGGACAAATGCCTCTCTGCCTCGCAGAGGCATGACTACTCGGCTGCCCCACATCAGGCAGTCTGCTTGTAGTGATAGCTCATGCATGCGCCCGTGAAAGGATTTTAATTCCTCGGGGCAGGCATCGCGAGCCTCTGCCCAGTCACCGGTTAGAGCACATCTTTTTACTAAGGATAACGTGGGGTTGCTGGCCGTCCAGGCTCTGATTTGGCGAGCCGTCATGGGCGAACCTGTGGACTCAAAGGCATTGATTGCCATGACTATCTCACAGTCCTGTTCGTCAGACCCTTCTGTGGTTGCCAGGGGTAGCCTGCTGAGCGCGTCGGCACAGTTGTCTATGCCTGGTCTGTGCCTTATGGTATAGTCATAGGACGCCAGCATTAGTGCCCACCGTTGAATTCGTACCGAGGCGTTGGCGTTTATTGCCTTGCTCTCAGATAGGAAGGACGTGAGGGGCTTGTGGTCAGTTTCTAACGCGAACTTGGCCCCGTAAAGGTATTGGTGCATCTCTTTGACACCGTACACGCACGCGAGCGCCTCCTTCTCTACCATTCCATACCCGCGCTCCGCCCGCGAAAGTGACCTGGAGGCATAATCTATGGGTTGTAATTTGCCCGCACTATTGACATGTTGCAAAACGCACCCGACCCCATACGCTGACACATCGCATGTGAGAACTAGCTTTTTACCTGGGTCAAAGAAAGTCAAAACACTGTTGGAACACAGAAGGTTGCGTGCCTTATTGAAGGCACGTTCCTGGGCGTCCCCCCAAAACCAATCGCACCCCTTCCTGAGTAGCACGTGGAGTGGCTCCAGCAGCGTGCTTAAGTTCTGCATAAAGTTCCCAAAGTAATTGAGTAGCCAGAGAAAGGCGCACAGTTCTGAGACATTCCGGGGCTTGGGTGCCAGGCGAATTGCTCTGTTTTGGACTCTGTTGGGCGGATTCCATCAGCGGCAATCCTTCTTCCCAAAAATTCAACCTTGGGTGCGAGAAACAGGCACTTGGATTTCTTGACTCGTAGGCCTACCCGATCCAACTGCTTTAGTACTTCCTCCAAATTACGGAGATGGGAGTCGGTGTCCCTGCCCGTGATAAGTATGTCGTCTTGAAATACAACTGTCCCCAGGATGGACTTGAGAATACTCTCCATGTTGCACTGGAATATGGCAGCTGCCGACCTGATGCCGAATGGGCATCGATTGTACATGAAAAGGCCTCGATGTGTGTTGATGGTGGTGAGTAGCTTGGATTCCTCAGTCAATTCTTGCTTCATATACACAGATGTGAGGTCTAATTTTGAGAAAAGTTTACCTCCAGCCAATGTGGCAAATAAGTCCTCCGCTCTGGGCAGCGAGTACTGGTCCTGTAGGGAGACTCTGTTTATGGTAAATTTATAGTCCCCACAGATTCGTACGGATCCATCAGGCTTCATGACTGGAACGATGGGACTTGCCCAGTTGCTAAATTCCACAGGTGATATAATGCCTTCCCGCAGAAGCCTGTCTAGTTCGTGTTCAATCTTTTCCCTCATCACATAGGGTACAGCTCTGGCCTTGTGATGGACCGATCTAGCATCCTGTGTGATGTAGATTTTGACTTTGGCCCCTTTGAAAGTGCCCACACCTGGCTGAAAGGGATGTTCAAATCACTCTGTAACTGTTGAGCAGGAGGTCCGTTCCTCTAATGACATGGCATGGACATCATCCCATTTTCAGTTTAGTTTTGCCAGCCAGCTTCTCCCCAGCAGTGATGGGGGGTCTCCAGGGACAATCCACAGGGGAAGTCGGTTCACTGTCCCTTTGTGTGTGATTGAGAGCATGGCGCTGCTGAGGACTGATACGATTTCTTTGGTATAGGTCCTTAGTTTGGTGTCGACCCTTGTGAGTTTTGGTCTGTCTCTTTTATGCGGCCACAGTTATTCAAATTGTTGAGCGCCCATGAGAGATTGACTCGCTCCTGTATCCAGCTCCATGTTGACAGATATCCCGTTGAGTAGGACCCTCATCATTATAGGAGGCGTCCTGTTGTAGGAGCAGCGGCCATTGATCATGTTGACTCGCTGTACATCGGTGTCCCGGGTACTGTCCCCACCGTCTTCTGGTCCGCTTTCCGACCCATCCGATTCATATACCAGCTGAGCTGCCGTTTTTTTGCACATGCAGGACAAATGCCCTGTATATTCACAGTTCCTGCAAACAGCCTGCTGAAATCGACATTCCCTTGACGAGTGCCCACCCCCACACCTCCAGCACAGACTGCTTGCAAAGAATGAGCTGCGCCTGGCTGATCTCTCTTGAGCTTCTCTCAGTTTGTAATTGATTGCAATTGCATAGAGATTAGTCTCTATGAGCTTTCGGAATATGCCTACGTGGCCTATTCCTTCAATGAAAAAGCCTCTCAGCATTTCTCTTCTCAGTTCATTGGAGAACTCACATAAACTAGCCAACCTCTGAAGTTCCGCCACGAAGTCGGGTATGCTCTGGCCCACACAGCGTCTGTAGTTGTAGAACCTGTGTCTGGCCATGTGTAGGCTGCTCACTGGCTTCAGGTGGTCTCTTACCAGTGTGCTCAATTCTTCAAATGACTTGCTTGCTGGTTTCTCGGGTGCCAACAGATCTTCATTAAAGCGTATGTTTTCGAGCCACAGCTGGTCAAGAGATGGGCTCTTCTCTTGTCTGCCGTATCGTCACCTAACCAGTCTTTGGTTACAAAGCTTTGCTGGAGCCTTTCTCTAAAGTCCTCCCAATTGTCTCCCGCATTGTACTTTTCATCTGATCCATTGTTCGCCATTCTGTGGATTTTGTAATCCCGTAATCCGTCGCCACTGTAAAGTCCTGTCCCCTCAGTACAGATTCACACGAGGCATGTAGTGAAGTCAAGGTCACTCTGGACCTGCACCTTTTATTTCACAGCTCTGGAATGCTGCACTTGCCTGAGACCTGTCCTTATATACCTGTCTCTTGCAAGCGCACCCCCGGAGATAAGGTATGCTGATGGTTACAGGTCATATCTTATTACAGTCATGTATAGCATGTTGGGATACAGTTATATATAATAATGTAAGATACATGACACTACCCACTTGTCTGTTTGAGAAAAACAAATAGGTAGGTAGAGCATTCGGGTAAAAGGGATGTGGCAAACTGGTCGAAGGGAAAGAGGGCTCTGAATTCAATGGAAAAGAAAATTGTGTGCGGTGTAATTATCGTCCATTTTGCACAACTACTGAAGATCAATTTAATCTCCTTTATCTCAACATGTCCACATTTTTATAATGGCAAAATGCCTATCTGCATGTCACGAGGTGGTGTTTTGGTGTGAGCTACCTTGGTCCACCTGCCATTTTGCTATTTCATGTGATTTTCCCTCCCCCCAAGTCAAGTAAGTTTTTATGTAATTCAATCTTTGCTGCCACTTTGTAATTAAGTAATTCCTGTACTGCTGACAGAAAGCTGAGTTGCCTCCACATTTATTGGCTGCTAATAGGCCCAGCCAAATCCATAATTATTCATTGATTCTTGGCCTACACATATTTATTTAATTTTGGTGCTCTTATACTTCTTATTTTATTCTGTAGCTCCAACGTATGTATACAAATGGGCCGGGCCAGTCGGGACAGCTCCACAGCAATTAATTTAATTCTGGGCCACAATATTATTAATTTAATCTCTGGTCCCAATATTAATTATTGAATCCCTGGTCCCGCTAATATTTATTTAATTCCCTGCTTTTAATTATTTAATTCCTGATTCCAAGTGTTACTTATTTAATTTGTGTGTTCCAAAATTATTTATTCTATCCTTTGTCTCCAATTTTATTTGCTTAATTAATTAACTCTAATATTAATTCATTCTTTGATTAAAGAATCATTTGCTTAGTTTATCATCTTCAGGGATGATTTCTGGCTAGTCCACTCAACTCCCATATTATTTTTTTCATTAACTAATTCTATGGAAGCTTAGAGGTGCAAGGCATATTATTACAGGGCCACTCACATGAGTATTGGTAATTATTGGTAGGTCCCTTGCAGTCAGATTCAGGTGAATTTATAATGGGGAACAAAGAAATGGCAGACCACTTGAACAAATACTTTGGTTCTGTCTTCACGAAGGAAGACACAAATAACCTTTCCGAAATATTAGGGGACCGAGGGTCTAGTGAGAAGGAGGAACTGAAGGGAATCCTTATTCGGCGGGAAATTGTGTTAGGGAAATTGATGGGATTGAAGGCTGATAAATCCCCGGGGCCTGATAGTCTGCATCCCACTTAAGGAAGTGACCCTAGAAATAGTGGATGCATTGGTGATCATTTTCCAACAGTCTATCGACTCTGGATCAGTTCCTATTGACTGGAGGGTAGCTAATGTAACACCACTTTTTAAGAAAGGAGGGAGAGAGAAAACGAGTAATTAGAGACCAGTTAGCCTGACATCAGTAGTGGGGAAAATGTTGGAATCAATTATTAAAGATGAAATAGCAGCGCATTTGGAAAGCAGTGACATGATCGGTCCAAGTCAGCATGGATTTATGAAAGGGAAATCATGCTTGACAAATCTTCTAGAATTTTTTGAGGATGTAACTGATAGAGTGGACAAGGGAGAACCAGTGAATGTGGTGTATTTGGACTTTCAAAAGGCTTTTGACAAGGTCCCACACAAGAGATTGCAAAATTAAAGCACATGGTATTGGGGGTAATGTACTGACGTGGATAGAGAACTGGTTGCAGCCAGGATGCAGAGAGTTGGGATAAAGGGGTCCTTTTCAGAATGGCAGGCAGTGACTAATGGGGTGCCGCAGGGCTCAGTGCTGGGACCCCAGCTATTTACAATATACATTAATGATTTAGATGAAGGAATTGCATGTAATATCTCCAAGTTTGCAGATGACACTAAACTGGGTGGCGGTGTGAGATGTGAAGGGGATGCTATTAGGCTGCAGGGTGATTTGGACAGGTTAGGTGAGTGGGCAAATGCATAGCAGATGCAGTATAATGTGGATCAATGTAAGGTTATCCACTTTGGTGGCAAAAACGTGAAGGCAGAATATTATCTGAATGGTGATATCTTAGGAAAAGGGGAGGTGCAACGAGACCTGGGTGTCATGGTACATCAGTCATTGAAAGTTGGCATGCAGGTACAGCAGGCGGTGAAGAAGTCAAATGGCATGTTGGCCTTCATAGCGAGAGGATTTGAGTATAGGAGCAGGGAGGTCTTACTGCAGTTGTACAGGGCCTTGGTGAGGCCTCACCTGGAATATTGTGTTCAGTTTTGGTCTCCTAATCTGAGGAAGGACGTTCTTGCTATTGAGGGAGTGCAGCGAAGGTTCAGCAGACTGATTCCTGGGATGGCGGGACTGACATATGAGGAGAGACTGGATCGACTGGGCCTGTATTCACTGGAGTTTAGAAGGATGAGAGGGGATCTCATAGAAACATACAAAATTCTGACGGGACTGGACAGTTTAGATGCAGGAAGAATGTTCCCGATGTTGGGGAAGTCCAGAACCAGGGGACATAGTCTAAGGATAAGGGGTAAGCCATTTAGGACTGAGATGAGGAGAAGCTTCTTCACTCAGAGAGTTGTTAACCTGTGGAATTCCCTGCCGCAGAGAGTTGTTGATGCCAGTTCATTGGATATATTCAAGAGGGAGTTAGATATGGCCCTTACAGCTAAAGGGATCAAAGGGTATGGACATAAAGCAGGAAATGGGTACAGAGGTGAACAATCAGCCATGATCTTATTGAATGGTGGTGCAGGCTCGAAGGGCTGGATGGCCTACTCCTGCACCTACTTTCTATGTTTCTATGTTTCTATTACATTCACACAATACACTTTCACCACTTTGATCTCCAGTTTGTTCTGTTCGGAAAGACTTTAAGAAGTCAGGATCTCCACTATTTGCAGAGAAATATTTCAAACCACATTGTGGTCGAAAGTTTTTAACTAACTCCGACAGGAAGGTAGCATTTGTAATATTTGAAATTTACTGCACACTAAGGCACAACTCGAAAAGCAAATGTTTCAGTACATTTTGAAAATAACACAAAGATAGGAATACGTGGCAGGTGTTTGCCATATTCTGTAACCAGAGCCCTTTAATTAGCACCGACCCTGCATTCAACCATCAATCACAGAGTGAGATGTGGAAACATTAAACAGTTGATGCCAATTATAAGATTGAATGTTCAGCAGTGCACAATAACATGACAGATGTGTTCTGCTTACATATATCATTCCTTATGGATCTGAGTGGAGAAATACAGAAAATGGGTTTAAATATGTCAAATAGCTGACAAGTATGTTAATGTACCTTTCACATAGATACTGCCAAAATATGAGCTGTCTGAATTGTCTTCACGAATTGCTGATTCAGAGTTAATTAAACTTAGGTGTGCAATTAATGGTAAAAGTAAGCAAAGGCAATTTAAAGAAGCAAAATCACTTCCTTGAAGTTGTTACTGGTATTTAAATTCTGCCGGCCTTAGCTTTGAGGTAGCATGCTTTACTTTGAGTCAGAATGTCATAGGCTCAAGTTCACTTCAAAGATCTGAGCACATAATCTAGGCTGACATTTCAGTGTCATACTGAGGCAGTGCTGTTTTTTGGATGAGATTTTTCAAAGAAGAGCAGGGGAATTGTCCTGACCAGCATTTATTCCTCAACCAACACCATCAAAAACAGATCATCTGGTCATTTCTCTCATTGCAGTCTGTGGGAGCTTGCTGTGTGCAAATTGGCTGTGAAGCAATTTGGAATGTCCTGAAGACATGAAAGGCTCTGTATACATAAATAATAAAAATAACTTTTATTTATAAAGCACCTTTAACGTAGTAAAATGTCACTGGGCAGGACTGGAACCAATGTCCGAGGGGGAGTGTTTGCTACTGCTGTTGGGGAGGGTTTAAACTAATATGGCAGGGGGATGGAAATCTATGCAGGAAGTCAGAGGGAAGTAAAATGGGGGCAGAAGCAAAAGGTAGAAAGGAGATAAGTAAAAGTGGAGGGTAGAGAAATCAAATGCAAAAATCAAATAGGGCCACATTGCAACATAATTCTAAAAAGACATAGAGTGTTAAAAAAACAAGCCTGAAGGCTCAGTGTCTCAATGTGAGGAGCATGCTTAATAAGGTGGATGAATTAACTGCGCAGATAGCTGTTACTGGATATGATGTAATTGGGATTACGGAGACATGGCTCCAGGGTGACCAAGGCTGGGAACTCAACATCCAGAGGTATTCAATATTCAGGAAGGATAGACAGAAAGTAAAAGGAGGTGGGGTAGAGTTGCTGGTTAAAGAGGAAATTAACGCAATAGTAAGGAAGGACATTTGCTTGGATGATGTGGAATCTGTATGGGTGGAGCTGCGGAACACCAAAGGGCAGAAAATGCTAGTGGGAGTTGTGTACAGACCATCAAACAATAGTAGTGAGGTTGGGGATGGCATCAAACAGCAAATTAGGGATGCGTGCAATAAAGGTACAGCAGTTATCATGGGTGACTTTAATCTAAATAAAGATTGGGCTAACCAAACTGGTAGCAATACAGTGGAAGAGGATTTCCTGGAGTGTGTAAGGGATGGTTTTCTAGACCAATATATCGAGGAACCAACTAGAGAGCTGGCCACCCTAGACTGGGTGTTGTGTAATGAGAGAGGATTAATTAGCAATCTTGTTGTGCGAGGCCCCTTGGGGAAGAGTGACCATAATATGGTAAAGTTCTTCATTAAGATGGAGAGTGACACAGTTAATTCAGAGACTCAGGCCCTGAACTTAAAGAAAGGTAACGTCGATGGTATGAGACGTGAATTAGCTAGGATAGACTGGTGAATGATACTTGAAGGGTTGATGGTGAATAGACAATGGCAGACATTTAAAGATCACATGGATGAACTTCAACAATTGTACATCCCAGTCTGGTGTAAAAATAAAATGGGGCAGATGGCTCAACCGTGGCTAACAAAGGAAATTAGGGATAGTGTTAAATCCAAGAAAAAGGCTTATAAATTGGCTAGAAAAAGCAGCAAACCTGAGGACTGGGAGAAATTTAGAATTCAGCAGAGGAGGACAAAGGTTTAATTAGGAGGGGGAAAATAGAGTATGAGAGGAAGCTTGCAGGGAACATAAAAACTGACTGCAAAAGCTTCTATAGATATATGAAGAGAAAAAGATTAGTGAAGACAAATGTAGGTCCCTTGCAGTCAGAATCAGGTGAATTTATATTGGGGAACAAAGAAATGGCAGAGCAATTGAACAAATACTTTGGTTCTGTCTTCACTAAGGAAGACACAAATAACTTTCCGGAAAAACTAGGGGACGGAGGGTCTAGCGAGAAGGAGGAACTGAAGGAAATCCTGATTAGTCAGGAAATTGTGTTCGGGAAATTGATGGGATTGACAGCCAATACATCCCCAGGACCTGATAGTCTGCATCCCAGAGTACTTAAGGAAGTGGCCCTAGAAATAATGGATGCATTAGTTGTCATTTTCGAACATTCTATGGACTCTGCATCTGTTCCTATGGATTGGAGGGTAGCTAATGTAACCCCACTTTGTAAAAAAGGAGGGAGAGGGAAAACGGAATTATAGATGTAATAGCCGTGCCTTTGGAAAGCAGTGGCAGGATCGGTCCAAGTCAGCATGGAATTATGAAAAGGAAATCATGCTTGACAAATTTTCTAGAATTTTTTGAGGATGTAACTAGTAGAGTGGACAAGGGAACACCAGTGGATGTGGTGTATTTGGACTTTCAAAAGGCTTTTGACAAAGTCCCACACAAGAGATTAGTGTGCAAAATCAAAGCACATGGTATTGGGGGTAATGTATTGACGTGGATAGAGAACTGATTGGCAGATAGGAAGTAAAGAGTAGGAATAAACGGGTCCTTATCATGGCAGGCAGTGACTAGTGGGCTATTGCAAGGTTCAGTGCTGGGGCCCCAGCTATTTACAATATATATTAATGATTTAGACGAAGGAATTGAATGTAATATCTCCAAGTTTACAGATGACACGAAGCTGTGTGGCAGTGTGAGCTGTGTGGAGGATGCTAAGAGGCTGCAGGGTGACTTGGACAGGTTAGGTGAGTGGGCAAATGCATGGTAGATGCAGTATAATGTAGATAAATGTGAGGTTATCCACTTTGGTGGCAAAAACAGGAAGGCAGAATATTATCTGAATGGTGATATCTTAGGAAAAGGGGAGGTGCAACGAGACCTGGGTATCATGGTACATCAGTCATTGAAAATTGGCATGCAGGTACAGCAGACAGTGAAGAAGGCAAATGGCATGTTGGCCTTCATAGCGAGAGGATTTGAATATAGGAGCAGGGTGGTTTTACTGCAGTTGTACAGGGCCTTGGTGAGGCCACACCTTGAATATTGTGTACAGTTTGGTCTCCTAATCTGAGGAAGGACATTCTTGCTATTGAGGGAGTACAGCAAAGGTTCACCAGACTGATTCCCGAGATGGCAGGACTGACATATGAAAAAGACTGGATCGACTAGGCTTATATTCACTGGAATTTACAAGAATAAGAGGGGATCTCTTAGAAACATATAAAATTCTGATGGGATTGGACAGGTTAGATGCAGGAAGAATGTTCCCAATGTTGGGGAATTCCAAAACCAGGGGTCACAGTCTAAGGATAAGGGGTAATCCATTTAGAACCGAGATGAGGAGAAACTTCTTCACTCAGAGAATTGTGAACCTGTGGAATTCTCCACCACAGAAAGTTGTTGAGGCCAGTTGGTTAGATATATTCAAAAGGGAGTTAGATGTGACCCTTACGGCTAAAGGGATCAAGGGGTATGGAGAAAAAGCAGGAATGGGGTACTGAAGTTGCATGATCAGCCATGATCATATTGAATGGTGGTGTAGGCTCGAAGGGCCAAATGCCCTACTCCTGCACCTATTTTCTATGTTTCTATGTTGCTATGTCCCAAGGCGCTTCACAGCAGTGTTACAAGACAAAACAGATAAATTTGATACCGAGCCACAAAAGAAGAAATTAAGGCAGATAACCAAAAGCTTGGTTGAAGAGAGAGGTTTTAAGGAGCGCCTTAAAGGAGGAAAGAGAGGCGGAGAGGTTTAGGGAGCGAGTTCCAGAGCTTAGGGCCCAAACAGCTGAAAGTACGGCTACCGATGGTTGAGCCATTATAATGAGGATGTTCAAGAAGGCAGAATTTGGGGAGCGCAAACACTTTGTGTGGTTATGAGGCTGAAAAAGATTACAGAGATAGGGCAGGGCAAGGCCATGGACTGATTTGTAAACAAAATAAAGAACTTGCATTTATTTAGCATCTTTCACAAACTTAGGTTATCCCAAAACACTTCATAACCAATGAAGAACTTTTTGAAATGTAGTTGCTGAAGTAATGTAGGAAAACGCGGCAGCCAATTTGCGCACAGCAAGGCCCCATAAACACCAATGAGATAAATGACCAATTAAGCAGTTTTAGTGATGTTGTTTGAGGGATAAATATTGGCCAGTGCACCAGGGGATATCCCCTGTTCTTTAAAAAGTTCCATTGGGATTTTTAATGTCCATCTGAGAGGGTAGATGGGACCTTGGTTTAATATCTCATCCAAAAGACGACACCTCCGACAATACAGCACTCCCTCAGTACTACACAGGTCGGGTCGATTTTTTTATTTTCGATGTCCTGAGGTGCTCTGAGTTTGTGAGGAAGCAGGTGCGAGCATTTTTCCTTCCCCCAGCCATTTGAATGTCCCGGGGAACTCCAGGTGTAGAGCCAACCCAGATAGGTCATGTGCCTGAAAATCAATGAGAAATTTTGGTGAGTAAATGAAGTGTCACAATTTCTGACATGAGGGTCTTCTGGCAGTGAGGCAGTGGGATTTGTGGGGCAGGTAATAATGCCAGGGATCCAAAAGCATCTTGCACTGGGGTGCCCAGCAAGCAGACGTAACGAAAAAGAAACATGGGTACGGTAGCATAATGGTTATGTTACTGGACCAGTAATTCAGAGGCCTGGATTAATGACCTAGAGACGTGAGTTCAAATACCACCACGGGAATTTAAATTCAGTTAATAAAATAAATCTGGAATGAAAAGCTAATACGAGTAATGATGGCCATGAAACTATTGTCATAAAAACCCATCTGGCTCACTCATGTCCTTTCGAGAAGGAAATCTGCCATCCTTATCTGGTCTAGCTTACAGGTGACTCCAGAGCCATAACAATTTGGTTGCCTCTTAACTGCCCTCTGAAATGATTATAATGATTGTAGATAATAAGAATAAAACCGGAAGGACCACCCGACATCAACCTAGGCACCGGCTTCCAAAGGTGAGGTGTGAATGACTGCCCTCGTAACATTGAAGTCAATGAGAATCAGGGGAAAACTCTCCACTGGCTGGAGTCAGACCTAGCACAACAGAAGATGGTTGTGGTTGTTGGAGGCCAATCATCACAGCCCCCAGACAGCGTTGCAAGTGTTCCTCAGGGCAGTGTCCTAAGTCCAACCAGCTTCAGCTGCTTTATCTTTGACCTTCCTCCCATCATAAGGTTAGGCATGGGGATGTTCGTTGATGATTGCACAGGTAGTCCTTTCCACATCTCAGATAATGAAGCAGTCCATGCAGATAATGAAGCATGCAGCATTCAGGCTCCGGCTGATAAATGGCAAGTAACATTCGTGTCACACAAGTGCCAGGCAATGATTGTCTCTAACCAGAGAGATTTGAGCCACCACCCCTTGACATTCAACGCCATTACTATCGCCAAATCCCCCACCATCAACATCCTGAGGGTCACCATTGACCAGAAACTGAACTTGACCAGCGACATAAATACTGAGGCTAGAAGAGCAGGTTAGAGGCTGGCTATTCTGTGGTGAGTGTCTCGCCTCCTGACTCCCGAAATCCTTTCCACCATCTACAAGGCATAAGTCAGGAGTGTGATGGAATACTCTCCACTTGCCTGCATGAGTGCAGCTCCAGCAACACTCAAGAAGCTCAATACCATCCAGGACAAAACATCCCATTTTATTGGTACCCCATCCACCACCTTAAACATCCATTCCCTCCACCAGTGGCACACCATGGCTGTTTTGTGTACCATCTACAAGATACACTACAGCAACTCGCCAAGGCTTCTTCGACAGCACCTCCCAAACCCACGATCTTGAGCACCTAGAAGGACAAGGGCAGCAGGCGCATGGGAACATCACCACCTCCAAGTCATTCATCACCCTGACTTCATCGTCGCTGGGTCAAAATCCTCAAACATCCCTCCTTAACAGCACTGTGGGAGTACCTTCACCACATGGACTGCAGCGGTTCAAGAAGGCGGCTCACCACCACCTTCTCAAGGGCAATTAGGGATGGGCAATAAATGAAGCCCTTGCCAGCGACGCCTACATCCCAGGAATGAATAAAATAAAAGGGTCTAGGAATGCCCCCTGCACCCCATCTCATTAAAATGCTGGGCTTGCATTGGCCAAGGTTTTGCGGCAGTCAGTATGTTTGCCTAATTATCTGTCCCCTGCTCAGAAAAGCCATAGAGCATGTGGCTCACCATCTATTTGTGCAAAACAGCATACTTAACATCGGGTCAGCAGAATTGCCAGGCAAAAACTTGATTTTCCAATTATTTCTTCATCAGTGATGATCAGAACAAGAAGAAGCAACTCTCATGAGTGCAGTGCCTTTTTCTGAAAGTGAGGTTAAATGTCATTCTTGTGCACTAATAGCGCAAGCTCACGATGGGCACAGGGGAGTGAGAAACGGCGGAACAGAGGCAGAGTGGCAAAATTAATTGAAAATGTGCTGTCCAGTGGAGCTCTGGGGATGGAAGAGAATCACAATCCTCTGCGATGTGAGCCTCACTAAACTTCTCACAATTAGTTCATTTATGGCTTCTCAGACCTGCAGATCCCAGTGGGTGACTCCAGAAATGTGAAAACAGGCACACAGCAGCACTTAGCAAGTTGAGAGCCTCTCGAAGTGTTTTACTGCACCTCTTAAATATCGATCTCCTTATGAGTAATTTTTCTTGTATTTTTTTTACTTTCTGATTTTTGTTTGTAACATTTAAATGTTCTTTTTTACATTTCAGTTTCAGTTCCTGCTTTTTCCCCGCTGTTATTACCCATCAGTCAGGTTGTGTTTCACTGTAATGAGGAACTGTTACTGTTTGTAGGGTGAGTATTCTTTTTTGGAATACATCTTGCCTTCTGGGAGCTGGAGGACAAGGAGGATTTCGAGAGGATGCCTGCTTGTATGTTAGGTGAGTGGCACTAACCCAACCTCACACAGACACATGGTCCAAAGTCCGTGCCATAACTCCTTTGACATGTCGCAGGAGACTTGACGAGGGATGCTGTTCTTCAGGTTGGGATTGTGCCCCAAAGTTGGCGGTTTGTACCAGCAGAAAAGCTGTCTCAATAGGTTAGAAGCTAACAGAGCACCAGCACGATGACAGACACGTGCACAACCTGCATGTCAACATGGGTCACAAGTGTGGCTGTGCATCAGGCAGCTAGGTTGTTCTAAAATAACTTGAGTTGTTCGGGTCTTGAAAGATCTGAATGTGGCAAGATTTTCAATTCTACATTGCATTTTGAAGGTGATCCTTCCTGAGGTATGGGTGTGCATGAGATACAAAGAATGAGCTGTAAGGTTGTGTGAGGGCTTGACATAGATGAGGAGTACATGTGAAATAGACAAAGCTTTATGGAGAGTACTCTTTGGGCCGTTCACAAGATGCGTGGTACTGTTTCCTTTTCAGATTCCTTTAAAGTCTTCTATCTTCTTTATCTGTTCTTAGGTCCCTTGGGAAATGTATCCAATATTGAGTCTGCTTAACTCTGTTGCCAGGTGCACTGAAGTGCCTTGTACCCACCTCATACAACTGCATGTCCATCTAGCCATTCCTCAACTAGGGCTGTACCTAGTACCTAGGTACCTCAGCTGTACCACTGCTTCACTTGTCCACAGAGTCGCTTAATTTATGGCTGAAACTGCTCTCCACCCACAGGTGGAAAAATACCTGAAATAGATGTTTAAGCTTGAAAATGTTTGAAGTTAATATTTGCCCTCATGCGCAGGCACGTAACCTTAAATGTGCACATATCTCTAATTTAGAACTGCTGGCTATGAAATTCTACTTGTCTCATTGGGCTTGTTCCCTGCACAAGGGCAAAGTTGCAGTTACTACCCTGCTCCTCTGGTATGGTTCATGCCAGTAATATAGCATAACAACCTCAATTTCTCTGGGAGTGGAGTTTCAGCCTTGTAGTCCTTTCATTTTTCACGAAGTCTATCTGTATATCTATCTAATCTAGCTATCTATCTAAAGCATCAATCTATCTAATATATTGATCGATCTAATTTAAGCACATACATACAAAACTCACAGGTTCTGTAATCATTGTCTTGCTGAACCTTCAATCTTTGAGCATGGTTCCCTATTGGGAGCACAAGATTATAGAATTCGTGCTTATGAATATCATTGATTATACAGCGCAGCTACAGCTAAAATGCATAAATGTATATGACATACAGCTCAAAAAATATCCAGGCCCAAACTAGGTAAACTTAATCACCTGTAATAAGGAATAGCTTAATATCTATGTATTTCATTTTATGGAGTTTGTACTAAAAACCAAAGTTTTAACATTTCAGAATGCTGAATATGAAGCTATTTCTGGGCAGGTATCTAACTGTGCATAATAATGGAAAGCAAACTCATAGCAATTTATCTGTAATGTCAGTAAAGATCAATGCCGGAAACAGATTATTTTGGATCATAACCTTTTTAAAATAAATTGAAAACACTTCTTTTTGTGCTTGTTTTGCAGTTTTGAATAATGCAATTGTCTGAATGCTGAATGGCAATGCTGAACAGAAGTACAATTAAGGTAATTTATCCGATATGAAATTCATTTGTATATTTAGCAAAGCTAGTATTTTTTGGCACATATCTTAAAAGAATTATGAAGTATTGTGCTGCAATCAAATATTTTTTAACATTTAATCTTTCATTTTATTAACTTCATGTTACAAACAGATTTATAAATTCAGTGGACTTCAGCATGTTATGTCAAACTTGGTATCTTGTTTTTTTGTCACAGTATCTCAGCTGAGGGTGGCAAGGAATTTTGTCATTCAACAAATGTACTGATAATAAGCAAAAGATATAGGGTGAAAAATTGGCCTGCGCCCCGATTGGGGGCAGTAACCAACTGAGGCTGGGACTTTCTGCGCCCAGAACAGAAGTCCTGCCCCCGCAGCTAAATTGGGCTTACCACCCCTCAAAGGAAGTGGCGCGCTATCTCACACACTCAACTTCCTTTGTGGGTGGTTAGTGGGTCGCTACTGAGGCACTGGCGCACTTCACGCCCTCCCCTTCGTTTAAAGGGGAGAGCGGCTGTGCACTCTGCACAGCCTCTGATGGCCTTCACTAGGCCACTAGGGCAACGGCGACCAGGCCTGCAGCCTGGCACCCAAAACGGAGTGCCAGGCTGCACGATGGCAGCCCAGATCATGGTAGGGCTGCCATCGTAGAGCCGACCTGAGAGTTGGCAATCAAAAAACGATGGCAGCCCTTTAAGGAGCGCCCCGAGAGTGGATGTTGACATTTTCCCCCGCAAGTGTTAAAGGGTCTAAGTTCCAGGCAATTTCCCGGGAGGCGGTAGTGTCCCACTCCCCCGGGTGAAAAGTCTCCTCCGCCCCATTAATGCCCCCCCGAAGGCGCTAACAAGGCTTTAAAAAGGGGCAATTTGGCCCCCATAATTTATAGCTATTAGCTATCTTTCATGGATATAAGATAGAGCATTATGTTGCTGCACTAAGCCTACAGAATTGTTATTTGATAATTATAGAAAAAAACATTGGGACTTTCCAACATATCCAACCCTGCGTAGCAGCAATTAACAAAGCAAATAGCATGCTGAATATAGCCAAACCAGAATATAGCCAAATCAGTGGACATCATGCTCATATTGCATAGCTCGGTGGTCAGCCGAAATCCAACCTGAGGTATGCCCCTTACTCTCACCTCGGCTCCAGCTAATTATTTCCCTCAATCTCTGCAAGCACAAGACTATCCAAGTATCCTATTGACTAACCCAGTAAGCTCTGCATACAAGTGTATAATCATCATCATCATAGGCAGTCCCTCGAAATCGAGGAAGACTTGCTTCCACTCTTAGCATGATTTCTTAGGTGGCTGTACAGTCCAATACGAGAACCACAGTATCTGTCACAGGTGGGACAGATGGTCGTTGAGGGAAAGGAAAGGGTGGACAGTGTATGATACCCTATAGTCGCCATGCAATACTACAAACCCAGTGAATCAACCGAACATGTAAGTGGTGGGGAAAGTTGTTCTTTTTTCATTTTTCTTCTTCATCCATAATCTGTTCTTTGCAAAACAATAAAAATATTTCAGAGTGTAAAACTGTAATTTATAATTTACATTGTTATTATAACTTGTATTAACTGCTACCGATTCAATACACAATAACAATCGATTCATTACAATTAATTTACAGAATATGCCATGTGATTTTTTTTTGTGTGTGTGTGTGTGTGGCAAAGACACTGAAACTGAGTACAAGCAGCAAGGTTGTATGCAGCTTTGGTACTTTCAGCAGATTGATGGTTTAATAAATAATTTGTAGAGAAGAATATATGAGTTATTTACGACAAAATTTGGATAGATTCCATCCTTACAAATGATTTGTACAGGGACAGAGATCAATGTGACAACATTGAAACAAGATGGCAAGAGCACGAAGTAAATTGAAACTTTACATAGCACACAGAGTACAGTATTGTACGTTTGGAGCCCAGTATTGATCGCTGCAGATTTAAAAATAATTGTAATCAAACCTAAAGGTTTGCCAGGAAAATCAATTAAGTAATGAACAATAGGATGACTAAGTACATCTCGATAGAATAAAACTAAAAACGTTTTTGCAATTCTGTCACATGTGAGGTCAACGGACCTTACTCATAATGGTTTCCTTGCGAAAACACAGTTTTTGTCCAGCTCATAGCTGTCACAAGGTCTTATTGTTCAGCAATCATAAAAGAACATGTAAGAATCACTCCATTTTTCAAGTTAGTTGGTACATCTTTTTTAACTAATATTCAGCTGGCACGGAAAGACTGCCACATTTGCCTATGTAACAATCAGTGCCCTCCATACAGCTATTGAGGGTGTGAAACTCATTGAAATGTTTCAACAATACGCGAAGATACTATATAACTGCAAGCGTTTCTTTCTTTTTGCAAGTAGTACAAAATTATCTCAAAACAGCAACATTTCTAAATGTACATTCTTTGGATTCATCTGATACCATTAAGGGGAAAACTACACTGAGCAGTAAACAGTAGAAACTTAACGAATATTCATATATCCGCATCTTCATCATCATAGGCAGTCCCTTGAAATCGAGGAAGACTTGCTTCCACTCTAAAAGTGAGTTCTCAGGTGACTGTACAGTCCAATACAGGAATTACAGTCTGTCACAGGTGGGACAGACAGTCTAAAACTGGTTTTTGTGGTAACCAATAGGCTCCGCCGCAATCGCCGGTTATTGTAAGAGGTTTCGCCCCACCTGTAGCGAGCACGCAAACCCCCTTACTACAAGTTCTGGATGATAGGGATTACTGAGGACAGATTTAAACACGGACAGCGTTTTCAGGCTCACCCGTACAGTGTTTATTAAGGTTAACAAAACCACCCCACTCGTATACAGTACAAGCAGTGTGTACACAACAGTACAGTTAACAACAGCACAACCCTGGCTTGTCTAACAACCCCCTGTCGTGCTGACTTACCACGACCAACCCCCCCCCCCCCCTGTGAACTGAACTCTCACCGGACCCTTCCAACACTAAACCCCCTCTGGTTTGGTAAGAACATACAGACACCCCATTTCCCAGCTAACTGATCTTGTGGGGGTGTAGGCTTGGCAATGCTCACCTAGATTACCCTTGATCTTGCTTGCAGCTTCTTCCCGTACGTCTTGGCTACCTGATTCCTCACCGGCCTTGCGGTACGCGAGTCCCAGTCTGAGTCGAAGTCCGTCTGGGTTCGAAGAGCAAGGCTCAGCTCCTCTTGACGTTCCGTTGTGGTGAAGGCAGGAGGAAGAGAGAGAGAGAGCTGTCCAAAACAGCTCTCTGATATACCCCTCCAATACACACACCGCTGTCTGTGTTTAATGGACGCAGGGTCTCGGGGCATGGTTTCCAGGCTTCCTCCCAGGTTTGGATGGGTCATCCACTCAAGTCCTTTGTGGCCTCTTCCCGCCGGCCTCCGTGGTAACAAAAGGTGCTTCAGGTTTGATGTTTTCTTGATATGTTTTAATCTCCTTAATGGTCGGTGATGGCTTCGATCTCGTTTCGATCTCCCAGCCGACTTAACTTAACGAGTTCATCTTCCCAGATACAGTGAGTCGCTAACCTCGTTATCCATGCCTTGGGAGTGGGCCTCTCAGGCCATTGTTCCCAAGGACAGTCCGTTACCATATCAATGCAACCTGGTTTTTCCAATGCTTCCCCCAATCAGCCTGTCCAATTTTTAATAAGGGTATATCTAAAAATCCATGCGGTACGCGCATGCTGCTACAGGCCCCTTTGATATTTCAACTTTTTCCAAACAGAAATATCATCAAAAGTTCCGACGTCTTCTGCTGCGAGAGGCGCACTGTATGTCCCAACCAAACTGTACATTTTACCCCAGGGTCCTGTATCTCTCACTTTATACAATAAATAACATCACAGTTACAGGTATATATACAGACAGTCAACTCCGGGCTATTATTTAATCAATGCTTGCCACCTGTTTCGCAGTGTTTTACTTTTCTTTCTGCATGACAACCGGAGAAGATAAAACACGAACACACATTGAACTACTACAATCGTGTGAGAAACCACATGGATCCTTGGCAGAATCTCGATATTCAGACAAATGTTCCACCATGGCGGAGAAACCAGTTCCTTTATCTCATCGCCCGTTTTCCTCTTCTGTTGCTCGAGGGTATAGAAATGCTTTTGGGAGAGTTCAACTTCCTTTATTAATTTTGTGAGGTGTTCGGGCAGAGGAGGAATTTCATACCCGAACCGTGTTATGTATTGTTGCAGATCTGTTATGTATGTTAACTGGGTTTTACCTGCCACCAGAGGGCGTGACTGTCGGAGTCCTAATGGTCACTGGCAGACACGTGCAAGGCGTGTATATAATGTTGGCAGCCATGTTGAATCCTCGCTTTGAGAATAAATAAACTGGAGTAAGGTCATGACTGAACTAGCTCACCGTACTTAGCCTCGTGGAGTTATTCGATACTTAACAGTATCATTCATCGTGCAGTGTACCGTGGTGGGCTCTGAAATGGGAATGATGCGCTCTTGAGCCACCTGAACTTCCGTGTGGGATTTGTAGCAGAAAGTCTTATCGGTGATCGGGCCCCATGTATCGTTGCGTACCCAATACTAGCCCACGCTTGTTGTGACACAGTACGTCCCTCTGCCCGCATATGCTACCTGGGGTGAAACGTGGCTTTGGGCCATCGCCTCCATGGTACAATTAATGAGCTCCACACCCTCTGATTCAAACCCACACACCGGCCGATTAAACGCATTCAAATGCGGGGGACACAACACCACGTGCGCGCCCCTGCTCTAGCATCCATTGAGGTCAGTGCCGGTCATGGCGTGCTCCCACTTTACAACAAACGCTGGGGCCCCACGATGTCGCACGTGCACCCCGTCTCTTAGGACGCCAATCTTCTCTACTCGGTATACCGATGCAGGCCGCGGTGACCCGTCCCTTTCCAGCATCTGGAGTACAATCCCCATTACAGTGTGGTTGGACCGGCCACAGTCAACTGGAACCAGGTATGCCTCTGAGACCAGTCGGAGTTGGCACGGGCTCATAAAATTTTCGTACGGTCTGAGCACGGTGAGGTGCCGCTTGCTGACCCACAAAGGGACGCGACCTTACTGTAGGTCCTCCAAATTACTGCGCCCTTCATTCAGCAGCCACGCACCGTACAACACACATGCATCGTTTTTTGCTGCCTGCGCCGAGGCATTCTGATCCTCCCTGATCAAACTATTGATTGTCTGAGCATGTGCCTCCAGCTCGGCTATGACTTCCTTTAAATGTATAATCATAGCCTAATCTTCCTGTAACTCCGACCCCTCTAGCTCATTACCCTCCCCCAGTATCTTTCGCAGATGGTCCCTTAAGGTGTTCACCTGCATCTGCAACGTTTTGGTAGCACAGTTCCACTGGTACATACTGTTCTTCGTTCATACTGTTGATATGCGCGATGAGTGTGATGGCGGACGAGACACACAGAACATGTGCTCCGCAGAAGCGCTCCTTTTCAGCAGCAGCGAGGGGAGCAATGGGCCAACAGGTCACCGGGAAGGCTTTATAAACAACTAGTGACCGCCGCAAGCCCGGAATAACAACCAGAATATCGGCGGTTGCAGCTTTGAGGCTTTCCCGGTCACAGGCCCAGGCTAACGGTGGCCATCTTTGTGCAGGAAGGCAGGTTCGGCGCTCCGCCATCTCGATTCATTTCATTAGCCATGGAGCAGCACGTGCTGGAGCAGCAGAGCAACGGCAGTGAAGAGTGACGTCACCAAGATCCAGGTCGGTGATTGGAGTGTGGGCCGGTACTGAAGAAGCGGCAAGAGAATGTCGAGGGGCGTGATCGGGGCCCAGGAGAGGCGAGAGTTCGGGGCCCAGCAGAGGCGAGGGCCCGGGGCAGCCCGGGCCAGCCCACACTGCGACATGTGTGTGCACTAGGTCCGTGCAGCAGAGCTGGTCTCCAGTCGTCCTGGTTAATGCTTGCCACTGGACCAAGACCTCGCTCTGTCAAGCCCGTGTGGTGGCTGGTGTGCAACGGTCACCACACGTTAAAAAAAATCCACGCACAGGCATCCTCCACCCTTCAAGATTTAGTTCGTACCTGGAATTTTAGGTCCATCATTGAAACACCTGTGTTTCTGATGTGGAAGCAAGTCATCCTCGATTCGAGGGCCTGCCGATGATGCTGATAATGGATGTGCCCATGCTGAAGGCTGGAATCGCATCATTAAATACCCCCATCTCTAGCTCCCCGAACCAACGCAATGGCTTACAGTTAAATCATACAGACTTTCCTGATTCACGTTCCTGTAACTTAATTCATAAAATTGTTGGAACATTTCCTTCAGCAGGGCCTCATATAATTTTTCCGTTTCTGCCGAACAGCAGCGGGGCAGCTGTACCCGGGTTAAATTTAAAATGACCGACGTGACTTCGTAGGGAACGTCTTGGTACAAGATCTTGCCGGTTGGGACTAACACTAACCCATTCCTTGGTCCTGGTGTGGTGTTTCCTGTACCAGTGGAACTGTGCTACCAGTTCCGTGGAACTTACTCTGTTGGGAGGGTCTGGGATCATGCAGGAGTCCATGCTCCGATCCCATCCAATCCTGGCCCCGGAATCCTGCCATCGCCGTAACAAGGCAATCAACACCCCCGTTGGGCAGACCCGTTCCTACCCCCACATACACACGTAAATTCCCTGTTCCTCTTTCCACCACTTGTTCCAGCACACTTCCACTCCCCACTTTGTCCCCGTAATGTGTCGGTACGTGTCGTCCCCCAGTCTCTCCCAGTCCGCGGATCGGTTACACTTGGTCAGGCCCAACTTCCTCAACCACCACCACCGTTCCAAGGGAATGTGTCCCTCACACCTTGGACAGACGCGCTTCCCCTCAGTCACCCTAACCCGTGTGGCCGTGACCTGCAGCATGGGACACGGAATGGAAGCTTCTCCATACGTGAAACCCTCGCTGCCGGAGTACTGAGTTGAGTTTAATCCCAGCCACGCTGGCCACCTTCCCTCATTTTGTCCGTGTCCCCTGTCCTATCCCCCTGTGTCATGGTATGCCCGTTCCCTCCTGTGCAGCCATAGAGGATGGACACCTCGGTGTCTCCTCTTTCCATGCTGCCAGTCCCGATCATCATTCGGAATAGAAGTACGATAAATTTGTTGACCATATCCCCTTTGTTCCTCCGATCTCCTCTTGGTTTCCTGCTAAAACAAAAGCAAAACGCTTCCATTCTGTGAGAGGGTTTTTCTCCACGGATCTGATTTTGGTTATTTACAAGATATTTACAGTGTTCCCTGCCGCATTAACGAGCCCTGTCCCATTTAAGATCTCTCCCATCGGGGCCTCTTGCAGCTCGCGGTCGGCGAGTAAGGAGGCTTCCACGGCACCCTAGGCCGTGGGACCCGACTGCTTCTCCTTACCGCTCCGTCCCCCGGGTCATCATCTTCCCACACCATGGGAGGAAGACCCGCGTCCACTAGGCTCATGATCGTGTCCTGGTGCCTCTTTGTCTTTGTTTTCCCCTCCTTGGGGTTAAAAAACTTGAACTGCTTTATATGAAACCATTTTGTGCGTTTCGGGAGTTTTACCATGGGGCTCGCCTTATCTACGATATTATAAAGCCCCATGTACAGTGGCTCAAATGCCCCCACTTGGGCACAGTTCCTGACTATTACCTGGTCTCCCACCTTCCACTCGTGGGTCCTCTGGGATTCTAGCAGCAACCGATTTTCCCGATGCTGGCTCCCCAGGTTACTGGCTGCCTGCCAGTGAATCTGTTTTCATGTTACAAACAGATTCTGGACAAACCCTCCCTGACCTGCGCTTCGGTGAGGACCGGCGCCAACACATGGGTTGGGGTGTGCATAACCCTCCCAGTCATGAGCTCGTATGGGGAGTACCCAGTGCTTCTGGAGGGGCTGGCCCAGACACCCATTAATACCAGAGGCAAGACCTCATCCCAGTTCTGCGGGAATGGGCTTTTCTCCTTCCTCAGCCTTTCTTTTAGTGTCCGGTTCATGCGCTCCACAATCCCCGATGACTCGGGGTTGTGAGTCACATGCCACTTCCTTTGGATCCCCAAGAGTTTTAAGGTGGCCTGTATTACCTGCCCCGTGAAATGGCTCCCTTGTTCAGACTCCACTTCCCTCAGCAGGATTCTAGCTGTTGCTAGTGCCGTGGCTGCTCGGCAGGGGAAGGCTTCCACCCACTTGAAATACATCCACCAGGACTAAGCAGTAATTGTTACCGGCTTTAGTGGTGAGTAGTGGTCCGATGAAATCGACCTGCAGGAACTGCCATGGCCCCTCTACCTTGCTGGTGCGTCCTATGGGAGTTTTACTGCATTGCAGATCGGAGTTATTGGCTGCGCTCACCAAACAATTTGCACCGAAAGCTCGGATATCCTCCCTAATTGGGGCCGCCACCATGCCTCCTCTACCCTTTGCCAGAGCGTTTCCGGCCCTGGGTGTCCCGCCCCTGGGCCCCCGTGCCTCCATGGGCCAACTGGAGGAATTCCTCTTGGTGCTGCGCTGGAACTAACCACCAATCCCCTTTGAAAAGCATCCCCACTTTGATACTAATGTCCGCTGCCCCGAACGGACCTTCTATGGACTCCCCATTCTCTCTCTTTACCAGAACAGCCTTAAGGACAGGATCCTGGGCTTGGACTTGCTTTAAGTCCAGGGCCAAGGCTACCCCCTGTTTCCCTCCAGTGTCCCGGATCGCTGCCATTGGACCTGCTTCGCGTGGATCCCAAAATATTCCTTCCCGAGCCCCCTGTTTGGCCAGCTCGTCTGCTCGTTGGCTGCCCTCCCACTCTGGGCTTTGTTTTAGAGTGGGCCTTAACTTTGTGAATATAGTATTCCCCCCGGGTGCCTGTGGCCTCCAAAGTTTTACCTAGGCAGTAACGCTGTAGCTGGGGGCTTCCCATCTGTGGACTTGAATCCGCGCCTGGCCCAGATTGCCAAGTATTCCATGCATGAATTGCACATGAACATAAGAGTCTGAGCAAATGGTGTCGGGGGTGGGGAACTCGTCAGGGTGGGTGACCAATTATGTCACTGCCGCCAGTTCGGCGTGCTGAGCGCTCAGGGTGTTGGGGAGTTTAATGGCCTTCGCTATTTTAGCTGTAGGTTCATACATTCTGCACCCGGTGAGGCGCTCCCCCTTTACGACCGACCTGGACCCGTCCAAGTAAATGTCCCAGCCCATCGGGTGTATCCCGGCTCTGAATCCTTCATCTACATCCCACACCCCTTCTATCTATCGTACACGTGTGGGCCGTCCCTGGGTAAACCATGTTGACTGCTAGCTTTGGCTCGGTCAACCCCTGCACTCTCAAGTTCAACTGTGAGAGCAGTAATGCCCAACGAGCAATGCGGGCACTGCTCAACGTCCCATCTTTGATTCTCTCGCCCAGCAGCATCTGAGTGGGTGTGTGGTGGGTCAAGGGAACTGTTTGGGATGAACCCATAAAAAGCCGAGAGCATTTTACGGCCCAATGCATGGCTAGAAGGTGCCTTTCGCAGTTGGAATATCCCTCGGTGAGAACCCTAGACGAGTAGACCACCGGCCGTAGCTTGCCATGCCACGCCTGGAGCAACACCGCGCTCAAGCTATCCCCGCTGGCTGCTACCTCTAAAAAAAAATTCTTCCCCACCGTTGATGGCTCCTAGTGCGGGTGCCATCTGCACATTTCCTTTGAAGCGAGTGAACACTTCCTGATCCCACTCCCACTCAACTCCCTTGTGGAGGAGCCGAAGTAGAGGGGCTGCCGTGACTGCGTAACCCTCTATGAAGTCCCGGCAGTACCCTGTGAGTCCCAGGAAAGAACTTACCCCCGTTACATTCTTGGTGGCTGGTAGCTCCTTCTACTGCCTTCCTCGTCTATGGCCCTTTCACCAGCCCTTACTGTTATGTCTTCAGGTGCTCTAATAATGACTCCACGAGACAGTGTGTTGTGCTTGAACTATAGTCACCTCAGTCCATTTAACGTAACTCCAGAGTGAGGATCACACCTGGTGGCCTGCCTTTTATACTAGGCCTGGCACACCTGTACAGGTAACCTACAGGTGGCACACATTGTAATGGTACAAGCAGTAACCATGTAGGATACATGACACTTACGGTCAGCCCGAGGAATTTGACTTCCTCCTGGCCGATCTGGGCTTTTTTGGGGTTGACCTTGAATCCCCGCCTCCTGCAACAGCTTTAGCAGCGCATCCAGCAGTGGCCCGTGCTCCTCCCTCTCCGCGGAGAACAAAAGCAGGTCGTCCAAATACTGAATTAACTGATGGGGTCGGCTGAAGCCTTTTAATGCATCCGCCATGCATTGGTGGAATATGAAGGGGCTGTTGTGGAACCCCCCAGGGAAGGCATGTCTATATGTACTGCCGCCCTTTAAAAGTGAATGCAATCTTGTATTGGTCTTCCCATCTGAGGGGAATCGACCCAAACCCATTGGAGATATCCAGCACCGTGAATGTGGTTGTGGTTGCTGGAATGCTCCCTATCAGATCGGCGACAGCTGTGACTGGGCATGCAGGCTGGGATGTTCTTATTGAGGACCCGATAGTCCACAGTGGCCCTCCACGACTGGTTGGGTTTCTTGACCGGCCAGAGTGGTGAGTTCACGTGGGTGGCTATTGATCTCAACAACCCCTGTTTTACCAAGGATTCCAGTGCCGTCTCCAAGTCGGCTTCTGCCTCCCGGGGGAAACTATACTGTCTTTGCGGCCTCGACATGGGGTCCCCTTGCACCCAGACCTCTACCCCGGTTACCCTGCCACAATCGTGTTTATGGGTGGCGAATGCGGCGAGGTTGTCCTGTACATCCGCCTGGTACTAGGCTGGGACGCTACTAACCAACTGTTCCAGGTCGTAACTCCCTTTGGGTTTCATGGTGCATACACTTCCCCCTTCTTCCTTATCTCTGGGATTACTCCTCTGTCTTGTCCGAGACCACTGCCCCCCCACAGACAGTGATTCCTCAGGTCCACGATGATTCGGTTGGCCAACGTGAAATCAGCCCCAAGGACTCCCATTTCATTAGCACGCACTTCCACGTGGTGCAGAGGGACCATAGCTCTATTCTCAGGGGGTTGGACATTGCCCCCCCGCTTCCTTGTTCCCTGTGAATCCCATTAGGCTAAATGGGACCTTGTTAGACCAGGGTGAATTGGTCGGGTCCTTCGAATGGACCACCATGCTGGAAGCTCCGGTGTCCACCAAGTATGTCCCCTGCACCGTCTCCACCCCCATCTGAACACAGGGCCTGCCCCACTCATCACATGTGAGCGGACGCAGGTACTCAGGCTGGGCGTGTTCTAGTCAGGGTCAGGCGTTTCCGGCGCCAGTGAGACTTCCCTGTCTTGAACCTTATCCACTGCTTCCTCAAGCGCCTCGTCCCACCCCACCTGGGTTTCCCCTGGTGCCATTAAACAGGCCATGCCTCTAGCCCCAGACAAGGCTTGGGTCAATTTTTTAATCCTTTCTTCGCAGGGACCGTGATCAGAGTCTTCATAGCCCCTACATCGAGCTAACCTATGAGCTATTTTAGCTGACCCTCCAAACTGTCAGCTCTCGTTAATCTTGCGTTCTCCTCCTGTCGGGCCTGCTCATTTAACCTGGCCTCCTTAACCTAGCACTGCAGGTGTTTCGCCCATATCACGGGAGGTCTCTTCCTGCGCGCGTCTTTCCTGTCCTTCCTCGCGCATCTCTTCCATTAGTCTACTTCCGACAATCCCCCTTGCGTCTGACCTGTCTTCAGACTCGTTTAGCTCGTTTTTGAGCTTTTCAACCTGCTCCTTGAGCAGTTGAACTTGCTTCTACAGATACAGGAGCCAATTCATTTTCTCTTTGCTACCTGTCCACTCTGCGGCCCGATCCTGGGGACTCTCAGAGCACAACATCTCCAGCACCCATTGCTGAGAAACGTTAAATTTTGTAAACATGAAGGAGGAAATTCTGTCCTCCATTTCGGACCTCTTCCCCTCCAAACTTTCCATATCTAATCCACAACTTTTCGTCCTGCCACGGTCACCAATATCTGCAACTGGTTTTTGCGGTAACCAATAGGGCCCGCCGTAATCGCCAGTTAGAAACATAGAAACATAGAAAATAGGGGCAGGAGTAGGCCATTCGGCCCTTCGAGCCTGCACCGCCATTCAATGAGTTCATGGCTGAACATGCAACTTCAGTACCCCATTCCTGCTTTCTCGCCATACCCCTTGATCCCCCTAGTAGTAAGGACTTCATCTAACTCCTTTTTGAATATATTTAGTGAATTGGCCTCAACAACTTTCTGTGGTAGAGAATTCCACAGGTTCACCACTCTCTGGGTGAAGAAGTTTCTCCTCATCTCGGTCCTAAATGGCTGACCCCTTATCCTTAGACTGTGACACCTGGTTCATTGGGAACATTCTTCCTGCATCTAACCTGTCTAAACCCGTCAGAATTTTAAACGTTTCTATGAGATCCCCTCTCATTCTTCTGAACTCCAGTGAATACAAGCCCAGTTGATCCAGTCTTTCTTGATATGCCAGTCCCGCCATCCCGGGAATCAGTCTGGTGAACCTTCACTGCACTCCCTCAATAGCAAGAACGTCCTTCCTCAAGTTAGGAGACCAAAACTGTACACAATACTCCAGGTGTGGCCTCACCAAGGCCCTGTACAACTGTAGTAACACCTTCCCGCCCCTCTACTCAAATCCCCTCGCTATGAAGGCCAACATGCCATTTGCTTTCTTAACTACCTGCTGTACCTGCATGCCAACCTTCAATGACTGATGTATCATGACACCCAGGTCTCGTTGCACCTCCCCTTTTCCTAATCTATCACCATTCAGATAATAGTCTGTCTCTCTGTTTTTACCAACAAAGTGGATAACCTCACATTTATCCACATTATACTTCATCTGCCATGCATTTGCCCACTCACCTAACCTATCCAAGTCACTCTGCAGCCTCATAGCATCCTCCTCACAGCTACACTGCCACCCAACTTAGTGTCATCCGCAAATTTGGAGATACTACATTTAATCCCCTCGTCTAAATAATTAATGTACAATGTAAACAGCTGGGGCCCCAACACAGAACCTTGCGGTACCCCACTAGTCACTGCCTGCCATTCTGAAAAGTATCCATTTACTCCTACTCTTTGCTTCCTGTCTGCCAACCAGTTCTCAATCCACGTCAGCACACTACCCCCAATCCAATGTGCTTTAACTTTGCACATTAATCTCTTGTGTGGGACCTTGTTGAAAGCCTTCTGAAAGTCCAAATATACCACTTCAACTGGTCCTCCCTTGTCCACTCTACTGGAAACATCCTCAAAAATTCCAGAAGATTTGTCAAGCATGATTTCCCTTTCACAAATCCATGCTGACTTAGACCAACATGTCACCTCTTTCCAAATGCGCTGCTATGACATCCTTAATAATTGATTCCATCATTTTACCCACTACCGATGTCAAGCTGACCGGTCTATAATTCACTGTTTTCTCTCTCCATCCTTTTTTAAAAAGTGGGGTTACATTGGCTACCCTCCACTCCATAGGAACTGATCCAGAGTCTATAGAATGTTGGAAAATGACTGTCAATGCATCCGCTATTTCCAAGGCCACCTCCTTAAGTACTCTGGGATGCAGACCACCAGGCTCTGGGGATTTATCGGCCTTCAATCCCATCAATTTCCCCAACACAATTTCCCGACTAATAAGGATTTCCCTCAGTTCCTCCTTCTTACGAGACCCTCTGACCCCTTTTATATCCGGAAGGTTGTTTGTGTCCTCCTTAGTGAATACCGAATCAAAGTACTTGTTCAATTGGTCTGCCATTTCTTTGTTCCCTGTTATGACTTCCCCTGATTCTGACTGCAGGGGACCTACCTTTGTCTTTATTAACCCTTTTCTCTTTACATATCTATAGAAGTTTTTGCAGTCCATTTTAATGTTCCCTGCAAGCTTCCTCTCGTACTCCATTTTCCCTGCCCTAATCAAACCCTTTGTCCTCCTCTGCTGAGTTCTAAATTTCTCCCAGTCCCCGGGTTCGCTGCTATTTCTGACCAATTTGTATGCCACTTCCTTGGCTTTAATACTATCCCTGATTTCCCTTGATAGCCACGGTTGAGCCACCTTCCCTTTTTTATTTTTACGCCAGACAGGGATGTACAATTGTTGTAGTTCATCCATGCGATCTCTAAATGTCTGCCATTGCCCATCCACTGTCAACCCCTTAAGTATCATTCGCCAATCTGTCCGAGCCAATCCACGCCTCATACCTTTAAAGTTACCCTTCTTTAAGTTCTGCTATGTAGGATTTCAACTGCATACAGTCAATGCAGCGAGCAAACATCCATCAGGAGCACACAGGTCCAGCGAGCTACCCAATGCTACAGCCTGTGTCCCTGGGACCAGAGTGATGCACCACAGAGTGTGGCCGCAAGCAGCCAATATATACAAGCTGCAGAGGAAACGATCTCAGGAGAGCAAAGGCACCGGTATTGATACCCTGCCCCCGATCGGTTCCACCTCTCAGACACCTGATGGCACCAACCGCCATGAGCCTGAAAGAGCAGACTGCGCCAAGGTGCAGCCCCCTGACCCCATCGCCACCAAGGCCACACCCGGGAATGAAGGGTCACCCGCAACGGTTCTCCCAAATGGGACCAGGACCAGCCAGAATTCCAAACCAAATAACGCCCAAGGAAGCGAGTCAGCAGTTCCCTGTGCACGGCTAGTCGATTGCTCCTCAGGGAGCAGCAGCGACCCGGGGTGCAAGGAGAGGACAGGGAGGTCACAGGCATCTGTGAACCTGCCCGACACTAGGAGCAATGGCAAAAGCCCCAAGAGCAGGCACTTGAGCCAACCAGGTTCCCACTGCCAGCACTGGGCACCGCGCCACCACCAGACTACCTGGACACCATCCAGCAGTTCTGGCACCAGTTTGTCCTCATGCACCGGTGCTGACCCCAGCACTGACTCCAAGTATATTTCAAGTGTGTACCTCACCGTTCAAATGTACTTGCCTCACTGTGGTACCACGAATGTAATACTGTAAATGCAAATTTTTTATTTGGACTTGAATGTATATGAATGTAATGAGCCAACTTCACAATCTGTATGTGGGGGGGCGGGAAGAGAATGGAGTGGTCATGGACACACAAACAGAAACCACCAGCATCTCTACTGCCAACGAAACACCACCGACTCACCCAAGATGGAAATGACCCTCCAAGGGTCAACCAGATAGAGCTAAGCCCAGAGCACAGTCAATGCAAAGGCGATTTGCACTAAGGACTTGGGAGAGAGTGATGTCATGTATCCTTCATGGTTACTGCTTGTACTGTTACAAGGTGTGCCACCAGAGGGCACTGCAGTGGGAGACTTGTAGGTTACCTGTACAGGTGTGCCAGGCCTCGTATAAAAGGCAGGCCACCATGTGTGATCCTCCCTCTGGAGTTACATTAAATGGACTCAGGTCACTACAATTCAAGCACTACACATTGTCTCGTGGGGTCATTATCAGAGCATCCGAAGACATTACACCATGATAAGTTGAAAGGTATAAAATATGGACCCAAACTCTCTAAAACTCAAATGCAGAGATAAATTGTATATGATTGTGCAGCAGTCCACTGTACATTCTGTGCATTGGACATTGTGAGAACATACTCAACAGACATTTAGCTTCCTCTCAGTGTTGATGCAAAATTCTAATTTTATATACAATTACCATAGTCCCTGCATAAGTTATTCAGATCTGAAATTCAAGGGAGGGTTCCTGACCTTCAGGGAAAGTATTTGCAAATAGACTGCGACAAAAATGAAGCCTTAATCTTGTTTATGCTGTGACCAGCAAGAAAAGATTATTTATTGGATTATTTCTTGCTGGTTACAGCACACACGGGGATACATTTTTTTTAAACCACTGGCTATTTCTGTAAGCTGCAGAGAATGCTTCTCCATCTGTGGCTTCTTGTGCTTTCTCAGACAAAAGCCAATCCATTCAATTACAATCTTGCTGCTGGGCTGTTTACTGTACATGTTTGTTTGCCAGCTGCACTTGTGTGGGCAAACGCCCATTTTAATTACGTGAATATCTTGCATCTAAATCTAGTTATGAGAACTATCTATTTTTAATTCACTTTATTTTCAGGTATCTTAAAAAAAAGGGTCAGCTATTTTTCAGCAAGAGGTCAGTCAGTTTGAATCCATCAGGGGTATGTTGTCAGTGAGCTCAATGGGAGCTTCGAGCCATGAAAGCAGCAGCAACCATGTTTCAAGCGTCAATGTTATGTTCTGGGTTAGCAAAAGAGAATTGTCTGTATTTACTGGCACCTCAGGAAACAGTACTTTTTTTTGATGGGAACCTGAGTCGTGAAATTCCTTTAGCATGTTTTTGGTGGTGGATCTGTTGCAAGGCGAAACTCTGCCCAGCCCCTGGTGGGTGCCTGTACTAGAAATAGTGCAACAGGGGTATCCACCCCAACTGTGAGAAGCACAAAGGGAGGAGTTAGCAACAAAATCCAGTCTTTACATATGTGGGGTGGCACCACTGGCCCGAGATGATGCAGGAATTGGAGGCGAGTTTCCAATTGATTTATTTCGGGAAACTGACATTTTAAAATTTAAGTCGCCCCCTCCTGAGTCCTTGCTAATGCAGAACACTCGGGATGCACTGGTGTCACTTGACCCAATGTTGTTGCAGCACAAATGGAGGAACATACTTTGTTTTATGTAGATTCCTTAATTGCATGGTACTCTAATATTCCCGTTCCTAAATGTTGGCGGGTGGGAAAAGGGGGGGATCTCAGCAAAACTGGGTTCCATCTCAGATCCCTCCCCTACCTGCCCATATTGTGTAATTTAATCGCCTCCAAATGAAGGAAGTTCAGGATTCTAGTTTTTTTAATACAAGATGAGGTTTCATTCATTCCTAAACTTTAACCTACAAATATTATTATGAGATTATTTTTATCCTTTAATTTACCAACCAAATTTTAACATTTCCCATTGAAATGTTAATGCACTTTATATGGAAGCCTCGACATAACTTTAGCTGATATATAAACTCGGAACTCCATGTAAAAAAATTATTCATTCTTGGGATGTGGGCGTCACTGACAAGGCCAGCATTTATTGCCCATCCCTAATTGCTCTTGAGAAAGTGGTGGTGAGCTGCTTTCTTGAACCACCGCATCCGTGTGGTGAAGGTACTACAGGTTCAGCGTCCGAAATCTGGAGTTGCGAAATTTGGAATGTTCCGGAATCTGGACACCGAGCCGATCCGTGGCGGGATTGTCCGGAAACCGGAAAACGTTCCGAAATCCGGACTCCCCCCGCCTCGGCCGCCCGAACTCCCTCCGACCTCCGCCGCCCGACCTCCCCCCACCTCAGCCGCCCGATCTCCTCCCTCCCCTGCCTCGGCCACCCAACCTCCGGCCGTCCGACCCTCCCCCCGCCACTTCCCTTATCTCAGCCGCCCAACTTCCGGCTGCCCGACCTCCCCCCAACTCGGCCGTCCGACCCCCCCCCCCACCTCCCTTACTTCAGCCACCCGACCCCTCTTCCCTTATCTCGGCTGCCCGATCCCTCCGTCCCCTGCTCTACCTACCTTGATCCCGGTGTTTCCTGACTCGGGACGTCGGAAAGACATTCCAAAATCCGCTAATACCCGAAATCCGGAATGGCCTCGGTCCTGAAGTTTCTGGATTTCGGACGTTCTACCTGTATCACTGTGCTGTCCGGTAACGAGTTCCAGGATTTTGACCCAGCGATGATGAAAGAATGGCCATTTATTTCCAAGTCAGGATGGTGTGTAACTTAGAGGGGAACTTGGAGGTGATGGTGTTCCCATGCACCTGCTGCCCTTGTCCTTCTAGGTGGTAGAGGTCGCAGGTTTGGGAGGTGCTGCCGAAGAAGCCTTGGTAAGTTTCTGCAATGCATCTTGTAAGTTGTACACACTGCAGCCATGGTGTGCCGGTGGTGCAGGGAGCAAATGTTTACAGTGGTAGATGGGTTGCCGATAAACCGGGCTGCTCTGTCCTGGTTGGTGTCGGGCGTCTTGACTGTTGTTGGAGCTGCACTCATTCAGGCAAGTGGAGAAT
Organism: Pristiophorus japonicus; assembly: GCF_044704955.1. Classification (NCBI taxonomy): domain Eukaryota; kingdom Metazoa; phylum Chordata; class Chondrichthyes; family Pristiophoridae; genus Pristiophorus; species Pristiophorus japonicus. Next base: position 309,937,924 of record NC_091979.1, read on the forward strand.
ATTTCACCACACTACTGACTTGTGGCTTGTAGGTGGTGGAAAGACGGGAAGAGTTAGGATGTGAGTCACTCACCACAGAATACCCAACCTCTGACCTGCCCTATAGCCACAGTATTTATTTGGCTGGTCCAGTTAAGTTTCTGGTCAATGGTGACCCCAGAATGTTGGCGATGGTAATGCCATTGAATATCAAGGAGAGGTGGTTAGATACTCTCTTGTTGGAGATTGTCATTGCCTGGCACTTGTGTGACACGAATGTTACTTGCCACTTATCAGCCCAAGGCTGAATGTTGTCCAGGTTATGCTGCATACGGCCACAGAAGTCTTCACTATCTGAGGAAATGTGAATGGAACTGAAGACTGCAATCATCAGCGAACATCCCCACTTCTGACCTTATGATGAAGGGAAGGTCATTGATGAATCAGCTGAAGATGGTTGGGTCGAGGACACTGCCCTGAGGAACTTCTGAAGAGATGTCATAGGGCTGAGTTGATTGGCCTCCAATCACCACAACCATCTTCCTTTGTGCTAGGTATGACTCCAGCCAGTGGAGAGTTTTCCCCCGACTCCTATTGACTTCAATTTTGCTCGGGCTCCTTGATGCTACACTTGGTTAAATGCTCCCTTTATGTCAAGGGCAGTTGCTCTCACCTCTGGAATTCAGCTCTTTTGTTCATGCTTGGACTAAGGCTGTAATGAGGTCCGAGCAAGACCCAAACTGAGTATCAGTGAGCAGGTTACTGGTGAATAAGTGCCACTGGATAGCACTATCGACAAACTCTTTCATCACTTTGCTGATGATTGAGAGTAGACTGATGGGGCGGTAATTGGCCAGATTGGATTTATCCTGCTTTTCATACCCGGGCAATTTGTAACTTTTTTTGTGTAGATGCTAGTGTTGTAGCTGTACTGGAACAGCTTGGCTAGAGGCACAGCTAGTTCTGGAGCAAAATCTTCAGCACTAGAGCTGGGTTGTTGTCAGGGCCCATAGCTGTTGCGGTATCCAGTGCACTCAGCCATTTCTTGATATCATGTAGAGGGAATTGAATTGGCTGAAGACAGATATCTGTATTGATAGAGATGACAGGAGGTGGCTGAGATGGATCATCCACTCAGCACTTCAGGCTGAAGGTGGTTACGAATGCTTCAGTCTTGTCTTTTGCACTCAGGTACTGGCTCCACCATTGTTGAGGATCCAATGTTCATGGAGCCATCTCATCTCATTAATTGTTTAATTGTCCACCAGCATTCATGACTGGATGTGGCAGGACTGCAGAGCTTTGATCTGATCTGTTGGTTGTGGGATTGCTTAGCTCTGTGGTATATTTGGACTTTCAGAAGGCTTTCGACAAGGTCCCACACAAGAGATTAATGTGCAAAGTGAAAGCACATGGGATTGGGGGTAGTGTGCTGACGTGGATTGAGAACTGGTTGGCAGACAGGAAGCAAAGAGTAGAAGTAAACGGGTACTTTTCAGAATGGCAGGCAGTGACTAGTGGGGTGCCGCAAGGTTCTGTGCTGGGGCCCCAGCTGTTTACATTGTACATTAATGATTTAGATGAGGGGATTAAATGCAGTATCTCCAAATTTGCGGATGACACTAAGTTGGGTGGCAGTGTGAGCTGCGAGGAGGCTGCTATTAGGCTGCAGAGTGACTTGGATAGGTTAGGTGAGTGGGCAAATGCATGGCAGATGAAGTATAATGTGGATAAATGTGAGGTTATCCACTTTGGTGGTAAAAACAGAGAGACAGACTTTTATCTGAATGGTGACAGATTAGGAAAAGGGGAGGTGCAACGAGACCTGGGTGTCATTGTACATCAGTCATTGAAGGTTGGCATGCAGGTACAGCAGGCGGTTAAGAAAGCAAATGGCATGTTGGCCTTCATAGCGAGGGGATTTGAGTACAGGGGCAGGGAGGTGTTGCTACAGTTGTACAGGGCCTTGGTGAGGCCACACCTGGAGTATTGTGTACAGTTTTGGTCTCCTAACTTGAGGAAGGACATTCTTGCTATTGAGGGAGTGCAGTGAAGATTCACCAGACTGATTCCCGGGATGGTGGGACTGACCTATCAAGAAAGACTGGATCAACTGGGCTTGTATTCACTGGAGTTCAGAAGAATGAGAGGGGACCTCATGGAAACGTTTACAATTCTGACGGGTTTAGACAGGTTAGATGCAGGAAGAATGTTCCCAATGTTGGGGAAGTCCAGAACCAGGGGTCACAGTCTGAGGATAAGGGGTAAGCCATTTAGGACCGAGATGAGGAGAAACTTCTTCACCCAGAGAGTGGTGAACCTGTGGAATTCTCTACCACAGAAAGTAGTTGAGGCCAATTCACTAAATATATTCAAAAGGGAGTTAGATGTAGTCCTTACTACTCGGGGGATCAAGGGTTATGGCGAGAAAGCAGGAATGGGGTACTGAAGTTTCATGTTCAGCCATGAACTCATTGAATGGCGGTGCAGGCTAAAAGGGCTGAATGGCCTGCTCCTGCACCTATTTTCTATGTTTCTATGTTTCTATGTTGATAGCATGCTGCTGCCATTGTTTATCATGCCCTATGAGGAGAGATTGAGTAGACCCTATATTCCCTGGAGTTTAGAAGAATGAGAAGTGATCTAATTGAAACATAAAATTCTTAAGGGGCTTCAGAACATAAGAACATAAGAAATAGGAGCCGGAATAGGCCATACAGCCCCTTGAGCCTGCTCAGTCATTTAATATGATCATGGCTGATCCAATCATGGACTCAGGTCTACTTCCCTGCCCGCTCCCCATAATCCCTTATTCCCTTATTGGTTAAGAAACTGCCTATCTCTGTCTTAAATTTATTCAATGACACAGCTTGACAGGGTTAATGCTCAGAAAATGTTTCCCCTGGATGGGGAATCTAGAACAAGGGGTCACAGTCTCAAAATAAGGGGTCAGCCATCTAGGACTGAGATAAGGAGAAATTTCTGCACTCACAGCATTTGTGAATCTTTGGCATTCTCTACCCCTGAGAGCTGTGGATGCTCAGTCATTAAGTATATTCAAGCTAGAGGTTGGTAATTTTTTTAGGGACTAAGGGAATTAAGGGATATGAGATTAGTGTGAGAAGGTGGAGTTGAGGTCGAAGGTCAGCCATGACCTTGTTGAATGGTAGAGCAGGCTCGAAGGGCCAAATAGCCTACTCCAGCTCCGATTTCTTATGTTCTTATGTTCCGGCATTGTAGCTTCACCAGGTTAGCACATAATTTCCAGGTTAGCCTGCTGCTGCTCCTGGCATGCTCTTCTGCACTCCTCATTGAACCATAGTTGGTCGCCTAGCTTTATGGTAATGGTAGGGTGAGGGATATGCCGGCTCATGAGGTTACAGATTGTGGTGGAATACAATTTTGCTGCCGCTGATGGCCCGCAGCACCTTATGGATGCCCAGATTTGAGCTGCTAGATCTGTTTGGAATTTATCACAGTGGTAGTGCCCCACAATACAATGGAGGATATTCTCAATGTGAACACCGAACCGGACTTCATCTCCACAAGGACTGCGTGGTGGCACTCCTACTAATACTGTCATGGATGGATACATCTGCGCCACATTGATTGGTGAGGAAGAAGTCAAGTAGATTTTTCCCTCAATATTGGTTCTCTCACCACCTGCCGCAAGCCCAGTCTGGCAGCTAAGTCCTTCAGGGTTTCGGCCAGCTCGGTCAGCAGTGGTGCTACCAAGCCACTCTTGGTGATGGACATGGAAGTCCCCCACCCAGAGTACATTCTGTGCCCTTGCTACACTCAATGCTTCTTTCAAGTGGCGTTCAACATAGAGTAGGACTGATTCATCAGCTGGCGAAGGGTGGTAGCTTAAATCAGCAGGAGATTTCCTTGCCCGTGTTTGACCTGATGCCATGAGACTGTATGGGGTCCAGAGTCAATGTTGAGGACTTCCAAGACCATTCCCTCCCTACTGTAATACCACTCTGCTGCCATCTCTGGTGGGTCTGTCTTGCTCTTGAGAAAAACACATCCAGGGATGGTGATGGAGGAATCTGGGTCTTTGACTGATAGATATGATTCTGTGAGTATGACTATGTCAGGCTGTTGCTTGACTAGTCTATGGGACAGCTCTCCCAATTTTGGCACAAGTCCCCAGATGTTAGTGAGGAGGACTTTGCAGTGTCGACTTGACTGGGTGTGCCTTTTTCGTGTCTGAATTCGATTCCTAGTTAATGCTGGGTGGTCCGTCTGGTTTTATTCTTATTATGCTTTTCTGTAGTGGTTTGATACAACTGAATGGCTTGCTGGGCCATGTCAGAGGACAATTAAAAGTCATTCTGTGCCTTTGTGTGGGTCTGGAGTCACATATAAGTCAGACCAGGTAAGGACGGTAGGTTTTTTCCCCTAAATCAGGTGGGTTTTTAATGACAGTCCGACAGCTTCATGGTCATTATTCCTGATACTAGCTTTTTAATTCTTGATTTATTTAATTAACTGAATTTAAATTCACAAACTGCTATGGTGGATTGAATTCACGTCTCCGTATTGTTAGTCCAGGCCTTTGGATTACTAATCCAGTAACAAAACTACTATGCTACTATAACATGTTTATTGTCACATCAATGTTTTATTTTATCCGCCCACCTCTAACCCTAATTACACTTGATCTTAACTCCCCATTTGCAACATAACAGAAGAGCAGCTAGTATAAATTAAAAATAAAGCTACTATTTGTTAATAAAAACTGAAACCTGCCTGTATGTATTATGAGTATGAGCAAGGAGACTGTAAGTCTAGTTGTGAGCTGGGGCTGTGAAGGTTCTGAAGCAGGTATATATGGTTAAGCATTGGGGAACTGGAGTTTCTGAGCCTCCATCTTGTGTAAGAAATGGAACCACTGGCATGACAAGGGGTCTGCGACTGCTATTAATTCACATAATGGGAAATCCTATTGAGGTGCCACCGAGAGACATTCTAGGGAAAGGGACGTGCAACATATGTACCAATTTTAATATATTTTAGATAAAAATGACATATCCAGCATTCGATATCAGCACACCTGTGTCACACCTTGGCGTCACACCCTGACATCACTCTTCCTTCTGTGCAAATTATGCAAATTTATTCTATCCCAATTTCTTGCTTTTGTTGGCTGATTCCATCTCTATGCAAATATATTGCAGCTCAATTAACATTACTTCTGGCTGATTTGGCTGATATGCTAATTCGTAATTTTAATTTACCAATTTACACTTTAGTCTTATGCAAATTTATTAGAAAGGCGAAGGCAAACCATGCGAATCTATCAAATTATTCAAACCTCTTTTTGCAATCATTTTCATTAGCATCCGACAATACTAAGTAATAAAAAATGGAATTTGGCGAAGTCAATCATCGTAAGTTAAAAGCCCTGATGATATGTTGGGTGTTACAGAAACTAATATCACTATGGTTATAAAACAACGGGGGAGATTTTCACCGGGTGGAAATGCTAATGATGGAGTATTTCTGACTGCCCTACTCCCTCCGATAGGGTGGCCAATGCTATGGGGTCGAAATTCGGTTGCTGGCGCCAGCTGATACCGCCTGGGAGAGGTGACAACGGGGCATAAACGGCTGGGCGACGGTGTTAGGTGGGAGTGCCACCTGATGGGAAATTCGGTTCTGCTTTTTCAAGGCGCAAAGATTTGCCACCACGCCGACCACCACCATGCAAATCCTGATGTCAGTACGCATGCAACGCCTCCTTGGTGCCGATCTCACCAATTCACTTTTTCCGCCTCACTTACCGTCTGGCGGGGAACCCTGCCACAAAAGGTTAGCATTCACAAGTCGAGGTAAAGATTCTGGGACAGTATTTAAGGGGAGTTGCAGCTGGGACACGGGGGTTGCGGTCAGTGCTGCGTTCTCTCCTCGCAGAGTGCGTAGGTGTTGACACTGCTGACAATTCAGCTTCACAACTAGAATTTCCCAAACATTGGTGGGTTTCAGGTTGCATCCTTTGGCGACTAGCATATCGTGGCTACCTTCTGCAACTTAATGGGGGCACTGAGGGCACACCACAACTTCCTGCGACGAAGACTTCAAAGGCGCCGGCTACAGAGATGGCTTCAGGCCAATGTGGGTGCACGCAAGAGGAGAGGCCCCAGACCTTGGGGCAGGAGGCTGTACAGATGCAGGGTTTACCGTGCACATTATTCTTACCTTGACATGTCCGAATAGCAGTGCACAAGAAGGCTGCGGTTCCGCAAGGATGTGTTCACTGAGCTCTGCCACCTCCTGCAGACAGATCTCGAAGCTGGCATCTGCACCAGGACCTTGCTCTTAGTGGCAGTGAAAGTGAGTTACCCTCAACTTCTATGCTACCGGCACCTTCCAGTCTCCTGTCGGTGATATATGCAACAACTCGCAGTTTGCAGTACATTGCTGCATTCGGCAGGTGACCGACGCTCTCGATAGCCACACACAGAAACGTAGAAAATAGGTGCAGGGGGAGGCCATTCGGCCCTTCGAGCCTGCACCGCCATTCAATATGATCATGGCTGAACATGCAACTTCAGTACCCCATTCCTGCTTTCTCGCCATACCCCTTGATCCTCCTAGTAGTAAGGACTACATCTAACTCCTTTTTGAACATATTTAGTGAATTGGCCTCAACAACTTTCTGTGGTAGAGAATTCCACAGGTTCACCACTCTCTGGGTGAAGAAGTTTCTCCTCATCTCGGTCCTAAATGGCTTACCCCTTATCCTTAGATTGTGACCCCTGGTTCTGGACTTTCCCAACATTAATAAGAACATAAGAACATAATAATTAGGAACAGGAGTAGGCCATCTAGCCCCTCGAGCATGCTCCGTCATTCAACAAGATCATGGCTGATCTGGCCGTGAACTCAGCTCCACTTACCCATCTGCTCCCTGTAACCCTTAATTCCCTTATTAGTTAAAAATCTATCTATCTGTGATTTGAATATATTCAATGAGCTAGCCTCAACTGCTTCCTTGAGCAGAGAATTCCACAGATTCACAACCTTCTGGGAGAAGAAATTCCTTCTCAACTCGGTTTTAAATTGGCTCCCCCGTATTTTGAGGCTGTGCCCCCTAGTTCTAGTCTCCCCAACCAGTGGAAACAACCTCTCTGCCTCTATCCTGTCTATCCCTTTCATTATTTTAAATGCTTGTATAAGATCACCCCTCATCCTTCTGAACTCCAACGAGTAAAGACCCAGTCTACTCAATCTATCATCATAAGGTAACCCCCTCATCTCCGGAATCAGCCTAGTGAATCATCTCTGTACCCCCTCCAAAGCTAGTATATCCTTCCTTAAGTAAGGTGACCAAAACTGCATGCAGTACTCTAGGTGCGGCCTCACCAATATCCTGTACAGTTGAAGCAGGACCTCTCTGCTTTTGTACTCCTTCCCTCTCGCAATGAAGGCCAACATTCCATTCGCCTTCCTGATTACCTGCTGCACCTGCAACTAACTTTTTGGGATTCATGCACAAGGACCCCCAGGTCCCTCTGCACCGCAGCATGTTGAAATTTCTCCCCATTCAAATAATATTCCCTTTTTACCTGTTTTTTTTTCCAATGTGGATGACCTCACATTTTCTGACATTGTATTCCATCTGCCAAACCTTAGCCCATTCGCTTAACCTATCCAAATCTCTTTGCAGCCTCTCTGTGTCCTCTACACAACCCGCTTTCCCACTAATCTTTGTGTCTTCTGCAAATTTTGTTACACAACACTCTGTCCCCTCTTCCAGGTCATCTATGTATATTGTAAACAGTTGTGGTCCCAGCACCGATCCCTGTGGCACACCACTAACCACCAATTTCCAACCCGAAAAGGACCCATTTATCCCGACTCTCTGCTTTCTGTTAGCCAGCCAATTCTCGATCCATGCTAATACATTTCCTCTGACTCCGCATACCTTTATCTTCTGCAGTAACTTTTTGTGTGGCACCTTATCGAATGCCTTTTGGAAATCTAAATACACCACATCCATCGGTACACCTCTATCTACCATGCTCGTTATATCCTCAAAGAATTTCAGTAAATTAGTTAAACATGATTTCCCCTTCATGAATCCATATTGCGTCTGCTTGATTGCACTATTCCTATCTAGATGTCCAGCTATTTCTTCCTTAATGATAGCTTTAAGCATTTTCCCCACTACAGATGTTAAACATGGACTACATAAAGTTCAGCATGTCCAGGGAGAGCCTGGGTGAGCACTCCCGTGGCTTCACCAGGATAGCGGGCTTCCCCATGGATCAGGGAGCCATTGATTGTACACATGCGGCATTGCAGGCCCCGCCTCACAATGGTGAGGTGTTTCACAATTGAAAGGGCTATCACTCCCTCAACATTCAGCTCGTCTTGGATCACAGGCAGATGATCCTCGCTGTATTAATGCACGCTATCCTGGCAGCTGCCACGATGCCTTCATCCTGTGAGAGAACAATGTGCCAAGACTGTCTCTTAGAGAATATTAGGATACTTAGAGGTCAGCAGGGGCAAGGGTGGAATGATGTCGTCCTGAGAGAGGACATCAGGTTTCAACAGCCCGACATGCTGCTACTCCCCCGGGGCAGAGCCTCAGCATCTGAAGCAATCTAGGTGAGCACAGATTGATTGGATCACTTGAAGCATCCAACATCTATTGGTGTCTACCAAGAATGTGTTCCACGGGCTGCTGAGAGGAATGTGCAACAGCTGAGGTGGAATCCTCCATCCTCACAGCTCGTGCATTGAGACTCTTGTGCACCTTTGACAATACACCCAGCAGATTGCTGTGCATCCGCAATGACTGTCTTGCGATATCCTCTAATTCGGGTTCATCATCGGATTGCTGCTGAGCATCACTCGAACTCGCACTCAGCCTCTGGGGAGCTGGCCCCCTGCTTTCCCCTCCCCCGTGGTGTTGCTGCAGGCCACTGGGTCCTGAAGCACCACCCATCTTCATCTCCCCGACCACCAAAAAGCTGCTGGCGCCGCTCTCTGAGGTCGCTGGATCCTCGGTCACATCCAGAGAGGTGTCCTCCACCTCCTCCTCCTCTCCACCATCACCCTCAACAGAAGGCTGACGTGCAGGTCCCTGGCCATCTGAGTCATCATCTGCAAACACAAGGCCCGAGAAGAGTGGTTGCCTGCAGGGGAGAGGGCCAGGGCTGGGAAAGGTGTTCGGAAATGCCACTCTCATGGAAAATGGTGAAGGATTGTGGTGTCAGGGCTAAGTGGCCTGCTAGAGGCTGCAAAGGAACTCAACATACCGTCACTGTCCCGAGGGGGCTCAGTCTGACCCACTGCCACTGCACCCACGTGTGCGCCCATCAGGACCGAGACGCGTTCCTCCACAGGAATCAGGGATTGCACCTCAGAGTCCCCTCCTCCGGTCTACATCTGGTCTCTTCTGATCTGTGTGAGCTTGGCCTGCAAGATTAAAGAGAACGTCAGAGCTCGTGCCCTTCTATCCATCTGTCTGAAGTGCCTTACATAGTTCAGTACGTGTTAGTGTCTGAGAGTCTTTAAAGGTCGATGTAACTTCCATTAGTTGCGAGTACTTGGTGTGGCAATGCTTGAATGAGGGGGGAGAGGACCCAACAATAGCGGTAAGGATAGCATCTTCCAGACACATATGTAGACTGAGGAGGTAACAAAATGTGGGTCTCCACAACGGAATAGGAAGGTTAACAGCGCATGCAGGTCCCTGGAGTGGATGAGGCTGCAAATGTGAACCTTGCATCCGGCCTAACCCACGTAGAGGCATGGGGTCCGAGACACTCGCCTTGAGGGGAGGCTGCACATTGAGCTCAGAGCGTGGCATGCTCAGGTTAATGTAAAATATACTCACCCTCAGCAACCGAGTCATGTTGTTCCACTTCTTGCGACATTGAGTCGCTGCCCTGACACTATCTCAGCGACTTCCTGCCAGAGCCTCTGAAATGTTTGGGGCTATGGCCTCCTTCCAGCCTTCGTCCTCAGTAATTCTCGACGCCTCTCCAGGGCATCAAGCAGTGCAGCGATGGTGGCGCCCGAGAAGCGGTGAGCACGCTGGTGAGCTGCTGCTGCATCTGCCACCTTCACCCTGTGAGTAAGTGAGTCGGAAGGGAAGATACGCATGAGGCGGTGCCGGCAGTATGTCTGTGGCACAGTTACAAATGGTGATTGCCACCTGGATGTTGCCACCTCACTTGCTGCCCCACTTACCGCCAGTTACCGCCTCCAGAGTGTCATGCAATGCCTGATTTAACACGACAATCCCCTTTTCAGACGGGGAAACTGAATTTCGCGGTTGGTGGTGGCAACTGCCGCCTGGCGGTAAAATCTTCATTCAGACGGTGACAACGTGTGGGGTTTAAAAAAGGAGGCTTCGCTCCTGTAAGGTGGACTAACTGATATAGGTAATCGACACCTCGCCCTTCTTCCACTGTAAAACGACCACGGAAGTGAACACACGAAATCCCAGGTCCAACCGGCTTTTATTACGAGCAATTGCAAAGGAAGGTTCAGTCGTGGAACCTCCGAAGTACAAAAGTTTTCAAGCATAATTTATACAGGTTTTGGAAAGGAGCTATCCTACAAAATCATCGATAGGTCTATTGTTATCAGAGAAGTTACATTGATTTGTCAACTTTTATCAGACGGTTCTGAGTGGTACATCTCTCATCATTGTTTTGTTCCATTTTGCCCTCGACCCCAGCCTATCCGACACCTAGGGTGGTTTGTACTGGCTTCTTTATCTCTTCCTCAGGGACTTTTAAACAAAACTGATGACTTTGGCTGTTTAAGTGTTACGAAGGTTAAGCTATAGTTTAATGAGTATAAGTGTGCTATACCTATACAAGCAAGTGTTACATACATAGGCAATTTATAAGTTCACTACTTTCAGCAAAATTCTGAACCCTTTTTGCAACTTTATAATTTATCCCTTACAATTCCCCCCTCATGGCCCTTGGCTATTTGCCCCAAGATAGGCCATTTCCCAATTAATTCCTCACGGGTGAGCTTCCAGGGTTGTCCTTTCGCTTGAGTAGCGCTACTTCCCGAGCTACAGGATCTACCTGTTGGCTTTCACATCAAAGTTATCCTAAGTAAGTCCTTTCTGCCGGACTGTCTGATTTCCCTTTATTCAATGTTTTAACTATAGTATGGGCTAGGGCCTGCCTCTTACCTTTTTACAGGATAATACTAACAAGATGAGCTCCCTTGCACTACACCAGTACATTTAGTCCAGCATAGTTCGTGTATAAGTCCTTTTTACCCCTACACAATGTCTCAAAAACGGCGGTTCCGAATTTTGAGCCCTATATACCCAAAGGGAGCTGGAGCATCCGTCTGAGTCAAGTGGTAGCCCTAATATGCAAATCCATTTCAGAATCAACTGCGCGGAGGAGGAATCCAGCTCCGAGGAAGCCAGCAGGTAAATTTTAGTTTATTTTTGTGAGGTCCTGTAAAAGCAACCTCAGCTCCTTCTGCATCAGATCTCCTCCTTCCCCCACCCCTCCCTTGATGAATGGACCCCTCGCTGGACCTACCTTTGATGCCGTTGGCCCACAGCAAGCTGCCCTGGGGAAAGGGACTAGTTCGTTGCCTGCAGCCTGTCAGCCTTGTATTAATGAGACCCGGCCCTCGAAATGGACCAGCCCTTCCACTGTCACTATCGGGTGAATGGCTGGCTCACTCTGTGGCCTACTGCCCAAAAATCACACAGAGGGATGATCTACCCCTGCATATTTGTAACTCACCATGAGCAGCACTATGGGAGATCCACCAGTGATTATTGAAAGAACAGATATGGCAAGCAGCATTTTAATCACACTTCTAAATATCCGTCACCACACTTCTTATTAACTTCTTATTACTATCAACATAACAAAAACAGATTTTCTGGTCATTATCACATTGCTGTTTGTGGGAGCTTGCTATGTGCAGATTGGCTGCTGCGTTTCCCCCATTACAACAGTGACTATACTCCAAAAGCGCTTTGAGATGTCCAGTGGTTGCAAAAGGAGATTTAAAGTAGTTACAAGTCACCAGGTCATCACTGTTTTCAAGATGGGTCAGTATGGGTACCACCTAATCACCTAACTTGCTTGCACTCAAGTTCTGTGCATACACATAAGAGATTTGTGCAACATTCTTGAGTGGCAAGAGAAGTTAAACCACACACTGATTTCTTTTCATCAAATGCAGTCAAGTGGACGGAACCCAAGAAAGGCCAGCTGTTGCACGAATGAGGATGTGATGGAGTTTGTCTCGGCAGTTAGACCAGGATTATCCTTCATGCCTTCCTTATTTTTTTTCAATTGAGATTGCTTTGTCCACAGGCATTGGCTATGGTGAGCAGGTTTCACCTGTCTCACAAACAACTACATTCCATCGATCCATTTTGGTTGTAGACATACTTTATTATATAAATTTGTGCTTGTGATATTTTGCACCTCCCGGTGTGTAGCAACCTGTTCTGGGAATCGCAGGGAGCTGACTTTCCTTATTCACTAATCTCAGCAAAAAAGTTGTCATGAATAGAGTTGTGGAATTTAGCTTTGTGTATTACTGTCAGTCCAAAAAAGTAGTTGAAAAAGCACGCGACTGGAGAGAAAAAAGGACTAATTTAGTTGAAGGTCATTAATGATGAACGTGTGCTGGATTTCATACTTACTCTAGATAAGGCCTGGACTTACTGAGCTTAGGAAGTATTTCACAGTATTACCAGAGAAATGAGAGAATTAAATAGAACAAAGGATTTTTCTGTCTGAGAGCATTGGTGTTGTGGCTACTGTATTTAAAACATAGTGGAACAGAAAGAGAAAGAGGAGAGGGCAGTCAGGAAAACAGATGGCATAGAAGGTGACCAGTTTCAACTAAACCAGTGTTTGTGCTGCAAACAGTTCAGCTCCTTGACCCCGATAAAGGAGCAGTGTATGAGGAGGCTCAGTCTCACCAGTAGGTTGCCACTGAAGTGTGCCACCAATCCTCAAAAATCTTCAAAGGTAAGGAGCATCTGTAATCACTATCAGTCACGGTGAAGGCCACCACTGCCTTTAACAGTAATGAAATAAAGTCCTTTGACATGTCCATGGAGGATATTTCAAGAGTCAGCTGCTTTATTTATTGGATTTGGACAGCTGGCAGTTTATTTACTGCACAAGGAAAGAATAGCAAGTTTCGAATAATCTTAATGGTGAATTAATTATTTTAAGTTGTGCCGTGCAAGTGATATATTTATATAATGTATTTTGTTGCTCTGCTTGTTCCTTCATTATTGTGATTTGTTGTGTGCTGGTTCTGGATGTGCTCCAAAGTGCTACCCTCGTGAAAAGAATAGCTTTAAGGGATGATTGCCCAGCCAAGAAGCAAGTTTCAAGGGATACAGCAGGCCCACTAGCTGCATCTGCGACTAACTGATGAAGCTTTCAGTGCTATGGGATTACGCTGCTGTAATTGCTTTGAGTACTGTCACTTATGCAGGGCTATGTGATGATGCCAATTGGCACCTCATATAACACTCCACACATTCCACTGCTGGAGGACATGTCCGAACAAAGCCCACTGATCTTCATGTACATAAAACACTTATGTGGTCTTAGAAGTTCTTCCTCAATGTTGCCTGTAGGTGATCTCCAAGTACTTTGAAGCCAACCATCAATGCCATTTGGAATCTAATGCCACTGTGTTAGCATTGGACACATTCATGGTAGATGCTCCTATCTATGATCTGTGTGAGCGAGGTCTATACTGCAGATGCCGCTGGTGTTGCCATGTGCTCAGTGGCAGATTCCTATAGACAACCAATACCCCATGATATCACTCATGTTGGAGATGGCACTCCATATTCATGTGTTTGATTCCTCCATGTTATATCGACCACTTTCCAATCACTTTAGCAAGAATGCAAGTGAACTCGCAGTACTATGCTGCTGTTGTACCAGCAGACGTATATCAGTTAGTATTCCCATAGAGCTCACACCTTTATCCTGCATCAGCTGACCCCTCATTAGCCACCACCTCTTTAACACCAATGCTCCATAATTTACCCTATGATTCAGCCTGTATATATAGTATTATGTGCGTGTGCACGAATAGAATGTATGGACACCTTGATGTAACATTTGCAAATCATAGAATACATGATTAAAATGGTACATATCACAATAAAAACATATAAAATTCTGACGGGATTGGACAGGTTAGATGCAGGAAGAATGTTCCTGATGCTGGGGAAGTCCAGAACCAGGGGTAACAGTCTAAGGATAAGGGGTATGCCATTTAGACCGAGATGAGGAGAAACTTCTTTACTCAGAGAATTGTGAACCTATGGAATTCTCTACCACAGAAAGTTGTTGAGGCAAGTTCATTAGATATATTCAAAAGGGAGTTAGATGTGGCCCTTACGGCTAAAGGGATCAAGGGGTATGGAGAGAAAGCAGGAATGGGATACTAAAATTGCATGATCAGCCATGATCATATTGAATGGTGGTGCAGGCTCGAAGGGCCGAATGGCCTACTCCTGCACTTATTTTCTATGTTTCTATATCTGTACTATACACTAGTCTCAAAAGTCCCAAGACTTTTTAAATGTCCCTTTTGCAAATCTACAATAGCTTACTCATGTTGGAGTTAGTTCCTAAATTCCAAAGCTACACCACCCATTCTACCCTGTGATTCTTATTATTTGCCAGTTTTTCCTTTAAGAATAAAAGCAGTGGGGAATGTGACAGTGATTTGCCGATGGAGATCTCTTCCTGCAATAAATTCTGCCTTCTACTGTGCCGCGGACATTGAATTTGCATACTCCTGCCAGTTTTGCTTATGCTATTTTACTTACTACATCATTGCCAACTATTCTCAGTGTCAGTCATACAATTTTAACAACTACAGTACTACTTTCCCTTGTGCCTACATATGTGCTATGCTCCTACCTTATGGTAATATTTATGTTCTTTTTAAGTTATTCGCCTTCATCCAAACCTTCAGCCAGGATACCTAAGTCGTCACTCACTTTCTTTGCATACTGGGGAATGGTCCTTCTCATGAAAAATATACTTATGGTGTTACATTACTGTGATGACCAGCTCCTTGAGTTGATTCTGCCATTCACTTAGAATGGCTTATCTGTATCTTAACTCCATTTACCCGCCTTGGTTCCATAACTCATTATAGCCTGACCTAACAAAAATATCAATCTCAGTTTTGAAATTTTCAATTGGCCTAGCTTCAACAACGTTTGGGGAGGTGTAAAGCTGAGGTCTTCTTAAAAAATGAGCTTTTTATTTAATGGCATTTCAGTATTCTTTCCAAAGATTCTGCACTCCACAGCTGTATTTTTCAATATTTGTACAATTTAAGTAACTTGCTAACTGCTTGAGAATGATAAAAGGGTCATTAATATAGTTGCGTTGTGCCATTGACAAAATTGAACATTTGAAACCTGCACATTCCTACAGTTCCATTAGTGGTTCAGCAATTTTGTTTTTAAACAAATGTGCTTTTGTTCTATATTTAATAAGAAGAATGTTTGACCCCCAGTATGTTTGAGTAGGAGCTGGAGAACTAACTGGAGATCCATCCGACCTGAATTGTACAATATTTAATCTTCCAGCTGCCCTTTCAGGCTGGTCTAAAGTGCTCTCTTACATTCTGCAACCTAAGTTCTTAAAATGGATTGAATACTTTGTTGCATTTAAGTTTTTTGGAGGGCGAAGAACTTGAAAGGAGGGATGTGAGATGCTTGTACCAGAGGGTAGACTGCCTGACCCAATCTTATCCATGCAGCCACGTGTACAGACACAGGCACACCGGAATGCCCGAGGATAGTTCCTTTTGCAGGCTCCACTTCACCAGAAAAGGCAGTGACCAAGGTGTACCATCTGGTGGAATCTGGTATTCCCCAGTACAGGGGAAACATTGTTGTTATATATTCTGGTCTGTCACAGATATCAACTTGGGTTTGATAGTGTCAGTTGCTCTCTTAAGCAGTCTATTTGCCTGCTTCTGTACAGAGGTTGATGCCCACTGCTGTGCATCTGCTAGCACAGCACTTTTTTTTATTGGTTCCTGGGATGTGGGCATTACAGGCTAGACCAGTATTTATTGCCCATCCCTAAATGTCCTTGAGAAGGTGGTGGTGAGCTGCCTTCTTGAACCGCTGCAGTCGTTGTGGTGAAGGAACTCCCACACAAGAAATACGAGCAGGAGTAGGCCATTTGACCTCTCGAGCCTGATCTGATCATGGACTCAATTCCATTTCCCTGCCCGCTCCCTAATAACCCTTTATTCCCATCGCTCAAAAATCTGTCTATCAACGCCTTAAATATATTCAAAGACCGAGCCTCCACAGTTCTCTGGGACAGAGAATTCCACAGATTTACAACCCTCTGAGAGAAGAAATTCCTCCTCATCTCAGTTTTAAATGGGCGACACCTTATTCTGAGACTATGCCCCAATTTTAGTTTCCCCCATGAGTGGAAATATATCTCTGTCTCCATTTTGTCCAGCTCTCTCATTAACTTATATGTTTCGATAACTGGGTGGTGGTGTGAGCTATGAGGAGGACACTAAGAGGCTGCAGGGTGACTTGGACAGGTTAGGTGAGTGGGCAAATGCATGGCAGATGCAGTATAATGTGGATAAATGTGAGGTTATCCATTTTGGGGGCAAAAACACAAAGGCAGAATATTATCTGAATGGCGACAGATTAGGAAAAGGGGAGGTGCAACGAGACCTGGGTGTCATGGTTCAACAGTCATTGAAAGTTGGCATGCAGGTACAGCAGGCAGTGAAGAAGGCAAATGCTATGTTGGCCTTCATAGCTAGGGGATTTGAGTATAGGAGCAGGGAGGTCTTACTGCAGTTGTACAGGGCCTTGGTGAGGCCTCACCTGGAATATTGTGTTCAGTTTTGGTCTCCTAATCTGAGGAAGGACATTCTTGCTATTGAGGGAGTGCAGCGAAGGTTCACCAGACTGATTCCAGGAATGGCTGGACTGACAGATGAGGAGAGACTGGATCAACTGGGCCTTTATTCACTGGAGCTTAGAAGGATGAGAGGGGATCTCGTAGAAACGTATAAGATTCTGACGGGACTGGACAGGTTAGATGTGGGAAGAATGTTCCCGATGTTGGGGAAGTCCAGAACCAGGGGACATAGTCTAAGGAAAAGGGGTAGGCCATTAAGGACTGAGATGAGAAGAAACTTCTTCACTCAGAGAGTTGTTAACCTGTGGAATTCCCAGCCGCAGAGAGTTGTTGATGCCAGTTCATTGGACATATTCAAGAGGGAGTTAGATATGGCCTTATGACTGAAGGGATCAAAGGGTATGGAAAGAAAGCAGGAAAGGGGTACTGAGGGAATGATCAGCCATGATCTTATTGAATGGCGGTGCAGGCTCGAAGGGATGAATGGCCTACTCCTGCACCTATTTTCTATGTTTCTATGTTTCTAAGATCACCTCTCATTCTTCTGAACTCCAATCAGTATAGACCCAACCTACTCAACCTATCTTCATAAGTCAACCCCCTCATTTCCGGAATCAATCTAGTGAACCTTCTCTGAACAGTCTCTAATGTAAGTATATCCTTCCTTAAATAAGGAGACCAAAACTGTATGCAGTAATCCAGATGTGGCCTCACCAATACCCTGTACAATTGTAGCAGGACTTCTCAGACCTCCAAACAGTAACAGACCTCCAAACAGTAATAGGGATGTTGGGGAGGGCATCAAACAGGAAATTAGGGGTGCATGCAATAAAGGTGTAGCAGTTATAATGGGTGACTTTAATATGCACATAGATTGGGCTAGCCAAACTGGAAGCAATACGGTGGAGGAGGATTTCCTGGAGTGCATAAGGGATGGTTTTCTAGACCAATATGTTGAGGAACCAACTAGGGGGGAGGCCATCTTAGACTGGGTGTTGTGTAATGAGAGAGGATTAATTAGCAATCTCATTGTGCGAGGCCCCTTGGGGAAGAGTGACCATAATATGGTGGAATTCTGCATTAGGATGGAGAATGAAACAGTAATTTCAGAGACCATGGTCCAGAACTTAAAGAAGGGTAACTTTGAAGGTATGAGGCGTGAATTGGCTAGGATAGATTGGCGAATGATACTTAGGGGGTTGACTGTGGATGGGCAATGGCAGACATTTAGAGACCGCATGGATGAATTACAACAATTGTACATTCCTGTCTGGCGTAAAAATAAAAAAGGGAAGGTGGCTCAACCGTGGCTATCTAGGGAAATCAGGGATAGTATTAAAGCCAAGGAAGTGGCATACAAATTGGCCAGAAATAGCAGCGAACCTGGGGACTGGGAGAAATTTAGAACTCAGCAGAGGAGGACAAAGGGTTTGATTAGGGCAGGGAAAATGGAGTACAAGAAGAAGCTTGCAGGGAACATTAAGGCGGATTGCAAAAGTTTCTATAGGTATGTAAAGAGAAAAAGGTTGGTGAAGACAAACGTAGGTCCCCTGCAGTCAGAATCAGGGGAAGTCATAACGGGGAACAAAGAAATGGCAGACCAATTGAACAAGTACTTTGGTTCGGTATTCACTAAGGAGGATACAAACAACCTTCCGGATATAAAAGGGGTCAGAGGGTCTAGTAAGGAGGGGGAACTGAGGGAAATCTTTATTAGTCGGGAAATTGTGTTGGGGAAATTGATGGGATTGAAGGCCGATAAATCCCCAGGGCCTGATGGACTGCATCCTAGAGTACTTAAGGAGGTGGCCTTGGAAATAGCGGATGCATTGACAGTCATTTTCCAACATTCCATTGACTCTGGATCAGTTCCTATGGAGTGGAGGGTAGCCAATGTAACCCCACTTTTTAAAAAAGGAGGGAGAGAGAAAACAGGGAATTATAGACCGGTCAGCCTGACCTCAGTAGTGGGTAAAATGATGGAATCAATTATTAAGGATGTCATAGCAGTGCATCTGGAAAATGGTGACATGATAGGTCCAAGTCAGCATGGATTTGTGAAAGGGAAATCATGCTTGACAAATCTTCTGGAATTTTTTGAGGATGTTTCCAGTAAAGTGGACAAAGGAGAACCAGTTGATGTGGTATATTTGGACTTTCAGAAGGCTTTCGACAAGGTCCCACACAAGAGATTAATGTGCAAATTTAAAGCACATGGGATTGGGGGTAGTGTGCTGACGTGGATTGAGAACTGGTTGTCAGACAGGAAGCAAAGAGTAGGAGTAAACGGGTACTTTTCAGAATGGCAGGCAGTGACTAGTGGAGTGCCGCAAGGTTCTGTGCTGGGGCCCCAGCTGTTTACATTGTACATTAATGATTTAGACGAGGGGATTAAATGCAGTATCTCCAAATTTGCGGATGATACTAAGTTGGGTGGCAGTGTGAGCTGCGAGGAGGATGCTATTAGGCTGCAGAGTGACTTGGATAGGTTAGGTGAGTGGGCAAATGCATGGCAGATGAAGTATAATGTGGATAAATGTGAGGTTATCCACTTTGGTGGTAAAAACAGAGAGACAGACTATTATCTGAATGGTGACAGATTAGGAAAAGGGAAGGTGCAACGAGACCTGGGTGTCATGGTACATCAGTCATTGAAGGTTAGCATGCAGGTACAGCAGGCGGTTAAGAAAGCAAATGGCATGTTGGCCTTCATAGCGAGGGGATTTGAATACAGGGGCAGGGAGGTGTTGCTACAGTTGTACAGGGCCTTGGTGAGGCCACACCTGGAGTATTGTGTACAGTTTTGGTCTCCTAACTTGAGGAAGGACATTCTTGCTATTGAGGGAGTGCAGCGAAGGTTCACCAGACTGATTCCCGGGATGGCGGGACTGACCTATCAAGGAAGATTGGATCAACTGGGGTTCAGAAGAATGAGAGGGGACCTCATAGAAACGTTTAAAATTCTGACGGGTTTAGACAGGTTAGATGCAGAAAGAATGTTCCCAATGTTGGGGAAGTCCAGAACCAGGGGTCACAGTCTGAGGATAAGGGGTAAGCCATTTAGGACCGAGATGAGGAGAAACTTCTTCACCCAGAGAGTGGTGAACCTGTGGAATTCTCTACCACAGAAAGTAGTTGAGGCCAATTCACTAAATATATTCAAAAGGGAGTTAGATGAAGTCCTTACTACTCGGGGGAATCAAGGGTTATGGCGAGAAAGCAGGAAGGGGGTACTGAAGTTTCATGTTCAGCCATGAACTCATTGAATGGCGGTGCAGGCTAGAAGGGCTGAATGGCCTGCTCCTGCACCTATTTTCTATGTTTCTATGTTTCTATCCCCCTTACATTTGCCATTTGCCTTCCTGATTAGTTGCTGTACCAGCATATTAACTTTTTGTGCTTCACGCACAAGGACCCCCAGGTCCCTCTGTAATGAAGCACTTTGCAATTTTTCTCCATTAAAATTATAATCTGTTTTTCTATTTTTTTCTGCCAAAGTGGATAACCTCACATTTTCCCACATTGTACTCCATCTGCCAAATTTTTGCCCACTGACTTAGCCTGTCTATATCCCTTTGCAGATTTTTTGTGTCCTCGTCGCAATTTGCTTTCCCACCCATTTTTATGTCATCAGCAAACTTGGTTACTTTATGCTCGGTCATTTCATCCAAGTCATTAATATAGATTGTAAATAGTTGAGGCCCCAGCACTGATACCTGCGGCACCCCACGAGTCACTGTTTGCCAACCGGAAAATTACCCGTTTATCCTAACTCTGTGTTTTCTCTTAGTTATCCAATCCTCAATCCATGCTGGTATATTACCCCCAACCCCATTGAACTTTTATCTTGTGCAGTAACCTTTTATGTGGCACCTTATCGAATGTCATCTGGACATTCAAATATACCACATTCACTAGTTCCCCCTTATCCACCCTGCTCGTTACATCCTCAAAGAACTCCAGCAAATTTGTCAAACATGATTTCCCTTTCATAAAACCATGCTTACTCTGCTTGATTGAATTATGCTTTTCCAAATGTCCTGTTACTGCTTCCTTACAAATGAACTCCAGCATTTTCTCAACGACAGATGTTAAGCTAACCGGTCGATAGTTTCCTGCTTTCTGTCTGTCTCCTTTTTTAAACAGAGGCGGTTTTCCAATCTGCTGGGACCTCCCCAGAATCCAGGGAATTTTGGTAGATTACAACCAATGCATCCACTATCTCTGCAGCCCTTATTTTCAATTTGATACCCTCCCTTATTTCTTTAGTTAGCCATGGATGGTTATCCCTTCTCTTATAGCCTTTCCTTCTGATTGGGATATATTTTTGTTGAGAGTTATGAAATATCTCCTTAAATATCTGCTACTGCTCATCAACCGGCCCACTCTGCAATCTATTTTCCCAGTCCACTTTAGTCAACTCTGCCTTCATACCTTTGTCGTCTCCTTTATTTAAGCTTAGGTTAGAGATCCAACTTTCTCACCCTCCAACTGAATTTGAAATTTAACCATGTTATGATCACTCATTCCTAGAGGATCTTTTACTAGGAGATCATGTATTAATCCTGTCTCATTACACAGTACCAGATTTAGGAACGACTGCTCCTTGGTTGGTTCCGCAACGCACTGTTCAAGGAAACTATTCTGGATACACTCTATGAACTCAGGGCTACTCTGGCCAATTTGCTTTGTCCAATCAATGTGAAGGTTAAAATCTCCCATGAATATTGCCATTCCTTTTTTACAAGCCGCCATTATTTCTTGATTTATACTCCGTCCATCAGTGTAGCTACTGTTAGGGGGCGTATAGACTGTGCCCACCAGCGACTTTTTCCTCTTATTCCTTATCTCCACCCAAACTGAGCCAATATCGTTTCTCACTAATGCACTGCTCTTATCCTTTATTAACAGACCTACCCCATCTCCTTTTCCTTTCTCTCTGTCTTTCCGCATTGTCAAATACCCCTGAATATTTAGTTCCCAGCCTTGGTCGCCTTGCAACCGCGTCTCTGTAATGGCTATCAGATCAGACCCATTTGTATCTATTTGTGTCATCAACTCATCTATTTTCTTACAAATGCTGTGTGCATTCAGATAAAGAGCTTTTAAATTTGTTTTTTTACCCATTTTTCCTGCTTTGACCCCACTTTCTGATTCATTTTTATGCTTATACATTCTGTCTCTTCCTGTCACGCTCTGGTTTTCATTTCCTCCAGTGCTACCCTGCTCTATTGCCTTCTCCTTATTCTTTGACTTCTTACATTTTTATTTAGCTGAACCCTCCAGAGTGCTGTTAGGGAGGGAGTTTCAGGATTTTGACCCAGTGACAATGAAGGAACAGCAATATATTTCCAAGTCAGGATGGTGTATAACTTGGAGGGAAACTTGCAGGTGGTGGTGCTCCCATGCGCCTGCTGCCTTGTTGTTCCAGGTGGTAGAGGTCGGGGGTTTGGGAAGTGCTGCCGATGAAGCCTAGGTGAGTTGCTGCAGTTCATCTTGCGGATGGTACTGAGACCTGAGAGAGTAGCACTGAAACTCTCTTATGATCTGGACCACATTTCCGTGTATTCACTATTCCTTTGATCTCTCCAAAGGCAGCTCGAGTTAACACCACGCATCATTAGGTTTTGTTTGTAGGCTACTTTATTCCACAGTACTTAAAACGCACAGAACACTGAGTGGGATGGAAATCACTTGGTGCAATCAGGTCAACTTCTGTTTGTGCGCCGTTCCAAAAATAAAGAATACTCGTATGCTAACTCAATTGGTGGGGGGGTGGGAACCCTATTTAATGTCAAAAAATTGATTCACTCTGCCATCTGTACTATTGACCATACAGAGATTATTTCTGCCTTGTGCTCTATCTGCTGCTTTCTAGTCATTGAATCATACAGCACAGAATAGAGCAAGGTGCTGAAAGAAAGAGAGATTCCCACTGAAACATTTTTGCAAGTAGCAAGAGTCCAACTTCAAGCTCTCGTAGATGAAATCTTCATCTAAGTGCCTGACTTGTCCAATGTACTAATAGTCCTGTCCACATGTGTACTATGCAGTGGCCCAAGACATATTCATCAACATTGTGCCCTGCACTAACTGTGTACCATAGGATCCACATCGTTTGATCTGCTACTACCTTATTGTGCACCATCAGAAGAAAACTATCTGGACCAAGTGGAAATATAGTGTAACTCATCATAATCATAGGCAGTCCCTCGGAATCGAGGAGGACTTGCTTCCACTCTCAAAGTGAGTTCTTTGGTGGCTGAACAGTCCGATACGAGAGCCACAGACCCTGTTACAGGTGGGACAGACATTCGTCGGAGAAAGGTGTCGGTGGGGCTGGTTTGCCGCGCGCTCCTTCCGCTGCCTGCGCCTGGCCTCTTCATGTTCCTTGCGTCGAGCCTCAAAGAGCTCAACGCCCTCCCGGATGGACTTTCTCCACCTCGGGCGGTCTTCGGCCAGGGTCTCACAGGTGTCAGTGGTGATGTCGCACTTTACCAGAGAGGCTTTGAGGGTGTCCTTATAACGTTTCCGCTGTCCTCCTTTGGCTCGTTTACCATGAAGGAGCTCCGCATAAAGCATTTGCTTAGGGAGTCTCGTACCTGGCATGCGTACTTTGTGGCCTGCCCAGCGAAGCTGATCGAGTGTGGTCAGTGCTTCAATACTGGGGATGTTAGCCTGGTCGAGGACACTGATGTTGGTGCGCCTGTCCTCCCAGGAGATTTGCAGGATCTTGCGGAGACATCGTTGGTGATATATCTCCAGCGACTTGAGGTGCCTTCTGTACATCGTCCATGCCTCAGACCCAGACCCAGAAGATATAGTGTAACCAACCACAACCTGGTACTGAATGTTACAAATTTGCATCCACTGTAGATAGTTCCTTTGGTTCAGTGGCATTAGTTGCTCCCATAAATTGATTCCACATCCTTCATGAGCCAGAGTATCTATTTAAACAATAACATAACCCAGGGATATAACAATGGTAAACACTTGTGATCTGAACTGAATGTTTCATATGTGCTCCCATATGCCTCTTCAATCTTCTTGAAGGCAGACTAAGAAAATACCTGGTAAGCTGAAGCCAGATAACAACAACAACTTGCATTTATATAACCCCTTTTACGAAATAAAACGTCCTAAGGCGCTTTACAGGAGTATTATAAGACAAAAAATTTGACACACCACCACATAAGGAGAAATTAGGGCAGATGACCTAAAGATTGGTCAAAGAGGTAGGTTTTAAGGAGCGTCTTAAAGGAGGAAGAAGAGGTGGAGAGGTTTAGGGAGGGAATTCCAGAACTTAGGGCCTTGGCAAAAGAAAGCACGGCCACCAATGGTGGAGCGATTATAATCAGGGATGCTCAAGAGGGCAGAGTTAGAGGAGCGCAGATATCTCGGGGGTTAAGGGGCTGGAGGAGATTACAGACGTAGGGAGGGGCGAGTCTATGGAGGAATTTAAAAACAAGGATGAGAATTTTGAAATCATGGTGTTGCTTAACCGGGAGCCAATGTAGGTCAGCGAGCACAGGGGTGATGAGTTCACGGGATTTGGTACCAATTAGGACACAGGCAGCTGAGTTTCAGCTGACCTCAATTTTATGTAGAGTCGAATGTGGGAGTGCATTGGAATAGTCAAGTCGAGAGGTAACACAAGCATGGATGAGGGTTTCAGCAGTGGATGAACTGAGGCAAGGGCAATTGGACTTCCCAATATTTAATTGGAGAAAATTTCTGCTCATTCAGAACTGAATGTAGGACAAGCAGTCTGACAATTTAGAGACCATGGAGGGGTTGAGAGGAGTGGTGGTGAGGTAGAGCCTGGTATCGTCAGCGTACATGTGGAAAATAACGCTGCGTTTTCAGATGATATCGCCAAGAGGCAGCATGTAGATGAGTAATAGGAGGGGGCCAAAGATAGATCCTTGAGGGACACCAGAGATAACGATGCAGAAGCAGGAAGAGAACCTATTACAGGTGATTCTCTGGTTATGATTAGATAGATAGGAATGGAATCATGCGAGTGCAGTCCCACCCAGCTGGATGACGGTGGAGGATGGAGTGGTCAACCCTATCAAAGGCTGCAGACAAGTCAAGAGGGATGAGGAGGGATAGTTTACCTTTGTCACAGTCACATGCAAAATTTTTTGTGACTTTGATGAGAGCCGTTCCGGTACTGTGGCAGAGGCAGAAACTCAATTGGAGGGATTCAAACCTGGAGTTCCGGGAAAGATGGGCACGGATTTAGGAGGCAACAACACATTCAAGCGCTTCAGAGAGGAAAGGGAGGTTGGAGACGGGGCGATAGTTTGCGAGGATGGAGGGGCTAAGGGTTGGTTTTACTGAGGAGAGGAGTGATGACAGCAGATTTGAGGGCGAGGGGCAAAATACCTGAGGAGAAAGAACCATTAATAATGTCAGCTAACATGGGAGCCAGAAAAGGAAGTTGGGTGATTAGCAGTTTAGTGGGAATAGGGTCGAGGGAGCAGGAACTTGGTCTTATGGACAAGATGAGCATGGAGATGGTCTTGAGGGGAGATAGGAGAGAAACTGGAGAAAGATGTGAGTTCAGGGCTAGGGCAAGGGGGAACCATAAAGGAAGTTTGTCCCGGTGGCTAGGGGAAGGAAAGGAAGTGGCAGGGGCAGCTGAACGCATTGTCTCAGTCTGAGAGACGAAGAAGTCCATGAGCTCCTCGTACGTGTTGTTGGAGGTGAGGGTGGAGGAGACAGGGGAGAGGGGTTTAAGAAGAGGGTGAGCAGTAAAGAATAGAAGCCGGGGTTTATCTTTGCATTCCAGAATAATTCTGGAACAGTGAGCAATTTTGGCAGACAAGAGCAGGTCCCGATAATCCTTTATGTGGTCCAGCCAGAATCTGGCGGTGAATCGCTAAGCCATATTCGTTCAAGTCTGCGTCCCTTACACTTAAGGGAGCTAAGATGAGGGTGGAACTGGGGGAATGGCGAGGGTGAGAGAGAGCAATTGTTTTAATAGGGACTAGGGCATCATAACTGGTGATGAAGGTGTGGTTCAGCAGATCAGTGGCTGCAGAAATGAAGTGGTGAATGGAGGACCAAATGATGGACAGTTGGGATTTCGTAAGTCCAGTTGTAAGAGAGTTGGGAGAGAGTTTTTTCCAGGGAGGAAGTTGGGTTGGGTGGGGGTGGTGGGGGAGGGGAGGGTGGGAGTGGGATGTGGGTGGAGAGTGATAAAAGGAAGTGGTCAGAGATGGCCTTATCTGCGATTGACACGATGAGAGCAGTGAGGCCACAAGAGATGGCGAGGTTAAGGGGATAGCCATGAATATTGGTTGGGAAGTTTACATGGAGGGAGAGATTTAGGGAGGATAGGACGCGAGTGAACTCAGAGGAGGGAGAGCATGATGAATTGAGATGTAGGTTGAAATAACAGAGGATGAGAAGTCGCTCGGTGCAGAGGCTGAAGGAGGAAAGTGTCATGTATCCATTCATGTTTACTGCTTGTACTATTACATATGAGGTGTCACCAGAGGGCACTACTATGGAAAACTTGTACACCAGCTGTATGGTCACTAAGGTGTGCCACCAGAGGGCACTGCAGTGGGAGACTTGTAGGTTACCTGTACAAGTGTGCCAGGCCAGTATAAAAGGAAGGCCACCATGTGTGATCCTCACTCTGGAGTTATATTAAATGGACTAAGGTCACTACTGTAAGGTCCTTACTCTACAGTATGAAACCCCACGAGGCACATTCTGGGGACAAGGTCACTCTGTGACCTTAACTCTTTATTCACAGGACTGCAAAGACGATGACCCTAGGTGGGACCTCCCTTTTTATACCTGTGTGATCAGGTAAGGAGTGTCTCCCACAAGTTCACCCCTTGTGGTTAAGGTGTGCATCTAGGTTGAGTGTATACAATAATACAGTGATGTTACATT
Source organism: Pristiophorus japonicus (assembly GCF_044704955.1). Taxonomy (NCBI): domain Eukaryota; kingdom Metazoa; phylum Chordata; class Chondrichthyes; family Pristiophoridae; genus Pristiophorus; species Pristiophorus japonicus. The sequence goes on from NC_091979.1 coordinate 309,964,740, forward strand.
GTGGTTACATACATGACATCACCTCCCCCCCAAAGTCTTATTGGGATCATAGGTTTAGTCTTTCAGGTGGTCTATGCTCCCTCGTGGAACGCCGCAGTTGGGGCTCTGGTTGTTGGGCACTGACGTGAGTGTCTGTCACCTGTGGTGATTCCGGCCTGTCCGGGCTGACCGCCGGGACTGCGCATTCTTCTGATTGCTCTTGTCGTTTGTTCACTGGCAGTGTTGTGAGCTCCATCTCATGGTCTTCTTCAGGTTCCTTTGTGTCGATGCTGAACTTTTTTTTTACTTGGTCCAGGTGCTTACGGCATATCTGACCATTGTTGAGTTTTACCACGATGACCCTATTCCCCTCTTTGTCAATTACAGTACCCTCAAGCCATTTGGGCCCCATCGCGTGATTGAGGACGAATACAGGATCATTTATTTCTATTCATCTCCCCCTCGAATTACGGTCATGGTACTCATTTTGTGACTTGCGCTTGCCCTCAACTATGTCGGTCAGGACTGGGTGAAGGAGGGACAACCGAGTTTTGAGTGTTCGTTTCATTAGTAGCTCTGCGGGCGGGACCCCCGTGAGCGAGTGCGGTCGTGATCTATAGACGAGCAGGAGACGCGATAGGCGGCATTGCAGGGAGGGTCCTTGAATCCTGAGCATACCTTGCTTAATGATTTGGACCGCACATTCCGCCTGGCCATTGGAGGCCAGCTTGAACGGCGCAGTCCTGACGTGGTTGATGCCATTGCCTGATGTGAACTCTCGGAATTCGTAGCTTGTGAAACATTGGCCATTATCACTAACCAGAATGTCTGGCAAGCCATGGCTTGCAAAGATCACATGTAGGCTTTCCACGGTGGTGGATGATGTGCATGAATTCAGAATGATGCACTCGATCCATTTCGAGTAAGCATCTACCACAATAAGAAACATCTTTCCCATGAATGGGCCCGTGTAGTCAACATGAATGCATGACCATGGCCTGGTGGGCCAGGGCCATGGCTGAGCGGGGCCTCCCTGGGGGCATTACCCAGCTGGGCACACGTCATGAACCTGCGAACACAGTGTTCCAGGTCTGAATCAATTCCAGGCCACCAAACGTGTGATCGGGCAATGGTCTTCATCAGCACAATGCCTGGGTGCTCGCTGTGGAGTTCGCTGATGAATGCCTCCCTGCCCTTCTGGGGTATAACTACCCGGCTGCCCCATAGTAGGCAGTTGGCTTGGATGGAGAGCTCATCCATCCGTCTGTGGAATAGTCTGACCTCCTCAGGGCATGCTCCGCGTGTGGGCACCAATTCCCCAGTCAGGACACATTTCTTAATCAGGGATAGGAGGGGATCTCTGTTTGTCCAGATTTTGATCTGGCGAGCTGTAATGGGGGAGCCTGCGCTATCAAAGGCATCAACAGCCATGACCATCTCGGTGCTTTGCTCCGCTGCCCCCTCAGTGGTGGCCAGTGGAAGCCTGCTGAGTGCGTCAGTGCAATTTTCAGTGCCGGGCCGGTGCCGGATGGAGTAGTCATAAGCAGCCAGCGTGAGAGCCCATCGCTGTATGCGAGCTGATGCATTGGCATTGATAGCCTTGCTGTCTGACAACAGGGATGTTAATGGCTTGTGGTCTATCTCTAATTCAAACTTCCTGCCAAAGAGGTACTGATGCATTATTTTTACACCATACACATGCAAGCGCTTCTTTCTTGACCATCCCATATCCCCGTTCTGCTTGAGAGAGCGACCTGGAGGCATGAGCCACAGGTTGTAGTTGACCCTCAGCATTGCCCTGCTGCAACACGCACCCAACCCCATAGGACGATGCATCACATGTCAGAACCAATTTTTTTACAGGGGTCGTACAGGGTCAACAACTTATTTGAACAAAGTAGGTTTCACGCTCGATCAAAAGCCCGTTCTTGACAGTCCCCCCAAAACCAATCGCAACCCTTACGCAGGAGCACGTGTAGCGGCTCCAATAACGTGCTCAAGTTCGGCAGAAAGTTCCTGAAACAGTTCAACAGTTCCAGGAATGAACGCAACTCCGATGTGTTGCAGGGTCTGGATGCTCGTCGAATCGCCTCTGTTTTGGATTCGGTGGGCCGAATCCCATCTGCAGCAACCCTCCTGCCCAGAAACTCAACCTCAGGAGCTAAGAACACACATTTAGACTTCTTGAGTCGCAGGCCTACCCGGTCCAGTCGGCGTAGCACCTCCTCCAGGTTGTGGAGGTGTTTCTTGATGTCTCGACCCGTGATGAGGATGTCGTCCTGGAATATGATCGTTCCAGGAATGGATTTAAGCAGGCTTTCCATGTTACAAACGGGCACCTGTTATAAACCAACAGTCCCTTGTGCGTGGTGATGGTGGTCAATAGTTTAGAATTGTCGGCCAGTTCCTGGGTCATATAGGCTGAAGTGAGGTCCAACTTGGTGAACAGCTTGCCGCCTGCCAGTATGGCGAAGAGGTCCTCCGCTCTCGGGAGCGGGTATTGATCTTGTAGGGACACTCGATTGATGGTGGCCTTGTAGTCGCCACAGATCCTGACAGAGCCATCCGCTTTTAGGACGGGAACGATGGGGCTCGCCCAGTCGCTGAATTAAACAGGTGAGATGATGCCCTCTCTCAACAGCCGGTCCAATTCACTCTCGATCTTTTCCCGCATCACATATGGCACCGCTCTGGCTTTGTGGTGCACCGGCCTGGCGTCAAGGGAGATGTTTATCACTGCTTTAGTGCCTTTGAAATTCCCGACGCCAGGTTGGAATAGTGAATCGAATTGTTGCAGGACTTGTGAGCACGAACTTCGCTCCATTGCGTGACCATCCCCCCATTTCCAGTTCATCTCGGCTAACCAGCTCCTCCCCAACAGTGCGGGACCATTGCCCGGGACAATCGAGAGTGGCAGCCGATTCACTAACCCATTGTTTGTGACAGCCAACATTGCACTGCCTAGCACCGGAATGATTTCTTTAGTGTAAGTCCGTAATTGTGTCTCAATACATGCTAATTTGGGTCTACTGGCTTTAAGTGGCCATAACTTCTCAAATTGCCGAATGCCCATGAGTGACTGGCTGGCCCCAGTGTCCAGTTCCATGCGTACTGGGATACCGTTTAATAAAACCCTCATCATCATTGGTGGCGTTATGGTGTATGAACTGTGAATATTCACCACTTGGACCCGCGTCCATCGATTTGCCCCAAAAGTCATCCTGTCTCAAAGAACCCTCTTCTGGTCCATCCGCCTCATATATTAATCTGGTTGCAGACTTCCTGCACATTTGGGCTATATGGCCACTGAGATTGCAGTTCCTGCAGACAAACTGTTGAAATTTGCAAGATCTAGTTGAGTGTTTTCCCCCACACCTGCAGCATGAGTTAAAGTTTCTATTGTTGGGAACAAAGGGACTATGGCCAGGCATTCTGCGCTGACTGTCCCTTTGACTGCTCTTAAGTACCCTATTAGTGGGTGTCAATGGCCCCATCCCGGGCCGCATTGTCCACTGTGATGGCGTGAATGTCCATTCAGCCTGCCATTGTCTCTGTTGAAGTCCTACTCTGGGGTCTATTGCTGCCTGGAGAGTGTCGGACTGCCCCTGCCTGCCTGCGGGGCTCTGAGTCGCATTGATGATGTTGACTCCCTGATCAATCGCCGTATCAGAGGCAGAATTGCGCGCGTATAATATTTTCGTCTCTTCCTCCTCCGCCATGAAAGTTTAAACTATCAACGCTGCCGCTTCCAAGGTCAAATCCTTGGTCTCAATTAATTTGTGGAAAATTCCCACATGACCGATGCCCTCGATAAAGAAGTCCCTTAGCATCTCCCCCCTGCAGGCATCTGTGAACTTACAGAGGCTGGCCAAATGCTGGAGGTTCGCTACGAAGTCCGGTATGCTCTGTCCTTCACGATGTCGGGGGTGTAGAATTTGTGTCGGGCCATATGTATGCTACCCGCCGGTTTGAGGTGCTCCCCGATCAATTTGCTAAGTTCTTCAAAGCTTTTGTCCGCCGGCTTTTCGGGTGCTAGTAAGTCTTTGGTCCGCAGCTGGTCAAAAGATGAGCCCTTCGCTTGTCGGCCGCTGCATCCCCCAGCCATTCTTTGGTAACGAAGCTTTGCTGAAGCCTCTCGACAAAATCATCCCAGTCTTCCCCAACACAGTACCGTTCCTCTGTGCTACCGGTGGC